>NC_134140.1:88972617-89597617 GCF_033958435.1 Carettochelys insculpta | reverse complement strand
CCCTCATTATCATGCCCCTTTTGAAAAAGAGGAGGCTACTCTAGACACAGCCAAACGAGTTTCAAAATAGCATTTAGCTATTTCAAAATAAGTGCTCTTAAGACTGAATATCCCATGCCATAACAGCACCTATTCTGAAAGAGTTAGTGTGAACAGCCATGTTGATAGGACAAGCAGGTATTTATATTTTTTTCAAAATAGGCATTACTCATCCTGCAATGAGGTTTACCAATTTCAAAAAGAATGCACCCACTATTTCAAAGTTAGTTTGAAAATAACAGCTGCTATCTTGAAATAACTTGGCTTTCAGTCCGTAGCCAAAGTGACTACGGGCAGGAAAAACCTCTTCTCGTTGTATTTCACCTTTACAAGGTAATCAGAGCTTTAATATGGTGATTAAAAGAAAAAAAAAAACTGACCTCTGATCACAATATACCCTTCTGATAATATACAAACTGGTGTATTCTATTTATCTATGTTCACTTAAAACTGCCTGCTTCCACAGTAGGAAAACAAGTGGGAAGGGAGATCTGTTTCTCAGACTTTGGTATTGTCCTCAGTTCCATAATCAAACAATTTAGGGCCTCTGAAAGAGTTGACCAAAAGTTTAAATTTTGGGACATGAAAAAGTCTCCTAACCTAATTTAGAGTCATGTCTTCATCATTTAAAAGGTCTCAGATTAATCTTCATTTGCACCCTGAATAATGCTCATAGATCCAAACTATACGGATATCAATCTTACGAAGAGCTACAAGAATGAACTGAAGTCTGAAAACTATCCCTTATGGTGAGAGATGAAACAAGCTCAATCTATTTATCAAAGATAAGGTTAAGAAGTGACTTGATCAGAACTTTCAAGTTTCTACAAGGGGAAGAGATTTCCAATAGCAGACAGCCTTTTAAATAGCAGGAAAAAGAAATCACAATACCATGCACTGGATGGAAGCTGGAATCTAGACAAGTTTACACTATAACTACATACTTAATGATAAGCATTGTGTAAATTAACCATTGAAACAATTCACCTATTGACACCAGGGAGTCTTCATCACTTCAAGTCTCAAAATAAATATTGTATATCTTTTAAATGTTATGGTATGGCTGAAATAGAAGTTTGGCTTGCTTCAGCAATTACTGGGTAGAGGTTCTATGGCTGGTATTACAGAACAAGAACTGATTGGCTGATTGTAACAGTTTCTTTTGCATTTAACATATACGAACTGTCATTTTATTTAGATTTTAAGAAAGAATAGTTGACATCACTTGAATTCTCCATGTGTAGCAGTATATGGCCTATAATATATAAAATCCTGCCTTTGATCCCAGATATTCACAATTCACATAGAAAATATAAGAAATCAGTGAATGAATTTTGTATTCTTGCGCGACTTAGACCTTTACTGGTCTATTAAAACCACTTTTATTACAGACTAAAATTACTTGCCTTACAAGTAATGGAAATGCATGGTAAGATATTTCTTGTATTCAAAATATAGCAGATGTTACTAAGTATATCTGACTAACTGAAAGGCTTTATATACATATGAAATCTTGGACAAACTACATTTACATTGGAAAAATACAAATTTCTTTTTGTGAGTTCATCTATTTAAGTAAACTTTGTGCCTAATTCCCCCATTTGCTAAATATTTTGAGTACTCAGGGAATGAATAATTATGCCCTTAGTCACATTTCTATAAGTCTACAATTTATATTCCCCTAAACAGAAGAATAATTATTAAATGTTACATAAAGAACATACCAGATCCAAATCATCAGAACTGGACAGAAGTTTAACATATGCACCACCACAATCAATGCCATCTTGAAAATTTACTTCGTATCTGTACAAAATGGAATAAAAGGAGCATATTGCTGATACCCTGCAGTAATTAAAGCTCATTTTCATCTACAGTTCAACTCGAATCCATTCCCAATAGCGAGTAAACCTCTGTATTACAATATTATCATTGCACTGAAAACACTGCTACAAAATTTCCTGAAATATTTTATTGCTATTGCAATATGAGGCAACTATTCTGCAAAATGTAACACTTATGGTCAACCTTTAACAAATGCTCCAGTTCAACACAGTAACAAACCTCTACTGGGAAAAGTTTCTAGGTAAAGCTTGCTGGTATTCAAGCATTGTTTCACTTTGATCGAGTTGAATGGGGACGTTCTGTACTATGCCTACGTACAACGTGGTCTAGAACAGTGCACAGCAACCTTTATCGCCTCTTGATACACACCAGCATTTGTTATAATTTCATGGAAAAACCAGTTGATATAATCTAATCCCCTCCAGCAGAACCAGGCCCCCCCAGCTTCCCACTATAACACCCCCACCCCTGCAGAGTCAGGCACCCCTCCCCATTCCCGCTCTAACTTGTTGCCAGGGACTCAGACACCACCACCACTGCTGCTGCCCCAGAGCTGCCACCACCGGTGCTGCCAACATGTGATTCTCCTGTTAAGTGACGAAGTGCGTGCGCAGAGCAGCAGACGGCACTCCCAAAATGCAGCTCTGAGGAGGAGCCACATTGAATGGCTCAAAGTCGCATGCAGCTCAAGAGCCGTGGGTTGGTCACCTCGATTTATTCAATTAAACTTTAAATATTGTTTTCTCAAAGTTTGACAGCACACTAAGTGCTGCTTTAACAACAACAAGAAGTCCTGTGGCACCTTATAGGGTAACATATTTTGGAGCATAAGCTTTTGTGGGCAAAGACCTGCTTTGTCAGATGGTCTTTGCCCATGAAAGCTTTTGCTCCAAAATATCTGTTAGTCTACAAGGTGCCACAGGACTTCTTGTTGTTCACGAAGATACAGACTAACGTGGCTATCTCTCTGATAAGTGCTGCTTTGTGGCACACCAGTTGCGGTGCACTAGTCTAGATTTAACTAGAACAACCACCTCATATAATTTCTTTTGAGTTTTCCGTAATTCTATTTCTAATTGTTTAAAATTTTCAAAAGTGTATTTATACCACTATATTCATAGCCACCAGAAATTTTCACAAGTTACATATAATTTGGGAGCTCAGTTGCCAAGAGACAGATTTCCATGAGAGTCACCATTTCCTGTATTTTTAACACAAGTACTAAAATACAACTTTAATTTGGGTTTTAAGACCTTAAAACAGGGATTTGCAACCTTTCCAAGGTGGAGTGCCAAAATTAGTTCTTTTGACATCTGTGTACAGTCCAAATACTGGTCTGAGTGTCAGTGATACTTTTTAAAGTCATTAATAGTCTGACTTACAACAGCTTCATTAATAAATAAAGATGCAGAGCTTTACTGTTTAGGTGGTGGCTGGTAGCATTAGCTGGCCTTTTGTTAATCCACAGGCCTTTAGCAAGCTCCTGGCTGCACAGCTGAGAATGGGAGGGGCTGAGCTCCCACCGCGTGTGCCAATGAAAATCAGCCTCGTGTGCCACTCTTGGCAGCTGCACTGGGGGGGTTGCCGAACCCTTCCTTAAAAGCTAAAACATTACATTTATAATAACCTATTTGTATATTAACTTCATTTTTTATGCTTTTGGTACATTTGTGCAAGGCAATTAATGTTGGAATAGAAATCAGAATAATGAAAAAATAATAATTTTATATTTCAAAGTTAGTGAGTATTAAGTATTAATCTGAAGAACAACTTACTGAACAATCAGAGGCTTAGTATCAAAAATAAATGGCTTTGTTAACATAGCTGATATAGCATGATGTCTTGCTATTGACTTTAAAACTAATCCTCTGTCTCCAGGAACAGTGTTTTCTTTAAGCTCTTCTACGTCCCATCTTCCTAAAACAAAACACAATTTTTGAAAAACAGCAAAGGTGAAGGCCAGAAATAAGGGTTATCTTGAAAATAAATTAAGAAATCTGGTGTGAGTTAATAAATACAGGTAACTAATAGGTATATTATGTATAATATGGTTAAAAAAACAAACACTAAAAACAAGTTATGGTTGCATTTGAGATTTCCTGATACCAACTGTTATTGCAGATAAGAAGTGTTACTGCACATGCAATTACTAACAGCAAATCTTGACACTCACTGCCAAAATTAGAAGTTAGACAACTATACAGTAAAAAAAAATCCATCCAGTTTATTACTAATGATACAACCCTGGGATTTTTGAAAGCTGAAGTATAAAACCTAGAATTTTTTTCTTCTTAAATCTGACTACTCATATCACATTTAAGTACAGTTGACACAAGATAATGATCATACACACACAATTCACATTTTTCTAACAGCTCACTGAAAATGTACATTCTTTTTTGATGAAATAAGAGCCCACTGAAAAATTACTTCCTCAAGTCAGTAGCACGGAGCAAAACCAGAAGAGCTCAACTTTTCTCTCTTATTAAAGTATACTTTTTAAAAATTGCAGTCAAAAACAGTTCCATAGGTATACAAAGGATATAAAGAAAATAATGACAACTTAGGTATACCTATAAAACTACTCGTTCCTAACGAAAGAGCAAAGCAGGAGAAACATTACACAGTCTCAGAAGAATCCATCACAAAAAAATAGTGAATAACAAAACATGCACATTTTTAACACATGGTGATAGCCCTCAATATGAATGTGCCTTCGTGTGAAAAATGTCCCTGCTTCTAGCTCTTCAAAGAGACCTGTATCTCTAAAGAAGCAAAAACATTGTGCACCTTCCCTGACTACCCTGTGCTAGTGAATCATCAGTGATCCACTAACACTTACTTAACTGTACTTCCCTTTCCTTTGCTTCTGAACAGAGAGGAGGTAAATTTCAGCATATACATCCTGTCTATTGAACCATCACGGTTTGGGAAACCCATTGCATTAAATCCTTGATTATTTCTTTCATGCTGCACAGAGTCACAAACCTGTACACATCGATGGAACCACTTACACTTTAGTCAAGCAGGAGGACTATTATTGCTGTTCACTGCATCTTTTTCCTATAACCAGTGGCAATGCAAATAGGAAGATAAATTTAAAAAACCTTAAACAGATAAGTCATAACACTGAAGTCTGAGAATAAATCT
Source organism: Carettochelys insculpta (assembly GCF_033958435.1). Lineage (NCBI taxonomy): Eukaryota > Metazoa > Chordata > Testudines > Carettochelyidae > Carettochelys > Carettochelys insculpta. Next base: position 89,592,583 of record NC_134140.1, on the reverse strand, counting down.
ATAGGTGAAGAAAACATATGTATTTACATATTGGCCAATTGACAACAACAGTCCCTCCCCCCCACATTCTCCCCCGGATCAGTATTTGGCTTCCCTTGTTCTGGACCATGACAACTACCTGCTTATAGACACCACGTGTATGAGATTTCCATCCAGTAACAAGCCAAGCACCACTGTTAGGATTAATGAAATCTGTCCAGGTTCTGAGAGATTTAGCTAGGGCCAGATTCAATCTAATGGGGGCAAACTATGAACAATGGAGAACCACACTTTTCTAGCATATTACAATCACTGAAGTTCTAGAAAATTTTGCTATACCTCTGCTAGCAGCAAGAGCCTCCTTCCCCAATATAATCACCTTTTTTCCATGCCATAAGCAAAAACCTGGTAGCTGCTTCTTCAGGAGGTTAAGGTTTTAATTGTCACTCTGGTCCAAGAAACCAGATCGGTCGAGGACTGAAGATTCTCTTGTAATCATTCTACTTCCCTGACACATATGTGGTGATCTGGAATGTCTTGTGGGACAGATGCCACTCTCACACTTGCAAAGCCTTGTAAAACACTTGTAAATTATGACCCAGAGCTCTTCTGATCATTTATAGCTTAACCATCCATTTGAATTAGGACTACTTTTTGGGACTCCAAGACAAGATCTAGGATTAACATTTCCTGTATATTTATATGTAAGGAATGTGCCAGCAGGAGCTCAATACTGCTAAGGATTTGGGGAATGTGTCCTTCAGAGATCATTTGCATGAAAATGCAAAGGTATGCATTTTTAAATGCCTTGTAAACAAAATCTGATGGGAGCAGACGAAGCAATGAGGTTTTTGTCCGTCTAGATGTTGAAGCTGGCCCTGCTTCCTGCCGATTCCTTCCAGCAGAAGGGTTACATATATATAGTTGCCATTCTAAGAGAGCAAACTCTTGGGGAGCAGTGTGTCTCTGTGTCAACTTATCTGAGGTTAGGCACATTACAATTTAAAGCAAAGACACTTGGAAATACATTCTTAACTGTAGATTGCTGTCAATTTGCATCAAAAATCAGAAAAATATTCATTTAAAGCCACTTGGAACTCATATATTCATTTGGAAGCAGTGACAATCAGAAGGTGGGGGAGGGGCAGAAAGGCCATTTGGCTTTGGTTTCAGGCTCAGAAAGACTGCCTCAAATGTAGACACTTGTTAATTTTTTGGCATTCAATCAGTTTCACAAATAGTTTTTATGCCTATCCTTCAATAGTTAGTGCACTGTTCTCAAAAAGTCACACAATTGCCACTGGATATTCCACTAGCGGCAGACGTTATAGCACTGTCTTCTTTGCAATGATATCTTGAAATAGTTTCTAATCCTAATTTCATTACTTGCTAACATCCCTCCCCTCTCCCATGGACAATCATTTCCATAACTGTAGATTCTACACGTTATGACATTTTTAAACACTCTCAAAAATGCATAGAGAGAAAAACTCAAGTTATAGATAAAGTCTGCTTTTTAAAAAAGAAGCTCAACAACACTGGATGGAAGGAAGGAAGGAAGGATTTACCATCATATTTAGCAATATTTTCATCTGTGTCTTCTTTCTTGGTTTTAGATAACATCCACCTGTGAAAGAACAATCAGTACTTCTATTTAAATTGTGCAACATGGACAAGAAAATATTACCAAGTCTGGATTATTTTAAAAGGGAGAAAAGAATTACTTTCTTTTTAGATAATTAAGTAAAAATGCACAATAAGGATATTGACAAAGTCACACAATTCATTGATCTTTTTGTAATTTAAACATGAATATTTAGGAAAAATTAAAACAGCTTATGGCTAATCTGCAGACATACTTAATGTTGACTTTAAAGTCCTAATAATTTGAAATGAGTAAAATTAATATGTCCCAAAATTATTAGCTTCCACATAAGGACTTGTGTAGAAAAGTTAAGACTGAGATCACAACATGCTTGTAACATCGCCGTTAAATGACTGAAACATAACTATCTGAAAAATAAATATTACAAACCCAGGAATTTAGAATTAAGGCTGGCATTTTTTAAAATATTGCATATCAAGGTAAGGAAATACATACTTACAGAACCCAAACTCAATTGACACATGGGAAGAGTGAAAGGGACAGACAAAAAATAATGTATCTTTAAAAAAATCAGTTTAAGATAACCCAGAACTACAAAGTTACACACTAATCATACTTGTCTGTTTACTGCACATATACTTTCAGGGATCCAGAGATCTTCAGTGAGTGTTAAAATATTACAACTTTTTCAGGGGCAAAGTATTGGAAATTTTATAAGGGTACCATCACCTATTTTTAGAAAAGATCAACTGAAAAGGTTATGGCAATTCTCTAGCAGTATGAATCCTCGTATTTCCTTTAGTCTGGTTATAGACCTATTTTCAGAGTAGAGTGCACTGGATGAGTTATGTGATGCTCTCTTCATAATGGCTGAAGTATCCAAGTTGCAGTTTTGACATTGTCAGTAGGCTTTCAGCACAACATTTTGTTGGCTTGTTTGTGGACACGAGCAGGAGTGAAGTGAGTGCTATTTTATAGTTTTGTTCTCATCTTTTTAAAGAACACAAGGAAACATCTTCTCTACAACCAAAGCATTCTTTTCCTGCCATGGATATTGATGGTCATTTTTCTTGTTCAAAGCATATACAGGGTCTTCATGCAGGTTAGTGGGAAGATCCTGGCCAGTTGTATTTCATTCAGTATGCTGATTACACCACAGTTGGAGAAAAAGGACTGAACTCTACAGTGCCTAGATGATGATAGCTAGCTGGCTGTGAGTTCATGGGGTCTGAAGGAAGCAGCTGGAAGAGCTGACAGTTTATATTGCTGCCCATCAGGGGAAGTATGACTACCATTTGTAAAACTAATGTTTAATTTTGGGGATTAGATCCTGAGCTACTCGAGAGGCTCCAAACGTGGCTAAAGCCAAGAGTGCAACCTCGTCTCCAATTAGACTTTAAACAATTATCTATTCTTTGTCATCCTAAGATTAAATTCTTGTTAATGTGGTTTGAACAGAGCCCCACCGTGGGACCATTTGGTGCACACTAATTAACAGGAGTTACAAGTTATGAGCAGGGTAGGCTGTGCACCATGATCTACACTGATTTCTAATCAGCTTGTGTGTGGAAATCAAGGAATTGGTTTAACTTTTGCATCCCAAGTGATTTGAACCTAGTCACCTGAGAAACTTTCTCTCCCTTCCCCAATATACTAAAACTGTGAATAGAGCAGAATCAGTTAGTTAAATTGGCATTCTCTCACTATAAGCCCGAAGGAACTGCTTGCAAGCTATTGTCTGAGGAATCCTCAATTTTAGAATGCATCCTGTAAAACCCCAACATCTCATACTTTAGAAAAAATATTTTTAGGTGGTTATTGAAGATCATGGGGGCTAAGATACATATATTTATAGGGAGTCTTGTCTCTATGAATATCACTTATCAAGCATCTCAGGTACCGGTTCTGCATATTATCAGTTATTCAAAATGCTGTAGTTCCAGGTTTAAAATGTGTAACCCCCCTCTGTCTATAGAAGCCTTTGACTTTTTACTGGGCGGATCCTTTGTGCTGTAATCTGGCTCTAGAGACTACAACTCCCATGATGCTTTGGGGGGCAGGAAGGAAACTGGCTTTTCTTCCAGGCAGAGGGAGAAGATGGTGGTCTCCATGTTTTGGGAAGCTGGGGCCTGCTACTTAAACAAACCATTTCAGGACAGGTGTAGAGCATTTTCCCAGTCCAGGAACTGCTACTGGAAACTACAGTCTGCTGCTGAGAGCTGTCCGAAAAAGCCTGCAGAGAAGTGGGTGTAATTATCTATGCCTGTTAAAGTGCTGCAGCGGCCAGCTCCAGTGTCAGAGGGGGCTGTTCAACATGTCTTGCTTGGACTGACAAAGAACCTGCACCAACCAGCCTCCAATCCAGCTGAAGATCTGCAAGCACACCAAAGCAAGCATCTGCAACTCTGATACCTAAGGAGCGTATGCTCTGGGATGGCAGCGTAAATGTTTCATTTGTGTGCTTTGTTAATTGATTCTATTCATTTAGTTTGTTAACCTTGATTCCTTAAGTTAAGTAAAGGTGTATGTTACTTCTTATTTGATCAATTAGATATCTATTATTTATAATTGCTGTTTGGGAGTTAAGACCAGATTATTACTGGAACAAGTATTCCTGGAAGTTCCCAAGGCACACCATTAAGTGTGTACAGGGCCAGCCAGGTGGAGGCACTGCCATTTTATATACCTTTATAAATGATGAACTGCAAAAATGGGGTGGAAAGGGGATTCCCAACTATTCAACATCACCACTGACATGTGCAGGATCTAGTATTAAAACCACCACGCTTCCAGGCACACAAGTGAGTATTGCCTGCTCCCAAGTAACCCGGAAAGGAAAGATGAGGGCTACAAATGCAATCTTTTATGAATACTTACCCAGTCAGTACTCCGTCATCAAAGGTTTCTGCGAAATACACTTCCCCAGTAGGCTTTGGAGTCTTGTACGCAACCTAAAGATATTTACACAAACATGTTCAAAGCACAAATTATAACTTTTTGCTAAAATACAACGTACATGAGCTATATTTATAAGCAGTACTGTATTTGATGCAAAACACACTTGACCACAATCCATTGTAGTCCTCTGATAAACAGTCATCCCCAACTACTTTAACATATATGGTATCTTCTTGACTATTTTGGGGTTGTTAAACAATATAGAATATGTAAGCTTAAAAAGTTCAGAGTAAACTGATTTTTTGCCCAGCACAAAATGATACTCTTGCAGGTCACTAATGGATTCTATTAAACGGACTGAACTACACAAAATTTGGATATATTCTTAAGTCTTAAAGCTGTGTGTGTTCTGTGCCTACAGATAAAGAAGTTAGGTACCCAACAGGTGCTTATGTATGAATGTTTTCAGTGGGTGCTACTTTGCAGCCAAAGGAATTGCATATAAAACTGCAGATCAAAGGACATAATCATTACAACAAAAAACTAAAACATTATCCTCTACAAGGGAAAATGTAGCAAATTTGACACAATCCTCTTAGCCCTACCCACGCCTTTCCTCCACATTCTGTTATTTTCTGGCCTGTGTGGTTAAGTGGTATGTGAATTTTATTTTACTGTAGGGTGGAACGCCTAAATATGGCGCTCTCTAGTCTGGCAGCATCCCTTGTCGGTAGGACGAGGAACATCACTGGACCAGAGAGCCATGCAGGAGGGTGCAGCCTGCATCCCTTGGGCAGCCCTATGGGCTGGGCGGGGGCTACAGTAGAACCCGCATCCTCCCAGCAACCTCGTGGGGGTGGGGGACAGGCATGCAGGACTGGTGCTGGTATCTGCCGGCAGCATCCCCCAGGGCCAGAGCCAGCTTTTCCCAGCAGTCATGTACTATTCCCCGCCTCAGGCTCTTAACCACTCTTGTGCATTCTTTGGGATTTAGGTAGAGTCTAAGGCTGTGGTATCCAGCACGCTAGCCACATGCGGCTATCTGGCCAGGTGACAGTGGCTAGCTGGCTAGAATAATGCAGCTAGTTCATTATAGCAGTAGCCACTACAGAACTTCAGAACTGGTTGGACACCACAGGTGTCAGGAGTCCATGATCATTCTTCTCCCTCTTCCCCTATACATGGCTTCTACTCAAGAAGATGTAGTCTCTTTTCTGACCCCTCTAGCCAGAAACCTGCTATTTAGCTAGTCTGGCAGTAAAAAAAAGTTTCTCTCTTTCAGAAAACATGTCTCTATATACATTCTTCTCATATATACATTTCTCAGCCTCAAACACTTCCCCTACTGGAAATAACTTAATTCCTTACCACCAACCAGGTGGCAACATAACCAACAGGTAAACCAAGTCACATCTAAATTCACAAAGCTATAGAAGTTTCCCACATCCTTTACAACAAGCAAAGCAGTTTGTCAGGTGTGGAAAACCCACTACAAATTCTGCAATTCATTCATCAGCCATATTCTAATCACTGAGAGCCCCTGCCTGAGTTTCTACTCTGGTAGCCTGGGTTCACACACAAAGCTTGCGTCACAATCCCACAAAGCAACTTAAGAAAAAACAACCAACCAACTGGCTACAAATGATGTGTCAGCCACTTAATTTGCTGTCCTTAGAATAAATTACCCCTTACGTAAAGCTTCAGTTTTCACTGATGTCAACAATATCTTTACCTCTAAAGAAGAGCTGCCTTTGTCACTGTCAGTTTCTTGCAAGCTTTCGTCAAAATCCTCCACCTCAACGTCTGCATCCTGGATTTCTTCAGCATGAATTTCTGCAGTTATTGAACCAAGTAACAAGACACCCAACCAGAACCAATCCCACTGCACTTGCATACTGGAAAATTCTGCAGAATTAAGAAGTACATTATTATTTTAGCAGAGCCAGTTTGCCTCATTACAGTTCATTTGTAATAAGCAATACAGCTACAGAAGAAAAACATTTTAAGATAAATATGGGACATTTCTTTATTTTTAAAATAATCAAGTTTGACAATGTAGTTAACACATAACAACTGTAAGACAGTAGAAAATGTTTTCCCTTCCTGTTCCACCCAAGAAGAGTCAGATAATAATTGGTGCATCCAGGACATACTTATCCCAGTTGTTGGAGGAAGAACAGATTCTGCCAGGGATGTTCTAGGTATGTATCAGCACAGTGAAAATGGACTAGATGACCATTTGAAGTTCATTCAAGTGCTACATAACTATGATTATTTTAGAAATACCACTTAGCAAGAGACCAATTTGATTGGTGTTAGACAGTTTATCTATTGCACAGACTACAGCAGACCATCGTGCCATTTGGGTGCATAGGGAGCTAGAGACCCTCCTTGAATTTTGTACCAGGTGTCTACTCACCCTAGTCCCAGAGAACTCTTCACTACAACACAGCCTGAGTGGGATAGCTGATGAATTCTGAAACTCAGAGCAGCACAGCTTTTGAGGCAGGGATTTTCTTTACAAACAGAGGCACGGTGATTGAGAGCAAAAGGCTTGTCATTTAAGTAAACTAAGGATCACTAGATGATCCCAACAGCATTGTCAGACTCTCTAATCAAAAGACAGAACAAAAGGCAGTAATAAATAGTAAGAATGGAGAGAAGAAAATAGTGGTGTCCCTCATAGGTCTATACTGAGACTAGTGCTGTTGAATATATTTGTAAATGGTCTGGGAAAAAAAGGGTAAACAGCGAGCTGGTAAAATTTGCAGATGATATAAAATTTATTCAACATAGTTAGGTCCATTGCAGAGTTAAAAGAGTTATAAAGGGACTTAACAAGACTGGGCAATGCAATGGCAGATGAAATTCAATGTTGATAAATGCAGAGTAATTTAAAAAAATCCTAAATATACATACAAAATGATGACGTGTAAATTAGTTGAAACCATCAATAAAGAGCTCTTGGAGTAATTTGGGATGGTTGTCTGAAGATATAAAAAAGCCCACTAACAATATTGGAAAGGAATAGATAATAAAACAGAAAATATATTGCTTCTATATAAATCCATGATATGCCCACAAATCAAATAGTATGTGCAGAGTTGATCACCCCATCTCAAAAAAGATGCAGTGGATTTGGAAAAAGTACAAAGAAGGGCAACAGAAATTATTAAGGATATTGGATACATTCCATATGAGGAGAGAGAGTAAAAAGACAGGAACATTTCGGTTCGGAAAAGAGGTGATTAAGGGAGAAGATATGACAGAGGTCTATAAAATCATGAATGAGGTGGAAAATTGAATAAGGAAGTGTTAACTCCTTCAAATAAACACAAGAATTAGGAGCCACTCAATGAAATTAATAGGCAGCAAATTTAAAAACAGACAAAAAGTATTTCTTCATATTCAACCTATGAAACTCTTTGCCAGAGGATATTGTGAAAGTCAAGACTATAAACAGGATTCAAAAAAGAACTAAGCAAGTGCATGGAGAATAGATCTCTCGAATGTCTGTTAGTCAGCGTGGGCAGAGCTCTAACACCACATTTTGCATGTCCCTCAACTCTGTTTACCAGGAACTGTGAATGGGTGATGGAATCTATCACTTGATCACCTGTTGTGTTCATTCCCTTTGAAGCACCTAACATTTGACATCAGAATATATGAGACTGGGCTAGCTGGACCTAGTGTGGCCATTCTGATGTTGTGACAAAGGACCTGGAAATATCTGCCCGTACTGTAACCTACTATACCCTGCTTTCCTCCCAGAACTGAGATGGAACCCAAGAGTTATGATATGTTTAAAACTTCAATATATATTCTTTCTTATTAACTCCACAGAGAAAGAAATCATATCAGGGTCCCTTAATTGATTTACTGCAAGACGTTAGAACAGTGATCAGCAACCCTTCCAAAATGGCTTGCCGAAATTTGACCTTTGACCTCTATGTATGGTCCGAGTGCTGATGATACTTTTAAAAGTCACTAGTAGTCCAGCTTGCAACAGCTTCATTAATAAATAAAGATTCAGAGTCTTACCATTTAGATGGTGGTTGGTAGCATTAGCTGGTCTTTTGTTAATCAACAACCACATAGCTTTGAGCAAGCTCCTGGCTCCATGGGGGAAGAAGGGGTTGGGCTGAGCTCACCTGCGTGCTGATTAAAACTGGCTTGTGTGCCACTCTGGGCAACCATGCTGGGGGCTGCTGACCCCTGTGTTAGGACATATTAGTTGAGCTGAGTGGGTTGAATATTTGTCTCTCTTGGGAGGGTGGGGAAAGAGGCTGAAAGCAAGCGTATAGCTAAATCCACCAGAAAACTAGAGTTTTCAAGAGCCCAAACCACCTCTGGAACCCTGGTTACAGTTGCCACCCCCAACCAAAATCTGAAATGGTATCCCAAAGAGTTTCACTCTAGTGTATTAGTGTTTGAGAATATCCCTGGACTGCCTCAGCAAGATTTAAAAACCTGTGTCAACAGTTGCTAAGCCTAGTTTTGGGATATCGCCTTCATTGCCCATGTCCAACAATATACCACACCTTAGCTATCCTGAACTCCTGCTGGGTTACTCACAAAAGAGTGTACCGTCTGCCTCTATTCTTAACACACACAACCACCCTTTCCCTTTTGACCTGCTACATCAGAAAAAAACAGAACTATAAAACAAACACACACACACATACAAAGTTACTCACCATTGTAACTGTTGCTCTTGGGATGCTTTGCTCATATCTAACAGAGTTAGGTGTGTACGGCTGTCAAAAAGTTTTCCCTAGCAACCAGCCAGCCGGGTTGGCTGGGGAGCGCCCCCCGGCATGGCACCTATATATGACCCAGCTGACCTGGGGGCCCCTCAATTCCTTTTTTACAGCCCAGTTTGACAGTGGGACAAAATGGTGGGTTTTGAATAGATACGAGCAACACATCTTGAAGAACAAATACAATGGTGAGTAATCATTTCTTCTTCAGAGAGGTAGCCATGTTAGTTTGTATTCATCTGATGAAGCGGGTCTTTGCCCACAAAAGCTTATGCTCCAAAATGTGTGTTAGTCTATATGGTGCCACAGGACTTCTTGTTGTTCTCATTTCTTCTTTGAGGACTTGCTTATATCTCTTTAAGTTAGGCGATTTCCAGGGTAAACCCAGGAATGGGGGTCGAAGTCAACATGTGGCTGACTCTAGAACAGCACCCCTGAAGGCTACATCTTGTCTGGATTGCTGCACATTTGTATAGTGATAAGTGAAGGTACGCACAGAGGACCACACAGATCTCATGACAGACCTCCTGGAGAGGAACATGTGTCAGGAAGGCAGATAAGGATGCATGTGCTCACGTAGAGTGCACCTCCACTGGTGGTAGGGAGATTTTCACGAGGTCATACCACGCCCATATACAGGATGTGATCCAGGAGAAGATGCTCTGCAAAGACACCAGGAGGCCCATCATCCACTCAAGCACTGCTTGGTCTTACACAAGGACTTAGTCCAGTCAATAGAGAAGGCAAGTGTCCATCCCACAACAAGGGAGTGCAACTGCTGCTCCCGGCTGGGAGCCATGAAGTTTAGGATAGAACACAGGCAGAAGAGGAAAAAAAAAAAAAAAGCGTCCTGCCTAACAGGAAACCCAGAGACCACTGAGGCAGGAACACTGAGTGAGGGCAGAGTTGGGCCTTGTCCTTTTGGGACAGCACATAGAGGGACTCAGCATGATGGCCTGGAATTCAGATACCCTTCTGGCAGAGGTGATAGTCATCAGGAAGGCCATTTGCTAGGAGAGGTAGAGAAGAAAGCAAATGACCAGTGGTTTGAAGGGAGCCCCAGACTGTTGAGGGGGAAGCTGGTGGTAGGAGTAACAACCTAAAAGTTCAAACACCCATGAAGTTGTAAGGCTTGAACTACCATTGATTCTGCTGGGGCTGCGACTTAAAGAGCTTCCACTAATGTAGTGGGTGTGTACATGCCTAAGGACTGCCTGTTACTGCAAGAGTCCTCAAGACTATGGAGGCAGGAACAGGAGACCTGGAATGGTTTGTTAGACCTCCAGAGGGAGCCCTGAGAGCCCCAGCCAGGCCACCTGGTGCACAACTATGCCCAAGGCAATAGAGTGGGCTGCAGAGTCACCCACAGAGGGCCACCTGCAAGCAAGTGCAAGACACCATCTTGCCCTCTGGCATAAGGGCAGAGAACTCCTCCCTGAGATTTTTGGGGAGAGCCTTTTTAAACTTGAGGGCTGCAGCTCAGGCATTGTAGCAGCTCAGGGCAAACACTAGGTTAGACACCTGAAACATAACGCCCCCAATCAAATAGACCTTTCATCCTTAAAGGTCCAGGTGCCTGGCATCTTTGGAATTAGGGGGTGGAGCCAGATGGCCTTGGTGTGTTCTCTCATTTACAGCATCCAATGCCAAGGAGTGGGGCGGGGGGCAGCTGGGTATACAGGTACTCACAGCCTTTTACTGGTGCAAAGTTCTTACATTCTACCCCACAAGCAGGCCAGGGGCAGGCGGGGGGATGGAGGCCAGTGTATGACAAATTGTAGAGAAAGCAGTCATCATAGTCTTGTTAAAAGGAAGAACCACGTGTGCTGACCTCAGAATGTCCATCCTATCACAGAAAGGGTCAACAGACTCAGTAACTTCCTCTATTGGAAGATTAAGGCTGGTGACCCCACAGCAAAGCAGCTCCTGGAGTGGGTCAGGCACCCACGGCTGATGCACCTGCTACATCTTCATCTGTGGAGGAGGTGGAGGATGCCAAGGGGGGGCACCACCAGTGCAAGATCCTCTGAGAGAGGAGGAGGGAGACAGGTCATCGCAGGAGCAAGGTGGCAGAAGCCCTGAGGCAGGCAACTATCAGCAGCCTCAGAAGCTTTTGAGGTAGATGTTGTATGCAACCAGATGGGGGCACCATGCCTGTCGATTCATAGTATGCCTAGGGCTCCCAGTATTGGTATAGAGCTGCAGGCCACTGAGCAGCAGCAGGGTGCTGTTCCAGGCCTTGGGAGTCCGACATCAGAGAGCTGTAGAATGAGGCTTGAGAAGGAACAGGAAGGCCACAGAGGAGCCGTCCCTTAACAAGCCACCAGAGGATAGCAGCCAATGACTGGCTTGGTGCACATGGTCTCGTGGGACTGACAAGGCAAGCGAAAGCAAAGATGTGAGCAAGAATGGTGCCAGGGTGAAGGGTGCCAAAGAACCAGACTGTGTCATGAAGAATGACGTCAAGCAGAGTGGAGCCACAGCAAGACAGGAAAAATTAGAGGTCAACTGGCACTGGGAACGAGATTGGTGCTAAGAGGTACCATAGCATGGAGAGTGGGACCAGCATATAAGAACCTGACCGGTGTCAAGAGGTAGAGCAGTGTCAGAATCAAAATCAGGACCAGCGTGGACAGTGCTGAGATGGGGACCGGTGCCAAGACGGAGACCTGCATTGAGAGCAGGAACACTGAAGAATTGAGGCCTTTGGCACCACAGAGGGTGGACATCGAGAGTCCAACCCACAAGGGTCCTGACAAGAAGAAGAGCTGGATTGGTGCAGGACAGAGTCCCTGAAAGGGAACATGGTGGAGGCTCAGGCTGCATCAGGTGGATTCTGGAACCTGAGGGTGAGCACTGAAGAGACAGCATCAGGACAGGTGAGGCACAGCGCCAAGTACCAGAGCAAGAGGCAGAATATGCTGAAGATCCAGAACCAGAGGAGCCTACAATAGAGGCCATGGACAGAGAATGGCCTGGCCTCAAGCAGGATGGAGTAGGAGGCTATGAAGGCATCTGGCACGGTGAGTCAGAATGGTGACATCTCAGACTGCCAGGACTCAGGCTGGGCCCAAGGCATCAGGCGATGGCATCAGGCCAGGTGCAGGCAGAAGTGAAGGCTTACCCCGGACATGTGTTGAGGGGCAGGGGCCTCAGTGAGCACCGGATAGCTCAAAATTTCTATGAGACCCAGGCTACATGGTATGTATCAGGCGTCAACAAAGCACCAACCAGCACCAGATCACCTCTGGGCAAGTCCAAGGCTATGTCTACACTACACGTAAAGCCAATTTTAAGGCAGTTAGCTTGATTCTACAATGTCACTGCTTTCACTGTGAATGCCATTAGGTCAATTCTAGGGAGCGCTAAGGTCAATATTGTTACACGAACCATGTGAGTCACCATAGCACCAAGTTTCAATTTAAAAGGTTGAATTAATGCTAGTGTGAAAATGGCATTTAATTAAAAATCAACTTTATTGGCCTCCAGAGGTGTCTCATATGTATTCCACAATGCCCCCCAGTTGTCCGCTCTGGCTGCTTCCATCCCTGCTGCTCTCCAGGGCCGCGTCTACACGTGCACGCGACTTCAGAGTAGCGGCGCCAACTTCGAAATAGCGCCCGTCACGGCTACACGTGTTGGGCGCTATTTCGAAGTTGAAATCGACATTAGGCGGCGAGACGTCGAAGCCGCTAACCCCATGAGGGGATGGGAATAGCGCCCTACTTCGACGTTCAACGTCGAAGTAGGGAACATGTAGATGATCCGCGTCCTGCAACATCGAAATAGCAGGGTCCTCCATGGCGGCCATCAGCTGGGGGGTTGAGAGACGCTCTCTCTCCAGCCCCTGCAGGGCTCTACGGTCACCATGTGCAGCAGCCCGTAGCCCAGGGCTTCTGGCTGCTGCTGCTGCAGCTGGGGCTCCATGCTGCATGCACAGGGTCTGCAACCAGTTGTCGGCTCTGTGGATCTTGTGTTGTTTAGTGCAACTGTGTCTGGGAGGGGCCCTTTAAGGGAGCGGCTTGCTGTTGAGTCCGCCCTGTGACCCTGTCTGCAGCTGTTCCTGGCACCCTTATTTCGATGTGTGCTACTTTGGTGTGTAGACATTCCCTCGCAGCGCCTATTTCGATGTGGTGCTGCCCAACGTCGAAGTTGAACGTCGACGTTGCCAGCCCTGGAGGACATGTAGACGTTATTCATCGAAACAGACTATTTCAATGTCGCTACATCGAAATAAGCTACTTCGATGTAGCGTGCACGTGTAGATGTAGCCCAGGTGTGCAGGAAGTAGGTAACAGGAAACTCATGAATTTGAATTTGGCACCAGGAAGCCCAAGAGATTGAGGTGGGCACCTGGGTCCATTTTGAATTCATTTCCTCATAATCAGCATGGAGATCACATCTAGCCATGAAAACATAGCCCCAGCACAGGGTATCAGCTTCATCCCTGCAGAGGATATAGCACGAGAGGCAGAGATATTTTTTTTCCCCCAGCACTGGTGCCAGCCCCTGCCCCACCACACAGCAGCCAGACTGTGAGAGTCATGCTTGTATGAGAGGCTAAGAAACTCTTCTGGGGTTAAAATTTGTACAGGGGCAGCCCCCAGCTCCCACAGGCACCATACAGTGGGAGGTCTATCCCCTGCCCAACCACATCGCATGGCTAGCCCCTGAGCCAATAAAAGCATGTGCTTGAGGTGCAGTGCAGACCATTCTTCCAGACAGTACCATGTCCTGGCTTGTGTGTAATGAAGGCTCCAAAGGCAGTAAATATTTTGGGGGGTTGACTGTCACCAGGGGGAAGTCTCCCCCCGTGGCAAAGATTTTTGGAGGCTGTCTGTCACCAGGGAGCCTAGAGCGCCATTCATAGGCAACATGAGCTGGGGAGCTTGGTCTTTGCTATGTTTTTGGTGGGCCAACATGTGCCGGGGGCTGACAAAAAGCCCCTGAAGCGGGCATGTCAACTGGTCCCTCACCTACAACCTCCACCCATCAACATATGACTGTGGGGGCTGCCTCTTCACCTCACTGGGAAAAGCCCCCTGAAGGGACCATGTCAACTGGTCTCTCAGCACCCAGTCGGGTGCAGCTGGTTGGTCCATCTGGCCAGTCGAGCAGCCTGGCATGGCCCTTTGGCTCCCACTTTCAAGAGCCCAGCCAGACCCCTCTATTCGACCGGTCCCAGGTACTGCTTGCTGCGAGGCAGGGCACAGGTGTTCTGGGCCCGCCCACCAAGGTCTCCAAGATGCTTCCTCTACCTCAGAGGCAGGCGAAGGCCACTGCATCTCACTACATGCTGCTTTCTGAGTTCATTCCAATTCATCAAAAAATCCTTCTTGAGTTGCAAACACAGTATTGCAATAGCAGCCACACCTAGTGCTAAATAATCTATCCCTATTCTCATTATCCTTCTCGTCACAGCATGACACACAAGTTCAACCGATTATCCTTTATGACCCCAAAGTCTTTATCAAAGCCATTGCTTCCCATAAGACAAGATTCCTCTGGCTCCTGCTCCTGAAAGTAAGGCGCATACTCTTTGTTTCTTGAGGAATGACTTTACATTTGGCCATATTAAAATGCATATCAGCAGCCTGCCTCCAGCTTACCAAATGATCCAGACCACTGTAACAGCAGCTTATATTGTAAGGGTTTGGTTGTGCCGGGGATGGGAGGCGGGTTGACACTCCACCACCCCCAAGACTTACTGCTTGTTGTTCCCCTCTCTCACTGTCAGGCAGCAAAGGATTAGTGCACAATTGGCTGCATTCCTTGCTCTGGCTGGGGAGGGCAGAGGGCAGGTGACTTGTGCTCTTTGCTTTTGTTGCCTCACAGGGACAGAAAGGAGAGCAGCACAAAGTTGGGGCCAAGGAGCGGCTCAAGGCAGGGGGTTCAGCAGGGGCGTGTGTAGAGGAGAGCAGAAGGCCAAGCAAGGGACTGGGTGTGGAGGGGCTCACAGCAGAGAATTAGGGGTGCAGGGGCTGCATGTTTTTGAAAGGTATAATTTAAATAAAGCTTGTACATTTTCCTTTTATTTAAAAATACCCATGCCATTGACTTAAGGACCAGAGCAATGCCAGTTGAGTTTACAAGCGCATTTATAAAATCTAGGGGACAGTTTTGGATTTTTCAGAAGATTTTACCTACATGTCTGTATTCCTGTCAACCACATTGCAACATTGAGTCTCCTGCCTGAAGAACCTGAGATCAAGGACTTTTGGAAAAAATTCTAATAGTCTTACTCAAAATTAAATATGAAATTATTTTCTTTGTAATTTCTATAGGTTAAGTGCTTTCTGTCTGCACCAAATATTAAGTGTTGTGGAGTGAGTAGTACAGGTAAGATTTAAATGGGCCAGAAAAGCAGGAGAAAAAGCTTTCAAAAGAGCAATGGCAGAACTTTCTTAAGATTATATTTTGTTCCCGCTGATTCCACAGGGGGACTGACAGTCCCACCACCAAAGATGCTGGGAAATTCCCATATGCTTTATGAGAGTTCGTCATCATCACTGCAAGCAAAAGGTTCCTTCTAAGAAAATGAAAAGTGATATATCCCCAACGCTAATTATCCAGCAGCCTGTCCTTTCCACATGCAACAATGAATTGCTGCATGTGCCACCCCCCTGCCCTTTGTTACTACACTCGTAATCTTTTTTCCTAAGGTTATTATAGAGCAAAGAATAAAATGTTTGCATCTCACAGAAAGAGACATAACCATTTCTGGAATGAGTTACAAACTAGTGTGACAGTCAAAAGGGAATATGCCAGAAAGAAGCATAGGGAAGAGAGGAAGAACAGACTCATAATCAATATGATTACGCAATTACTCAGCATGACTATTTGAATACAAGGAATATAAAAAAATCCCTTACACAAAGCAAACTAGGTGATTTAATCAGCTCCTCTCTGGGAGGAATTGGAGAAAATCTGCATCCAGCTCAGAAATAACATTCTACATCTAAGGGAAGAATATAGAAAACAACTGAGTGTGAACATGTTTGAAGACTAAAACAGAATATCAGAGTTAGTATCTTTGGTGGAATTAAGTGAATGAGAGAGAAGGCTGGATAGGAAAGAAGGAGCACATTTATGCAGAGTTTTTAAATGCAAGGTGTTCAAGCTTACTGTGAGAAATAAAGAAAAGCAGGGGCAAGATCAGAGAAGGAATATTTGAGAAAATTTTACTTGGAATTGCTGGTTATAGCAAACATCAATTCCAGGCTTCCCAATGATATCAAGATGAAAAGAGAGTTTCAGAGACAAAGATATTAAAATGAAACCCAACCCATAAAGCCAAAACTTTCACAGCAGGTCACCACCCCCAATATACTATTGTTCATTAGAGGCAGGTAAAAGAATGTTATACTGATTGCTAGTTGTCAAGAAAACACTTTCCTTTCCCCTCAAAAGGGCTTTCTAGACCATTAGTACAGGTTGTACCTCCTTCATCCAGCACCCTCAGGACCGAAGTGATCTTAAAGGAGGGGATTTGCCAGACTGGAGAGGTAAGGCCTCCTGGCTGCCCTGGGTGGGGGGAGGTGCAGCAGGGCAGGCTAAGGGCCAGGCTCCTTTCCTGCCTGCCGCCAGTTTCCTGCCCCAAGGCTGCCTGTGGGGGGGGGTCCCTGCCCCAGCTGGGCTCCCCAGTCCCAGCCAGGGTCCCTGCAGTGGGGCTCCCTGACCCAGACCCCCACTCAAGGGCTGCCCATGGGCCTCCCCAGAGCTGTCTGCCACCAGGGCTCCCTGCCAGTATCAGATCTCCATTACACCCATGCGGATGGAGCTCTCTCTCCAGGCGCTTTTTGGTCCAGCAACACCTAAGGTCCTGCCGGACCAGGGATGGTGCCAGATGAGAGAGTTTCAGTCTGTGCAAGTGGTGGCATGGCTTTGCTTTTCAAAGTAAAGTAATGTTCACTTGAAGAAGCCTACCAAGGAAGAGAGGTTAAGGCTCAGTTGTTCCACCAAAGAATAAAGCCACCGGTGTTGTAGATTTGACCGAAAAGAAACTATTTCAATAAGGCCTGGATTTCACCCTGGATGTCTATTACTTTGACACTGATTTGCAGTGTGACATTGAGCAAGTCACTTCACTTGTCCATGCTAGTTTTCCCTCTTTTCTCTTTAAACAGTAAACAATTTGCAGTAAAGATTGTATCTTACTGTGTAATTGTAGAGTGCCAAACCCCCTGTGGCTCCAGTCTTGGCTGGGCCCTTTAGGCACTATTGTAATGCAACATTTCTCAGACCAGGAAGGTTTTGGAGCAGATTTAAATGTTATTTATTCAGAAACACCACTTCAATATTGTGTCAGATGTGCTAATGTATCATCAGAAGTTACAGAAGCAGCAGACAGAATCCAGGTCCCATTGTAAGCACTATATAGACACATACAAAGATGATCCCTGCACCAGAAAAATTCTGATCTACATTATAGCAATTTCCACTATTATTCCATAATTATTACTTTTACTATTTCTTAACTTTACTAAAATACGAGACTATTTTGGATTTATTTTTCCCTCCAAATGGAGACCACTGTAAAAAAAAGACTAGCAATATATAAAAAACATACAGCAAAAAAATAACTACTATGATCACTTGACACAACCTGGAATAAAGGAGAGGACTGTCCCTGAAAAATTTAGATTGTCAGGAGTAATAGTAATTTGGGAATAACAAAAATGCTGTTTAAACCTTTGCTGAAAGATCCAATTAACTGAAATGTAGGATCAGTCAGGGATTAGCGATCCAACACATTTATGATTAAGTATTAAGAGTGGGCTTACCTCTTTTCAACTTGAGAAAGGACAAAATGCACAAGGTGGTCTTTTTTCCAAACACTCAAACCAGGAAAGCATGCATTAAAGAGATGGTTATTTGGAAAGTTACAAAATCATGTGTAGTGAATGTATTGCACATTAAAGGAATGTGAGCAGACTGAAGGCTTATTTTGAGGACAGCATAGGCACCAGATGTTCCCCCATGTTGTCCAACCTGCACAGGTGAACCCTAAACACAGAAGTAAGTTCTTCCTCGGACAAGAGTATTTTATTTTCCACACTAGTTCAATCCTTGGCCTCTGGACTGAGGATGACAAACATTCTTGTGGTTAGGTAACATGACTGAGGACCATCATAGTATTTGATAGCTGTTGGAAGAAGTAATATCTTCCCCCAGCCCCCCCGTGCAACCTTAATCCATCCCCTTAGTGCACATGTATTGTGTAAAGGCTATCTTCCTACAGAATCCCTGCCTCAATCAGTACCTAGAGAATGATTCAAGATTACACACTGAATGAGGCTGCTGTTTGTAAATACTCACCCCCAACCATCCATCTTATCTGTCACAGAAGTTGGAAGGTTTGTAGCAAATGAGTAGAGGACTCAACGAAAGGAAAATATGATCTGGTAACCTGCTTCAACCGTGTAAAACCAGCAGCCAGACGGAATAGAGTGAGCTGTAAACAGAGCCGCTAACAGAGGGAGTTAGCCTGGCAAGTATCTGAGATGAGCTTTTGATGGTTGGGGGAGGTTTAGGATGACTGGAAAAAGGCAAATGTAGTGCTTATCGTCAAAAAAAGGAAAGGAGGAAGATCTGGGGAACTACAGAACTGCCAGCCTCACCTCTGTCCCTGGAAAAAATATGGAAGGGACCCTCAAGTAATCCATTTTGAAGCACTTGGAAGAGGGGAAAGTGAATAGTTAACTTGGATTCAAAGGCAAATCATGCCTGGTCAAACTGATTGCCTTCAGCAATGAAGTAAGTGAATGTGATATACCTTGACTTTAGCAAAGTTTTTGATGTAGTCTCACGCAGTATTCTAGCTAGCAAGTTAAACAAGTGGATTAAATAAATGGATTATATGGAGGATACAAAGCTGGTTACATCTCGGGCTCAATGGGTTGTGATCAATAGCTTAGTATCTGGTTGGTGATCAGCGGTCAGTCTGGGTCCCCTTTTGTTCAACATTTTCATTAAATGACCTGGATAAGGGGATGAACCTCAGCAAGTTCACAAATGACACTAAGCTAGGGGGAGAGGTAGATATGCTGAAGGGTAGGGAGAAGGTCCAGAGTGACCTAACAGATTGGAAGACTGGGCCAAGAGAAATCTGATGATGTTTAACAAGGACAAGTGCAGAGTCCTGAACTTAGGACATAAGAATCCCAAACACTGCTACAGGTGGGGGATTGACTGGCTAAGCAGCAATTCTGCAGAAAAGGACCTGGGCTGGATATGAGCCAAGAGTGTGTCCTTGTAGTCAAGAAGGCTAATGGCATATTGGGCTGCATAAATAGGAGCATTTCCATCAGATCTAAGGAAGTGACTATTCCCCTTTACTCGACACTAGCAAGGCCACATCTGGAATATTGTGTCCAATTCTGGCCCTCCCCCCCCCAACATCCATTACAAAAAGGATGTGGATGCATTGGAGAGAGTCCAGTGGAGGGCAACAAAAATGGTTAGGGGGCTGGAACACATGACTTATGAGGAGAGGCTGAGGGAGTTAGGCTTATTTAGTCTACAGAAGAAAAGAGTGAAGGGGGATTTGACAGTCTCTACAACTACCTGACAGGAGATTACAAATAGGATAGAGAAAGGCTGTTTTCTGTGGTGACAGATGACAGAATGAGGTGCAGTGGTCTCCAGCTGCAGTGGGAGAGATCTAGGCTGAATATTAGGAAAAAGCTATTTCATTAGAAGAGTGGTGAAGCACTGTAATAGGTTACCTAGACAGGTGGTGGAATCTCCACCCCAGCAGTTTTTAAGTCCCAGCTTGACAAAGCCCTGACTGGGATGTCTTAGTTGGGATTGACCCTGCTTTGAGAAGCGGGTTGGACTTGATGACCTCACAAGTTCTCTTCCAACCCTATTATTCTGTTTCATGACTGAGGCAACTGAATGCCATCACAGAGAAGTGGAGACTACCACTGTCTTTACTGAAGAGCTGTTATGTGTTTAAGGGCACGTTATGGATCAACCAGTCCAACAATTCCACCCTCACACTGAGGGGGATGACCTGGAAGATGTGGGGCAGTTCATGTAGTTGGGGAGTATTTTGGGTAGAGATGGAGGAACAGGCTGACAATGATATCAATGCCAGAATTGGGAAAGCAACAGCTACATTTAAGACTCTTCCTCCCACATGGAGATCACAATATCTGTAAAGACAAAACTGCAGATCTTCAACAAATGTAAAGAGTATGCTCTTGTATGGATCTGACACCCGGTATACTACACACAGTCTTCAAAATCACAAGCTACCGTGACACATAAACAGATGCCTGAGGTATATTCTTTGCACGAAATGGCAAGACTTGGTCACAGATGAGGAGCTTTAGAACTGACCAGGACAAGACCCGCTTGACATTGAAATCAAGAGAAGGAAGTGGGGAAGGCCAGGGCACACTCTCAGAAAACCATCATCCAGCATAGTCTGTCCAGCTCTCAAATGGAACCCACAATGAAAATGAAAAAGAGGAAGACCTCAGAGAACGTGGAAAATATCTGAGATTGAAGGACAATGGAGCTATTCCTAGGGTCAGCTAGAAGTTTTGTCCCGAGACAGAGTGAAGTGGAGGAGACTTGCAGATGACCCATGTTCCACCTGGAGTACAAGGGTTTAGGTCAAATAAGTCATTTAAATTTTTACACAATCAGTAGAAGGAAGCAAAGAAGCAGAAGCAGCACACTGAAAGCTGAGAGGCAGAAAAAGAATAAGCCAGTAAGCTGGAAGAGAAGAAATCCCCCCGAAAAAAGAGAGAGGCTGTATAATTCACCACCATGGAGAAATCATACACAGATTCCACAGCCCACAAACACTCTCTGCCCAAGAAATATTCATTTGAGATAAACTGTGTTCTACATATAAACAAGAACGTATTGAAGAATATGTCAATCGTTTTTCAAATATTGTGTGAGGTGTCTAAAAATGGCTATATTGGGCCAGACTAATAATCTGTTTAGCCCACTATCTTATCTTACAGTGCCAAATGCAACGGAAAGAATGAACAGACAAAGGCAATGACAGGGAACCCATCCCCTGTCACTCAGTCCCATCTTTTGGCAGCCAGAGGTTTAAGGACAGCCAGAGCACAGGCTAATAGTGATGGACCTATGCATTTATAATGTTCCAGAGGGAAAGAATGGCTCAATTTTGATAAATAAGCTCTTGCAAAAATCTTTAAGTGTATTTAATAAAACAAATTCAACAAGTTTTGAAATACAATCTATTTAAAAGATGTTGTATTGCACAGGTTCACTCCTTACTTACTGGATTATTCCTGAGGTGCACAGAATAAAATTAAGAAAACACAAAATTAGAACACATATGTATAAACTATGATTTGATGAAAAATGGGTCAAAGAAGAAGAGGAAAGAATTATGAACACCTTTGAGTGTCCAGGGATTTTTTGGAATGTATGTTTCAGGATCTGCTTAGGTGCAAAAAATAAAAATCTAAAAAAGCCACAGATCTGACTGACCTCTCTAAAAAAACAACATGTTCAGTGAGCAAGAGCCACAAAGGGATGGGCAGTGTTAAGGAGGTCCATTTTGTTTCTGTGGAAAGAGAGGACAGTTGGGAACCCTGGCATTCTCCTCCCCAGCATGAATCCTCCCTTAGGAATCTCACTGGCAGACCCCAGATACAGAACAGTAAAAGAAGATGTTTCACATGTGATTTCACCAAGTGCCCGTGAAATAATTTCCCTAAACTGGAATAAACTAAGTCCACATCCCATCCAGATCAAGTTAACGTACATGTCCTTAAAACAGGACCCCAAGAGGTATCTAAGGCTGCATCGAGATAGCTGACAGCTCTGTCGAGAGACGCTTTTCCAACATTTGGCCCATCCACACAGTGCCAAATGTCAGAAAAAAAACCTCTGTCAAGACATCCCCTCTTCCTCAAGGAATAAGGTGTACAGGGATGTCCATAGAACACTCCCACTGGCAACTCTCTACCGAGAGACCCGAAGTTCAGGCACGTGCTCTGCCAACAAAACTTTTGTTGACAGAAGCCTGCAGTCTAGAGATAATCTAAAAATCCCCTGAATAGTTTTGTGAGGTCAGATGCACTGGAAGTTAATACGGTTACTTTGGCAGCTTAAAAAACTAACAATAAACATTTGCTGGAGACATACCAGATTTTTCTGGTCAGGGTAAGTATGGTTAAATAGACACTCTCCCTCAGGAGCATGCACACCTCCTAGCATTGGGGTGACACAAATTTGCTTTATCTTTATCTAAAATACATGTAGAGTGGGAAGATTTGCATGGAACTCAGAAAGTTGGTGTGCTGGTTAGTAGTCCAACAGCAATTCTTGTGAACAATGGTACTTGGTCTACACCTGAAATTAATACACTTATTTACAGCAAAAAGGAACATTGTTCCGTCATTTCAGGAGAAAACTGTGCAGCTAAAGCAGCTCCTGTGGATGGATGGCACAGCCCCAGCTCAGGAGAAAGCCACATGCTTTTTCAGGTGTGGGAGGAGACAAAGCTAGTTCTTGAACAGAAAAGAATAGCAGCACGTATACACAGTTAAAGGACAAGGTAGAAGTAACCCCCTGTAAATGAAGAAACTCTACCAGCTGCCAGGTTTTTGCAGCTCAATAGACCCCATACTAAAGCATCTCCACAAGTGGTAAGGAAAAATAGTGGAAGATTTTTTGTTTTGTTTTGTTTTGTTTTGAAGAGAAAGGGAGATCAGATAGAGAAGCTCCACAAAGAAAGATAAAAGCCTCAGGAATCCTTACAAGCGTCTGTGTTAACAAAATTATTCTTTTGGCCATCATTTAGGAGCACAGAAAACCTTTCAAAGGGTGAATGAATTATTGACCAGGAGTACAGAATTAAAGATACTGAAGAACTTGAGACATGTCAAGAGTCCCATTAGACCCAAAAAGTTTCTCTACACTCATTGCCTGTAATACAAGAGGCATATTTAGTACAGCAATGGATATTTTAGGCCCTATAGCACATCTCACACTTCAGGAGAAAAAGAAACCAAGAACATTACACCCCACGTGCTGGGTCTTGACCAGTGTTGCATCAGACATGCCATGCAAAGAACTAGTGAGAAAGCTACCTTGAGCTAAAATTGTGTTCTGATGCAATGAGCAACCAAGACCTATTTAAAAACTTTTGTTTGTAGTCTCTTTCACCTTCAAACTGCTTGATGTGGTACCAAGAAACTTTTCATTTTTTTTACTACAAACTAAATAACACAGTGCTGTGTTGTTAGCCCCAGCTAAAGCAATAAGCTGTGTTTTTGTCTCCTTAAAGAAGGCACAGACCTTAATTCCCTGACTGTTGCAGGACAAGGCCTGGACTCTCACAGCAGACAGTCTTTGGGAAATTCAGGACTGGGGAGTGTAGTGGTGTCATCCTGCAAGTAGTAAGGCTGGTGACGGCCAGGGTCAGCCTGTGTTGTAGGCAGGCTGCTGTTGTCAGTGCTCCACAATGCACAGACACTCAGAGCCACATGCTTGTATGCAGACTGGTGGCATCTGGGCTCTGAGACAGAAGCAGCATAATATTTAGGATACCCAGGATAACAGGACAGCGACTAAAACATCCCCCACTTAACATTTTTGGGACTCAGCGCTGTATATTACACTGAAGAAGCCCTCCCATAACAAGAACAGATTTAGTACTAATATGTACACAGTGAATATGTGAGACATTAAAGATATATTCTAGATAGATACCTGGGTTTTAAAGCAACTTGCAGATAAAGGCAAGCACACATTTGGGATAAAGAAATAACCAAATAGCACACCCCACAGTCCTGAACTTACATTTTGACAAATGCCCATCAGAGTGTCTTTAAGCACAGCAAGTCCCTAGGCAGTGTAACCCACCTCCTCCTTCCCCCAAGAAGCTGACAGCAGCACATGAACAAGAGCACCTAAAGCCTGAGTCTGACTAACCCCCAACCAACCGAAACAGGCCAGGCAGCTCAGCTACAAGTAGCTGCAAAGTTCCCTGTCACGCAGATACTTAGGGCGCCTGCTTGTATTTATACCCGCCCTAGCTGTAACGCGTCGGGTGTCCATCCCCCACGCCCCTACGGAGCTAACTGCTGTTGTTCTTTCCCGCTGGTCCCAGAGCAGCATTCGGCAGAGGCGGGCAGGTGCTGCCCGTGAGCCTTCTGCTCCGCCCTGGAAATGAAGGCAGATATCAGGCTAGACTCACTACACTGAAGGGAGGGGGCCCAAGGCTTAGCGCGCTCCCGGCGCGCGGGCAGGAACGGGGAACCCCGCCAGGCGCGTGTCCAATAGGGAAAGCGCAGCGCTCACAGCTGGTGCTTGGAATCCTCATGCCCCTGACATTCTAACGGTAAAATAACGGCCTCACCCGCGTGCCGAAGGCTCCCGGCCTCCACTTCCACCTTCCTCCGCTCAGCGCCCGCCTGAGGGCCGCCCCGCTCCCAGGCGCCTACAGAGCTCAGGCCGCCCACTAATGGGTGACCGAGGGATCAGCTGCCCGAGGGTCGCCACTCGCCCGCGCAGTGCGAAATGAAACCGCGCAGAGCCGCATGCTGGTCTCGCGCGGGGATGATCAGAGCCCCACGCCATTACACAACGAGTAGGACCGGAGGCAGCCCGCGCGGCGGAGCCGGGAAATGTTTAGGCTTCGGAGAACACCCACCGGCAAAAACAGAAGGTCCCGTCCCCTTCTCTCCAGTAAAGCCAAGCGGCGTCTAGCAGCGCATCACCCGCGTTGAACTGCGCATGCGCTACTACGCTCTAAGGGATGCAGGCTCTGAAGCGCAAGTGTTGCCGCGCAACCGGGCCAGTCTGCGCACGCTCTGAACAGACCAAGCGACATGATCCCGGCCTGACCCAGTGGCTGGCTGCACCCTGCCCGAGCCAATCACGGCTCAGTCCGCGGCGGACAGAGCCCAGCGCGTGCTGGCTAAGCCAATCACCGTCAGCACTCACGGGACTGTTGGCGGCCCTGCGCCTGCAGCTCCAGCTGTTCACACGCAGGAGTCAGTCTCTTCGTGGGAGCTGGGAAACGGTTGCTTGTTTGTTGCCGTCTCACTTCCCAGCCCGAATCAGACTGGAAGGGTCCCAGGCTTAGCCCCCTAGTTAGGGCTGTTCCAATACCAGCAGATGGTAATCGTGCAAACACCCTTATTCAAGGGAGGCAGATTGGCAGAAATTTTGGTGATGGCCATTGCCAGTTTGTTTAACAAGCAGCCTGCTTCTGATGTACTCTTTACAATGTTGCTATTACTTTTTGAGGTTTTTGCTAGCTGTTCTTCAAATGGTTTTTTGACTTTGCTAATTATATTTTTGCATTTCATTTGACAAATTATGCTCCTTTCTCTTTTCCTCACTAGGATTTAACATCCAATTTTTAAGCATTGCCTTTTTATTTCTCACTGCTTCTTTTGCTCAGTTGTTAAGCCACAGCGGCACATTTTTGGTTCTCTCAGTGTTTTATTGTTTGGGGGTTACATTTAAGTTTGGCCTTTATGGTACCTTTGAAAATCTTGCAGGGATTTACTTTTGACACTGTACTTTTTAATTTCTGTTTAATTAACTTCCTCATATTGTGTAGTTCACCTTTCTGAAATTAAATGTCATGGTGTTTTTCCCACTACAGGAATGGTACATTTAATTAATTCACTATTTCCAAGTGGTCAAGCTGTAGTCATCTCCTGGACCAGATTCCTGCACTTCACTTAGGATTGCTTCTCGTTTTGGGAGTTCTAAAACCAACTGCTCCAAGAAGCAGACAGTTAAGGTGTCAAGAAACTAATCTGTGAATCTCATCCTGTGGTTATGTGTCAATATGGGAATAGTTATTTTCAGGAGCTGTGTTGCTCCTGAATTCCTCACAGTCACACTCAGGCTGTACTGCAGTTAACAAGGCTGGAGCAGAGCATTCAGGCTTGAATATTCATGGTACCTGAGCACCTCAAGCCCCTATAACTCACCAGCCCCTGCCCTAAGGCCTTGCCCCACTCACTGTCTCTCTCCTTCCTCCATGCTATGCTTCTTCATCCTCATTTGTTTTTGTTGGGCTAGGGAAAGAGGTTGGGATGCTGGGCTGGGGCCAAAGGATTTGATGTGTAGGATGGAGGTCTGGGCTGAGCCTAGAGCAGAAGGTTGGGGTGTGAGCTCTGAGCAAGAGTTTAGAGGCAGGAGGTTAGGGTGCATGAGGGGGCAGAGGAGTGCTGGCCCTGAGACAGGGCTCAGGGCTGGGACATGAGGTTGAGTGCAAGAATGAAGGGTGGGAGCTCCAGGCAGTGCTTACTGTATGGGCTTTGACCATATGCTGCTCCCACAAGTGGCCAGTATGTCCCTGTGGCCCTTGAGGCGAGGAACTCACCATCACAATCCTACCCCACAGCTCAACTGGCCACTGATCCTGACCAATGGAAGCTTGTGTTTTTGTGTTATTGGGGCATTTAACACACTGTGTGACATATGTCAGAAGTCCTAAGAGATCTGTATTTTGAAAGCTGTACTGTCAGGTATTGTTGATCATTGTAGCAGTGAAGCAATGCCTGCAGGTTTGCATCAGTTGTTCTGGCAGGGTCTGGTGCTTCGAGTTGGTGCGTAAGGAACTTGTTTCTGATTATGAGACTGGGGAGCTATTTGAAGGTCAGAAACAGGGAGGGGGTCTGTTTCAGAAAAGACTTCTTCCAAGATGTGATTGCCTGTAGTTTAATGATTCTTCACAGAGGTCCAGTTATGGAGTGATAGGTGACTAGTAGGGGTGTATGGTCAGAGGGTTTTTTTTATTATTTTTTTCCCCTTTGTATTGAAGCAAGGGGTATTTATATGGCTCATTACATGATGCACTTACTTTGTGTGGGTGAGTCATTGTTTGGTAAGGGTGGGTTTTAAATGTGTTAAGGTTTGTACTCCTGATTTTCTCCTTGGATAATCTGTGGTATCTGAGGACCTAGCTGTTGACAGATTTTCTTCTGTGCTTGGAATGATTTCTGGATTGGTGAAAGTAAGTATTATGATCTGTGGGTTTCTTGTATATAGCTGTCATTGCTGAAGCGATTATGGTATTTAGGAAGTTCATGCTGGCAAGGGAGTGTTGTAATGACTCAGTTGTCTGAGAGAGACTGGACACATTTTCCAGCGTACTCAGTGGTAGGGTACTCCAGTACTACTCCATTGGAAGATTTGTTTTTTAACAGGATTCAAACTCCATTTTGAATGTGCAGTTTGTTTTTGCCTTCTCTGTGGTCTCATCACTGCCATATTGACCTGAAATTCCTCCAGGGCAGTGGCAAATGCTTAATGATAGAAAGTCATTACATTTTGACAAGCACCTATCATTAAGAGATGTCTTCTCCCCCTGCAAACCAGTTTTTTTCAAATCTAAACTTACTTGACAGAGTGGGGATGAAAGTTATAAAAGGGCAGGAGCTGCTCTCCTCGGGGTTACTTTTCTCCAGTTCAAGATGAGAGAGCAGTAAGAGCCTGACAAAGCAGCAGACCTGTCCTCTTCATTACATGAATATAGATGCTTTCCCAAGGAAAGGGTGAACTAGTAAGTGCCATTGTGCTTAGGATGGTAGATGTTTTCTAAGCGTGTATCTCCATTTGGAGCTAGGGATATAGTTACCAATTGACACAGATACACTAGTGCGAGCTCTCACTGAACCAGCACATTAAAAATACTAGTGTATCCAGGCTAGCCCAGATGCAGCAAAAATTGGTACTGGCTAGCTATGCAGAGTATGTACACAAGGGGTTCATGCATGTTTATATTTAGCACAGTTAGCCCATGCCAATACTTGCTGCTGCCCATGCTATCCTGGCTACATTACTATTTTAGTGCACTAGCGCAATTAAAGCTAGTATAAGTGCATCCATACTAGCCTGGAATCACACCCAAGCTCAAAGTGGGACTCTTTGTGCCTTGCACAGGATTCTAACTGACTTTGCATATTATATGCTACGCTAACACTGTGCTTCAAGAGCGTTCAAGTGTAATCTCAAATGCTCAAACCTTTAGTGAGATTGTTCCAGAGGCTGTGCCTAAACTATAGAGCAGGGATCTCTAACCTGCAGCTCTGGAGACGCATGCAGCTCTCAAAGGATTTCTTTGTGGCTCCCGATGCTATAAAGTTTAAAAAAACAAAAAACACTCCTGATTATTTTCAATATTTTTGTGAACATCTAAAAGCAATGAGCAACAATGAGCAACTCATATCTAAATAGCAAACAATATGTAATCTTGAAACATTGGATAACTCCTTCTTTAAAATGTGCAGAGTAAGCCTGAAGAGCCCTGATCTACATTAGCACAGGAAGTCAACTCTGATATGTTGATTCTATCTATTGTAATGGTGTATCTGGGATCGATTTTGTTCCCTAGTGAAGACCAGACCTAAGAAGTTAGCACTGGTTCTCAGTTCTGGGCAGAGGACCATAAGGTCACAACTGTCAGAAAGGATAGTTAAGACCCTCTGTCTAATACTGTGTGCACCAAGGACCTCCAGACTCCAATAGTGTCTGGGCTCTGTTCAGACTCTAGAGGCTTAAAATACTGATGTCCATTCGCAGTAGTCCAGTGAGTAAGCTTGAAAGGTTGCACGACTAGATTTGTGACTTGCATATGGAAGGTTTTTGTCAGTTTCACGTTCACCATGGAGAAAGTGATACTGACAAGATCCCTCAATGTGGGCATCTGGAGATTCATCATTTGAATGTTCCTGATGGATTCTTTTTTGTATAAATTTGACAAAAAGTCACTTTTTCAAAAGGGCATTTCTCATTACAAAATCATTCTTATAGAAAATTCCCAACTAGCTCTAATTCTTACTAGACCCTCATTTGACTGAGGTAGGAAAGTCTTTCTTGAAGTCACTAGTTGTAGCAATGTGGGCAAAACCAAAGAAAACTCCCCAACTACAACCGGAGAGTCTACCCCACACTCCTATCATTTGTTTAAAGAATAACTGAAGGGAGGAATCAATTTCAGCTATTCCAGGCTGACTAATGGGCCCAAAGCCATAAAAGAAGTGCCATTTATATGCATGCAATCCAGTGTAGGCGGACTATGAAAGATTATAAGGTGCCACAGGACTGCTTGTTGACTAACACATATTTTGGAGTATGAGCTTTTGTGGGAAAAGACCCACTTCATCAGATGCATGTAGTGGAGATTCCAGAGGCAGCTCTAATTATACACGATCATGAAAAGGAGGGAGTCCCAATCAAGAGGAAGGCTGGAGTTGACTAGGTCAATTCAGTCACAGAGGGTGTGGCCCACTTTCAGCAGCTGATGTGGAGGTGTGAACACCAAAAGAGGAGAAACTGCTTTTGTAGCTGGCCAGCCACTCCCAGTCTCTGTTCAATCCTTGATAGATGGTGGCAAATATGCAAATTAATTATATGCAAGATACATGTGGAGAAAATTTTATTTATTGCAATAAAAACATGTACAGATGTTTACAAAACAGAGATACCCAGTCAAGACAGTTTATGCAACATAAAAAAGACAGTTAAACATTTATAAAGAATGTGATTTATAAGTAATAGAGATGGAATGTGGAACTTGTGTATGAAAGTGGTCTGCATATTAAGATATTTTAAAAGATCTATTTTAATTTAATTAATTACAGAGTTATATTACTTTTCTTGAATTATATATTAATTATATCTGAAGGAATATTCTTGTCTCAGAGGAACCTATTCTCTTCTCAGGGTGCATGTCCATTAGTATTAACAGTAGTTATGCACACATCAGAAAAGATCACATGTAGCTTCCCTTACTTATGGAACTGGTCACATAATTAAGGAAGGTAGTTTTTTCCTACAAACAATAGTACCATCTGATCAATCAATAAATTCAACAAAGACATTAATACAAGCAGATAAATGTTTCCTTTTAAACGCAATCAAATGTTAGGATGTTCCTCTAAAAAAGACCATAGGGTGGGAGGGGGGATCTAAAACCAGGCACTAAAGGTCAGGCTAAAACATAGGCACTGGAGGTCAGTCACCTTCTTATTGCACTTAAATGAAAATCAAATGGGTTGAGTAACCATCATTGGTATGTAAATATTTGTCTGAAATTGTTACTGTATCTTTTAAACTAATTATTAATATATGTAATGAGCCTGAGGTAGCCTGCGTTTTGGAGATGTTTTTGTTAAAAACCCATAAAGGCAATAGAGTGCTTATATTAAAATAGTATTTCTTACCAAAAGAGCTCAGTGCTCTGCTTCAGAAGCTGAGATTTTGCCCTTTTAGGTTTTACTTTTGTAAATGGCATTTAAAATCTTTTCTTCATGCTTTGTGTTTACAATATTTATTTCTATAATAAACACATAATGCAAAGAATGCTTTTATCTATGAGATCTCATATGATCTCATGTTCCTTATCCTCCTTTTTCACTTTTAAGTATCAGCCAGCTCTGTTGAGATTCCCTAGCACTTGCTGACAACTGTGCAGGTGGTTCCACTGCCAGTTCTTAATGAGCCCACAAGGGGGCTCTACCATAGCCATGTCACTGTTCTCAGAAATTTCTTATTCAAGTTCTCTTGGTTCAGTGCTCTGATTTGAAATGCAGTTTACAGGTTGGAGTCACAGAATGAAGAGTCAGCATGACTGTGCTGATTGTTCAATAGCCTCCTCTTTTGAGCTAAACTCTTAATATGGGTAAGGGAGACAGAATCATGAAATTGATCCCCTTGGGTTACCAGGATGTAGCATTCACTATTAGCTTTCATGTAAAATTCCCAACGTGACAATACAATAAGAAGTTTTGACTACTGAGTCAGATTTCTGTTCTCATTTACACTGGTTTAAATTCAGAGTAGCTATTTGAATTACTCTGGACTTATGCCAGCATAACTGAGAGCAGAATCAGGTCTGCTAAAACTAAAATTTAACACTAACCTGCTAACCTTGCAGTTTGTATCTCCTGCATCTCAGGACACAGCCTCTAGTTTACTCTTACTATAACAACTATCTAGGTATCAGTGATCCCGTTAACACAGCTTTTCACCAGGGTGATTAGGGCTCTGATTCTGCATTAAGTTGTGTACAGACAGAGCTTATTGCTGGGTTAGGGGGACAACACTACAAACAAAATTTGGCCCACAGTAGTCACTATGTCTAAAAAATACTTACACTCATTTAATAATTATAATGCTCCTATACTTCAAAGTGAATGAAGATTCCCAGATATCACAGTGATGTGGAACATACAAGAAGGGAGATTAGATAGAAGGCTGACTGCACTGAAGGAAGCTTATTTACAGCAGTGCAGTTACAGTAAACTCTTTGATATCCCGTACCTTCCAGACCAGGAGGTTGCTGGATAATCAAATATTCTGGACAATAGGGAGTACTCATGCTGGGTAGGAGTGCAGAGGAGCCTGCAGCTGCATTGACACACAGCACAGAGGGATGCAGGGCAGTGCTGAGCAGGGTGTGCCCCCTCTTCCCTGGGTGCTGCTCGCTCTCTGTACATAAACCCCAGCTTGGGTTCCCTGCAATTTTCTTTCTGGTTCTGTGCTGAGATGCTGCACAAGAATGTAGGATGGTCATGGGCCAGGGCATGGGCCTGGGCAGGAGGAAGTAGATTTGCAGCTGCCATCTCCCACCTCCATAGCTTTGCTAAGCCCTCCAAGGTGGAGCCCCACAGCAGGGGGAGTGAGGTGGCAGCGCGGGGGCGGCTGCAGCTGGCTCCGGAGTTCCCTTCCATTTCTCCACCTTTCGCCTTTAAGACGAGGCACTCATGTCCAGCAGGCTCCTCCGCTCTCTCTGTGCTCCTGCCCGGTGTCCCCTGACCAGAGCTGCTCAGCTCTGAGTGATGCCGGTTACTCAAATACCAGTTAAACAAGAGTTTACTGTGCTTACCTGTGATGAATTTAGGTTGATCAAAGCATTGTGAACTTCCTGACATTTTACTTCAAAGTTGAAAAAAGAGGGGTTTTTAAGTAACAGAAGTTATACTAGCTTAAACTACAAGGCACTATTGTTCTAAGTTATTTTCAGTGGTTTATAACTAACCTAATTTCTTCCCCTAGACTACCTCATTCCCTGCACCAAATACTGGGGAGTGCGGGTGGGTATCTAACGTGTCTGGGTTCCAGTGAAGTCAGTTGCAACTGAGAGTGTTTAGCACCTTGACAGGGCACTCAGCACCTTGTTAGGTCAGGCACTTACTTTACAAAAGGTTGTGGGAGACAAGCCTCTCCCACTTACATCGGTTTTGCCCTTTATTTCAAGGGGCAGAGGAGCAGGCCCCATGTAACTGTGGTGCACATGTCGGAAGCTGCAGTAAATTAAAAACTCTGAAAACTATAGTGCACTTTGGAACCGAAGTCTCAGAAAAGAAGCTTGGTTTAAACATTTTCACATTGACTGGGGTTTTTAAAGGTCAGTGAACAGAAAAATGAAAAGTTTGGGCCTCAGTCACATGCTTCTGTGTCTTTGTGGAATACAGGTGGCCTGTATTTCAAGTGAAGAAGGGCATGAATTCTGTACAACTTGGACTCCTGTAAGAGTGAACAATGCTAGTTCCATTATTTTTGGAGTCTCCTGAAGGCTGCAACATTCAGCTCATTGAATGCGTTTAATGAGAATGGCTGTATGCTATACCATATTGTACATCGGGGTCAGCAACCTCCGGCACACGTGCCAACACAGGTACGGGAGCTGATTTTTTTTTGGCATGCAGGCAGCTCAGCCCTTCCCCTCCTCCCTCCATGCACATGCTCTCTCTTCCATGCTGTCTGCCTCAAAGGGTGGGTTGGAGGTGGTAGAGCCAATGGGAAGAGGAGAAGGCATGGTCTGTGTGCGAGATGGAGGGAATGGTACAAAGTAGGCAGGGATGCCTCCTCAGTGTCTGGGGCAGGTCTCCTGGGAGACACTGTGTGTGTGGGGGGTGTCTCAGTGGGGTGGAGGGAAGGGGCAACCTGGGTTTGGGAGATGGCTGGAGGAATGGGCCTGAGCCCAGTCTGGCTGGGGAGGTGTCCTGCAACAGGTAGCTCACCTTTGAGGGACAGAGGCAGTGAGACACCATCTCACAAGCCTCAGAGCAGCCATGAAAAGTTGGAACCTGCACAGACTCCACACCCTGGGTAAATTCTAATTTGATCAACTGATGCCCTAAAAGGTTGCCAATAATTTCAGTGGTATTCTTCACTTCCCTCTGCAAAATCTTTTGTGCCCTGGATGCGTGTGTTACTTAGTTACTACAGCGTTCCAACCCAAAAAAGGTTGCACGTCAGTGGTGGTGGGCATGGCAGTTCCTGTTTGTAGAACCTGGCCACAGAGAGTGATAAAGGCAAGATATTTGTATCAGCTCAGAAATGGAAAAATGTGATTCTGCTGCGAGCTTCCCTGCAGCAGTGCCACAAGAATTCTGGCAACAGCTGCTGCAGTGCCTTAAGAATGTAAACATCTGCACAGTTCTATCCACCTTACTTTTTACTGTGGATGCAGCACTCACAGGCACTCAGACCTTACACAGAGGTCAAAAGGTCAAATTTCGGCACTCTATCTTGGAAAGGTTGTTGACCCCACTGTACAGCATATACATACAATTTCATTGTCTAGACAGAAGATATTTTTCACCTATATTAAACTCACTTCTTCTTTTAAACATGTCACTTATTCAGTACATATGGGGGTAAGTTCCTCTCACAGTTTCCTCTGCATCATCCCACTGAGTAGGGTGGTTTATTGTTACACAAAATGGGGAGCGGGTATGGCTTGTAGACTCTGTAGATCACAAGGCTCCACAATGTGGGTTCAGTTTTGCAAACATGCAGGTACATTCCTAACTATTCATGCAACTAAAGTTTCCCATGTGTGTATTTGCAAGAGCTGACCTCACAGTAACTTACTTTAAAAGGGGTCAGGAAGAGGCAAGTTTTTATAGACACACCCTATCTTCTATTACTACCTGGATGCACCAGGTGAGCAAGCTGCACTGTCTTCAGGAATGGCATATCAAAAACACACACTCCTTGCAAGATGGGAACAGTCTTTCGCCTTGGGTATACAGTTCTGTACCGCTCCCTGTTAAGAGTTAAATGTCACAAATGTTGACATCAGAATGCTATTTATAGAAGCAACAATACCCTAACAGTAAAACTTTAAAAAAAAAAAAAGACCATGAACTGCTGATCTGTTTCGAACAATGCAAAGGCAGTGGATTTTAAAGGAAGTTATCTTGCACCAAATTTGGTCTTACCTTTTTGCTTAGAAACATGGACCTACAGTGATGTCAATGAGTTATACTGCTGCAAAATTTGTATAAAGTAGTTAATTATTTTTTGGTAATATGTGCAATGACTGTGTGTGAGAGAGACACAGTATGCACACTTGGTGCTAAATAGGAACATTTATGAAGTCCGACACTAACATCACACTTGATTCTATATTATGGCTTCCCTATTGTAATAATTTTAAATCAAGTTTCTCATGTTTAAATTTTATTTTAAATTTATACTGCTTCTTTGTGAGTAGGATTTAAGCAACAGCACAATAATTCAGGAAATTCATTATTTATAATTAATTCACCATATACTATATTATACTATTGTACATTTCACTGGAGAAAATCTGTTTAATATTAATATTTAAATAACTTGAAGGGGCTTTCAAGTAGATAGTAAATAAATAGGTAAATAAATAAAGACACGCCACCCTAAATGAAGTTCAAGGTGGAAATATTAGTTAACAGAAAGCACCTTCAAATAATAACTGCAGTATGCTGTCTATATTTGATAAACTTTCTCTGGTTAGGGTGGATTGTCTTATGCAATATAGAAAAATACTGATTGTTTCCCACTCTGCTCCACTTCTTCAAAGTGCTCTGAGTTAATATATTTCAATGGAATGTTAAAAAACCTAACTTTCTATTTTTCTCCACAAATTTACCTATTTCTAGTGGCACTGATTTTGGAATAAGTTCTTTCATGTTATGTTCCCTGAGGGAGGTCTTTCAATATTTTATCTTTAACAATGACTATGCTGTTTTAATTTTACAGTAACATAATGCTCAGTCCTTATGATATGTCGATGTATTGAAACTAATAAAGCATTTTTGTTTCTAAAGAGTCTGCCAGGAACATTTTATAGATTTTTTTAAAATATTCAGTCCTTCAAAGAAAGTTTTACGTCCTTTTTTTTCCCCCTTAATACACAGTATTCAGTAGTAGCAGTAGTATATAAGGGTTGGGTTTTTTCCCAGCAGACCATTTGTTGCTAGGTGGCCTAGTTTTTAAAGCAGTCCTTTAGAAAAGACACATCAAAAATGTGATTTTTCTGGAGTTTTGTATTTTCAGGAAGTCTTGATCAATATCTGAGGAAAAAAAGACAGAATAAAATATTTGATAATTTACAAATAGAGTAGGGTCACAACATTTGCGAGGGTTCTGCGTTGAGAACCCTTGCAAATGCTGAATTTTGCGAATATGGCAGCCGCTGGTACTCCCTGCCTGGAGCCCAGCTGCTGGGGCTCCCCACATAGAGTCCTAGCAAGGCACCGGCTGCCAGTGCTCCCCACCCTGGGGAAGTGGCGGCCACTGGTGCTCCCTGCCCCAGAGCCCTGGGGAAGCAGCCACTTACAAATAGTTGAATTTGCAAACCTTAAGTTTACAAACTTGGGGACCCCTACTGTATAATATTGAGTATTAGAATAAAATGTATCTATTTTTCCCATTTCAGATCTAATGATAGGTTTCCTCCAAGTTATTTCAGAGAAATCCTTTGAAATATTTTTCTCCACAAGAAGCTACCAGTGAGTCCATAAATAATCATTAGATGCAAACAGCTTTAACATTACACTGTCTGAAGATGTTTGCCTATTCTATTCAAACAACACCAGAAAGAGAATGTAGTAAAGAATAAAAGTAAACAAGCAAATCATGGAGGATTATGGTCCAAATTCTGGAAGCCTTACTTACTCCAAGTAGTATTTACTGTTAGGTTGCCTTCTTCTCATTGAAGTAAAGAGGATTATTAATCAATAAACTGATACGCAACACAGGCAAGGTTGGAGAATCAGTCCCTTTGTGCATTTTCTGAACTTTCTATGCAGTATCATTTTTTACCAGTATAATTTTGTTTTCTCCTGTATGCATGTGTCCTTCACAGTTTGTGTTTCAAAATTAGAAAAAGTGGGTTGTAAAGTCAAATAATGTCAGATAGACTCAGGCAGGAATGGGAGCTGAAACTGCTTTTAACAATAGACCCATGAATAGTCTTCTCACATGCTTACCTCACTTAGTAATGCCCACACAGGAGAATTCGAGTGGATAGACAAACGAATAGCCTGTATTTTTCCTACTGATGGACTGATGATGCCCTCTGCTATTCCATTATCAAATGTACCTATATATGAACAAAGCCAAACTGCATTAGTATGAGCTATAATTAAATGCATTTTCTAATGGACTTAGATAGTAGTTATTATTGACATTAAAATGGCTCTAAGACCTAGAGTCACAATAGGACTTATGAACATAACCCCGAGATTTAGTTGCTCAAATCCTATTTTTAGGAGTTGCTGTAATCCTTAAAACTCCCACTTGACTGCTGCCTAATCCTGTAGGTGCCTAAATTCACTCTGCACCTAATCTTTCTTGTAAATATTCCCTTCCTGACTACATTTCTGCCTCTGGGCATGTGCACTGCTGCCTCTAAGTGCCAGCCCACCAGTTGGCTGCCCATGCTCTAGCTTGATCCTCAGACCAGTGAAAGGCAGATGGGTGGAAACCTATCTTGCTTCCAGGATCCAATCCATATGTGTATTCAGAGCCCATTTAATTGCACTCACAACGTCCAGTGGAGGAGGACCTTCTTTATAACATTTAGCCCAGGGCTTAGGGTATTCATGTGGGAGGTGGCAGATCCCTGTTACCATCTCTTTTCCTCATCAGGCCAAGGAAGGACTTGAACCAGAGGATCTCACACATACCAGGCGAGTACCACATCCCATCCAGCCTCCTCCTGGCTATGGCCAAGGGGACCATTTATAGGACCAGGGAGAGGTGGCTGGCTGAGAGGGACTGTGACTGTGAGGCCTGCTTTCACTCCTTGTTCCATTCAGACATCCAGGCTGAGTTCCTCTGGATGGTGTCCACCAGCTCTCTCAATGCCTTTGGGGACCAGTGGGTGGTGTCTGGGGCTCTCTGCTTGGTGTCCCTTTCCGGCTGCCTCGTTTTGGCTCTATGACCTTAATGTCCAGCCCTGGTTTTCTTTTCAGTTGTCCCCCCCAGATTTATTTGGGGGCCCAAATTTAGTAGATCCCCCCTATAGGGAGAATCTTGTAGCTGTCCATTAGGATCAGGTGAGTACCCTAACCATTGGAAGAAAGAGAACAGGGGAAAACAGCTTCTCCGTCTTGGTTGTTTTGTGTGAAGTTAGACAGCCCTGAACATTACTGAAAACATTTTTTAGTGTACTATATGTTTGTCATGTTGATAGTACATCAGTATATTGCTAAACAGAAATTACACGTAATAGATTTTTATCAAGTTCAGATCTACAAGATCTATTAAAAATTAGCATAGGCTGATAAAATGTTTATCTTTGTTGCTGACTAAACCACAAATTGATGTCAAAATCATTTAGCTCAAGCTGCAAAATTCATGTCACATTATTCTACTGAAGAGCTTTAAATGATTGGACTTTTTAATTTAAATCCTTCTCTATCACCCTCCCTAAAGTCTATTTTCATTGCTCTGCCATACTGAATTCTAAGTAACCAAACCACATATTACAACATGCAGAAGTTCAAAATGGAGTTTGAAATAATGAGTTTTATAGATAGAATGAAGCTTTCAAGTGGAGGTTTTTTTAAAAATATAATGTGTACACACAAGCAAACTGTTTCAGTCTTTCAAATGATAGTAAGTAATTTACCTATCTTCAAATATCCATCTTTGGTTGTTTGGTAGTTAACTTTATCTCCATGACCTCCTGCATCTTCTAATAATTCTGACTTCTGTAACAAGAAGAGTAGAAGTCCCAACCAGGTTTCACAAATATATTTTTCCAAACTCTATTCATAAAGTTAGTATTGTATATTGAAGTGGGAAATGAGACACTTACAGCAGCAGGTAAAACTTCCACAGTAGTGTTAAACAGTTTATCACCAGGGTGTTCCATGTTTCCACTTCGAAAGCGGTACCTGTGAATGAGAACTATTTTATTTCTGTATAGTTTTGTACTATTGAAAATTCCAGGTGAATATTTCTCAAGAATCATTTCTGAAGTTAAACTTTAAATATACTTCCTCTATCTATACAACTGGGCTCAGTGAAGCCAGAGACAAAGATTAACATTGCAGTCAGGTGGCCAAAACTATTAAAACCTTTAAACTTTAAACAATGTATCCCCAAAAGACAATCTGTTCTGGAAACTATTTAAGAGGAAAGCAACAATAATTATTATCACCAATTTTTCTCTCTATCAGTGCTCAAATTTCAATCAATCTAACCCATTCCAAGTGTAAGACTGATGGACCTGGGTCATCCGCAGGAGGGAATGAACCATAGTGGCTAAAGCCATGTACTCAACTGCATGAGCTAAAAGCCAGCTGGCATTCAGAGCAGAGACTTCCTTCTCCCTTGTCAGTGGTCTCCATGCCTCTGGCTTCACCCATCCACTTGCTCTTGTTCCCATATAATTCTGAAGCCTAGCTGACATCTGTAGCCCCCGCCCCATGCTGGCAGCTGCAAAAGGGTCATTCCCTACTCTTGCTAAAAGAACATGGTCCACCTTTAGATTCCAGCATTTTTAGGTACAAGAAGTGGTCAGTCTCCTAATTCGTACGAAAATTTCTAGATGATGACACCACCTCTTGTTGTGGGACCCATGTGCCAATGACAGCCCTCAGTTATTTATGGATGACTGTTGATCAGTTCAAGTGTTTTGAAGAAGCTTCAATATTAGTCCACAAGTGACAGCATTTCCAACTTCATGCATTCAAAAATCACAAGTCAGCTTCCCTCCCCTTCCCCACAAAAAACAGTGAACTCTTTCTTATCTGGCAGCCCCGGGACCAGGAGGTTATCAGACATGAAAATATTATGAATAGTAGAACAGAATCCCTTGCCAACAGTTCTCTGGCAGTGAGGGAGGACTACAGCAGCACTCCCCTCCCCAAAGCCCTCAGCAGTCCAGTCCTGCCTGTGCAGCCTGTTTCGCACTCCCCACTGGGGCTCAGCGGCTCAGGCCCCGGCCTGGCCCATGCTGCCAAAAGAGGGCGCAGGCACATGGCAGAGAGACACTATCCCCTTCCCCACCCCACCCCCACCCTACTGACAGTGGCTGTCCAGCACTCCTGGAGCCTCTGCAGCCCAGGTCCAGGGAGAGATGAGGAGTGGTAGATGCAGAAGCTTCATCTCGGCTCCCCACTTGCATCTCAGTGCCAGTCCCTTCTTAAGAAGGGGAAGTAAAATCAGTGACTTGGGGCAGGAAGGCTACAGCACAGTCATCAGAAAAGGAAACGAAGCAGCACAGCCATCGGAAAAGGAAACAAAGGCGTCATGATAGCGCCTGGTGGCGGTGCCGGTTACTTGAGAGTATTATTGAATACCCGTTAAAAGAGAGTTTACTGTACTTTTTTAATTCTTTTCATTTGCCTTCCCACCCTTGATGTCTCTTTAGATTTCATGTGGATAATCCTTCCTTTGCAGCCATTCAGGCTCATGCAGTAATCCCCTGGTATGCGCAATTTCGATTTGGGCTTAACTCACATTAACAAGAGTTAAGTGCAAATCAAAAGCACTCCATCCCTCCAGCTGGGGGAAGCAGGGCAAAAGCCCCACTGTAGTGCCTGTCTGCCCACAAGGCTTCCCCAGCTGGGGGGAGTCCAGAAGGCAGAGAGCTGCTGCGGCGCAGTTTGTCCCAGCTGGGAGAAACCTTGCCACTCCCTCTGTCTGCCCACCCAACTCCTCAGCTAGGGGAGCTG
Source organism: Carettochelys insculpta (assembly GCF_033958435.1). Taxonomy (NCBI): domain Eukaryota; kingdom Metazoa; phylum Chordata; order Testudines; family Carettochelyidae; genus Carettochelys; species Carettochelys insculpta. The sequence goes on along the minus strand of NC_134140.1, from coordinate 89,552,411 downwards.
GAGAGAAACTGCACCCGGCTCCTGCCAGCAGCAGGGAGCTAGGAGCCAGGATGCTGCTTGGTTCCCAGCTCCCCTGGCTTGTGCTAAATTTGAGTTATGTGGTGGTTGCAAGGAACACAACCCTCACGTAACTCAGTGTCTACTGTATTATTTTTTCAAAATGAAACCAGAGATTCTCACTCTCATATTAGTCTAGCAGTTGAGGCATTAAGGAAAACTCCATATAAAGTTCACAATAAAAGTCTCAAGAGTTAGCAGCACTAGATTAGTGAGCGATCAGCTAGAAATGACAAGGCTGTGTAGAAGCCCCCTTCTTCCTGTTTAGACTATATTAGGAAAATCGAAGATAGATTAAGTTTATTAACATGTAAATTATTAATACTATGGGTCATAGCAGTTTCTATTTGTGCTGTAATATTTGTTGTAATATTGTTATGGTGGGGTCACCTGGTTGTATAAGTTCTTTTTCTTAAGCAGTGTAAAGTCTTTGACTATTTGGTTTGTTGCATGTTGTGAACTAGCTGATGCTGCAAAAGCAGATTGCTCCCTGCCATATTCTGTGTAACTTAATTCTTGAGGCAAAATTACTCACTCGGAGTCAGACATTGGTGTTTTGGTGAAGATCCTTGAAAGATGAGAAGGGCAAACAATATTCAAGCCGCCTCTCAAAGTATGGTGTCTAGAGTGCAAAATACCAAAGCTGCACTAAGAAATATCCAGATTTGTCACCATGTTACTGATTTTTCATCCAGTGGGGAACTAACCCACAAGGCACCAAAGAGGCAACAGTATTTATTCATTATATTAATTTGTTGTAAAATACATTTTACAAATCTAGTGGCATAAATTATGTCATATCCATTGTTTGCGATGGAAAATGCATTTCATAATGTATTTTTGCAGAGTATGTCTTTCTGGGAAGCCAAGAGAGAAAACATTATCAAAGGAGACAGGATGGATGCATGCAAGATAATTAACAATATAGAGAACAGAAGTTAGGAACTTTTGTTTCCTGTATTATGAAAAGGAGGTAAACAGGAGCACATTCAGCTAAAATGAAAGAGACAACATATTTAAGCACAGTTAAAGAAAAATTTTCCACATCCTACATAGGTAATATCTGCAATTCACTGCCACAAGGTATCACCACCAGGAACTTCTTATGATTAGAAAAAGTTAACATTTATACAGATAATGAGAATATCCACAATCAGATTAGACAAATTAAAACATTTTGATCTACAAATCCTCTTCTTTAGGGCATAAGCCAAGTACTAATTTAAGAGTCTAGAAAGAATCTCTCCCTGTAATTATGTTAATTCCATAGCTGTCTATGACTTTTATTATGCCTTTCTCTCCAGTTGTATCGGGAAGTGGTCACACTCAGGAACAGCATAGGGATTAGACAGACTGTTGGTCTGATCTGCTATGACTATTCCTGTTTAGTCACTGCAGGCCTAGGATTACAGCTCAGCTAATTAAGCAGTTCAGCAAGGACATATCTGTAAGTAGGGACCCATTTGTAGAGCACCAAAAAGTCCTGTGGCACCTTGTAAACTAACAGATGTTTTGGAGCATAACCTTTAATGGGCAAAGACCCGCTTCATCAGAGCACGTCTCCAGCACCTCCTGAATCCTGGGAAGCTCATTTCCTAATATCAGCCAAAGAAGAATTTTCCATCCGCACAGAGGAGACACACAGAACAGGAGCATCTGTCCTGACCCACTTGCAGTTTGAAAAATACCTTGCCCACTGCTCTGTTTTCCAACCGATAACATGCCAGTCAATTAAAAACAGAACAAATTGCCACAAGGTAACTAGTGGGATGGTTAAAGTTAAATCAGTCCTTGCTCAGTTTTCATTTGTATTCATATCGCTGCAGGCATTCTTAACATGCCTGGCAACACACAGGAGTCCAACACATGCATCCTGGTGTTGGAAGTAACTATGCTCTTAGATCAGAGTGGAAAACCTATGGCCCCTGGGCTGGATCTGGGCCACAAGGCTTGGGACTTAGCACCCCGGTTTCCTCTGCCACCCACAGTAGTGCAAGCTGGTGCTAGCACTCCAGCTTGCAGAGAGCAGTGCAGCTGGAATGCCAGTGCTTGCACCATACTGGATGGGAAAGTGGGAGCGAGCTCTGAGCCTCATTGGCCCAATCAAGCAAGCCACAGGCCAGCTTCAGCCCACAGGTTCTGCTTGGCAGAGGGGAAGAAGCAGCATGCTGCAGGGAGGTGTTCCATGAAGGCATACCCCCTGTTTTTCCCTGGGGGTAAGCCCTGAGCCCCTGAGCCTCCACCCCACTTTGTCTTTTTCCCTACTTCTCAGTTGGGGCTGGGTAGGGCACATCTGTGAGAGTGGGTTTCCTCTTCTTTTTTTTTTTTGCTTTTCTCTTGTGTTTGATCCCCAACAGATTTTTTTTCTCTGGGTCACTGGCCCCTGATCTATAAAAAGTTCCCTACCCCTTGTCTTAGACCAGGGATCTGCAAAATGCGGCTTCGAAGCCACATGCAGCTCTAAAGATTTCTTTTTTGGCTCTCAACACTATAAGCAACATTAAAAAAACACCCTCCTGATTATTTTCGATAAACTGTGCATGTTTAAAAGCCCAACAATGAACAACTCACATGTAAATAGCAAACGATATGTGATCTCGAAACATTGGATAACTCCCCCTTTAATATGTGCCATGCATTGTGGGACATGATACTGTGTCTGTGTTTTGATTGCATTCCTAATAATATCTTGATTTTGAAAAGGAAAAGGAAGATTGCAGCATTCCTGCTGTGAAAGGTAAAACATGCATTTTGAGAAAGGAAAATGAAACTACCATGAAATAAAATTGGCATAATTAAAGTGAGTTCAGGAGTGAAAGTCAGGAAGACAGTGGTACAACCACACACAAAAGTGTGAGGACATAGCATATGTAAAAATTGTGAATGTCCTGAAGTAAACATGTATCACATTACAAACCATTGTGTGTGCGCTGTTCTTAAAATAGGGGTTACAAAACTATGGTTTGACGCTTATTAAGGACTACCTCATATTCACATGCATTGCAGCTCTTGAATTATTGAGTTTTTACAAACACAACAAGAAGTCCTGTGGCACCTTATAGACTACAGATATTTTAGAGCATAAGCTTTTGTGGGCAAAGACCCACTTTGTCAGATGAGTTTTTACCATATTCAAAAAAATGTCTCACTATTTTGGTTGCTGACCCTGTCTTGGACCAACTGGCACATCACCACTAAAACTGTTTTACAAGTTAAAAAAATGGTGCTTTAAGAACTTAAGTATGTGGTATATATTAGAAATTCATAACCATATATTATTGAAAAATATAAGTATATAGCATAAAATATTGGTTTTACAAGGCAGACAAATTGGAAGTCTTGATTCTTATCTAACAAGTATTATGGCATTGCAGCTACATTTAATTCAATGCAGTGACCAGTGTAAATTCAGAAGCAGACACAAGATCCCTGCCTAGACTTCTACCCCATGACCTCTAGCCTCCCTGGTAAATAAGTATACACTAACTGGGGGGCAAGGAGAAGCATTAAACAAAGCAACAAAAAAGTAATACAAAAGCTTTATAACTGCCAAAATATATCAGCAATAACTTGTTTTTCACTGTTTTCACCATGGGGTTTATATTGCTTTTTTTCCTTCTTTATTAACCAGTTATTTTTCATTCCTGTGATAAGTCTAGGGCTACATCTAGACTGCAGGGTTCTGTCGGAAGAGATCTGCTGGTTGGGAGAATTCTGTCAACATCCCCGTAGACTTCGTTCCACAAGGAAGACAGGATATCTCAACAGAGGGGATTACAATAAAAACCCTGTGTGGACAGTCCAAATGTCAGAAAAGCCTCTCCCGATAGAACTGTCTGCAAAAGATACACAAATTGCAGCATGTAATTTGCGTATCTTTTGCTGACAGTTCCCCATATAAGCTTTTTAGGTAGGAGTGTTTCAGGGAAAGCATTAAAATAGGGTTACCATGTTTGAACTTTCGAAAAAGAAGATACCCCTGAGAAGTGGCTTTTTTTGTGCTGGTACTTGCCGGTACTGACTGCCAGCACCTCTGCAGCCCTACCCGTAAGATTGACTGGGGAACGTGGAGCGGGGAACCAGCTGAGTACTGGATCCTCTCTTTTCACAAAAAATCTCTGCCCCAGAGAGCGAGTGTATCTGTATCACTATCTACCAACTCGTGTTATATTAATACTATTAAAAGGAAGAAGGGGGCATAGCAGACTTAATATATTTATTTTAAATTGGCAGTTTGTGGATGCTCAGACAATAGAGAATTGATAATATTCATAGGATTCAAAACTGGGTATAAGTATCCTACTATGTCTCTTTGTACTTACCCTACTGCTTTCAATGGTTGTAAAAACGTGAATAAGATAAAATCTCCAGCCACTGGAGAAAAAGCCCAAAAACAGTCAATTCCTTCATAAACCTTTTCCAAAGTGTAATGCTGGAATATTCTTAGGCTAGTAGTCATTGTTGCAGGAGGATTAACATGTGCTTTATGTAGCATGTTTTTGCCAAAATCTTTGTCCTGTTGGACAAAAAAAAAAGACACAATATCATATAAAAACCTCAGTGTTCAGATATCTTGGATCACAGAGGGCTATAACATAAAATGAATCATTTGAACTACTTTAATGTAAAATAACATATTTAGACTTGCATCCCATTGCATCCCATATTTATAGGAGCACCTTCAATGAAACCACTGAAATTCAACAATAAATTAACTACAGTAGAGTTTCAACATTCGCAAAAGGATTTGCAAGCGTCTGCAGCAGCTGCTTCCCCAGGGCTCCGGGGCAGAGACTGCCAGTGGCTGCCGCTTTGCCGGGGCTCCAGGCAGGGAATGCCAGCAGCTGCTACTTCCCCTGGGGCTACAGGCAGGAGTGCTAGCAGCTGCTGCTTTCCCCCGGGGCCTGGGGAAGGAGTGCCAGCAGCTGCCACTTCTTCTGGGGCCTCGGGCAGGAGCGCCAGCAGCTGCCGCTTCCCCGGGGCTCCAGGCACAAGCCCCAGCAGACAGGCTCCAGGCAAGAACAGCATTTGTGAAATTCAACATTTGCAAGGGTTCTCAACATGGAACCCTCACGGATGTTGAGACACTACTGTATTAACCCTCTTCATTACAGCATCCACTGCTTGCACACCTCTGAAACATGTCTCTCTAAAGGCTCTTATAACCTCTTCCTACCTAACACTCAGGACCCGTACTCCATCCTCATTCTCCTTCAGCACAAGTATGACCATGCTCTTCTTAAAGTATTGTTCTCCCTTGACTTTTGTGATAGTGTCCTATCTGCTGATAGGAATACGGGGATTTCGAAGTTGGTGGAGTCCTTTTGAAAAGGAGCCCTGTCTGGACGAGCTGCGCGGCAGCGAGCCACGGCAATTTCGAAGTGCTGCGGGCACCCGCATGCTAATGAGGTGCTGAATATGTATTGCAGCGCGTCATTAGTAATCTTTGAAATGGCTATTTGCATGGCCATTTCGAAGTTTTGGGCTAGTGTAGACAAGGCCAAAGTGTTTCAGTATATGCTCTCTAAGATAATTGTTTTTCTTATCCTTCCACAGAGTGAAAATTCTCACTAGGCTTTCATCTCACATCTTCCTTACTGCAGCATTCTTTCCTTGACAAATGCAACCGTACTCCACTCAGATCCATTCAAAATGGTTCTGTAATGATAATATTGCTTCTCTGCCACTTCTACCACATCACCTTTTGAATCCCTCCACTACATTTTATGTGATAAAAGAGGAGACAAACTACAGGTCTTCACTTTCAATGCCTTTTATGGTTAATGTTGCCCTAGGAATTTCCATTCACTGGGAAGATGTTGACTCCAGCTTCTGCTCAGCCTCATGAGGCTAATCTCTGTCCCCCACTTGTTAAAGCTTCAAACATAGACTTTCATTCTCATGCCACTTCTCACAGTTAGGAGGTTCTCCCTCAAACATCTGCAACGCTACCTCATTATCCTGCTTCAAAAACTCCTTTGCCATGATGCCTACAAAAATTTCAGGAACAGGTAGGCTGCTGGTGTGTTGAGATCACTGTTTATACTGTTGATCAATACTGTTTCACCATTTCCTTATATTTCCCTTTCCCCATCTGTCTGTATCTTTCTGTTGTATCATTTTACATTTAGAGTATATGTGCCTTAAGACAGTAACTGCCTGTTCATTCTGTCTGGACAGTGCCTTGTACAATGGGCCTCTACTCCATGCGCAGGGATTCCGGGGACCATGATGGTACTTTTAAATAATAATTAATTGAAGGCCTACACAAAGGGAAGATATCCTGGTGCCCTATGAGTGTATTTTCCTCATTCTCAGTGGAGATAACATTAATATGTTCTCCTCATCTCTCTCCTCCACTAATGTGCACTTCTGGTGCCTGAAATTTATCACCAAATATACAATGTTTCTTAGTTCAAAAAAGCAAACAGGTCAGAATTCACACAAATACGAAATATAGTGGAATAACTTTTAAGAGTCTTACTTTTAAATTCTGTATTTTCCCAGCCAAAGATGAATGAATTCCCACATGCTGGAAGAGCGATGGCTTGGCACGGATACGCAAATATGCCTTTTGTCTATCACAATGTTTCTGGAAAGGAAAGGAAGTGTCACGTTTGAATTTTCCCTCACCACCCTCCAACAACAACAGGTTACATCTTACCATCAGCAATTCAGTCTCATTACTTTGCTATAGTTACAGACCTTGTCCTGCAATACATATTCACAACGCAATCCTTTGGTAAGCATCTTAATGATTTCAGTGAGACTCCTTCAGGACTGTTCACATAAGGCAGAATTAAAACTCTTCACTTTAGCTTCTGTTCTCTCTGAACATATGAATGTTATTGCAAGTTTTTGTTTGGGGGCGTTTTGGTCAAAGAAATATCAAATAGGAGAAATCAACTAAGGACCACTTTCCTATCTATATTTCTGTCTAACGCTTAGAGGAATGCAATCATAGCACAAGTTCAGCTGTATCTTATTGCAGGTTCTCTCCAATAAATTTCAATTTCAGTATTTGGGCTTATCATACCACTTTTACTAAACCGCTCTGACCATAATTTGCATTGACCTCCTTGTTGTAGATCCTGGTAATTTTTCCACTCCTGTTCCCTCTCTTATTTTTGATAAAGGTAATTGTTACAAAAAACATTATTTTGGAACATCCTGAGAATGATGTGGAGCTCTCAAGCACTGGATTTAAATGTTACTGTTCTAATTTAAGTACAGCTTCTGACAATTAAGTGACATACTAGGGACTTCAAATAGCCACCGTTCAGCAAGAATTTCTGGGATGTCTTATTCCTTCTGTGTGTTTAATCAGACATGAGAATAATCCCCTAAAAGTGATCTGCATTCTGGATCTAAACACTGGTGCATTTTGATCCAGTAAATATAATAGCCCATAACGATAAATATAAGGAAGAATCATGACCTGAATAGAATAGAGCACAGGACTACATGAAGAAGCCTTGGATTCTACCCTCAGCTCCTCATCACTGAGTCATTGTGCAACCCTAGTAAGTCATTTAACCTCCCTGTATTCTACTTTCCACACCTGTAAAATGGACATAATATTTAACCAAGTTTGTGAAGTGTTTTGAGCGCTCCAGATCAAAGGCATAATGTAAGTTCTGTCAGTACCAGTTAAAGTGAAAAGGAATGGAAAAGCTGCATCTTATTGGTTCAAATGCAAAATCTGAGATGGGATTGATGATTCTGGCTGAAGTACTGATTAGATTCTCAAAGATGGCTAAGGCCATATAATTAGAAAAAAAAGTGTTTTTACTGCGTCTAGAACAGGTGTTCAGTTAAAAAAAAAAAGAAATGCAAATCAGTGCACTGGCAGCTGTTTCCTTAGAAAAGGGTGCTCAACTTTTGACACAAAAAGAAATAATTGTGACGTGTTATTGTCACAGCTGGTGGAATCAGTGTGTAGCTGTACTGCATTTTACCATAATCGCAGTAACTACAAAATACTACACCAGAACCTTGATCTGTAGTAACTTACCTTTTGTGTCACTGCCAGAATGCAAAAGGGACCTAACCACTTAAAGGCTATGTCTACACGAGCCCAAAACTTCAAAATGGCCATGCAAATGGCCATTTTGAAGTTTACTAATGAAGCGCTGAAACACATATTCAGTGCCTCATTAGAATGCCGGCAGCTGCGGCACTTCGAAATTGACTTGGCTCATCATTGTGCAGCTCGTCCAGACAGGGCTCCTTTTTGAAAGGACCCCGTTAACTTTGAAATCCCCTTATTCCTATCTGCTGTTAATGCACCCAGGGTACTGAGGGAATTGGCAGAGGTCATTGCTGAACCTTTGGCCATTACCCTTGAAGACTCTTGGAGATCAGGGGAGATATCGGATGACTGGAAGAAGGCAAACGTAGTGCCCATCTTTAAAAAAAGGAAAGAAGGACAATCCAGGGAACTATAGACCCGTCAGTCTTACCTCAATCCCTGGGAAAATAATGGAGGGAATCCTCAAGGAATACGTTTTGGAGCACTTGGAAGAGGGGAAAGTGATCAAAAGTAGCCAACATGGATTCACCAGGGACAAGTCCTGCCTGACCAATCTGATTAGCTTCTGTGATGAGGTGGTAAGCTCTGTGGACATGGGGAAGTCATACCTTGACTTCAGCAAGGCTTTTGATACGGTCTCCCACAACATTCTTGTCCATAAGCTAAGGAAATATGGATTGCATCCTTGGACTATAAGATGGATAGAAAGCTGGCTTGATGGTCGGGCCCAACGGCTAGTGGTCAATGGCTCAATAACTGGATGGCGGTCTGTTTCAAGCGGAGTGCCGCAAGGCTTGGTTTTGGGGCCGGTGTTATTCAACATCTTTATTAATGACCTGGATGAGGGATTTGATTGCACCCTCAGCAAGTTTGCAGATGACACAAAACTAGGGGGAGAGGTAGATTCATTGGAGGGTAGAGAGATAATCCAGAGGGACCTGGATAAGTTGAAGGACTGGGCCAAAAGAAATCTGATGCGGTTCAATAAGGAGAAGTGTAGAGTCCTGCACCTGGGGCAGAAGAATCCCAAGCATTGTTACAGGCTGGGGACTGACTGGCTCAGCAGCAGTACAATGGAAACAGACCTAGGGGTGATGGTGGATGAAAGGCTGGATATGAGTCAACAGTGTGCCCTTGTAGCCAAAAAGGCTAACAGCATACTAGGATGCATTAGGAGGAGCATTTTGAGCAGATCTAGAGAAGTAGTTATTCCTCTTTATTTGGCACTGGTGAGGCCACATCTGGAATATTGTGTCCAGTTTTGGGCTCCCCAGTATAAAAAGGATGTGGATTTGCTGGAGAAGGTTCAGCGAAGGGCAACAAAAATGATTAAGGGTCTGGAGCACAAGACCTATAGGCTGAGGGATTTGGGAGCGTTTAGTTTATAGAAGAGAAGACTTAGAGGTGATTTAATAGCAGCCTTCAACTTCCTGAAGCAGAGCTCTAAAAGGGAGCGTGAGAAACTGTTCTTAGTGGTGTCAGATGGCCGAAGAAGGAGTAATGGTCTGAAGTTGAAGAGGGAGAGGTGTAGGTTAGATATTAGGAAAAACTACTTCCTAAAAGTGGGATATTAGGAAAAACTACTTCCTAATAGTGGGTGGGTGGTGAAGCATTGGAACGTGCTGCCTAGAGAGATGGTGGATTCTCCATCCCTTGAGGTTTTTAAGTCCCGGCTGGACAAGGTCCTGGCTGGGATGACTTAGTAGGGGTTGATCCTGCTTGAAGCAGGGGGCTGGACTAGATGACCTCCTGAGGTCCCTTCCAGCCCTGTGATTCTGTGACTTGACAGTTTTACTGCTACCCACAGAATTCTGAATAGCAGATGTGAAACTCACTAGAAACTTTTTGCTGTCACTAACTTCAACTTGAAGCCAACAGACACATATACAAGTGCTGTTTTATCCTTCTGGTTTTAAATTATGCTTTGAATCACTTTACAATCCAATCCACCACAACTGTTTACAAATTCTAAACTGCATAAATATGTTTTAGGGTTTTTTTTTTTAAACTTTCTGTGGTTTCTAATATAATGTATTTTGTAGACATAAAATATGGAAATACTTACTGAATCCTTTTCTGGATTGCACACTTTAACCCAGAGTAAGTGGTCTAGAAGCCAGTCTATGGGCTTATCTTTGTAGAACATTAAAAAAAATTCTACTATGAGTGGCAAATCTTTAGTTTTAAACAACTTTCCTGAAAACAAAAGAAGAAATTACACATTTCAGCAATATTTCAGTACTGTGTGTATATCACTACAGCCCACGTTTTCTTCCCGCACCCAAGCACATGGATTAGAACTCAGACCCAACTGAACTTCACAGAATTATTACCATTAAAAGGGACTGTGAGGGTCATTTAGTTTAACCCCCTGCCAAGATACAGAATTGTTGTGTCTAAACCAACCATGACAGAGGACTATTCCACCTCCTTTTGGGAACCTCCAGTGAAGGAGCTTCCACCACCTCCCTCAGTATGCTTGATGGAATCTCCCACAAGGGAGGTCAGGTCATGGAGTCAGGCTCTCACCCATTAATTTGTTTCTACAAAAGTTAAAAGCATGTTTTAAACAAAGAAACCTCAATTCATCAGTTTACTTAATCTCATATGAAACATCACTTAGCACCTACTCTAAGTGCAGTCAAGCACCTTTGAAACTTTGTTAACTGTTGGGGGTCAGTCTTAGATGGGAATGCAGCACTTGCATGATTAGACAAGTTCAAGCCTCCTCATTGCTGTCAGCAATATGTGATGATTGGGTAGCTACAATTCACAGGGAAAAGCAGGCTGCGTCCACGCTGTGGTGTTGTGCTTGCATGCCATAATAAAAGGTTCTGGGGCAGCAGGGAAAGACTCTGGTAGGTCCCCACGACTGGAGACGGTGCTGCTGGGACCTCTTCCTGATGCCTACCCCCTGAAGGCAGGAAAAGGCTTTGGGAGTGGAAGGCACTGCCTGAAAATGCATCAAACAGTATTGAGCATGTATCACGAGGTTCTGGCATGTCTCAACTCTATTCACCTAATCCAGGGGAGGGCAATAATTTTTGATGAGGGGCCACTCAGACTTTGGTAAGCAGTCAAGGGCCAAACTCTTCCACACTATTAATGGAGGAGGTGAGGGGCTTGGGGTGGAGGTGGGGTGCAGAATGAAGCTTGGGGTAGGGGATTGAGGTACAGGGTCTGGGAGGGGGGTATGAGTACAGGAGCAGGGTGCAGAGGGTTTGGGTTCTGACCTGGGGTGGGGTTAAGGTTGTGACCTAAGGCAGGGAGGAGGGTATGGGTGCAGGAGTTGGAGTGCAGAGGATTTGGGTTATGTGGGGCAGGAGTGCAGGGGGGGCAGAAGGTTGAGAGAGGGAGGACTTGGGATGCCAGAAGGGCACTGGCTGGGAGGTGCTTACCTAGGATGGCTCCTGGCTAGCAGCCCAGCAGGTCCTTCAGGAAAGCTCCCTGTCTGCCACAGCCTCTGAACACTGCTCAGAGCAGCCAACTGTGGGGGCCATGTGCTGTTCTAAGTGCAGCAAGCCCCAACTGTTGGCTGGATCTGGGCTGAAGCCCACAGGAGCCTCAGGCAGGCTCCCTGAATGCCCACTCCTGCACACTGCTAAGAGCAGCTTACAGTGGGGGCCTATGCATCAGAGTGCTGCTGCAGAGCCGGGGGGGGAAGGTGGAGGGGGGTGGTTTCCCATGCTGTTTGCGGGGCAGACAATATGTGAAGTATAACCCCCTCCTGCTGCAAGATTCCAGTACCCCCCTCTCTCAAATGGGTATGGCTGTGGCAGACAGCCCACAAGTTACTCGCCCTGTGCAGTACGATGGTTCTTTGAGATGTGTCTTGTGAGTGCTCCATTCAGAACTTGTATCACCCCTACGCTGCTGATTAGAAAGTCTTCTCAGAGCATTATCCGTTGTGCTGTGCATGCGCACCGAGCGCCTCTCGCTGCAGCTGCTCTGTGGAATGCACATCCAACGTGAGCCTCCTCAGTTCCTTTTCCATCCAAAGTCCCTGTAGACTTCAAGTAGAGGGAAGGATGGGAGGATAATGGAGCACCCACAGGGACACATCTCAAAGAACCATCATTACTGCACAGGGCAAATAACTTTCTCTTATTTGAGTGGTCCCTGTGGGTGTTCCACTCAGGTGACTCCAAAGCAGTACCCGTTTGATGGGGAGAGCAGTACTGGAATCTTTTATGTGGAGGAAGGAAGGACCACATCTGCTAGAGCTGTGGCAGGTATTGGCCCTTTTTGTAAAGTGTAGTGCTGTGCAAAAGCATGGTATGAGGACCACATAACCGCCCTGCATGTGTCCACGAACAGCACATTATTCAGGAAGGCCGTCATAGTGACCATTGACTGCGTGGAGTGAGCCCTGATAGTTTGTGGTGGCTGTTTGCTTCCTAGTTGGTATGGAATCTGCAATCCACTTGGATAGGTGTCGTGCCAAAACAGCTGTTCCTACATAAGACCCCAACCATGCCACAAAGGGTCTGTTGATTTTCTGGTTCCTCTGGTTCTCTCAAGGTAGCATGCAATTGCCCGTCTTGCATCAAGGGTGTGTAGTATAGCCTCTTTGGAAGAGCATGAGGTTTAGGAAAATAAGCAGGTAAGTAGATGGGTTCATTTACATGAAAATGGGTTATAACTTTCAGAAGCCTGAGTATCATTTTGTGTCTGTTAAATGTGGTAAAAGGTGGGACTGCCATGAGGGCTGAGATTTCTCCTACCGTTCTTGCTGATGCTACTGTCACTATGAAAGCCACTTTATAGATAGGTAATATGGTGGCATAGTGGCTAGTGGCTCAAAGGGTAGCCTGGTGAGTGTATCTAGGAAACTTTTACTTTTCTTTGCTACCTTTGCTTCACTTGTTTACAAACTGCTGTTTGTGTGTTTTTCAGGGAGTCCTTATCAGGCAGTTGTCTCAATATGAGAAGATGCATACTTTCTGCTTGTTCAGATGAACTCTCACTACTGCCAGTACATTGGAGAATACCCTGGGTGCAGTGGAGAGGCTGAAGGAAAGTACCATGTGCTGAAAGTTTTGTCTGCCAGTCATAATACTGAGGTATTCCTTGTATGTGGACTGGATGGGCACATGGAAATATGCATGCTGAAGGTCGAGAGTCACCAGTCAGGGGTGGTACTGCAGCTGTGAACCCTTTACCTTGCCATGCGCCAGGAGAGGTGCACATGCTGATGGGGTCAAGCATAGGGCTTTGTTAGACCTGCTATTTTTGTTAGTAGCAGGGCATTGTGTTTGTGCCAGTGGTTTGACAGTTTAGGTTTTTGAGCCACATGAGTCTTAGGCTTGTCCAGCTGTTTGGACATTGAAGCCAGGTCTTGAGATCTCTGGGAGTGTTAGGTGATAGCAGCCCTGGGGAGATCTTTTCGGGAGCACTCACAGGGAAAGGAACAGGGTTGGAGTTGTGGGATCACACTCTCTTGAGCAAGGGGGACTACCTGTTAGCTTCTGCATTTCACTCTTAGATTGTTTAGAGGTTGCAGAGCTTGCAGCTGGAACAGCAGCAGCTGTCTTATCTAACATCACTGTATGTATGGCATAAGCAGGATACATACAAAAAAACACTGAAATTTAGCAGTGAAACACAGTTGAAAAACTGCTTTACTGTGTAAGTATGAGTCTTATTTTCCTTCCATTTTCGCACAGGGACCTGAATGCCCAAGGTGTGAAGGGTGGCTCTGGAGTCTTTCAGGGAGTGCAAGGAAGTGTCTGTGGACTCCGCAAGAGAGTTTTGGACCGTCGAACGGTAGGTCTTCCACAGTTGTCTGAATCACCTTTGGGATGTCAGAAACATTGAGCCATGAGGCTCTCCTCATAGCTGCTGCCTCAGCTAGGGAACATGAGATGGAGTCAGCGAACTCAAGGGAGGCCAGTAGAGCTGTCCTTGCTATGATTGAGCCCTCATTTGTATTAGCTGTAAATTGCTCTCTTTTATGGTCTGGAATGTATTCAATAAAGGCAGACATTTGTTCAAATATGTGGTTCATATATTTCACCAGCAACGCTGCATAATTTGATATATGTAGCAGGAGGAAAGCAAAGGAGAGGCCTTTCTACCCATGCTATCAAGTGGCTTCCACTCCTTATCAGGAGGAGCAAATTTAGTTAAAATCTGGTTGGCAGCAGCAGCAATGGGGGAATAGCAGGGGTGTGTGTAAAGAGAACTCTGCACTCTGCGAGGTGACGTTTCCTGTCTGCCTTCTTGCCCACTCGCAAAATGGTGGCTGGTGTTTGCCACATGTGTTTAGCCGGATCCATTTCACTAATGGTGTGGCATGGAGTATACTGGTGAGTTCACGTTGGGTATTGAGCTATGATGTTAGTGGACTCTCTAGAGTGTCAGCCACCCTTCTAAAAGGTTCTTTGAATAATTTGGAGTCATTGTCTATAGAGGGAGATGATGGCATCAGCATATGCTCAGAGAAGGAGAGCTGCAGTCGAGTTTGTGATGAATCATAGTAGTCATCATCACTGAGGAACTGGTCTGACTCGGTTCGATCTTCAGACATATCCAAAGATATGTCTGAAGTGTGCCTCGAAAAGGCTGAGCAGCATGTTGACGTTGTTGGTGGTGGTGTGTTCTGAGAGGTGCCCAGGGATCCAAGTAGGGCCAGGCAAGAGGCATGGACATACCAGCTGGTTGCCACTGGCCAGGGAACCACTGAGACATTGATGGTGGCTGACATGTCCCTTTGCTAGGGGAGGGATGCCAAGGTGAGACAATATTTGACACAGACACTTCTTCCTCCTCACTGTATAGGGAGGGTGCAGGGCTGTCATGTTTGACAGATACAGCCTGGCCATTGATGGAGAGGTATCAGTACCAAAAACAAAGTAGAAGGTACTGCGATTGCTCTCAACTGGTCCCAGGAGGTAAAAGGGTATGAGTGAGGCACAAAATAGGGCTCACTCAAAAACACCCCATGTGCTCAGTGACCCCACCCCAGGCAAATAAGAGAGTCTAGCCTGGTAAAGATAGGCAGGTGAGAGCAGTAAACCACATGCAGCAGCAGCTGCTATAAGCCTGAATTAAACAGATGGGTGGGGATTGAGGGGACCGGTCTGAGATGGTCTCCTCAGGTAAAAGAAAGAAAATGAAGAATGAAATGAAAAAAGAAACTAGTGTACAGCACTGCTCGGTGTTGGAATAGCAGGCAGTGATGTAGCAGCCCTGTGATCAGCCAGTGCAGGCTTGGGCTTCTCAGAATGCTTAGGAATGCTGGTCAGGTCGTTAGGCCCAAGGGAGGTGGCGAACACTGCCCCAGTAAGTGCTTGTCTGGAACCTCAGGGGGGGAAATGGAGCTGACTTAGAATTCAGGAATTGCCCTTTATTTACGCAAAGGGGATTCCCTGTAAGGTGCTGCATGCACTCGCCTCTGTTTGGAGAAGACAGAGCAGGCAGCTGGGCAGGGTGCACTGTCTTGCCCTACATCACTACAGGCAATAGTGACAGCCCAGATATGGGGTGACCAGGATCTGAGGGAGCACTAGAGGGAAAACAGTTTGATAAATAAAAAATCCCCTGCTGTCCCGGCCCCAAATGTCAGTCACCAAATGACAGTAAACTGAGCTGCACCTGCCACGCAATACAAGAAGGCAGAGAATGATTGCCTGATGCACAGTTGGCAGCTTTGAAGGAAAAACAGCATTTGAGAGAAAAACTGTTGTACTGTGTAAAAGGCTAAAACTAAATGGGGGTTACTTAAAAACACCCCTTGTCCTCAGTGACACCCATTCTTCAGGCATATAAAAAGGCTCTAGCGTGGTAAAACAGGCAAGAGCTGTAAAGTATACGCAGCAAGAGCTTGTCACGGCTTGAGGTAATACAGAAAGAGTAGGGGAAGGAGAGGGTTGAGGGGACCAGTGTGAATTGATCGCCTGAGGTAAAAAGGAAGAAAAAAAATGGTAAGTATCTCCCTGACGGAGGCACGTGTGGCTTCCCTGAAGCTGCTGCCTCGGTAATGCCATCCAATGTGGTGAGTTTAGCCACTGCCTCAGCTGTCCTGGCTGACGCTGACTTGCGTTTTTCCACAGCGCCAGAGACTGATGAAGGAGAACAAGAGGCTCTGGGCAGGGTTGATGAAGAGTGTTCCAGTGAAGCCTTTGTGGCGTGAGAGCCTTTGTGGGATGAAGCTGCCCTGTCAGAGGCCTTTTGTAGCACCCACATGTCCTCTGGTTTGTCCCTTGATGGTAGATGAGACTTTTGCCAGAGTAGAGTTTTGATTGTTGCTGGTGGACGCACTGCAGCTTCTCCAAAGCTGGTGCCTCAGTAACACCATCCGATATGTCTATTCTGGTGTCTGCCTCAGTTTCCCTGGTTGCGGCTTACTTGCCTCTCTCCGTGGTGCCAGACACTGATGGCACAGGGGAACACGGGGCTCTGGGAAATGCTGATGAAGAGCGTGACAGAGAAGCCTTAGCGGCTTGAGAGCCCTTGAAGGGTGATAAAGCTGCCCTGTCAGAGGGCTTTTGCGACACCCACAGCTCATCTGCTTTGTCCTTTTGTGACAGAAGAGACTTTTCCCAGAGAGATTTTAGCTGCATTTCACAGTCTTTCCTGGCCCTCGCTGACATGCTGAAGCAACGAGGGCACTTGCTGGTAACATGCGCTTCCCACCAGCATTTTACACATTAGGCATGCCCACCCAAAACAGGCATCAAGCATCTACATAGGCTGGGGAGTCCAGGGGAGTCCAGTATGCTGAAAGGAAAAAAGCTGCTGCTGCAGCAGCTGCAGCTTTTTTTTTTTTGTAGTAATAGCAATAATAGGATAGCAAAATTAAATTTATGAGGTAAAAGGCTAAAATGAATAGTAAATGTCTGTGCTTTCCTTTTAGAGGACAAGGAGTTGCTCTGAGGTCCATCTCAGCCAGGGGACAGTAGAAAAGGAACCTTGGCAGCTCGCACTGCACACGCACTCCACAGAGTGGCTGGAACGAGAGATGCTCATGTGCATGCACGGCACAAGGGATACTACTCTGAAAAGACTTTCCGATGAGCAGCACAGGGGCGCTGCAAGACCTGAGAGGAGCACCCACAGGGACTACTCGAAGAAGAAGAATAATTTTGTATTTAAGTTTGAATTCTTAAGAATTGCTATGCTGTCATCAACCTAGGCATGTTGAAGTATACATGTGTAAAACAAGAACACACACCACCACTGCTGCAAAAGGCTCAGGCAGGGGTGCAGCATGTGGTCACATGTAGTTCTGTCTTTTATCTTCTCCCCAGGGCTTCAAGTCTTTTGCCTTAATATGGAGATTTTGGGGGTCAGGGCCCTTAAACACTCAGGGTCTTTCCGAGATGGGTTCTGTTATCTCCTGGCTTTTGGGAATGGGTTCGGTATCCTCTCCACCAACCTCCACCCCAGGGTCCAAGGATGGTCAGCTATGTTCTGTACTTTGGGGTACTATGCAAATGCCCCTTCCCCAGGACCACTTCCTATGCAAGTTTCCTTTCTCCCATGGAGTAAGCTACATAATTGTAAAAAGGCTCTAACCATCCCAGTTAATAGTCTCTCTTTTGTAGGTTCTGTGAGGTCTGTTTTCCCTGGCTCCTGGCCACAACAGCTCCGGGATAGTACTTTCTAAAAGCTGACAGCAGAGGTCTGCTCCCTTCTGAGCTGCTCTGCTCTCCCTTTTCAGATCTGCTTCCAGTTTACACAGGTTTTGCAGGTGCAATGTGACAGGGCCACCTGGGCCAAGAGCTGCTCCTTAATCCTTTGTTCTCGTGAGTGCGGTTTCTACAGCTGATCACAAGATTGACAACTGAGATTATGTGTTAGTCTATGTTCCATGACCATATTTTTCATTAAAAATATGAATGGAATGTGAAGGGTAACAATAAAGGTTTCTACGGGCATGTTAACAATAAGAGGGTGATCAGGGAGGGTTTGGGTCCCTGACTGGATGAGAGAGGTAACCTTGTGACAGATGATGAGGGAAAAGCTGAAGTCTCCATGCTGGTTTGCCTCTCTCTTCACAAACAAGGCTAGCTCCCAGACTACTGAACTGGGCAGTGCACTACGGGAAGAATGTGAGCAGCCCTTGTTGCAGAAAGAACAGGTTAAGAGCTATTTAGACAAGCTAGATATACACAAATCCATGGGTCTGGATTTAGTGTATCCAAGGGAAACATGGAGATATACATATCTCACAGAATTGGAAGGGACCTTGACAGGTCATCAAGTCCAGTCCCCTACACTCAGAGCAGGACCTACCACCATCCCTAACAATTTTTTTTTAATCTAACCTGCTCCAGACCCTTGAAAAGCACCCCCCTCAAAAATTGAGCTCATAACCCTCTAATTACAAGACCAATGCTCTAACCACTGAGCTATTGGCCATTATATTTGAAAACTCATGGAGACTGAGAGAGGTCCAGGATAACTGGAAAAAGGCAACTCTAATACCCGTCTTTAAGAAAGGAAATAATGACAATCCAGGGAACTATAGACTGGTTAGCCTTACCTCAGTCCCTGGAAAAATCATGGAGGGAATCCTCAAGAAATCTAGTTTGAAACACTTGGAAGAGGGGAAAATGATCAGGAATAGTCACCATGGATTCACCAAGGG
This sequence comes from Carettochelys insculpta, assembly GCF_033958435.1. Taxonomy (NCBI): domain Eukaryota; kingdom Metazoa; phylum Chordata; order Testudines; family Carettochelyidae; genus Carettochelys; species Carettochelys insculpta. The sequence goes on along the minus strand of NC_134140.1, from coordinate 89,533,728 downwards.
CAAGTCATGCCTGACCAATCTGATTAGCTTCTATGATGATGTAACTGGCTCTGAGGACATGGAGAAGTCAATGGACATGCTATAACTTGACTTAAGCAAAGGTTTTGATACAGTCTCCCATTATATTCTTGCCCGCAAGTTAAGAAAGTATGAATTGGATAAAGGGACTGTAAGTTGGATAGAAAGCTGGCTAGATGATCAGGCCTAATGAGTAGTGATCAGTGGCCCAATATCTGGTTGACAGTCAGTTTCAAGTGGAGTACCCCAAGGATCGGTTCTAGGGCTGGTATTGTTCAAAATCTTTATTAATGACCTGGAGGAGGAAATGGATTGCACGCTCAGCAAATTTGCAGGTGACATTGAACTATGGGGACAGGTGGATATGCTGGAGGGTAGTGATGGGGTCCAAAGTGACCTATATAAATTGGAGGATTGGGCCAAAGGAAATCTAATGAGGTTTGACATGGACAAGTGTAGAGTCCTGTACTTGGAATGGAAGAATCCCAAGCATTGTTACAGGCTTGAAGCCAACTGGCTAAGTAGCAGAGTAGCTGAAAAGGACCTGGGGACTATTGTGGAAGAGAGGCTGGCTATGAGTCAACAGTGTACCCTGGTAGTCAAGAAGACTAATGGCATATTAGGGTGCATTAGGAGGAGCATTTCCAGCACATCTAGAGAAGTTATTATTCCCCTTTATTATTTACTGAGGCCAAATCTGGAGTACTGTGTCCAGTTCTGCGCCCCTAGTACAGAAAGGATGTGGATGCATTGAAGAGCATCCAGTTGAGGGCAATGAAAATATTTAGGGGGACAGAACACATGACCTACAAGGAGCGGCTGAGGGATTTGGGTTTATTTAGTTTGTAGAAGAGAGAAGTGGAGGTGGGAGGACAATTTGACAGCAGCCTTCAATTTCCTGAAGGGGGGTTCTAGAGAGGATGGAGAGAGGCTATTCTCAGTAGTGACTGATAGCAGAACAAAGAGCAATGGTCTCAGGTTACAGAGTGGGAGGTATAGGTTGGACATTAGGAAAAACTGTTTCACCAGGAGAGTGGTGAAGCAGTGGAATGTACTATCTAGAGAGGTGGTGGAATCTCCATCCCTAGAGGCTTTTAAGTCCCAGCTTGATAAAGTCCTGGCTGGAATGATTTAGATAGGGTCGATCCTGCTTTGGGTAGGGGACTGGATTTGATGATATCCTGTGAGTCTATGGTCCATGTAAAATACATTGCTTTAAAACAAAAACACATTTATGTTCTAAATCTTCTCTTTTAAATATATCGTAATTCAAAGTATTTTAATTTTAATTCCTGAAAAAACTCCTGTATGTTAATATTTTGCACATGCATTATAACTCAATTAGTTGTATGCTAAACCTTATTATTTGTGTATATTTGACTGATTTTTGCCTCACTGATTTTTCAGAATCTAACATCTGCACCACCAACTCCAATTATATTTCAGGAAATCATATTAATGATTTAGTTGTATGATAGCGCACCAAAAGCTAGACTTTCAGATGCATAAAATATGTATGCATCTGAGTGATTAATTTCTGCATACCACCACATATTCTAACTTCAAGCACAGAACAGCTTACTTGCATGTGCTCATCTGTCAAATTAGCTAGTTTACTTACAAAATAAGTATTCCCTTGCACATTAGGTGTACAACTGCATACACATTTATCAACTTGATTTGTTGCAATGTTGCAATCTTTTCTCTGTAAGGTCACAATTTTGCTCTTTGTTTCTATTTTTTATCAGCAAACTAGGGTAAATTATAGTTAATCACTCCATTTTTTCAGTACTGGTAATGGTGTGAGCTAGCAAGAGATTTGTCATTGAACTGTTTTATAAAATAAGAAGTTTCAAAAAACTTTTAAAAATGTTAAAGGACCAATATAAAGTATGAAAACATAATGGCTTGATGTAAAAGAAAAGTAACTTGCCAGGACTGAGTGCATGAATCTCCTCTCCAACAAAAAGAGGAAAGGCTCAATAAGCTTCTTTGGAAGCTTGATGCACCTCAAATTATTTTGTAAACTGTCAGACTTGGAGGGAGGGGGTCCAGTTAAGCATGTACACTAATGGTTCCCAAACTTTTTGGCATCACGCCCCACTTCTGATTTTTGAGAAACTCTCATGCCCCCCCACCTCTTCTTTACCATCATCCAACCCCACTTTTAACCAAAAATTCAATTCGTAATTTAAAGTAAACACAATCTTGACATAAAAATGTTATTTAAAATTAAAAATAGCACAAATAGTTTTTCTTGGCCCAAAAATTGAATAAAAACATAATTTAACATCAGAAACATCACAAAAAAATTAATTTAATGTGAAATATTATGCTGCATTTTCTTCATCAGCTGGGAAATCCTAGGAGGCCAACTATGGACCATCCAGGCTAATGGCACAGACCCCACCTTGTGGGTGCCTGAGCCACCAGGGCTGTCCACCCAAGCTGTGGGCCAGCCACCGGGGCGCCCAACTGAGCCACAGGCCAGCCTCCTGAGCCATCCACCCGAGCCCCCACGCTGTTGGGGATAGCCACCTGCCCATCAGCTACCTGAACCGCCCACCTGACAGTCACGGGCCAGCTGCCCAAGTTGCCCACCCAAGCCCCCGCGCTCTCAAGGCCAGCCACCCACCCAAGCCCCCACACTGCCAGGGCTAGCCACCTGCCCCCAACTACCCAAGCCCCTCGCTGCCAGGGTGAGCCGCCTGAGCCCAGTGATTCCAGGGCCAGCTGCCTGCCTGAGCCCCCACACTGCTAGCTAGCTAGCTCTACGTGGGCCTTCACTTGCTGCTTGCTTTTTATAGCAGCTGTGCCAGGTTGCCCACATGAAATGGCAGGAGCTGAGAGCCAGAAGCAAGGGCTGGCTCTTTCCTGGGGTGGGGGGAATGAAGGAGGAGCTGGGTCCCCTTGCACCCCCCCTTAGAATTTCTTCATGCCCCCCCACCCAGTTTGGAAAACCATGGTATAGACATGGTTAAACAGGAGCTGGAGACAGGGCAGGACCTCTGAGGGAATACATTGTGACTAGACCTGGAGCTGATATGACCTTGTGCTGGAAGGACAGAGCTCACAGGCTCAGTGCCAAACAGCATTGACAGTGAAAGATTCTGACCATAGATTATTTGGGGAGTCTAATGTGGTTGTGGCATTTCCAGGAGAATCAAGGAATTAACCCTTCCAGGGACTGAAATACAATTACATGTAAAATTGAAATTAGTAGTGCACATCTGAGTTTGAGCTGAACAATTGTGATTGTGCTGAAACTGCAACACTTACCAATAAATCCAAGCTGAGAGAATTCAAGTATTATCCACTCATCAGAGGGCTGTGTAAGAGCAAAGTTTTTTATCTTCTGAATATACTGAGGTTTGGCTACAATATCATCTTCTAGCTGAAAAAAAACCAATGAAATTGGTGTTTTCACTGCTTACAGAGAGGAGGTTACCTTAATATGTGTAAATTGTATAGTTTTGTTTTGTAACTGTCAAATATGGTACTGGCATGTGCCAGACTTTAGCATGATAGTGATTTAACTAGTTTTCTCAAAAGAGCCCTATTCCAGAATCACTCAACTGTTTGTTTTACTAGCATAACATGCTAGGCCCTTTCCAGATATTCAAGAAAGCATGAGTTCCAATCTTAAGAGATCTAAGCATAGACAAACAGACACAGGTTAAGGTAAGGAAAACAATAGCAGGGTATGTTTTTAGGTGGCAGTCCTAAGTCAGTGGCTTTCAGCCACTGGTGTGCTGTGAACTAAGTGAGCCATAAAATGTCATCCATTTCCCTTCCCTATAGCTCTGTGCAGAACTACCACTGGTGGTGGTGGGGGGAGGGAGATGACTACCCTGTGCCAAATGGGGCTCAAGCTGGTGCAGGATTGGTCAATTGCCCCCTGCAGTGGCCCTTTGAAGAGCTGCTGCAAAGGGAAAGCCCAACCCCATAGAAGACCATTCATGACAGGAGGCAGCTATAATGTTGCCTCCTGGCCTGAACGGGTTGCAGGTGCTGTGGCAAGGAGAGAGGGAGTGTGGGAGCCTGATGGACCTGGGACATAATTTAAATGCTGAATCCTGGCTCCCATGGGCTGGTGGGGAGAGGAGCCTGCTCTGGAGCCACCTCCCCCTCCCACAAAAAGTAATCAAGTAACTGCTGAAATGTTCAGTGCTTACTCAATTACGCAACATCTCTAGCATGGCATGTGTTCACCTGCCCACCCTTTTTCAACCTGTCGAAGATGGTGTTTTCTGTGGTGGGTTTGAAACATTAATGTGTTTGATCCTTGTTTAGCTTGTTGTGTGGACTTCTATGTTGCAAACCTTTCCAGTAAGACCATAGTCACAATAAATGTAAGTAAATACAACATTTATGAGCAATGGATTCAGATGAAAAGAGTAGGTGTGCCGTGGAATTGTTTGTTTCATTGAAGTGTGCTGTGTTACTGAAAAGACTGGGAACCATTGTCCTAGGGTGTGACTGCAGCTTGAGCTGTTATGGACCAAGCTAGCAAAACTAAAGCTAGGTTGGTTTAGAGCAGTGAAGTCACAGGAGCACAAGCTAGCCCCATGAGTGTTCTGGCTGAATATATGCAGATTGTGCTGCTGTGGCTTTACTGTTCTGTGGTCTGAGATAGTAAGATTAACCCTAGCTTCCATGTATTTGCAGTTTATATATACCCATAGAGAGACAGGGTGGGTGAGGTAAAATCTTTTATTGGACCAACTTCTGTAGGCCCACTGTAATGTATTACCTCACCTGCATTGTCTCTCTAATAACTTGGGACTGACAGGGCTACAATTATACTACATATACATGCTCCTACATACTTTTATATAAAGTCATCTCCATTTATTATAAGAAGCATGGAAGAAGTCTCTTTATGAGAAACTTCTAATATTAATGGGATAGAGCTTTGCGGACGAGCTCAAGGAGGTTGCACCACATGTGGGTCTTCATGAGAGAAAACATGGAGGCAATGGTGTAAGATGCTATCAGCTGGATGAGGCAGGGAATACTTCTGCAGCAAGAAGAGAGATGTTGTAAAGTTCAAGAAGGGGCAGAACTGGAACTTTAAAATTGGTGCAAAGAAGCTTAAAGATGCAAGAGTGGATAGATAGCCTCAACAGGAAAAAGTGGCAAGATCAAGTTGATGACAAGGAAAAAGGACTTTAGTAGCTGCTGTTTGTATGGTTTAATGGGAACAAAGTGTGCATTTGGGAGGCCAATCAGGCTACTTTAGTTGTCAAGGAAGAATAACATAAAAGCCATAAAGAGAGATTTGGTTGTAGTGATGCAAATACAACAGTAAAACTTTGAATTGCTGAAGAGGAAAAATTAGCAGTACTTGTATAGGGATTGGATTTGTGGGACTAGGAAAGGGGAAGGAAGAAAGCAAGGAAATAAAACAGAGATTACATAAATTATGGTGTGTCATCAGTGAAAGAAGGTAGATGGTTTGGAATGAAAGATTAGGGGTCTGCTTTGACCATGTCATCAGTTTAAGATGATCACATGATATTCAAGAAAAGATACTAGAGGTAAAATGAGATGTAGGCATCAATGGAAGGAAATAAATAGCTATTTCTCCACTTAATAACTAAGAGATCATACCTGAACACACATGAGCTTGTAAGATTATCTAGAGGCAGGACATTAAAAGTGAGAATGACAAGGAGACAAGGACAGCACTGGGGAAACTTCCAAAGAGGGGAGAAGAGAAAGAAATATGGTCAGAAGTGTCAAAGCTGGGAAGAAAAGCAAGGGAGGACACTGTATCAAAAACGCAATCAGCAATAGATGTTAAGAAGCATAAGGCTAACAATGCCAAAAAACAGCACAGAAGAGTACAGGCCCTGAGATTAAGGATATAAAAGCCCATTTAATTAACAGGTTAAATGTTAAGTTTAATAGCTTAACTGATTAAATGAGGGGGAGGGGCAGCCCCCTGCTGGAAATGGGGGCTGCTCCATCTGAGCCGGAGTGCACCCTCCCGTGGCATTCCCAAACCAGGCCCCCAGTAGAAGCAGGCTGCTCCAGCCAGGTTGGAGTGCCCCCGGCCGCGGCATTCCCGGGCCAGGTCCATTGCAGACAGAGGCTGCTCTGGCTGTGCTGGAGCACCCCTCAACCATGGTGGGCCATGCCGGGATGGAGCAATCCCCTGCCTGCAGAATGTGGGGGGCTGCCTTAGTTCCCACCAGTTAACTGTAACTGGTAAGCCTCATCTATTTAGGAAGTCAGATTGGAAGGGATCCAAGATGAAGTTGCATAGAGTCTACGGCCTGATAGGAGCAGCTAGTCTGACCTCATGTGTATTCACAGGCAATTAAATTCACCCAGTTACTCTTGATCCTTTTAACTTGTATTTGTCTAAAGCATAACTTCCAGAGAGGCATCTAGTCTTGATTTGAAGATGTTGAAGTAGAGAAAATCCTACAAACTTCCCTTTCAGCACTATTCCAGATCTGAAGAAGTGGGTCTGCCCCAAGAAAGCTCATCACCTAATAAATTATTCTATTGAAGTGCTACATGACTGCTTTTTTGTTTTGTGAAGATACAGACTAATATGGCTACTTTGCTATGACGTCTCTTGGTAGAGAGTGTGATAAGGAAGTGTTATTTATCTTGTTATGTAACACAAGAACCAGGGACCAGCCAATAAAATTAATAGGCAGCAGGTTTAAAAACATACATAAGGAAGTAATTCTTCACACAACCTGCGGAACTTGCCAAAGGATGTTGTGAAGGCCAAAATATAACCAAGTTCACAGAGACTAGAGCCCTCAATGACTATTAGGCAAGATGGCTAGGAACATAACCCTATGCTCTGGGTATCTTTAAGTCTTTGACTGTCAGAAGCTGGGAATGGAGGACAGTATATGGGCCATTTAATAAATTGCCCTATTATGTTCCTACCCTCTGAACTGCCTGGTACTGGTCACTGTCAGAAAAAAAAAGGTTACTCGGGTAGATGGACTATTAGTCTGACCCAGTATGGTTATTCTTACACTGTTATTAAGTTAATTGCAATCAATAAAAAAAATTGTGAGGTGGCCAAGTTTGCTACAGATACTTATGTGGATAAGCACTTCAAAAAAAGTCTGAGTACAAAACAAAGAAGAAGCTGAAAGCTGTTGTCATATTTAATGTTTTCATTTAAGTTCCCTTGAGTATTGCTAGAAAGCACTTCCCAACAACTGCAGTAATTGGGCCAGTCAAAGATGCTTTCAGCTTTACATTTTTTCCTGTGATAATTATGTATTTCTAAATGGACACGAAATAATTGCATCTCCTCCCAGATATGGAGAGATGTGATTGCTTTTATGGCTGACTTACAACCCTATTATCTGGTCGCTGAAATTAATACAAGCATCTCCAGGGGCTCTAATGTACTGCAAAAATTGAACAGATGCAGTGAAAATGACAATTGTTTCTCAACATCTCAATCTTTTACTGATTAACAAAGACATTTAAAAGTATAGAGAGAGGAGAGGTGAAGATACAGTAGCTGATCACATACAAAAACAAAGGAAAACAGATGACTGAATAAATGTAAGATCTTATCTTTTTCCAAATATTTTTATTTTGGATTGCTGCTCTTAAAGCAGCTCACTTAGACCTCAATTCAGAGAGCATTTTAATTTAAATGCTTTGCCAAAATGGGACTTTAGCTGGTATGTGAGAGTAAGTATACTGTAGTAGCTTTATTATCTTTTTTGACTCAAGGTGTTCATATATTTTCCGAATTGATACTATTTCTTTGAAAACAGTAAAGAAACTCTCCGTATTAAGATTTCACCAATATGCTAAACATACCCAACAAGTAGAACAAAAGCATCAGAAAAGTGTCACCAAATCTCAGTTTTAATCTAAAATATTTATAGTATAGTAGGGTAATAATAGGCTTAGGAAAAGGATTTTTAAGTTTTTACTTTGTGTTGTTATGGAGTTTGCAAGTAGTGGCCTAGAGTATTCCCATTAGATTCAAGCTTAGAGGAAGGCCTCAACCTCCACTGTAGCACCACTTTCATCCCCCTGGATCCTATGAAAGCCTCTATGTACAGGTCAGGTCTGTGGTGAGGACAGATCCAGAGACTGGGCTGACTTAGGGAAAGGAAGGATAGCATAAGGTCATCATTTCTCTTGTAGTCATCCAGTAGGATCTTAAAAGACAAGACTGCTATAGGCACCACCACAACCCACAACTGGCTTTATGTGCCACAAGACATACCTTATTTCTCAGATAAGGTAAACATGAAACTGGAAGTTCGTAACTATCATCCCTATGCAAACACAAATATTTCTGGCATTGTTACAATCTTTTCCAATCACACCAACACACACAGAAGTACAGAACATTTTGTTTGAAGGCATTGCTAACTTTTGGACTGTTATCCTTTCCCTGGCTGCGTCTATGGTGCATTAGAGACTTAGGTAGTATTTTCAGGAGGGTGCAAGTGACATTGGCACCTCAGTCCTATTTTCAAACATGTTTTAGGTGGTTAAGAACCTACCTCTGATTAACTTTCACTGATACTGATCACACTGAAAGATCAACTTAGACTTTTAAGTAGAATTGGTCAAATTTTCAGACGGAACATTTTGCCATCAGAAAATGCTGATTCAACAAAACCCAATGTATTGCACAGGAATGTGTGTTGTGGAGGAGTGGGTTGGACAAAATGCTGAGGTAAACCAAACAGATTTGTGATAGAACCCTGCCTTCCATTTGAAAGCACTAAAATGTGCCTTATATCCTTCCAGCTTCTGACCTAGTGGCTTGCTGGGGTCCTGAGCAACCTTGGAAACATTTCTAAGAGGCTGAAATGAACTCCCAATCTGTGAGCAATTTCCATATCTCATTTTTCATTCTATTTCCTAACATGTTTTGATATTTTATTATTTCCTGTAGAGCAGGACTTTTAATTTCTGACCAGTTCTACTACTATTAGATCACTTTGAAAATGGTGCCCTTGCTTAGTCAGTAGCATTTCCAGGAGAGAGGAGAAGCAGCCTTTCTATGTATCCCATCCTGCTGCTGACCCTTGGGAAAACCTTTCCATGCAGAACTCCAGGATTGGGCAAACCTCATTCCCCTTCAAGTTCTCTTTCCACCTGAAGGAACAATTGCCCATCATTAAATTTCTGGTTGCTCTCCTCTCCATTCAAACCCATGGTAAACATTAAATGAAGTAGAGATGCTTTCTACCTTGTTTTCTTTCCTCTTTTCATATTTCTTCCCCCACACTTAACCACAAATATTATAATTAGCTTTTCGCATGTCTGACGGCTGCTGTAAAACTTTCTTGGTGGTTACAGTGCATCCTTTTCATTGTAGAGTGCTAATCAAAAAGCTGTATGTCTTGATTTGTATTGAAGTTAACCCTGAATTGGGGGATCTTCTGCGATCCATCTTCCCGTCCGTTCTGAGGAAGGTGGGGGGGTCTGGTTTTTGTAGCTTAGTATATGTGCATCCCAGTTTGTTTTAATGAACTGTCAGAGTTCATACTGTTCCCCATTTTGAAAAGTCCTTTGAGAGATTCTGGCTAGTTATGACTCAGATGATCACCTGGATCTATAAACACACTATGCTACAAGCAAAATTCATTGAAAAACACAGACTGCCTTAGCCTGACCAGAAGGTTATTTTACCAGTCTATCTTTCAGCCCTGGCAATGTCAGAAAGGTACAAGTGAAACTGCTATTTCAGATCAGGTAATACATATCTGTAAGATGAATGACAATGAAAAAGTGGACAATCATACTTAGAAATGATTTGAGCAAATAACACTGAAAAACATGGGAGACATTTTCACTCTGTATTTTAACACAAACTGAACTGCCAATTCTATATATCAGCACATTTTATTAATTGATTTATAAATGGTTATTAATAATGTGAACATACCTGTAAATAAAATGTTCCCTTAGGTTGCGCATATAGCATTAAAAAACTATAATCCAAATTCTGTTTAGTTCTCCACCTAAATATAAGCAACAAATTCTTTTAAGCTTTCTCTGGATTTCTCAAAGGAGTTATTACCATAATGCAGGCATTAGAGCTCTGAAGTTATGAAGTCTATACTTGCAATTACTCCCACAGCTCCCACTCATTCAAGGGGAAGCTAGTAAAAAAGGTTCTGATTCAAAACAAACTCAGTTTTAGAGTTTCCTCTATGCACAGTACGTAAACCAAATTATACGTGTCAGGTGAGCTAAAACACTCTTCTTGCAATAGTCAACATGCAGCTATAATTTCCTGAGACTTCACCATGCAGTAAAATAGCATGCTGTTATGAGACAACACTGAAGCAGGTTGATGAACTTAATTTTAATATTTAATAGTAAAATGTAAATTTTTCTCTACAAAGCAAACCATCTCATTTTACTATCAATGAAACTGATATTGATTAAGACTTTAAAGTAGCAGATTTATAAAAATTACATCCAAAACATTTCCAGAAATCGATTACTGCAGTACATCTGATAGGCTTTCATGGGACAGGCATCCAGCCAGAGAGCCCAGCCCTAGAAGAGAACAGGAGCATGAGGCACCATGGCAGCTCAGACAGACGCAGATCTGAGCAGAAATTAAATATTTTGATTCCATTTGACAAACCAAAATATTTCAGTTTGAGTCAAGTGAACATGAAAGGAAATATTTAATTTCATTTTTTCTGAATGAAAATTTAAAAACTCTGGCAAAAATCTAAACTTTTCTGTGGAAAAATGTTAAATTTGTAGAAATTGCATTTTGATTAAAAACAGCTGTTCTAATATTAAATATTGTTTATTTTTATTGTTTTTGAAATTTCATCAAATGTATTTATAAGAGAATTGCTCTCCCACCTTGGCTTTAAAGATTTGAGTATGACTGGACAAACAAATTATACTTGTGCAATTCTAAGAATCTGGATTGTGATGGGAGCAGTTAGAAATATTCTACTTATATGCACCAAAAACATTTGCTATCTAGAAAGAATAAGGTTTAAGAACAAAGCAACCTGATTTCACTCTTGTATGCACGTGCATTACTATTCTGCCGTCATCTGTGTAGCTTCAAACTGGCAGCTCGTTGCTCTTGAGTGAGAACATGAAAGTGGAGCCATGAACGCTGTTGGTGGCAATCTAAACTTATTTTTGGTCTGCAAAAATCCAATTAACATCTCTAAGCCAACCAGTTTCCAGCCTGGTTTCCTGCTAGTGAATTTGAAGTAAATGGGCCACTGATGCCACCAGGAGTTACTTAAGGTAATAAATTACATTATACAAAAGAAAAGCAACAAAAATTAGGCCCTTTGCCACCATATTATTCTAATCTTTATAAATCATCATCTGGAACTATACATTCAGTACCGAGTATGTTGGATTTTTAGAAGCAGGCCAACAGGGAGAATGTTTGCTCTCTCTCTCTCTCTCTCTCTCTCTCTCTCTCTCAGAAGTTGATGGATGTCACCAACAGCACTGGTTTCCCCCATACTCGCACTTCTATTAAATAAATTTTCACTGACCTTCTGTTTAAACTAAGAGTCTTCATCTCTGAAAAACACCAACCCTCATCAATTTAAATACACAGGAGTATTTAAAGGAGTTACAGTTGAACAAAATTTGCAGAAAATTTTTACACAGCCTATCTTACCTTACTCTTTCCTTTGAGTCCCCAAATGCTTCCTTGAGATTAGAGAGGTCTGGATAATAAGAAGCAAGAGGGGAAATAACTTCAAGAACACCCGACTGCACTTCATTAGGGAAGCTGTAAAGGAAAGATTAATAACTAAGGGCTAAATCAACAAAGGGAATCAGATGTTGCAAGTGCCAGTATTGCAACACCTAAATTATAGATACCCTGGTGCTCAGTGAAATCCTTAGTACAAAGTCATAGAATATCTGGGGAAAGTTAGGCACTGAAGAAGGGGATTCTCAGAAGCACCAAGCTGATTAGGGAACTGTCTAAGCCCGGGGTCTGCAACCTGCAGCTCCGGAGACACATGTGACTCTTTAAGGACTTCTTTGTGGCTCCCGACGCTGTAATTGCAAAGTAAAAAAAAATCAAACTCCTAATTATTTTTGATAAACGATGAACATCTAAAAGCCCAACAATGAACAACTCATATCTAAATAGCAAACAATACGTGATCTCGAAATGTTGGGTAACTCCCCCTTTAATATGTGCAGTGCAATGAAGGATATGATACTGTATCTGTGTTTTGACTGTATTGCGAATAAAGTCTTGATTTTGAAAAGGAAAAGAAGCTGGTGATGTTCCTACTGTGAAGGGCAACATGCATTTTAAGAAAGAAAACTGAAATTAAATGTGAAGTAAAATTGGCATAACTAAAGTGGGCTCAGGAGTGAAAGTCAGGAAGACAGTGGTAGAAGCACATGAATGTGAAGTGCGAGGAAAAAGAATATATAAAGTTTGTATCAGAGAGAGGTAGCTGTAACAAAGAGGAAGCCGTGCTAGTCTATACACTATCAAAACAAAAAGCAGTCAAGTAGCACTTTAAAGACTAGCAAAATGGTTTATTAGATGAGCTTTCATGGGACAGACCCACTTCTTCAGACCATAGCCAGACCAGAACATATTGAGTCTGTTCTGGTCTGGCTATGGTCTGAAGAAGTGGGTCTGTCCCACGAAAGCTCACCTCGTAAACCATTTTGCGAGTCTTTAAAGTGCTACTTGACTGCTTTTTGTCTTGATAGAGGTAGCTGTGTTAGTCTGTAGCTTTGAGAACAACAAGAAGTCTTGTGGCACCTTATAGACTAACAGATATTTTGGAGCATAAGTTTTCGTGGGCAAATACCCGCTTCATCAGGTGCATGAGTCAGGCGGGTGGTTTCAGAGGGGTATTTAAAGAGTGGAGTCCAGCAAAAGGGAGGGCCAGAGCTGACAAGGTCTATTCAGCAAGGTGGAAATGGCCCAGTATCAACAGTACTTATCAAAATAGGAAAAACAAGTCAGATCAGATAGGGAGATGTGAGCCTTTGTCAGAGTCTAATGGGGAGCTATTAGCACCCAAAGCAGAGGAACTGCCTTTGTAAGCTGTGAACCACTCTCAGTCTCTGTTTAGTCCATGGTTAATGGAGTCAAATTTGCAAATAAATTGCAGCTCAGAGATTTCTCTCTCCATTTGATTTTTAAAGTTTTTTTGTTTCAGAACTGTCACCCTTAAATTTGCCACTGAATGTCCAGAGAGATTGAAGTGTTTCTCCACAGGCTTCTGTACATTACCGTTCCTGATGTCTGATTTACGTCCATTTATTCTTTTACGGAGAGACTGTCCAGTTTCGCCAATGTAAATCACAGTGGGGCATTGCTAGCACATGATGGCATATATTATAAGCCATATATTATATATATGTCATCTTGTGCCAGCCTGGCCCACCCCCAAGCTCATACTGGGGCCAGGAAAACCACAACAGCCCCAGGCCTGCCCCTCTCTCATGCTGCTGCTGTACTGGGGCAAAAAGCTCTATTCCCACCCCCACCTCCTGCCACCCCAGACTGCTGTGCCAGGGCCAGGGAAAACAGCTTCATGCACAGTGCCCACCACAGCCTCAGCCCCTGCTCCCCAGCCCCTTGCTGGGGCTGGGAAAAGGTGCAAAGGCTCCAACCCTGCCCCACCCCCCGATTCATATTCAGGCAGAGGAAACTCCCCCTCCACCCCGCAGCAAAAAGCCCAGCCCCAGCCTCTCTAGGAGTTTCAGAAGGCACTTTCCCCACCAGGAATTATAGCTGGGGCTGCAGAAGCAGATTCAGTCCAGCCCTCCCACCCAGAGATGCTGAGGCCAGGAACCATGATGTGGACACTCGCGAGGAGATGCCAGGTCTGGGTAGCAGAGCACTCCACCCCCATGGGCCAGCTTCACATTCATCATTGTAGCCAGATCCTGAGACCTCTGAACCACCATAAGCTCCCTGCTCTGCAACTGCCCACCCTCTGCCCTGACCCTCACAAACAGTGAACCCTCTGTCCTCAGTCCCCCACCCACTGCCCTCACTCCACTAATATCCACCCCCAGCCCTGAACCTCCAACAAAACCCCTACTGTGATATCTGCACCCTCACCCCCTGCCCAGACCCCACCCCTGCACAACTCCATCCCTTCCATGTTCTCCCAGTGCCTGCACACCCCCATCCCACCCACACACCCCAACACCGCTTCTAAGTCCACACAAAAACCTCTCAGCCCCCAGTCATCCCAGCCCCTTCCCTCACTTTACCACACTTCACCCCTGACCTAAGCTGCACCCACACCCAAATCCCCTATTGTGACATCTACACCCACTTCTCCTACCTGGACCCCTCTCACTCACACCAAACGGTATGCTCTGAGTCATCGCCACCCTGCCCTTTCTCCAGCACTCCCCACGTCCTGTCCTGAGCGCTCCATACCTGAACCCCTTCACTCACTTCTCCACTCCCACCCCTTACCCTCAGCCCCACCATACAAGCCCTCTGCCCTTACCCCCTACCCTGTGCCCTCACTGTGGCACCCTCCACACCTGCCCTGACCCCCACAACTCTACCAGCCCCATGCTCACTTCTACACCACCCACCCCCCACAGTCACACACTCTCACACCCCAACCTTCACCTACCCTCTCTATTCTAGCCAAAGCCAAAGACTGCAAATGTTGTCTACCAGCAAGCGCTAAGTAATTTTTGAATCACTCTCAGACTTTCATTTATACAATCTTTGTTTTTTTCTCATTTTCCAAAAAAATCATTTGCATAAACCATATACTTTTTCTTTATATTTTCAAAGCCTATGGGGAGTGTGGGGGGAACAACCTTATTTCACTCATATACCCAAGCAATGCTGGGTAAATTTGCTAGTTTTAATATATATTCTTCCATGCCTATGGACTATTTACTACATTTTTTTTTCAGTACTTTTTTTGTGCCTCAGCAGCCCCGCTCATGGGATTTCCTGGGGTGGGGAGAGGGCAGGGAGCCAGCTGATCACTGACACCTCTCCCTTTAAAAAAATAAACACAAAAAAGGCTCTGTATATATTTATATCTATGATTTTTTTGTTCATGCTAGTGGTGCACATCTACACACTATCTCAGTAGTAGTATTGCACATAAGAAATTTTACCTGACCAAAAGAAATTTCAACCCATCCAAGGATAGAAAGTCTTAGATGGAACACTGCTCCCCAGCCCTGCATGCTGTCGGGAGACCCCTGGTGCACATGCAGGGCTGAGGACAGCTAGGAGATCCCTGGGTGCGTGCAGCCAGGACCCCCACTGAACAGGGCAGGTAGGAGTGGGGAGAAGAGAAGGGGTAGCAGGATGCCCCTGTACAGGTATGGCAGCTGGCCACAGGGATGGAGTGGGAGGGGGCAGAGCCAGCTGGAGAACCTGGGGTTCCGGGAGAAGCACTGCAGCTGCCGTGGGGGCAGTAGTCCATGTTTAGAAAAAAAGCACGCCCTTCAGAAATTCCTGCCTGCCGGCCTGAAACACGTTTATGAAACACAAGTCATAACAGTAATGGTACCATTTCAGCAAGCTAGAATTTTGTAGTTCGTTGTTGAAACACCAAAACTTTGTATGTAAAACTGAAAAGCAATTAGCCTTACAAGGATTCCTGAGGGAGGACTTACCTGGTTCTAACACTTTCTGCAATATTGTTACCATACTCTGCATCCACCTAAGGAAGAACAAAAATGGATCTAACACACTCCTCATTTTACCACCCAATTTAATATTTTCATTAACTTCCAGTCTAATTGCTATAAACACACACAGAAAATACTTTATTGCCCAATTTCTTTATTCTACGCAAGAGTCCAAGATCAGTGTTTAGAACAAGTGTTCCTATAACTAAATATTGTTGTGTTACCCAGGCATCTAAATTTATATTATAAATCATAGCTACTTCATTGGTGTGCAAATTATTTATCTGTGGACTTTATTTAGGTTTTCATAACTTTAGTAAGAGGGATGAGGTTTAGACTAGGGGAGGAAAAACAACATAAGCTACACCACTCCTGCGATGTGAATTGCATAGCTAGAGTTGATGTACTTTGCATCAATTTTCTGTGCCATTCCCACAGCAGGAGGTTGAAGGGAGAAAGTCTCCCAGCAACTTCTCTTATTATGTGTGACTGTGAGGAGTACCAGGGTCAACAGGGAGTTTCCTCAGCATTTAGTTTAGTGGGTCCTTACTAGACCTTTACTTGCCTAGGGCTATCCATATCCAAAGTTTTAAACAGGAGTTTGCTTCTCATTTAACTAACTGGTGGCATTTAGCCTGGAAATAATGTCAGCCTTTGCTCATTGTTTCTGTCCCTTATAACTACCAGTTTTAGTGTAGGAAATTCAAGTTTTAACTCAATTAAAATCTACCACTGCTAAAAGGTGCTGTCCCTTTGGGATGTAGAAGTCATCCTGTTAGTTTAGGATTGGTTATTTTAAAAAGTTATAGCCAGGCCTCACCACAAGAGATACATTAAAAGAGCAATAAGACAAGAATACATAACTGGTGAGGGTTGACGGAAGAAAGCAGAAGAGGGGCAGACCCAGCTGCCAACAGAGAGTGGCCAGACTGCCCGTCCCTCTCTCAACAGAATGGCTGACTGGAAGTGCAGCAAGCAGAGCTTCCCAGGGATCCCGGAGCATCCACATGGCTTTTTGTCAACAGATTCTGTCGAGAAAGTTGTTCCACCTTATGGGTGAAAGGCAAAAGGCTGTCGACATAAGTGCCAAGTTCTGTGGACAGTATGTCAATAGAATGTATTTTTAGTGTGGACGCTCCACTGGTTTTGTTGACAAAACACCTGTTTTGTCAAAAAAACCTCTAGTGTAGACGTACCCTATGTGTACTGTATCTCTTGGATGTGCAGCACTTCTCTTACACAGCATGCTGTTAAATGTAACATCATTCAGTGCAGGCAGGGATTGTTTTAATTAATACTGTGACAGTTGGTCATGGGTAACCATACTGTGAACCCAGTGTTCTGCCACATCTGCCCTCCAGGAGGGATCCAAAGAGGCAACAACTTTAATTTCCAGAAACGAGCCATAGGAGCTCTACCAGTGGGAGTCATCACAGAGTACCTAAATCGGTATATTCCCCAGCTGCCTACCCACCTCTCCGTTACTGCAGTTATTACTCACTTTTACCTCAGAGATGACCAAGTACTGTCTACACCTCAGAAATAGCTTCTTTTATGCCATCACAACCTAGACCCATTGCAGAGCATAGCCCTGTATTTTACAATGAGATGAATTCTGTAATTTAAAATTAAATTTGTAAATGTAGCTACACTAGAAACTAACCCAGTAAATTGAGGATCACATAGTGATCTGGACCAGAAAGAGATATCAGGATCCTATTTAAATGGATAAGCTGAAGATATTATGTACAGTGGAACCATTCTAAATGTGGTTAACTAAATGGCTAAACTTTATCTTTTACTTTTAATAACTACTCTTAATAAATAAGTGGAAAGTTGAAGCACAAAGACAGCTAGACTGGGAGAGTGGATGTGGGTCTTGAACAATTCCCCCAACACCATCATCTATCTGCATATATTTGTTGCTAACTAATACACGTATATTCGGTATATTTTGTAGCTATAGTTCTCTTACCAAAAGAACAAGAGATTTAGGGAGAGGATAATTCCCACTTACCCTAAACAGCCTGATTTATGCATATCATTTTCCAACAAGAGCTATTTATGTTTTGTAGATATTATCACAATACTTGCTTTTCTTAGAAAAACTGTCACTTCACATGCAATCTGCTAGAGCAGCCGTGTCAAACCCATGGCCAGGGGATCACATGTGAACCAACTAATTTTTTTTTGAGGCCCATGAAAAGATGTTAATAAAACATCTAAGTGCAGCCTGCCTGGTCACACCTCCTTCTCTGGCATGCACAAGCAGCAGGGGGTGGGACAGACACCAATCCCAGCTTCTCGAGCTGCCTGTGTCTGGCACATGTATATTAAAACGCCGGATAGCCAAGTGGGTTTTAAAACACAGGCACCGGACATGGACAGCCCGAGGATGCAAGATTGGGGTTTGTCCCACCCCCTGCCACTCGTGCATATCAGAGAAGGGTGTGTGACCGCTCTAAGGAGAGGGATGGTGAAACTAATGTTGGCTGAGGCAGAGAGGGGCATCTGCCTGGGGCAGTGGCAGGCAGGGAGCCATGGTGGGAGGAGCAAGGGGCAGAGTAGCGTGAGGCAGTTATATGTGGAAGTGGTACGGGGGTGCAGTGAAACTCACATGGGCTGAGGTAGAGAGGGGTGCCTGCCTGAGGCAGCTGCAGGTATGGAGTGGAGCAAGGAGCAGCCGAGGCACGCAAGACCTAGTAACATGGGGAGGAGGTATGAGGGTTGGGGGCAGAAATGCAGTTCAAGCCTCATGGGGCCTGAAGGTAGTGCACTGGGGGCAATGCAAGCATCAAGGGGCCTGAGGGGGCGGTGCAATGGGGGCTGCACTGTAATGAGGAGCAGTGCAGGCCTCAAGGGGTCAGGGGGTGGAGCAGTGGGGGGCTTAACTGCAGTGGGGGGATTACAAGCCCTAAAGAATCTGAAAGGTGCAGGGGGGAAAAACACAGTTCCATGGGAGATTGCAGCGTAACCTCAGAATGTTTGAGAAGGAAGTGTAGAGAAACTGGGGACAAGGGCGGTGGGAGTGCAGTGTAAACTGGAGGGGACGGGGTCTAAGAGGCGGAGGGGAATGCAATGTTTCTCCTTCGGTGAAACTGAAAGGAAATCTCCGTTCCAGACTTTGAACAATTGCCACAGAAGATGTTAGATCCTGTCTTGGTCTCTCCCTCCATCACCCCTTTCCTAACTGGGGGCTATCCAGTCCCATCCAGTGTCCTTTCCTCCCTCCCTGCTTCCTCTATGCAGGAAAAAATGTTGGATTGTGATGTCCTCTATGGCCATTGAAAGAGGGTGGGGAAAGGGGAATCTCTAACCTCCATATGGAAAGAGAAGCTGCTCCTGGGGCAGGGGAGGGGTTTCACTGTGTTGTACCCACCCTTTACAAAGGTGAGAGGGAACCACATAAAATCAGCAGAAGCATCGTTCAAACATGGTCATAATGCTTGACAAAGCAAACCCTGTACAATGGAAATGTTCCGACTTATGCACATCTTTAGCAACATGGCAAAAGGGGTGTTCCACCAGCGAGCTGGTGGTGAACAGTTTCTCTCATCCTGAATCTTCATTCTCTGAGCCTGTACAGCTCCATTCCCCTCAGATACCCTTCTTTAAATTAACTCTTCTTGTTCCTTCCACCCTCAAATCTCAAAGTCCATTCATTCATGTTGGTAACTCACAATTTTCCTGTAAGGTACATTATCCTCATTATTAGAGATGATGAAACTGGCAGCATGGAGAGTGCAAAGCTAGCCATAGAACACAGGCATCCTGACACCTGGCTTTGCATGGTCACTGCAAAACCATCTGTCCCTTCCTTCTTTGAGATGTTTTGGCTTTTCTAATTTGGCTTTTCTCCCTGGTCTGCTTTTATCATCAGCATTTTCTACCTCTTTCTTCCCTCTGGTATGTGTCTTTTCTCAAACTTTATGAACTATTAATGAAATTATAAAACAATAAAATTAATATTAAATATTAAATTCTCAATTAAAATTACTGTATTACAGTCAAACAATATTATAAAATATACCTAAAACATAATCTATAATAATAATTACGACTTTCTGATGGAATCACATTTTCTTTGGTAGTCCTGAAAGCCTCAGTTTTCATTTGTACGGCTCTCAGTGGGCTTTGAGTTTGATATGCCTGTGCTAGAGCATCAGAGCACCTTACAAAATATTTGTAATCCTAAATAGCTGACAAATACATCTATGTCTTTCAAATAAAGGTAATAAGTTATTACCTGTACCATAATTTTTCACCGTTCTTCTCTAGACAAAAAGGCTAAGGCACTGACCACTACACATGTCCTAACAAGCATAAAGTCTTGGGATCCCGCATTGAGGGCAGATGCAGAAATACTGGGTTCATAGTATCGTTACCCATGACCAACTGTCACAAATCATCTGCCAACACCATTTCAAATAAATGCAATATATCGGCTTCAAGCATTTAATTAAATAGGATTCCACGTTAATTCCATCTCTTGACGCTGTTATTGATCCTTTATTGAAAAGTAGGCATATTGTCCCATAACTGAATTGCATATAGGAATCCATCCAAAAGCAAATGATGACTAGTAAATGGAATTTTTTCCACATACTACTATACTCACACAATTTCAATTTCTCTATTGTCCCTTTATTAACATAAAGGCACCTGTTCATACTAACTTACCTCTGCTACAAAGATTACTACTACACAATCATCCTTCTGCTCTGCAGACATCTCAAAGAAGAGAGAATTCAATGTGTTCATAAGATAACTTTGTTTTTCCCTTTTCACAGTAGGAATACCCATCACCAGAGAGACTGAAAACAGAAATGAAAGTAACTTCATCTCATGTCAAATAAAGGCTATATTTAGTAACTTTTTTCAACTTTATATGATTAAAATAGCATACAGAAAAGAGATCATCATAAATAGGAACTTAAATAGACCGATCAACTTGTTAATGTTTATGCAGGGTCTGAACTACCATATGGCATGGAACATATTATGTGCCGTGGTCACAAATGAGGTCAAAGACATTTTCATTTAAATATATCAAACCAAGTGTATCTATACCATTTTGTTTTGCTGGCTTAAGGTACTTTCGTTTATAATCATTGCATCCACACAGCAGGGCTGACAGCCACCGTGGGCCCTGGGGCAAAGTGTGGGAACCCTGCCTCTACCCCCCAAAAGGGGCAGAGCCAAAGGCAGTCAGCCCTTACTTAGCACTGCTCAGGCCATGGCACACTCCACCACTCCAGCCCTCAGAGTCACATGGAACAGAGCTCCACAGTGGCAGCAGTGGCACCTGGGCACTCCAGGCCTCTTTGAATCTCCAGACCCTGGTGCAATTGCCTGACTTGCCTCCCATATCTTGTTGGCAAGCCTGCATCCATACCGCTCAAAGCTTATTTGAATTAACTGCTTAGCACTCTGATCTGTGATTTGTCTTTTGGTGTATTCTGGGATGACCACCAGAAACTACAAGAATATTGAGTTAGACTAATAAACCCCCATAACTCTTCTCCTGACATCCATTAATTTTGCCAAAAACCACTTTAGAACTGCCATCATTTTAATCCTAACAGTCATTAATACAAACGGGATCAGGCATGTGCATTTGGAATCATGTTGGTGGACACGTGTGGCTTTGTTGTTTCATAGGGCTGTGGATGCTTGTGACAGTGCAACTTGGTCTGAGAGAATGCTGAACACTTTGTCCCACCAACCTGGACTCTCTCTCATACTGTTATGCAGTTGGCAAGCTACAAGTTCTGGCAGGTACTGCACTTACACAGACATCCACAGGCAGGGATATAGTCAACCAAATTACTTGAATGCTCCTCAGCCATGCATGAGCTGACAATAGAAAGGCTTCAGCCAATTCCCCCAGCTTCCCAGCCTTACACCCAACCTGTATGGTTTTTGCCCAGTTAGAAAACAGAGAAATATACATTTAATACCCAGTCCATCGCTCCTTTGATGTGGAGAGGGCACATGCTAGGTTTTGTAAACTAAGCACTTCAGCCAAAAAGCACTGTTTTAAGTCAAACAAAACAGATT
Organism: Carettochelys insculpta; assembly: GCF_033958435.1. Classification (NCBI taxonomy): domain Eukaryota; kingdom Metazoa; phylum Chordata; order Testudines; family Carettochelyidae; genus Carettochelys; species Carettochelys insculpta. Next base: position 89,512,026 of record NC_134140.1, on the reverse strand, counting down.
TATTAACTATAGAAAGATCAATTTTAAGCGATTACGAGCTTGACTACATTATTGCTTAAGTCGATGTACATCACTCGGGGTGTAAAAAAGCCATCTCCCTAAGTGATCAAAGTTACATCAACTAAATGTAATGTCTGCATTGCACTATATTGGCAGGACAGCGCTCTCCCATCAGTATAATGCCTCTTCCCTAGACACGCTACAGTGATGCAACTGTATTGGTGCAGCTGTGCCAATGCAGCATGGTAGTGTAGACTAGCCCGATAAGGAACAAACAACCTGTCAAGGCTGTTCCACACCCTGACACTAAATGCAGAAGGTTGAGGGCCACAAGAGATCTGAAAAATACCTTGCTTCTATAGGCTTCCGCTTAAAAGCTAAGTTTCCAAGTTCAGCAAGTCCCTGACCCTGGGAGGTAGCTGCCACTACCTAAATGGGAAAGCCCTATTAAAAACCCAGGAAGACACACTTGGGAAGTCTCCCTGTGGGGTAAACCCAAGCTCGAAACACTCCCTTGGGGAGAGTTTTTAAACGAAGAGGAAGAAATCATGATGCAATCTGGTAGCTGATCTTTCAGTCTTAGGCATGCGTATGTACAAACTCTTCTCTAGGACACAGGAATCAAAACAAAAGATATACGTGATTAAAGCATACTCAGTTGCTAGGCATGACAGAACAACTAAAAAAAGGTAGATTGAAGCACTGTGAATTACTTCCCTAGGATTCAGTTTAAATGTTACAGTGTACGGGGGCAGGGGGGAAGGGGGTACATCAGCTAGCCTGAAAAGTTCTGTGCCAAACTCAAAATGAAAAAAAAGTAACCTGATCATGTCTGACTAAATATTTTCTTTTCTGCTCATATCTGTATGCCCAGATTTCCTTGAGGCTAGATATCTAATTAATTCTTCAAGCTTGCTCGGGCTTAAACAGCTCTGCCTCTCTCCCCTCAGGCCACACAAAAGAAAGACCCTTCAGCAGTTACTTGTTTTAATTCAAAAAATCCCCACCCCGCCCTTACCACTGGCTCACCTGGCTACTTGCCAACAGAAAACCCATCTCTCTGGGTTTAAACATTTACAGGCCATTCATAACAAAGGCATTCAGGAATTTGGTTGTTATTGGCTGAGTAAAAACAGCATAAGCCCTCAAATGAAGAATGGAAGTTATTGATTGTTGCCAAGTGTTCCTAACCACAGTGAGGCAGAAAGGCCCAACATTTTGACAGTGTGTAGGTACAGATTGAACCTCTCTAGTCCAGTACCCTTGGAACCTCACTGGTGCCAAACCAGAGAAGTTGCTTAACCACAGGAGATCAGCATTGTCTAGCAGCATTACCAACATTTCCATTGCTTACTGAGTTCTTAGAAGACAGTTAGGGGTAAATTATGGCTATATAACATAACAGAACACTGAGAGAACCCTGGTGTCTGTGAACTTGATGGGACCACAGGAAACTTGGATGGACCCATGATAAGTGGATATCTGGCTAACTAAAATCATGCTGGACTACGGATGTTGTAGGATGAGAGAGTGCTGGATTAGAGAGGTTCTGTAGTATAGGGACAGGTCTACACTAGACCTCAAAGTGAATCCTAGATATGCAATTCCAGCTATAGCAACTGCGTAGCTGGAATCAAAGTATCTACGATAGACTTATTTGGCTGTCCTCACTGAGAGAGGTTGACAGGAGAAACTCTCCTGTCGACTTCCACTTACTCTTCGTGATAATGAGGAGTACAGGGATCAACTGCTGAGTCCTGATAGTTCAATTTTGCACTTCCCCATCAAGCATGTGAAATTGAACTCCAGAACCCGTAAGTTTAGATGTACCCTTAAATTAGAGTTCCTGCAGTTTGTGGGGATAATTGATTCTGTTGTGACCACAAGGAGAAATTTCATCAGAAAGCATTTTCTGGTAGAGACCTTTCTGCTTTAACTGAGAATAGATCAATGTTCAGGCCTCTAAACTTCAATGCTCTAAGTCTAATTCACCCCCAAATACCAGGCTATGAAAACAGGGCTTGGATTGTATTGTCTGGCTTCACTGTTCTCTTGATTCAAAGGATGTGGAAAGGGTTAGATGTTTAGGTTCTGAACCTACAGGTGTGGTGAAGGAGGGGTGTTGGAACACCTTGATTTGAAGTCTTTTCCATTGTATACAGGATTTACAGTTTTGTTCAATGGTTCACAACACCCCCACTATAAAAACTATTGTAGCACCCTTAATTAGATGCTGCCAGGAGATTGATTTGAGATCCCCAAAGGTCTGAAAACCCTAATAGTCTGGGCCAGTTTTGCACAATGAGAATGACCTGAGCTTTATCATGACAAAGCTTTCTTACAATTTGTAGTATCAGTGGGATGGGGAAAAAGGCATATCGGAGGTGGTCTGTTCAAGGTAGCAGAAGGGCATCATCTCTGCTGTACTATCCCAGAGCTTGCATGGCTACAAGTTTTTCCTATATTTACTAGATTTTGTGTTTGTTCGAATCAAACCATTCACATCATAGATTGTTTTGGGGTATGATCATTGAGGTACATCTGAAAGGGAAGACAACTTTTGACATCTGGCAAGGGAGAAAATGGTAATATTCCTAAAGCATTCAGCCCAGGCAACCTGCTTAGTGAGCCACCCCCATACTATAGTCAGGAGGCGTCTGGGAAGTTGATGCTCCCTGAGGAGTGGCAGGAAAGGGAAAGCAAGAGTTACAATTTAGTTAAAAGTTTTGAGTAAAGCTGTCAGGGATTTTATCCCAGGGCATTATCGTCCCCGTGGGCTAGGGGAAACAAGCCTTTGGCTATTAAACAACAAGCAGGCACATGAAAAATTTAAAGTCACATAGGCTGCAATTTAGCAGCCCCTGCAACAGTCACTCTGAGTCAGTTGGTTTCCCCGGTAACCTGAACTCATGAATTATTCATGACTGTGGATTTAAAATGAAGGCTTCTGATTGGCCCAAAGTGAATCCTTCCAGCACTTTCGGGCCGAGAGAGGACCTAGTTGAAAACACCTGCGTGGAACTTTCAGTATGCTAATCACGTCATGAATATTCATTAGATCAAGCTATAAATTCAGGGCTCGCAGCCCATTCTGTGGCCCTGAAGGACACGGACTCGATTCCATTACTTCATATAGGGAACCGTGGCTGCACCTGCGGTGTCCGCCGAGTCCCTTAGGCCAGCCTGGAAGTGGCAAAGCCTTTGTGAAGACTCAGTGGAAGCAGAGCTGAAATCACAGCAGTGCTTGCCACTTTTTGGCGGCGCTTGCCAGAGCTGACAAATCACCACCACGCCTGCCCCTGCCTGAGTGGCACCACCAGCGCAGAAGCGGCGCCAGCGCCCTAGAGTGCCACACCAAACGTTAGCAGCACATTGCTTCGTGGAGCAGCAAGTGGGTCTCTTGGCCAGGCCACCAGGTGGCGAACTGGCCCCCACTCTGGTGGGGGTACTGTGTACCTGGTGACGCAACCAGGGGCCCGCCATCTTGACCACCAGTGCTCCCAAGCATCCGCGCCTGCTCCGCTCACACTGACGACTTCACTGGACAAGACACAGCCTGCCGGATTTGACCTTCAACTACAGGACACGTAAACCATTCACCAGGCCTGAGGCGCAGCCCGGAGCCACATGACACTCCATTTAAAAGGACACATTCACTGGTTTTGGGTACCGGGACCCCTTACAGGGGGACAAGGGGTCATTCCCTTTGTTGTGCCCTCTTCAGGGCCAAGGGGAGGGTAGTGCCTGGGGGCCCAACTTAAGGGCTGGGCCTAAATACCCAAATCAGCAGCATGTACAGTAGTACACTTAATTAATAGTTTATAGTTGACAACTTAATTCAGTTAACATAGCTGAGTAATTAGTTAAGTAATTATGGCGATAGTTTATATTTGTTACCGTATAAGTGGGATGCTACGGTGAAGGCACTGCCTCCCGTCACCCAAGTTCACCTTGCACCCTACCTATCCCTCAACCTTCAAACACTAGCTGTGGGGCCACCTCAAAGCTCCCAGTTAGTAGGTGGGCCTTGAGGCAGGATCCCAAGGTCTACCAATTAGGTCAGAGTAGTGACCCAGCCTGAGGCTGAAGGACAACGAGTAGCGCCCTTACCCTGCTTGAATCAGTAAAAGATATCAACAAAACCCTTTACCTCTTCCCTTAAATCCCTACTCACCATTAAATTTTTGCCTTCCAGATTAATAAAGTTCACCGTACAGGTTGTTACCATGAAGTTATTAATTATAGTAAGTGTTCATTAGAGTTTAGAGATTATCCTAGTATTATGAACTGTTTTATGTGTATGTTTTACACTTGTTGCTGTTTATTCGCTTGCTGTTGGCTGTGTTAATAAATATATCATCTATTTCACCTTAAACCTCTGGCTCACCTTCATTCTCCGACCCAGCCACTGCCTGCCAGGGAGTTAAGATTCTTTAAGCGGAGGGTACTTGCACAACCCCTGTTTCTCTCGCCAGAAGGGGGTGGGGTGGCTTGCAGGAGGGCGGGGCGTGTCACGCCGACTGCCCCTCCTTGAAAGCTCAAGTCCCCGAGGATTCGGACAACTGGGGCAGGGGGCCTCGCTAACTGGTTCGTGCTGACCGGGCGGCCTGTAGCGGGTCGTGAGAGCTTACCAATTCCCCGTGACAAAAGCATGTTGTTGTCCTGCTTCCTCTAAGAAAGGTAATACAGGGTAATACAGAATAATGAGTCTCAGGCAATTTTGATGATAGAATATTAATGCTATAAAGAAATAGCCTCCTTGTAGTGCAAATGTACATTTGAAAGGGCTGCCATCAAGGGATGGTGGGGGAGAAAAAAGAGGGCAGCTGCCCTGAGCCTGGTGATTTAAAAGGGCCAGGAGACCCAGGCAGTGCACTCCAGCTGGCTCTGAAGGGCTGGCTTGGAGAAGCTAGCTCCAGCCTCACCCCTTCCAAGGCTCTGCCCTTCCAGGGGAACAGAGCTGTCCCCCATCCCCATCCTCTGCTCTCCCACCCGCATCTTGCCAGGGGCTTGGCAAGCCTCTTTGCAGCCCTAATATTTGGAAGTTGTGGGAAGAAAAATTTAAAAGTTTGTATAAATTCATGACTTTTATTATACTTACTCTGGACAATGCGATTATGCAGCTTCATATAATACATAACTAAAATAATCTTTGCTGATAAACTCTAGATGTTAAGTGTGAAACGAAATTACTGAACTCCTCTGAGAACAGATAAGGATAACTATTTCCTTCATGTTCTGGTTTTTGGGGGGAAATTTTCAACCAGACCACCAAGTTTTTCTTTACATTCTTTTGCAGGTATAAATGGAACAACTATAAATTTACATGTATACATTTAAGAGACCCTTAAATAAAGACACTGATTCTAAATTCAAATGAAAATCCTGAATTAGCTGAGAACAATTTCCAATGTCACAGACAAATAATATTTAATAACATTTACAATATTACTAGCAATACCTCTGAAGTCTGAATACATGTATTTTCCCAATCTTTTTTCCACAGAGTACATGCACACAGAAGTTTGCAACTGTACTTGGTGGGCCATTAGAGGCTTTTTTCAGAGGAGAAAAAGTAGTGAATTACTGTAAAGAATTGAGTGGTATTTTCAAATGGGTATTATAAAAGATAAAAATTTATATATTAACAGGCCAAATTTACAAACTACACACTTTGTATATCTCTTCAGAGTGAAAATAAAAATGCCACATTCATTTTTAGCTCTTACCCCCTCTTCTCCCTTGTCCAATGACAACATTTGGTTTAAGGCTGTCTTCATGCTCCCGGAGGTGAGGTAAGTAGTAGTGTATGTTTGTAAGATGCAAAGGGAGTTGGCTGGTGAGATTTGACGTTTTCATCTTCATGGCATCTTGAAAAAAACAAAAACAGAAGAGAACTGGGAAATTTTCTAACAAATATCTTTCCTCATATAAAAGTTTAGAATGTTTCAAATGGAAGGTTATTAAATCCACACCATTGGATCAGAGATTACTGTAGATTAAATCAATTATTCTTAGTGGTGGCTAATGATTAGCTTTCCTGTTTGTTGAAAGATCCGAGATTTAATCTCTGCAATCCAAAAAAAGTTTCCCAAAGTCTCACATAGATTGCAGGAATAGGTTCAAAATGAGTTTATTGGTGTCATGTGTTTGTATTATACTTGATCAAAAACATTGACTCAGAACAGTTTGTGGTCAGAAAATGCCTCTTCAATAAACCCAATATTTTCATAAATTTATACTGGATTTTGAAATGAGAAATTGGAAAAAAATTGTTTTGAAATTGTCAGAGTGTCCAGTTTTGATATGTTTGGAACAAAAAGTTCTGATTTCTCATTGCGAAATTTAGTTTTAGATAAAACAATTAAGTGTCAAAACTGGAACACTTCAAATGTATCAGAATGTTTTGTTTCAGCTGACCTCAAATGGTTTTTAAGTCAATTTGGAGTTACTGGCCTCCAGATGGTGATCCAGAGTGCTTCACTGTGAACACTCTGGGGAGCACTTTGAACTCCAACTCTTCCACCAGCTTGAGCAGAAATAGCCCTGGGAATGTATGAACGTTCATTTCCACTTGGAGCAGGTTGCAGAACTCGTTTCTAAAATCACAAACCCCTTCAGTGAATGGAGCATTAAGAAGACAGTGGCTTTGATTGTTGTGGTTGTGGGAGGGCAGGGAAAAGTTTGCATAGGCAGAGCTCCATACCAGCAAAAGAACCACTGATATATATGTAGGGCGACCATTCATCCCATATTTGGCAAGATGGCCCCATATTTCGGGCGGCAGAACAGCATTCCAAATTATCTTAACAGATGGGCTAATTGCCGCATAAAGAGGCCCCCTGAGAAATGACCTCCCCCCCTACAAGCAGCCCGCATGCGCAGCTGCTGGCCAAGAGCAGGGAAAGAATGTGCAGCTGCCATGAGAGCCAGCAGGGGCCCCTGCATATAGGGGTAAGCTGGGCTGCCGTTCGGACTCCCCGTGCCTTGGGGAGCCACACCGGCATGGCTGCAACCATGTTTGGCTGCAGCTGCCCGGTTGTCAGCTCCCCGAGGTGCAGGGAGCAGGAAGCCCAGCCCCACAGCTGCCACCCAGTTCACGGCTCCCCATGCCTCAGGGGAGCCCAGAGGAGCACCGGAATGGCTGCCACTTTCTTCCCAGCTCCCCAAGACTCAGGGAAGTTGGGAGGAGCATCGGCACTGCTGCCACCTCCTTCCTGGCACCCTAAGGAATGGTGTATCCAGGGAGGTCAGTTAGGGTGGCAGACCTTGGCAGATGCAGCCAGGGAGCTGCCCCCCACCCCCCGCATATTCCCATAACTGGGGCAGGTAGCCAGGTTCTGTGCCCCAGCCAATTCCCCACCCCTGGGCTGCCAGGGACCTCTGCCCCCCACATCTGGGTCCCTTGGGCTGGAGCTTCCTGTGGGGCTCCCAGGCCGCGTCTACACGTGCACGCTACTTCGAAGTAGCGGCGCCAACTTTGAAATAGCGCCCGTCACGGCTACACGTGTTGGGCGCTATTTCGAAGTTGAAATCGACATTAGGCGGCAAGACGTCGAAGTCACTAACCCCATGAGGGGATGGGAATAGCGCCCTACTTCGAAGTTGAACGTCGAAGTAGGGCACATGTAGCTGATCCGCGTCCCGCAACATCGAAATAGCGGGGTCCGCCATGGCGGCCATCAGCTGAGGGGTTGAGAGACGCGCTCTCTCCAGCCCCTGCGGGGCTCTATGGTCACCGTGGGCAGCAGCCCTTAGCCCAGGGCTTCTGGCTGCTGCTGCTGCAGCTGGGGATCCATGCTGCATGCACAGGGTCTGCAACCAGTTGTCAGCTCTGTGGATCTTGTGTTGTTTAGTGCAACTCTGTCTGGGAGGGGCCCTTTAAGGGAGCGGCTTGCTGTTGAGTCCGCCCTGTGACCCTGTCTGCAGCTGTTCCTGGCACCCTTATTTCGATGTGTGCTACTTTGGTGTGTAGACGTTCCCTCGCAGCGCCTATTTCGATGTGGTGCTGCCCAACGTCGAAGTTGAACGTCGACGTTGCCAGCTCTGGAGGACGTTGTTCATCGAAATAGCTTATTTCGATGTCGCTACATCGAAATAAGCTATTTCGATGTAGCGTGCACATGTAGACGTAGCCCCAGTGCCCAGGCTGCTGGGGTTTTCCCCAGCTGGAGCAGCCAATGGGGGAAAAAAATGCACTGTCTAAATGTAAATACAAGCTGTCCTCTATTTCGGATAGGGGGATAAGGTCACCCTATACATATGCCAAAAATTACACTGTGGATATGGGCCACACCAGGAATATCAGCAATGCCACATGCAAATAAAGGAACTTGGATAAGCATATCATAGAACAAGGCTGGTTCTGAGCCACAGACATAAGAGGGTAATGATACACCCATAACCACCCTCAGCAATGTTTTTCATCCCATGAGGCATTGGGACCCTAGCTCAAAATTCTAATCTGCTGCCTGGACTGTGGGATAGCTACCCACAATGCACCATTCCTTCAGTTGGTGCAGCCCCTGGCAGCGAGGATGTGCTCCATCAAGCACAACCATTGGGTCAAAACTGCATTGGATGCTCAAAGTCACATTAAAGAAAATCAACCTAATTTTGTGGTGTAGAAGTCAGCTGCTCCAGCCCCAGGGAGCCAGCTGGGGAAAACCCCAGCAGCGTGGGCACCGGGAGCCCCACAGGTAGCTCCAGCTTGGGACACTAATTTATTAGGATCTCTACAAAATATTGTAAGAGAGAGGCCAGAGATTTTACACTTAAAATACCCCAGTCTTCAATTGCTTGTCCATAGGCAGACTCCTGCATCCAAATATAAATCCACTTATTTCAGTGGGGCTTTGTCTTGGGGCTATGTACGTGCTTTGCTTTTGCACAACCAGTTGCAGGATTATGCCTCATTTAAGAGAAGAGTCAAAAAGTGGGTGCAACAAACAACTTGAGCAGATAATTTTTGTCAAATATAAACAAACAAGAACTATGATTAATACCAGTAACTCCTAGTCCATAACTTTCAGTGTTTCCCAGAAGGTAAATGATGAATGTTCTCTCTTAGAATGGAATGTTCTCTCTTAAAATCTCTCTTACATGGAGTTTTTCCAATGAACATACAAAAGGCCTGAATCTGATGTCCTTACAAAGTCAAAACTCCCCCTGATTACAACAATAAGGGGATTGAGATACTTAAATAGATATCGAGCAAACAAAAAAGCTGCTGTAGTGAAGATTACCATGTAACAGTTTTTTATCCTGAGACTTCAGAATTTTAAAATAAATATCTACATTGAAATAACCCAAATATGACTTTACAAAGATAATTCAAATTTACCAAATACCATCAACTGAAGTTGATAATTGTAATTTGTTAACTTCATACGTCTAAATACAGTGCTAAATACTGGCATCTCGGCAGCCCCAGCCAGGATCCCCAGCTGGGTGGCAGGGGGAACTCCACCAGTCCCATGGCTGGTAGCCAGAGGGGATGCGGAACCCCTCCAGAAGCTCCAGTCCTGAGGACCCGGACGAGGCTGAGGGAACTCCAGCAGCCACAAAGCTGAGAGCCCTACCCGCAGGTCCACCCCCGGGGACTCAGCGGGGGCTGCAGAAACCCTGGGCTGCACCAGGGCTGGGAGCTGGCTGGAGCACGGAGCCCCACCGGCAGCTCCAGCCCTGGGAAGCCAGCTGGGGGAAACCCCAGCAGCTTGGGGACTGGGAGCCCCACAAGTAGCTCCAGCTCCAGGGATGCAGGTAGGGGACAGGGGTCCCTGGCAGCCCAGAAGTGGGGAACTGGCTGGGGCACGAAGCCTGGCTAGCTGCCCCTGTTGTGGGAACCCTGGCAGGGAGCCAGGTGAGTACCGACTCCTCTTTTTTGGTTAAAAAAAATAAAAAGCACTGTCTAAATGTAAATACAGGTTGAATCTCTCTAATCTGACACTATGTCATCTGGCAACATCCATAATCTGGCCTGATTTTAGCCCCCCAGACAACCACATATCATGGTTGTGGCCAAGTCTGCTGCAGTGCCATCAAGTTTGCTTTCAGACACCAGTCCTGGCTCTCAGTGTTCTGTGCATTATTTAGCTCTAATTTACCCCTAAATGTCTTTTAAGAGCCCAATGAGCTGTGAAAGTGTTGGTGATACTGCTAGACAATATTGACCTCGAGTGGTCCGGCACATTCTCTCGCCTGGCACCAGACAGGTCCCCAGGGTGCCAGACTAGAGAGTTTCAATCTGTAGTGCATTTCCCTGGGCTCCAGTTTTGTGAAAAATTATTCAGAATAAATGTATGCTAAAAAAATTGCTAAAATATAAGATCAAAAAACATACTAAAACCCAGTAGAGCCTGTTCTTAAAATCATTTGGAGGCCAATTACAAGCTGGTGAAAAAGAAATAATATTCCACTTAATTAATACAAGGCACCCAATGTACAAAGACCATGGGCACCTTTCAGTAAACAAATATCTTAAAAGATTAAATGAAAGACTTCACTGTTTTGTTTTTTTTTAAGAAAGGAACGTAAGTAGCGAAAGATCTTTTTCACTCAAATTTGTACCTGTTAAGCAACTAACAAAAATCATTATAAAATTTTACCAGTAGCCATAGATCTTGTTTCCGCCATCCTAACACAGGTGAAACTCCTTTCTACATCATATGGGAATTCTGCCTCAATCATTCCCTCTGGCTACTCAGCCCTATACATAAGAGAATAAGCACACATACACCTGTGATTTGCTTCAGGACTGAGCACGGTTCAGAGGTCATATCCTCAGTGCTGCTTCTAGCAGTCTTGTACTCTTCAATCTGTGCAAAGCACCCAGAGCTCTTCTGATAAAGGGCCATCTATGGCAATGCTCACTTATGGTGTGGTGCAGTGCAGCTGTAACTCTGCCTGTTTCCATCCTGGCCATCAGCAGAATGGCACAGCTGCCAACACCTTTCACGTTAAGGTGACCTAGCCCTCTGGCTAGGTCAGATAAAAGTTCCATCTCTTCCAGAGTGTTCAAAGTCCAAAATATACACACCAAAATGTAAACTCTTCCAAACCATAATGGGAGGAAGGCTCTAATAGGTAACCATTCCTGAGTTCCTGGCCTCAGCCAACCTTCTCACACACAGTGAGAGCTGAAAATTCACTCTCTCCCAGCCAGTCAGCCCATTTTTGACTCACCCCTTCAAGTCCAACACCTTCTTCAGGTATCACACTACAAGACTGACCGAACCCCCCAAAGTCTGCAATCATTTCTTGACTACTACAGGGTTTACTTCCAACCCATCACAACACCATAAAGCCAAAAGAGCCAGGTATATGCCATGTTGGAGAAGTGTAAGATAGGGATAGAGTTTATTTTGGTTGGCAAAATCTTGCCGGTTTGTCATGAATTAGTCACTTTTCTTGCCCTTACCAACTGCAGCACCACCAAGCATGAGCTTGATGGAACTGAGTCCCAAATCTTGGTCCAACATTCTTTAGGCTTTTTGACAGCAGTGTAACGTTCCAAAAGCTTTTCTTCTCATTTGTGACTATGCCCTTCCTTTTGAAAGGTCCTGTGTGTTAATTTGAAATGGCTTAATAGTTTCCCTCTGAAAAACGTAAACAAATTCATAACTTTTTTTGATAGTCAAAAGGTTTCTGGGAAGGGTATTTCTCTGCTATGGAGAAGGAGATTCAAAGCTAAACATATTAACAATATGGCTCGAGTAATCTTCAGAGAGGTTGTTTTATCATTTTCTTTACTTCTGACTTTCTAGAAGGGCGGTCAATTAATGTGCATTAACACCTGTGATTAACACAAGGCAGACTTAACGCATTAAAAAAATTAATGTGCGCTAATCTCGAACCTTAATGAGTATTAACTAATAGCCCTATTTTAAAGCATGCATGCCTGTGGGGTCTGCACCCTAGCTGGCTCCCCGCCACAGGTCTTCTGGGGTTCCTCTGGCCCTGGTTGGGTCCCCAGCAGGGCTCTGCATCCCCACTGGTTCCCAGCCCCCGGGCTGTTGGGGTTCCCCTGACCCTGCCCAGGTTGCCAGGGCTGAAGCTGCCAGCTGGACACCCAGCTCCAGGACTGCCAGAGTTTCCCCAGCCCTGGGGCTGGAGCTGCTGGCGGGGCTTCACAGCCTGGCCAGCTCCCAGCTGAGGGGCTGACCCCAGCCAGGGGAATGCCACCAGCCACGCGGCTGTGAGCAGATGGGTGCAGATCCCCACTGGCAACCTAAGGATCCAGCTAAGGGGCAGCCCTGAGGCAGTGGGATCCCAGCAGCCCAGTGACTAATCACAATCACTTGACCTTCCACTTTCTAGGCAACGCAAAAAATACCAATAAAGAGAAGTCCATTGTTAGCAAGGTGACAAAACAATGGCACAGAGTAAAAAGGGAAGCAAAACTATGTGCCTGAATATAAAAATAAGAATGAGCAGACTCAAACCTAACATCTCTTGTCATAATGCAATAATATAAGCACTTCATACTTGTTCCTGAAAAGCAGATCTTACATGGTTTGAATCCCACTGAGAGTCACAGTGAGTTCCTCTCATTGAATAATTTAATAAAATGGTTTCCTGAAACAAAAAATAATTGCTATATGCTTGTGAAACCACAGATGCCATATGAAGACTATTATAGTTGCTTACACTTGCACATCGCTTTTCATCCAAAAGGATTTCAAAATGTGTAAATATTATGGATCTGCTTTTCAGCACTAGGTACACAAAAATTCATATACATAACTATCAAGACTTCATGTACAAGTAAAATGTGTACATTCTATTTGCTTGTGCCATTAACCAATGTACACTCACAGTCACAGTAATTACCACCACTGTGGGGATATGTCTATACTATTTATCTAAGTTGTCCTATATTAGGTTGACCACTTGCTGTGATTGTGCAAGTTCAAGTTACCCCCCTTGGCTGATGGTGTGTGTCCTCAAGCAGGATCGCTTCCAGTGAACTAAGAGGGGCAGTATGGGGAGCAGAGTGATTGTCCTTTCCATGGGCTGCCCCCGGCTCTCTGTTCCCTATCAGGAGACAGGGGATGACACCTGGGGCTTCTCCCCTACCAAGAGCCAGGGTAAGCTGCTCAGGGCTTCTCATCACCAGAGCGCAGGGCCCAGCTGCCCCATCTCTTCTTTCCCTATGCCTGCTCACTTTCCACCAGGAGCTGGGCAGCCTTGTCAATTTAATGGCTCACTAAGCAAACGTGAGTCGAAGCCTTTTAGGTAGGGCCATCATATCTCTCTGTCCCGTATTTGGCAGGTGGTGGAATTTCTGTCCTTGGAGGTTTGTGAAGCCAGACTTAACAAGCCCCTGGCTGGGATGATTTTTTTGGGTTTGGTCCTGCTTTGAGCAGGGATGGTAGATGTGATGACTTCCTGAGGTCTCTTCCAATGCCAACATTCTAGGATTGTGTGATGGGGTGAAGGCCATGAAATAGACATGTGCAACACATATTGGAGAACAACAGTTAAGAAGATTAGTCACTGTTTTTTCTTCTGCAAGTGATTGCACATGTGCATTCCATGCCAGGTAACTCCCAAGAGTTAAACAGGTGGAGGGATCCGAGTGCATGACGTTTAGCAATAGAGCTTCCAAGTGTGTGTTCAAGTGGATCAGTCAACCATGGTCCTGGAAGATCAGGTACAGGTGCAATGGAAGTGGGACTGAAGTCACCACTGATAAGCCAAGCAAAGTGTTGCCAGGATCATGATGAGGCTATCAAAATGACTTGGTCACAGTCCCACTTGATCTTTGGAAGACTTCTGCACACAAGCAGTACAAGGGGGGAAAACACAGTAAAGGTGGCCCATGGATAGCAGCCAAAAGGCAGGCATGATGGACTGTGGCCTCTCAGGGAGCAGACCAGAGTTATATTGGGTTGCAGATAGGTCTAGCTGGGGAGTTCCCCACTAATGGAAACCATCCCTTGCCATATAAGGATGAAACAACCACTCACGATGCCTGGAGAAAGTCCTACTTAGAAGTTCTGCCAGCTCATTTTGGGCTCCTGGAAGGTAAGAGGCCTCTAGGTTGACTAAATGGGCTATACACAATTCCCAAAATTGAATCACTTCCTGGCATAGACTGGAAGATCAAGCTCCTCTCTGTCTGTCCATAAGAATGAAGAAATCACTGCCCATTATACGCTGCAGGAAAGCCTAACAAGTTACATGATTTGCTCTGACTTCTTGAACACTGATGTGGAGAGACAGTTGTTCTGGCAACGACAGAGCTTGAATTCTGAGGGAACCCCTGGTGAGCCCTGCACCCTAGGACTGATGTATTTGAGACCAGGGTCATTGACAGTTGGGGCCAAATAAATGAAAATCCAGCACAGACATTGAGTGGGTCCACCCACTAATTCAGGGCAAGATGGTGGCAGTTTGGTGAGAACTCTGAGGCCAGCAATGTCTTGAGGGGCTTGAGGCACAGCCTTGCTTTTTGTACCCCATGTCTGCATGAAACTATGTGGCCTGAAGGCTTCAGACAAGTTCTGGATGCTGTGATGGGATGGCCTTTGAGGTTTGCTTTGAGGGATGTACTTGTCTTAAAATGATTTCTAGAAGGCAGGCTCTGGCTGGAAGGGAGTTGAAACTGCTCCAATAAACTCTGTCCTATGTACTGGAGAGAGGATAGATTTCTTTTTAATTTACATATTTATCAAGAGACATTGGACCTTGAAAATTGCCTAATGCTGGATACTGCCTGAGCCCTGGACCATCCCTTGATTAGCCAGTCATCCAGACAAGGCAGAGTAGCAACCACTACGCTCTTCAAAAGGCTGTCGCTAGCACCATAGTTTTTCTAAAACCCCACGGAGCTGCAGCCAGGCAAAACAAGAGTGCCATGAAGAAGTGGTTTGCATGGTTCACTGCCGTCTGGGGAACCTTCTGTGATCTTGGTACATAGATATATGAATATAGATGTGTCTACAACTGAGGGCAACATACCAGTCCCACAGATCCAGGGAGGGATAACAGATACCAAGGTGACCATGTGGAACTTTAATTTCTTGAAATACCTGTTAAGATGGTGCTGGTCTAGAATGAGTCTGAGATCTTCCTTTTGGAATCTTTCTTGGCTTTTGGGATTAGGGAGTAATGTGATAAGAAACCCCACTCTCTTAAATTCTGAAGAACCTCTTTCATGGTTCCCATCCAAAAGAGGGATTGAACCTTCTGGGCCAGAAGTTCTCAATGAGAGTGGTCTCTGAATAAGGATGAGGAGGTAGGGTGAGAAGAAGGTGTGGAAGCAAACTAGAAGCTGTACCCTACTTCCACAGTGCTCAACACCCAATGGCCCATGGTGCTAAAGGGCCATGCACTAAGAAAGTGGGAGAGGTGATTAGTAAACAAAGGAAACACAAGATCTCACATCATGGGAACAGATAAGACATTCAGTGCCCTATCAAAAGGTCTGCTTGGAGCCTGCTGAATGTTTAGGACGGGCAAGTATGGACACTGAGATAGAAAGGGTTAGTGGCCTATGCCTAAAAAACTTGCTTCTTTCTCTGCAGATCCTGACAAGTAGGCAGGACAGAAAATAGAATGGGCTGTTGGAACATGTAATACGTTTTCGAAGTCACTGGTGTGTACAAACTGAGGGACTGAAGGCTCATGCACTAGAGTCCTTTAACCCAGTGCTCCAAAACCAGTGTGCCACGGCACAGTGGTATGCCGTGAAGCAGTACTTAGTGTGCCTCAAAGCCACATGCCAGGAGTGCAATCTGCCGCTCTTCGCATGTGCCCCACTGCTTAGTGGGAGAAGTGCACAGCCGCAGTAGCTCTGAGGCAGCAGCAGTGGAGGCGGCAGGGATTTTTTATCTACACATACACACACATACATACGGCTTGCTGTGAAATTATAATGAGTGCTGAGGTGTGCCACGAGGTGATAAAGGTTGTTGAACACTGCTTGAACCCATGAAGCTTTACATCAGTCTGTTCTGAACAGATCAAAGTTCCTTCAGAGGTTAGATCCCAAAGAAATCCTGGACCTCATGTAGGAAACCCAAAGACTGTAGCTATGAACTTGCAACAAGGCCCTTATCACTCATATTCCCTTGGTTACCAACATGGAGAACTCTTGCCTGGCCTCCTGAGGGAGCTAGTTCTTGAACTTCTGCATAGAGTCCCACATGTTGAAATCAGATCTGTTCAGCAGTATCTGCTGGTTTGCAATCCTGAGGTGTAACCCCCACCAGTAGACTAGAACATTCTATCAGATATTATTTCTAGATTCCTTTGCACTTGGGGTTTCACTAAAAACTGGCTAAATTACATACAGGTATGTGACAAGGAAAAACCACTGAGAGAGCTTGTCAAAGCTCCAGTAATTATCATGGGTGGTAAGAAGTCAATGAGGGGGTAGGGCTGATTGGACACTTTTTACTCCTGCTATGAACACCAGAGGGCATTTGAATTGCCCTGACAGGTTTTCCATTAAGGGAAAAATTTCTGATGACTATGCTTGGGGTCCACGTGCACCTGGAATGCAATCACTCAAAAAATAAACCCCTAAACCTGTGTGCAAGTTAGCAGAAAGAGGACTGATTTTCTGCTCTCCACAACTCCCTCTTCTCTGTCTTTTCCATTTCCTACATGGGCCAGCATGGACAGTGTAACTTGTACAGGTGTCAAAAATTTTCAAATAAAAAATATTCCTGCTTAAAAATAGCATTTATGGGATAAATATGATCTTGACAAAAATGCTACTAGAAATGTTAAAGGGAAAATTTTCAGTTTGTTGTGAACTGAATTTCCCATTTTAAGTTGCTTGATTTTCTTTGCACACTGAATACAAATGAATACATTATGTCTTCAGATTTTTTTTCTACTTTTCCCTCTACTTTTTCCATTCTGTAATTGTTCAACACTTCCTCAAGTAGAAAAAATGGAGGGAAAAAGAGAAAAAAAGGAAGAAGTGAAAAAAATGTGGTTATAATTTTATTGAAGCCAATAACAAAAGAAGAGGTACAGCAAATGGAAAAATGAAATTATTTTTAAAAATATAATTTTAATAAAAACTTTTTTTTACTGTTTAGATTTGAGCCACATGAAATGGAAACAACTTCAAAATTTTCACAAACATATTTTTCCATTTTTCAGTCTGCTTTAATGGGCATAAAGCTATGGATACTCTGAAATGTAGTGTTATTTGGGTGGGAATTCTACACTCAGTGTTGACAGATGAAAAGCTGTTCCTTCAAAAGATTGCCTCTCAACACACAAATTCAGATTTTGATCCTGCAAAGAGCTCCTTGCAGCTTCAGGGTCTAAAAACTGCATGTGTGAGGTGTGTTTTTGTTTTGTAATGGTAGAAAATGTTGTTGCTTATTGCATATCTCCTTCTCCTCTTTCTCTATCTGGCTTCCAAAGTGGTACCACTGGACACAATTTCCTAAATTCTTCCCCAACTGACCTTAATTTCTAAATATGGAAAGAGGACTTCCCCAAATTATTGAGGTCTTCACCAGAATTATGCTGTCACTGAGCTGGCCATGGGAAAAATACCCTATTACAACATTTCCTCTACACCAGAGTTATAATCCAAAACCAGATCCTGCAAACAGCTAAGCATTTGCTTAACTTTAAGCCTGGGAATAATCCCATTTAAGTCAATGCTGGACTGGGATCTAAATAAACAGAACAAGTGAGGACATGGAGCATTGGCCTTATAAACCCAGAGTTGAGAGTTAAATCCCTGAGGGGGTCTTTCAAGGTGCTGGGGTAGATTAGATTTAAAAAAAATCTGTGAGGCATAGTCAAAGGTCCTGCTGTGAATGCAGGAGACTGGACTCGATGACCTCTCACGGTCCCTTCCAGTTCTATAAGATATGTATCTCTCCATGTTTCAAACAAATGCAAAGTGATCCAGAGGGCAATGAGCACATCTTAAATCCTTCTCCCCCTCAATTTTTAACAAAATATTTTACTTATAAAAGCTGAATGCTTTTTTCTATGTATATTTAAATCCATGTGTTTATAACCTCCCCCAGGCAGACTAGAACCCAAGAGCTCTGGGAGAGCGCATCTACAGTTTGAGCTAAAAGCCAGCTGGCGCTCAGCTAAGGCCATAGAGGAGCCTCATTCTCTGTGTGTGTAAGCCCCCTCAGTGTCACTATCTGGGACAGTGAATCACGTACCTAGTTGTGTGGGTTACATATTCTTTTCAGAGCTATCAAAAATAATTCTTAAATATTTTGTGCTGGGGCCACGAGGTACCACGTAACATCCCTTAATCTATCTCCCCACAAGAAGGCAGTGTGATGGGGTGTGGTCACAGAAGTCCCCTTAGGCTTGTTGCCCAGTATACTGATCATGCCACTCATACCTGCCTTCTCACTCTCTGGGGCTCCACCCCCCAGCTCTGCTGGGCCAGATCTTCTGGTCTCCTCCAGACAAGGAGCAGAGTTGGGGTTACTAGCCCCCTGCATAGCAATGGAGACACTTAATGACATCAGCTCTGGGAGGATGCAGCTCTAAACCACAGCACTCAGGGAACCAACCCCCAAATGGGACCAACACCCCTGTGCCCAACAAACCTGTCTTTCTCTGTGCAAGTTTTACATGGGAATTCACCTGGTAAGTTTTCCCTTTTATCAATGAAAAATTTGCACACTGGTTGCTTCCCCCCCAGGTAACAATTATTTATACTGGGCCTGAGTACAAACAGTAAGATTTAAGTGGTTGCAAGTAAAAATAGACATATAAAAGTAAGGTCTTACTTCTGGTATAAACTTAAAGTCACACATAAGATCTTTTACTCTCACTTGGGTATCCAGTGCTCTTTAATATTTTTTGTATCCTTGTAGGGTTTGCCAGTTAGTTTCCTAGGCCAACCAAAGAAAAAGAACTGATAGCTTCCCATTGCTTAAACATTCTTCACTGGGGTAGGAGTCTCTTGTTTGGCATCCCCTCATCCCACGGAAAAACACAGGATTGAAAACGGGTTTCTGTATCAGGTAGTATGGTCACATGTTTTTCCTGTTACCAATCACCTTCCAGACTTACAGGAAAAATAAGGCTGATTACAAACTGTTGAGTTGATTAGCACACCATTAGGCTTCTGGGGTACCAGTAATGGCTCTCATTAGCAAATTTAGAATTATAAGCTGATTCATACTTTATATTTCTAACTTCACATACAAGACTGGTACATGCACAAAGATAGGATACACAGATTCAGCAGATTATAACATTAAGATTGAGCAGTTACATGAGATATTTTGTTTACAGCATCTTCAAGTTATGCATATTTACACTCATAAGCCAATTTTCTTAATGCATGGATGGGGGAAGAACCTTCATAGGCAGTTTTTCTGATTTTCTCCGCTCCCTCTTGACGATGAGGTTAGCAGCAACAAGAACAGATCACTTTGGATAAAATTGTGCTTATATCACCAGGGACGTGAAATGGCCAGCTTCTACAGGTTGAATCTCTCTCGTCTGGCATACTCGGGACCTGACTGGTGCCGGATGAGAGAATTTGCTAGACCATGGGATGTCAATATTATCTAGCACATTACCAATACCTCCACCGCTTGCTGAGCTCTTAGAAGACATGTAGGTAAATTAGAGCTAAATAACAGCACAGAATACTGAGAACCAGGACTGATGGCTGTAAACGAATCTTATGGGACCACGGGAAACTTGGCCACACACACGATAAGCGGTCGTCTGGATAACTAAAATCATGCCAGATTACTGATGCTGCTGGAAGAGAGTTCCGGACTAGAGAGGTTCAACCTGTACTCTGTTTTATTGTTCTAATTACCTAATCCATCATACTGCAGCCACTGCAGTGGAAGGTAAATCATCCTGAGTATGTGCAGGAGACACTGAGGCAGTACATGTTTTTATAGAAGCAAATAAAAGAGCTAATTAAACTATGAGGAAAGCCAGGCCAACAGAATCTGATTAACTGTATTAGAATTATTTCTAGTAGTTGCTACCCACCTTTAAAAATGTACTGAACATGCATGAGAGTGAAGATACCAGACAGAAAGAGTAATAAATGAATTCTAGTCTGCTTCTCATAGCTAAGGCAGGATGAAAAAGGGGAACATTTAATGGGTTTTCAAAAATGTCCCTTCTTTCTAAATCTGGGTGGACTCAGATAAGGTAATAAGGACTCTTCACAAGACAAATACAAGAAGAACATCAGAAAAATGTTCTTAGAGTTCTATCGGATTCCACACAACCAATCCCATAAATTATCATTCATTAAGTATTATTAGGACCTAATTAAAGAATATGAAGTCTTATCTCACCCTCTTTTTAAACAATGCTGCCATCAAAGTCAATGGATTTGTTCCTTCTAATATTAGTAGAAGCGGAATTGGGTCCTGAATACATAATAATTTAACTTCTTTAAGAAGAAAAAAATTGCTGAGCACAAACCTGTATGATTTGCTGTGGAGTTCAGTCTCTCTGCAACTACCCATTTAATTGTATCCAGGACAGTGCTCAACTCCCGGGATCTTTTTTTATTTTCTTTTTCAGCATATAACAATCTTTGATGAAGTTCCAAAAACTGGTTGTGGTATATGTTTAAGCCATTTCCTGCAATGAAAATGTAAATGGTTTCTTCATGGTGGGATTAGCCATACACTGGAATATGAAGGGTGTTCAGGAATGAGACACAGCATGGAAAAAGAATGAAAAGGCAAGTGAAAACAGAAAATAAAAGAGCTGCTTTAAGGTTTACTGGTGGAGTAAAGGAGGGAACAGAATGATGAAGAAAAATACAGGATTTTTGGAGACCAGAATTATAACAGACCCTTTCAAGTGAGGAACAGAGTTCTGACTACAATCCTGAGGATAAGAGAAAGGCATAAGAAAATGAAGTTCTAGATAGCACAGTCCCAGTGACAGTTATGGAGGATGAGTTCTGGACAGACTAGAGGAGTATGAGATGACAGGACAATAGCTAAAGTAGGAGGCAAAGGTAAGGACCATAAATAGCAAGTTCTATGAGCCCATGATTCTCCAGGCACCAGGAATATTCCTGGCTCAGGGCCTGTGATCAGGAAAGTTTGGGGTTGGGTCTCTCTTCTGGACTGGCCTGCTGTCTCAACATGCTTCTCACCAGTCTCCCCTGCCCATCCCCTCCTGCTACCCCTGGATGATTTACAATGACTTAGGCACCCCCATCACCAGCAGTGCAGCAGGGTCTAGAGCAGCTTCTGGACACTTCCTCTACATGTGCATCCCTGCAGCTCCCTAGATGCTGGGGGTGGTGTCTCTGCATGCTGCCCCCAATGGGAAGCTGTGGAGGAAGTGTCCCTGTGGGCAGCAGTGTGTGGAGACCCTGTTCCCCACCTGCCTAGAAGCTGCTTCGAAAAGGGGGTGCTCCAGGAAAGCACTGCAGCCCTCGTCCTATCCCCTCCCCCACACCTACTCTCACCACCTCCCAAAGCCTGCCTCTCCCCCAGCCCCATCTGCTGCCCCCACCTGCTCCTTCCAGCCCATCTCCTGGCCCCACCTGCTGCTCCTGAGAAATTTAAAAGGGCATTGGGGCCCCCACTGCCACCACTGACAGTACAGCAAGACTAGATCAGCTTCCTTCTGCTAACTGTGTGGCTACCAGCATATTCTTGTGGTGCATGTGTATGTCTGGGTGCTGCCCCCAGCCTGAGCACCCCCTCAGTGGTCAACGGGAAGTTGCAGGGGTATTGCTTGCTGGCTGCAGCACATGGAGACCCCAACTCTCCTAGGAGCCACTGCCAGAGAAGGGGTGCTTCAAGTGCTGCATCCTCTCCCTCCATATCCCAACCTTCTCCCCCTGTACTCTCTACCTCCAAACTCCCTCCCAGAGCCTGTGCCCCTCCCCCAAACCCTGTCCCCCTCCAACCTCCCACACTCCCTCCTGCATGCCTACCCCCTGGACCTCTTGCTACCCCCAAATCCCCTGCTCCAGTCCAGAGCCTGTACTCCAGACCCCTCCCCCAGCCAAACTCCCTCCCAGAGCCTTAGGCAGGTGGAAAGGGGAGGGAGTTTGGGTGAGGGAATGATGTAGGCTCTGGGCACCACAAAATTTCTACAAACCTGCCACCCAGATTGGATTAGTTTCCCTCGCCTCCGCATAAACCCTTCCTTCCTGATTCTTAAAATATATTGTATGCCCTCCACAACCACAATCTATAAGGCTACATCTATGCTAGAAGCATCTGTCTACAGAAGTTACTGTCAGAAGACATGTTCTGACAAAACTTCTGTTGACAGATCATGTCTATACATAAAAGCGGATCATTTTTTGACTCGCTCTGTTGAAAAAAGGGCCTCCTGGAGCATCTACATGGCTTTTCTGTTGATAGAACACATTTTGTGTGTAGATGCTCTGCGAGTTTTCTCAGCAAAACCCCAGTTTTGTCTACAAAACTCTCTAGTATAGACATAGCCTAAAAGGAATCCCTTCACTAATACTCCCTCTCCTCTCTCCACAACCCAAACACACATTGTATTTGCCTTGTAGTGAACCTCTGCATTTCCTCGAGTAATCTGAGATGAGAAGTGGAACTCCTGAATGTGGAGCTGAAATTCTTTCAAGAGGACCCGCACCTATGAGACTCACAGCTCAGTTCTGCAACCCAAGATATCTGGAAAAGCATGCCTATTGTTGGGAACTTATTTACACTGACTCCAAAAACACACCCAGTTTTTAAAGTCTCACCTATCATTAATAATCATCCAAATACACAATTTCTTAGAGACTATCCATGCTGATAAATCACAATTATGAAATAATTCCAGTTGTGGGTAAGGATGCTTTGATCTGTGCTCCTGAATATGGACCTCTTGAAGCCATACATTCATACACACCATACTGTCTGAATTAAACTGACCAGTCACAAAACTAAAAAAGGGAGACCTTAAATTAACTTCTTACAAATACCTTACTAGTACACTTCAGGCAAAATATTAAGCCACTGATTACTTTATATCAGTAGTAAGTAATAGATAATCTTTTAAAACAATGTAAATCCTGTCCATTTAAATGTGTCTGAATGAACGCTTCTCTGAAAGCTAGCTGGAATGGGGAAGAGAAGCCCTGAGTGTTTCTGTGTAAATACAGTTTGCTTCTGCTTTGCTTTAGATTTGCCATATATTCAGCAGGCGGAGCAGTGTTTTGCTCATTGTAATCAACTTTACTTGTGACCCAATCCCAACTATGTATCAATGAAGCAATAATAAAATATAATTATCAATGTTCGTAATTTTTTGGGACTACAGAACAGGACTTCTGAATCTGTTGCAAAGGAAAAAGCTCACATGTGAGAAGGACCTTACTAACCAGGCACTCTGCTGTCACAGTACTGTGAAAACAAGAAGGACAGGTACAGTAGAGCCCTGACTTACACAGGGGGGCCAGGAAACTGATGATGGCACCAGCCCTAGTCAGTTTCCTGGCTTCAGCAAGTGGAGGGTAGCTATGGACCAGGCTGGTGCTGGTCAGTTTTCTGGCTCTGGCCAGCAGCAGGGAGCTGGGAGCCAGGCTACTACCTGGTCCATAGCTCCCTGCCACTCTGGCAGCCAGGCAAGGCTTCTCTTCAGCTTTTCCCAGCTGGAAGAAGCCTGAGGACAGGTAGCCGCAGTGGCATGGCTGTCAGCCTGCCGGGCTTCCCCCAGCTGGGGGAGCCAGGCGGGCAGACAGATGTAGCAATGCCGTTTCTCTCAGCTGGGGGAAGCAGGGGGCTGGAGCACTTTCAATTTGCACTTAACTCGCGTTAATGTGAGTTAAGCGCCAATTGATTTCATGCAGACTGGGGGATTACTGTATGCTGGTCAACAGGCTACAAACCCTTCCCATGGGTACTGCCTGGACTAGTGTGTCCCACTTCCACCCATTGTCCAAAGAACAGAGCTATCTAAACTTCATTTGGAGCCTTTTTCGTATTTTAATCACAGTACAGCTGTGGTTTTGCTCTGCCTCTTAAGAGTTACAGTCATTGGAAACTGAAATCACTTGAGATGGGGTAGAGTTTCTGCCCAGCCTGAAGAGGATGTGAAAATTACTAAGAAAATGATGGCCTGAGATCACAGTCAGGAGGTGGATGGCAGCAGAGTGTGACTGACAGCAGAGCAGTGGCAGAGAGGTGTGACCTACAAAAACCAGGACAGCGGTCAGTAAGGTGGTGGCAGAAGGTGGTGAGCAAGTGGTTGGTTAGTGTCTAGTGGAGTAAGATGCCTTTACCTCCCTCCAACCAGAGTAGGAGGTGAACTCTGTGGATGCACCTCAGAGCTGTGGGTCAACACTGACCAAACTCTGAGTGGGTGCAGAGACAGGTTGGGTATGCAAAGGGGACTTTTGGGTCGCTAGACTTAAGAACTTGAGAGGAAAAGGATGCTGCCCAATCTAATTGCAATGGGCCTTTTGCCCATGGTTTGTGTTTATGAACTCTGTTTGTGGTGTTCTCCCGTACTAATGCCAAGTTACTTCCTTCCTTTTATTAAAAGTTTCTTTTCTGCACTCAGACTTCATACTTGCGAATGTGGAAGTATTGCTTCTCAGAGGCACCCAGGCACTGTGTGAGATTTTTCCCCACACATTAGGTGCTAGAGCAGGTTCTCTGTTATATTAATGGAAAGGAAACCCTCAATATTGAAACTGGCCCTGGCAGCTGCTGCTGCCTCCTAGCAAAAGTGTTACATAAGCTAAAAATAAGAACAATGAAAGAGAAACAAAGCTGTACAGACAATCACGTACAGTGTAAGCAAATACATCCTTAATTGGCTCAAAGGGAGAGTCTTCAAAACAAACAAACAAAAAAGCCTTTGAACTTGCAACTAAAAAGCTAACCCTTCAAAGCAGCTAACATTGTACAATGACACTGCCCTCATTATTTTAAAAGTTATTACCCATGCAACTCAATGTTCATGTTCCACAAAGTACTTCACCACTAAAGGTTATACAATTTGGAGCGCCAAGAAGTATCTGTTCAATTTTTGATTGTTCTGCAGCACCTGATAAGCTTTCCTATACTACCAAAACCAAACTCTTCCCAGATGAACAATTTGTATTGCCTGGGACAAAGTACAAAGGGTATAGCCATACAAACCACGCTTATAACTGCTATAGCAGATTTGCATGTCTGATACTAGTGCTGTTCAATGAACTCTGAATACAGGTCCCCCAGGGCCTGGCACAGCTCTCAGAAGCAGTTGGCTCTAGGAGGTTTTGAAAAGACACCAGTGCATTATGGGACAGAAATCAGTGCAGTTCAAAAAGGCACTAGTACAGAGTGGACTGATATGGTTCAGACTTACACCACTAGTTAATTTTACTGAATCCAGTCTAAGCCAGAAGGCTATAAACCATCTGAAGCATTTCATGATAGCAATTTGTGACAGCAGACGGGGAGGGCAGAGCACACCTTTCCTAGCATACACCTTGAATCAGTAAAGCATTTCAGTACACGCATAATAGTCCTTGATTACTTCACATGCTTAAAATTGCACACAAAATCAAGCTCTTTATTCTAGCAAGGTCATGGTAAATTTTCTAGTGTACACAGGGATCAATAGATTGTAGACTGAAAACCTGAAAGAGGATCTCAGTTAAATTTTTTTTATGCTGTATGCAAATATGGTTCAGTGTAACTAAAACAGCAGTTCTAAGATAGTGCTTTTCAGCTTCTAAGTACATTACAGTTAATCCAGATTTTATCAGTTACTTTCCCAAACAGGAAAAAAATTATGCAATACCGAGGACAAGCTTCTTCATTGTCAGATGGTAACAAAAGAATTTGATGATTGATGGAACTGGTGTCCATTATGTTTCCCAGATGATCACTGATGCATGAAGACGAAGTTAAACAGTCCTATTTTTAAAATGTATCAGAGCATACCTGACCATTGTAGGCATGATGAATCTTGACACCCACGAACAGGAATACACCCATAAAGACTTATCTTTGATTGGGGTAGAGTGGGAAGAGTCATTACATACGTATCATAGAAAGATTCCAAGTTTGTGTATTTAATATCTGACAGAATACCGTGTGCCTACATTAGATGCCAATTTCCTGCTAAGACTATCTCAGATATCAGTAGAGCTATTTCCCATTAATACCAGTATAACAGCTGAATCTGGTTCAATGATACTACATAAAATATTCTGTTCCAGATTTTCAGTGGGCCCAGGAAGGAATGGGACAGCATGGGGAGTGTGAACAAAAGAGCCTTTGGTGACTAAGATTGGTTCTATGCCAGTCTTGCTTTTCAGCATCAATTAGAATAGACTGAGAAACTGTTCTACCAGCTGACACTCTCTTAACTCTACCTAAGTAGTTTCGCTGAAGTCAATGGCATTATTTGTATAAAATAAATCATGGTTTTATTTATTAAACAATTTATGCTAAAATAACAGTAGGCCCGCTCCTGTACACTTTTTCAGACCTACAATAGGTGTTTTGGGTGTGCTTATGAGTGAAGCATCAGGCCCAAAGTTATTTTATCCCATTTGGGAGTCAACGGCAATTTTGGGTGCAGAAAGCATTACAAACTAATGTTCTATGCAACAACATTATTATTAACTACTGTTATTGCAGCTCTAGAAATAGGATTTGTTACTTAATTGCTGTGGCAGAGTCACTGATAAACTAGTAGGAATTTCCACACCTACGTATTTAAATTCACACAGTGACCATTGTAAAAGGAAGCCTTCCAGTAGAATTTTTTTTTAAACTTGTCCCATACAAGTTGCTTCTGATTTTAATATGAATCCAGCTGGATCTCTACTGTTTGAGAAGATAGTGAAGTTGTAGAGAGATGTGCTAGGTAATTTTATATATAATTATAACACTTCTTAATCTTCCAATGGGTTATTGTCAAGGGAACTAGGTTTAATTCCTGAAATATTAGAATCTGTACATATTACTGTGGTCAAAGACAGAGTAGCCATTGCACACACACAACAGGGAACATCAATCATATCTATTTAAGTCTTCTAAATATTACAAGGTGCTGAATGTATTTTATTGGCAGAAATAGATAGAATAGCTAAATTCAGCAGATATCTTGAGCAGTTAATATATAAAATAGTATTCAGAGGGCTTGTCAAAGCTCTCTTGCAGTTTAATCTGAGGATTAGTAGGGTCTCACATTATAAAACTTTCAGGCAGGTCAAAGCATGGGCCTCTTAAGAAAATAAAATCAAAAAAATAATTGTAAGCCATTAAGTTGAAGTGCTA
The DNA here is from genome assembly GCF_033958435.1 of Carettochelys insculpta. Taxonomy (NCBI): domain Eukaryota; kingdom Metazoa; phylum Chordata; order Testudines; family Carettochelyidae; genus Carettochelys; species Carettochelys insculpta. The sequence continues at coordinate 89,484,820 of NC_134140.1, read as the reverse complement.
TAGCAGAAAAAGTGTTGATTCTCAACACATCATTACCAGGCTAATTCCTATTAATCGTCAAAATGAAATTGCCATGAGACTGCCTGAACCCTGTAGTACTCATTATTGTGGTTTTTCCAAGAACTGTAATCTCATATAGTGACTCACTAGAGAATACAAATGCATACGAGTAATAGCAGCAACTCTTATCTCTTGGTTTTACTAAGGGTGAAACTTTATTCAACTTATGTATAAACATCCAAATGCAAAGATCTGAAACTTATCATATGCTTGTAGTACTTCAAACACCTGGTGTTTGACCATTTAGAACTGATTATATTGTTCAACATGCTAAGATGCTTTTAGATATTAATCATTATTATTATAGCCAGTATTACTAGAGCCCGCTCTTATTTAACCTCATTTGATGTATTTATTTTAGTGCTTAGACTATGGCTATTGCCCTGGTTCCCAAAAATGATATTTAAAAGTTTCAAATTCAACTTTCACATGAGATATTTTTCCAAATTTACCCATCCCAGCATGAGTAAAAAAAAATCTATTCTTTTCAACCCACTCACACACATCTCAACTACTCTGACAAAAGCCTAGTAAAGATATACTTGTTCATTTACTCTGCAAAGATTGGGGTCAGTCTGAAAATAAGGGACAAGAGTTTCAGTACCTTCCTGGAGAACACTATGTCCATTACACCTTTGGTGTAACAAGTTTGTAAGCACTAGCGTAGGGGGCTCATGGGAAGTTTTATTGACATTAAACTAAAAATACATGAATATTGTCCATACAAGTGACTATAACATTATAACTGGAAAGCAGTTACAAATTTTGGAAAGCGATGTAGTCTTTAGTTAAAATTGCAACACGATTTCCGTTGTACCCCCATTGTCCAGTGTTCATAATTATCTTTAACATTTGCTATTGGGCCTAACACAAACTATTTCCATGGTAGTTTTCGTCTGGAATTTACCTGAGCAACTATTTTTGAGCATTAAGGATATGAAGGGGGAAAAAATCTCTTAACACAAAATTCTTACTAAAACCTAGTAAAGTTACATTTTATGTTTAACCAGTGTCTTTTTTCTAGCTATAAAGATGGCAAACTCAAGTCCCAAACTGTTTTCCCCCCAACCCTGCACTGAGGCCCAACACCCCACCCAGCGGCTTCACCCCTCCACATGAGGCCCAAATCTCCCACCATGCGGCTTAACTACCCCCCATGTGGGGCCCAAACTACCCCTGGGTGCTTTAGCTGCCTCACGTGGTGCCTGAGCTGCCCAAGTTGCTTCCCTGTCAGCTTAAACACCTCCTCCCCCAGTGGAGACCCCGCCTAGCCCCCATCTTAAACCCCACACTCTCACAAGCCACACCAATCTACTTCACTCCCCACCTCCAGTGCACCGCCATCACTGCCACCTCCGTCTTGTGGCTCCCCCCAGTGGCATTTCAGCATGGCAGGCAGGTACAAAAAGAGTGGAGGATGAGTCGGCTGGAGGCAGAAGCGTCAACAGCTGCAAATGGCTCTCAAACAGCCACATACAGCTTGGACGGAGCTGCCCAGCTGTCTTTTAAAAATAGCGCCACTGCCACCTTAACTCTGTCCCCTTAGCACTGTGCTCTGAAAAAAGGTGTTGGAACACTGTTCCAGCAGAAGAAAAGCCCTGAGTTTAACCCTAACAAAAAGAAATGCAGTGGGTATCTATTTCCCACTGGCAGCTCCAGCTACTGGCTGCTATCTGGAAAAGATTGCTTAGGTGCCCCTGGAAACCCTGAATTGAGATCTCTAGGAAACTTTTGTGGAGTTAATCTTCAATCTTTTGCAAAAGTTTCGGGGGAAACCTATGTTCTTTGAAATGCAAAGGTAACATCCCAAACTTTGATATTGGCAGGAATAGGACACATCCTTATTAATTTGCTTCATTAAATGATCCTACTAGCAACGAGTTCCCTTCCCTCCCAACCCCCACACTGTATTAACCCTGGATTCTATGTTGTACTCCATTTTCATCTGAGGAAGTGGGTCTTACCCATGAAAGCTCGTGGCCCAATAAATTTGTTAGTTGCTTAAGGTGCTACAGGACTGCTTGTTATTTGTGAAACAGACTAACACAGCTACCCCTCTAAGGTCTAACCTAGTCAACAAACTGCAGCTTCAACCCCTCAATGTCCAAAGACATTCAACTACCGTTCAGCACATGCTCAACCTATTGCTGAGCCACTCCTTTTTGCTGTCCAGGTGGCCGGCATATGGTTTCATGAGTCAGTGTTAGGCTGTATTTCCCAGGATCACTATTGACATTTCATCATCACCACTGGTTATTGTATGATCTGGAAAGAAAGTCGCTGATTGTAGCTTTCTAAATGGACCAGTGTTGCTAAAGATGCATGCAACATGTTTGTTTCCTGACCATCCCACATTGTTGTGGGTATAAGTTGACCTTATTTCCCAAAGGGAAAATGGGACACTGCAAGTGGCCTCTTTGCAAGACTGTCACCAGTCACTTGAACGCTGCCACCCTACCCCCAGATGAGGTTGCCACTGATTGCTTGAACTTGGCCACCACCTGCACTGGACACCCTGCCTGCACCCCCATTCAATAGTTTTGCAGCCTCTGCTCATCATCCCATAGCTGCAAAATGATGTAATCCTACCAGTCAGTGCTTGTTTCCTAGGACCCGAAGAGTGCTCCGCTATGTTCATCTGATGCACAACTGTTAACAGCAACCAGGAATTGTTTCTTTCTATGGCTTTTGCGACAGGCAGCTCCTGTCTTGGCTCTGGAAATACTGCCAAGGTGTGAGGTGCTTTTAAATTTTTAGAACAAAAATGCACATCTGAGAAAAAGGTGTGAGAAAGTAGGGTTGTTTGCTGTTGATATCAGAGGAGGGAGGAAAAAAACTACATCTTGGGAGGCTGAAGCCATGTTCTAATTCCCCCTAGTGACAATGTTTTGGTCCTATAAGGCATGGCAAGCCCTTCTCAAAACCTCCTGCTGCCAGTTGCTCTGTGGAATTGCTACTGTGTGTCAATGCAAGCAAGTTAGTGAAGAATGTACCCCACCCACACAATGAGCAGGATGTGGGTATGTATGACCAAGTTCATTATTTTGATGGATGGATGCTACTTACCTTAAGTCACCTTAACTTTGTAATACAGACATGACCTAAGCAAAGATGAAAATAATCAGTTAAAAAATGGGGAAGAAAGTGTGTGTGAGCATGTGTACACATGCACACGTGTGATGGAGGACAGTAACAAGTACGTTGCATGCTGCTTAAGAGAGGAAGAAAGGAAAGTATTAGCCAGGGACAATGGTGAAAAAGCCTCTCTCTTATGAAAACTACCATAGAATATAATGTCAATGCAAAGCAAACAATAGTCTTCAGTCCATACAGAAAGGGATAAAAATGCAATACAATTTTCCCATACCATATATGAATGATTTTACAGTTAAGGCTGTGGGTCTGGGGTAGGGGTGGTGTTCCTGTGTTAACCTTGTCTGAATCATGTAACGTTATTATCTGTAAAATGGGAATCCTCTCCGTGCCTCACTGAGATGTTATGAGGACAGAACCAACGTTTGAAACATTTAATACATTCATACATTAGTCTAACCTCCTGCACACAGGTCATAGAATTTCACCCAATTACCCCTGCATTGAGCTCAACAATTTGTCCAGCAATGTATGCCAAAGAAAAACCTATAATAAAAGATGTCTTCAGATAAAAACAAAAAACTCAAAATAATTATTTGTTACTCTATACAATCTGAATTAGTCAATTGGGACATGAGCCAGGGTTTATTTTTGAGTAATTACATTATATTGGTCAGATCCTCATTAAAATCAAAGGGCTCAGGTAATTTACACCAATTCAGAAACTGTCCATTTGCATCTTAAATATGGTACAGTCTTTTCTCTTTTGAACACAATAGCTGCTGAAATAATGGTATGTATTAAATTATGCAACTCTCATTCACACTTAAAGGTTAGCTCAAAAAGCACATGAAAGTTGGTGAATCTTTTTAAAAATTAGAGATGTTAACATAGGTTGAAAGTTAAGATTTAAACTCAAGGTATTTAATACTCTCAATAACAAGTGGATTTATGCTCCATCTTAGAATGTATTGGATTAAATATCTTGTAACAACGGCCAGACTGTAAACATATCTCCCTGGTTAATGGCTCCTGAACACCTTTACTCACCAATAACCTCTACCAGCTTCACATAATGGCTATGTCTACACTAGCATTCCTCTTTCGAAAGAGGCATGAAAATGAAGGAAATCTGGCACCACATTTGCATATTCCTCTTTCAAAAGAAGAAAAGCAAAGTAGATGCAGCTCTTTCAAAAGTAAACCCCATCTTTGAAAGAACCATTCTTCCAAAAAAGAAATAGGACGAAGGGCTCTTTCAAAGATGGGGATTACTTTCAAAAGAGCTGCTTCTACACTACTTTTCTTCTTTTAAAAGAAGCGCTTTCAAATGAATATGCAAATGAAGTGCCAGATATGTGAATCTGTGCCTCATTTACACTTTTGATTTCCCTCATTTGCTTGCCTCTTTCAAAAGAGGAATGCTAGTGTAGACATAGCCAATCTCTCACATAACATCAGTTCAAGATTATACTTGCAGCAGATTATCTTCATAAGCAGCACAGAAATAATAACACAAGTATTGTATTTTTTAATGTCCCACATAGAAAACTTCTCAATTACCACAGATTATTTGTGAGACTCAAGGATTTGTCAATTCCTGTGCTGGCACCTTGCCAAACAGGCAGACCTCACTCAACTTCTTGCTGAAAGTGATACCAGCACTTCCACTCATGTTTGCAGTAGAAAGACAGGATGGGAAAGTATGAGAGGGGAGCAGGGGAAAAAGATGTTTGGCCCAGAATATTTTTAAAGAGGAAGAGGGGAATTGTTGTCTTTGGATAAAGTAGATTAAGAGAAAATATATTTTAATGAACCACAAAGTCTGCTGCAGAAAGTACTAGACAGGGAGAACTAAAACTTCAGCTGTCATATATTAACACAGCTCTGCTGAAGTAATTATAGCTATGCCCACTTACACTGCTAAAGATTGGACCTGGATATTGCAGGATGAGCAGGATGTGAAAACAGTTTATGAGCTAAGAGGAAAGTTAGGATCAAGAAAATAAAGTATGCAAATAAACACCAACAGGGAATCAAAATGCAGCGTAATTTGCAGCAAGTCATTCTACTCCATTCTTTAAAATATAACTGAAAAAATTTGCATTGGTGGTTGAAAGTTGTCAATGAAAACTATTTTTCAATGGAAAGCTGTGGGTTAGATTAACCTAAAATTTCAATTAAAGTTTTTGCCTTCCATGTGCAATTGATGTAAAGAACCCTGAAAATTGAAAACGAGAATGTTTCAGTTCTGAAATACCACCATGGTACCACACGGGACCTGTACTTCATGTGCCTCTTGTTCCTATTCTCTCCTGTGGGTCAAGCTCCCCAGGCACATGAAAACCACTCAGCAAAAAGGGAGACCATGACGTCTACAGAAGGATGAGTCTGACAGAAGTGGACTACAATGCATCTGAATGACAACTACCATTAAGCATATTGGCAACATTTCAGAGCCAACATATTTCAGTTTTTGTCCAAAAAAGTGGATTTTCAGTGGAAACTGCCTCAACTCATCAATTTCTTACCAGCTATACTTTTCTTCTGAACTTATGCAATGGGAGCAAAATGGAGTCTATGGGAAAACATGACCTCAGAGTAACTAACCTGCAAAATAATTGACATTTGTGGTGGTGGATAAGCATCGCAGACCCCTTTGGGAAATAAAGCCATACAAGCTGTGGATCTCATCAGGGTGCAGCATCAGAATTTTACAGTTGTGGTACAACAAGCAAAAGGAGGCCCACTGATAATGGAGACAATTTTAAAAGTATATGGGAAGTTTTCAAAAGTGATGGACGCCTTCAGGAAAGCTACAACTGAAAACAGACCTCAGAGTGGAACCTGTGTGCTTATCATGAAGGAAAATTCCAATGTCACTGTGAAATCCAGTATGTAAGGTGCTTTAAACTTTGCAGAGCAGGGGCATCATAGTACTTCTAGAGCCCACTACATCTTGCAGAAGCAGTATGGGCCTGGGTGGCAAAAAAGCCATCTGAAGTTAAATGCAAAGCCACTGAACTAGAAATGGAAAAGATGCCACTAAGCCACTGCCCACAAGGGATGACATCTTGCCACAACTTTTCAAACAGGAAATCTGTATTGCCTCTGATGAAAGGAATGGGTTTTGATACATAAGTCTGGATAAAGAGTATAGAAAGCTGACAAGCTTTGCCTTTGGTCACTGCAGATAGCTGTACATGTCAATGGCCATAAGCTCAAAATCAGAGGAGTTCCAGAGAAGAAACAAGCACTCAAAAGATTTCCTGGGGTTTAAGTAATTGGAAAGAACATTCCCATTGTAAGTGAAGGGAGTAATGATACATAAGCTGAACAAGACCATGACAGGAAGTGACAAGCATTTCTCCAGCAATGCAAAGAGAAGAAAGAGAAGAACATAATATTCATTCCAAAAAAGGTGACCAATGCAGTGTGAGGTGACATTTAAAACCTTTGCTTATAGCAGAGAAAGTGAAAACAAATCCCAACAAGACCAAGGCAATGGAAAAATAAGACAGCTCCAGTGGGTGTGAAAGCACTACATACAATCAGAAATTTGTTGCCCTAGTTCTGTTCACATTTGGTTACAGTAGCTGAACTCATACAGGTCACAAGGCTGGATGTTGTATGGGACTGGGTAAGTTCCCAACATCAAGCATGATACACTGAAACAACAACAACAACAACAACAACAAGATGCCCCTTTCCTGGAGTACCACCAGCTTGAGTCATAAGAAGGGTAATACCGGGTCAGGCCAAAAGTCCATGCAGCCCAGTATCCTGTCTTCTGACAGTGGCAGACCCTGAAGAGGCAAAGGATCAAAAGGCATGGGCAAAAGGAGTTATAGAGGTAGAATCGTACCCAGGTCATATGTGGTGACAACACATGAAGGACAAGTGATTTAAAGGAACAGGAGACACTTGTCAGGCACACCCCACAGGGAGGGAGGGAGACTTCAGAGCAAGAGAGTTTGCTAGACTCAGAGACAGGTGACAGAAAGTGATAGTTTAGTTATCTGCACAGGCAGCTGGGGGGAGTGACCGTTCTCAGGCTATCAGAAACTCAGCTGGATCCATAAAGACAAAACTCCAATTTGGCTATGTTCTAGAAACTTTGAGAACAAGAAGTCCTGTGGCACCTTATAGACTAACAGATATTTTGGAGCATAAGCTTTCATGGGCAAAGACCTGCTTCATCAAGTGCATGAGTTGTGGGGTGGTTTCAGAGGGGTATTTAAAGAGTGGGGTCCCAGTAAGAGGGAGGGCCAGAGCCGACAAGGTCTATTCAGCAAGGTGGAAATGGCCCAGTATCAACAGTACTTATCAAAAGAGCAAAAAACAAGTCAAATCAGAGGAAAAACTTGTCACTAAAGGGACAGCGGGGGGAGGGGGGCTCTAGGCATCAATTATGGACAAAGCAGTGCACAAATCTTAATAATATTACACTAGTTTAAGTTAACCTATATTTAGTTTCCTTCTTTGCTCATGGGGGGTGGTGGGCGGGTAGGAGAAAGCAGCCAGAAAATCAGCACAGTGCAGAGAAAGTTCAGATAAAAATCTAAAGTTCTCTGACAAATTAGAGATCCCTGCTTTGGCCTTTAACTGCTGTGATCTTTAACTGGTTCTTGTGCAGTTCTCCCTCAAGGCCACATAGCAGGGGCAGGAAAGGAACAGCTAGTATCCTAGAGACTCCAGATTTGTGGGAAGGAGGGAGAGTGCATGCACAATTCTGAATCCTGAATAGGGACATTAGATTAATGCTAAGACTTAACCAATTAACCATTTAAACTTAAGGCTTGTCACCTAGCCCACTGCAGCCATGGGATCCCACCACGTGGCTGATCATGCTTATTGTACTGGTTAACTATTTAACATCCCTAAATCTGAGGACTGTTGCAATAGGGAACAGATGACCCCGATAGGACCCATTTTTCCCTTCTCTTCCCCGTACAGCAGCCCTAGCTGCTTCTGCTCTAATCATCTTGTAATTAGAGGATTTTTCTTAATTACTGTACAGGGTTTACAATGTGTATCTCGATACTATTTAACAACTATTTTCTATGCTCTTATCATACAAGATTTTCCTAAATTTAATTTAAATTGCCATTGTAAGATTATATTTGTTCATGGCCAATGCATCAAGACTGTATTAAAAAGTCAGTAAGACAAGGAAGAATCAATAATGAAACTGAAGAGAGGGGAACGGAAAACCACCAACAGAACACATGGTCTCTACTTCTTGTTATCTCTCTCACACTTACTGTCTCTCTCCTTACATTTCTTTGAATACTCCAGTGTCACCTTGACCCAAAATGTCAACCGTGAACTGGCATTTTGGCAATCACATCAGAGTAAAGTAATTGTAAATTTTATTTATTTGTTCTTGGAACACAGAAAAATCACACCAGGCACCTGTCTGAACACCTAGGTGCCTTTGACAAAAGAAAGAAACAATTTTATAACATACTGTTAAAAAAATCAGGCAGCACAAAAATAATGTCACACCCCCTTTTTCTTCTAATCTCCCCAAGGTTGCAACTACACTACAACTCCCTTTCGAAAGGACAGCTTTCGAAACTTAACATCACCAGGGCTGCCGTCAGCCGTTGCTTTAAAGGGCCCCCCACCCCAAGCTTCAGCCTGCATATGCTGAGGGGTGGCTACCTATCCCCAGGCACTCAGACTGATGGAGAGCAGAGGAGGCACCCTGGGCCCCCATGGACCCCGAGCAGCTCCCATCGAGCCTGTAGCTGGCGCACTGGCCATGGTCCTCATCACCGTGCACTAGCGGCTCCGGGTGGCCACCCTCCTCGCCACCCTCCTAGAGGCCATCCTCAGGGTGTTACGTCCCCACCCGGTCCCTCAGGTCACCCACCACTTCTGGGGCTTACCCACCATCAGCAACTGGTGGGACCAGCTGGTACAGGAGGACTAAGGTGATGACTGGTGGCTACAGAACTTTAGGATGACCAAGGGAACGTTCCTGGAGCTGTGCCCCTGGATCACCCTAGTCCTCCAGCACCGCAACACCCACATGAGGCCGGCACTCCCGCTCCAGAGGAGGGTGTCCATCACCCTCTGGAAACTGTCCACTCCGGACAGTCACCGATCCATCAGCCACCAGTTTGGGGTGGGCATTGCCACTGTTGGGGCTGTCCTCAAAGAGGTAAGTCATACCTGTGTCACACCCCCACCACATGCAGGGGCCAGAGGGCACACCGGCAAGGGGCGCCATCAGGGATGAGTGGGATGGTCCTCACTAGGGACAGGGATGGGGCAGGGACGGAGGCCCCAAGGAGGTGGGCAAACTGCATCCACCCCACACTCATAAGCACGCCCCCGCCCCACACACTGCAGGTTGTCGGGGCCATCAGCAGGGTCCTCCTGTGGCAGCTGATCCATGTTGGGGACCTGGACACCATCATCCAGGAGTTCGAGTTGGGCTTCCTGAACTGCTTTGGGGCCCTGGATGGCACATACATGACCATCAGGGCCCCAGAGCACAGGGGCAGGACCAATGTAAACTGCAAGGGCTAACACTCTGTGATCCTGCAGGTGCTCATCAACGCCAACAGTCACTTGCAGGATATCTGCATGGGCTGGTCCGGCTACGCCCATGATGCCAGGGTGTTCCGGAACTTGGGGCTGGGCCACTGTATGGCTGAAGGGACCTTCATCCCCCGGCGGGAGCTCCATGTTGGGGACACCACAATGCCACCCTGCATTGTGGCGGATGCAGCCTACCCCCTGCAGGCCTGGCTGATGAGGCCATAGACAGGACACACGCAGCCTAGCCAGGACGCTTCTAGTGAGCGGCTGAACCAGGCCTGCAGTGCAGTTGAGTGGGCATTTGGCCACTTGAAGGGGCACTTCCGATGCCTCCTCACCAGGCTGGAGGTGGGCCTACACAGCCTTCTGGTGGTCATCAGCGCCTGCCGCACCCTGCACAACCTGCTAGAGGCAAAGGACGTGCCATTTGTGCAGGAGTGGGCCATCGAGGTGGGGCGTGGGTACGAGCAGCTCCCTGCCACCCTGTGCCACCAGGCTCAGCAGGACCAGGTGCAAGTACAGAATGCCCTGTGCCAGGCCTTCAAGCAAAGACTGCAGTAACCACCCCCGCACCCTGCACATACACCCCACCGCAACCCCCACACATGCACAGGGGACTCGGGTTAAACTGAACAATAAACTCTTTAATTTCATCTGACTGGGGTCTGTGCCTGTGCCAACTGCAGGGAACTATATACAGTGGGTGGAACTGTGAAGGTGGGGGGCTATGGGGAACTATATACAGGGGCATTGCAGCCCCAGGTGGGTACCCTCCAAGCCCTGGGAAGGCTGAGGGTTGGGTTGGGGGGCTCTACCCATTGAAGGGAGTCAAGAGCTGGGATCCCCATTGCCCTTGCCTGCCCCTTCCACTCCGTGTCTGGGGGCCCCATCACAGCTGGGCGAGGGCTGGCAGAATGGAGAGGTAGGGGCACAGCTGGGGTGAGGCCCCTTCGGGCTCCCGGGGTTTGGAATGAAGGGAGTGGGGAGTTGGGGCATGGCCTCCTCCTGGCCAGACCTGGCCAGCAACATAAGAGCCAGCTGTATGAGGCTGGCTGGGGGCAGGTGGGTCAGGACCAGGGCAGCAAGGTCAGGCACATGGGGGGGGGTCGCTGTGGGGGTTGGGTGGGCGGGGGGACCAAAGCAGAGGAGGACGGACAGGGGGAGGCTGACCGGGGGACTGGGGTGGGGGGGAGGTTGGTGGGGATGAGGCAGGAGGACGGCTGTGTGACAGGGGATGGTTGGATGGGAGTGGGATGGGTGGGTGTGGGAGTGGCTTGGAAGGAAGCAGAGGCTGAGGCTAGCACAGCCTGAGTCAGGGCATTAAGATATGCTGCAACCCGGTCCCAGGCCTGCCACTCCATGGCGAGCCACACCCACAGCACGCCGGTAAGATCCCGCAGGACTGCGGTGTGGGCAGCATCCCTCGTCTTCTCCCCACCCTGGTGGCACCAGCGGATGGCCCAGTGGTGGCCCTGCACAGGTCCTGCTCGGGGCCTGGGCCGCTCCCCCTCACCTTCGGTGGTGGGGCTGGTCCAGTTGCTGGCTGCAGGAGCTGTGGAGACAGAAGGAGAGAGGGGAATGCGCCATTAGCTCCAGATGCAGGACCCTGTGTCCCCGTGCACCCTCCCATCCTGAGGGCCCTGCGATGCCCATGTCCTGGGGTTCCCCACATGGGTGCTAAGGGTGCTGGCTCCACCCCCCACTGCTGCCCAGTCCCTGCACAGCTGGCCATCCCACTGTGCTGTCCCAGCCACATGGTACTGAGTGCTATGCATCAGCCCACCTGGGCCCGGGCAGTGTAGCCATTTGGAGTCCTCATGCACCAGGGCTGGCAGCCATGTGGGAGGCCTGCAGCCATGCTGGGCAGGACCCAACGGCCCCTCCCCCCCAGGCCCTGGGGCAGCTGGCATGCATGCCACCTACCTGTGGGTCCCTCCAGGAAGTCGGGCGAAGCACGGGCAGATGGTGCCTGGCTGGACAGCCCTGATGGCATGTCAGTGACCAGGGCCCCCTCGCTTGAGCCCTCATCATCACTGCTGGGGTTGAGTCGCCATGCCATCTGCAGGCACCTAGTGCTAGGTGCCAGTCGCGGGTGCTTCTTGCCCTCCGTCGTGTCTGCCTCAGCGTTGGCCTCAGCTGTATTCAGCACAACGACTGGGGGTCCAGACTCCTTTGGCCCCAGTGGAGCTCCTTATAGTAGGGCAGCTTGTGGGAGCTGCCCCTGATCACCCGGCCACATCCTGAGCCTTGCAATACCCCAACTGTGTTCTTTTACTTTTGACTGGATGTGGACTGGGGTGCAAGTGGGGTGGGCCCAGCCAGTCAGGCCCTTCAACAGCCGCTCAAAAGCCACAGCATTGCGGCATTGGACCCCTGTGTGATGGAAATCCTCCTCAGAAATTTCTCTGCTGCAATTCCTGCGCAAATTTGACTCCATTAATCAAGGATTGAACAGAGACTGGGAGTGGTTGGCCCATTACAAAAGCAGTTTCTCTGCTCTTGATGTTCACACCTCCACATTAGCATCTGACAATGGGGCACATCCCCCCAGTGTGCTACTTGACTGCTTTTTGTTTTGATAGTGTATAGACTAGCACGGCTTCCTCTCTGTCACTATCCCCCCAATGAACTGACTTGTTTTCCCCTCTCTTGATGTTTGATAATGGGCCATTTCCACCCTGACTGAATAGACCTTGTCAGCTCTGGCCCTCCCCTTTACTGAGACCCACTCTTTAAATCCTCCTCTGAACCTCCCCTGCGCCCCCCCCCCCCGCCCACTCATGCATCTGACAAAGCAGGTCTTTACCCATGAAAGCTTATACTCCAAAATGTTTGTTAGTCTATAAGATGCCACAGGACTTGTTGCTTTGGAAGATACAGACTAACACGGCTACCTCTCTGATACCCATGTATAAAACTGATCATATGTATAAAATTGCATACTTGCTTAACCATTTGGAGCACTGGGTTCTATGATGCATAAGCACAGAAGGTTGGACCCTGAAGCCATGGAAGTTCAATAGTAGAAGCAAGACTGGGCTGTTACCCCACTGTGAAATGGTGAATAGCTCCATTGACTTCCAAGCACAATGGTTTAAATGAAAATAATCAGTTCCAGAGAAGTCAGTATAGACTGTGCAATGCAAATATTTTCCCACAATGCAAACATTTTCCTGTAAACAGTTACTAATTAGCAGCTAACTTCCAATTTGACCTCTTAAACAGCTTTATCCCCGAGCCTTAATTTTCATATGGACAATAATTAACGAGTATCAGTGTTCCCTGTAAGCAGAATGCTTGGGCAGCCACCTAGGAAAGATTGTGGTGCCACCCAGCTGATTAGCAAAGCACCCACGGCCAGCAGCATACGTTCTCCTGGTGGTGCACATCCCCATAAAGTTTATTCTGCCCATGGACAGAAGAACAGAGTGAACACTAACAAGGATATGTTCTCTTCCTCTGGGAAAGGGGAGTGGTGCATGGCAGGAAGCAATTACTACAAAAGAGAACCCCGCAGAACCCCTGTGTGTAACCCTTACCCCTACCCCCAGCAGGAGGGGGTGTGAAGATTACCAAGGCGGGAGGCAGGAAAACTGAGGCACTGGCTTTTTCTGAAGCGCTGAGTCCCACTTTGCAGCTGAGGTCAAGGGGAACAAGTTATCAGCAGGCTGAAGCCAGCACATGCCTTGGGCAGCAGCCGCAGATCACATCCAAAGTATTAAAACCGCGTTTTAAGTGCACACATGCTGGTCCCGCAGGAACACCCCACCCACCCCCACACCCGCCATCAGCAGCCTGGTCCCGCAGGAACACCCCCCCCCCCCACCCGCCATCAGCACCCTGGTCCCGCAGGAACACCCCCCACACACACACACACCCGCCATCAGCACCCTGGTCCCGCAGGAACACCCCCCCCCACACACACACACCGGACCATCCGCTCCAGTCCCCGGGCGGCAGGCGCGGGGTTAAGCAGGTGCCAGGCGCTGCACCTGTGCCGTGTCAGCAGCACCGCCGCGGCCGGGGGGACGGCGGAGCGCCTCGCGGCTCCCTCCCTGCCCCAGTGTGGCGGAGCGGGAAGCCGGGCGGCCGTTGGCACTGGACCCCGCAGCCAGGCGCGAGGGCGCCCCGCGGCTCTCACCTCCGCTCCGCCTCCAGGCGGTGAAGCCGACCAAGGAGCAGGCGGCGCTGAGGCACAGAAATGTCACCGCGCTGCTGGGCTTGAGCCTCATCTCCCGCGCACCCGGCGGCGACCCGCGGCTCCCACTGACAGGCAGCCTCCGCCGGCGCCGCCCGGCGTCCCGCGGAACCGCTCCGCCCCGCCCGCCCCGCCTCGCGCTCCTACAGGGGGCCTCTGCGCGGCAGCCGCCCGCGCCGCTCCCAGGGGCGCCGCGCGACAGCCCTTCCCCCTCCCCAGCGCCTCCGTGGCCGGGCACTGCCCTCCCTCCGAAAGGCCCAGGCCTGCACCGCTCCGCCTCCGACCTTGGTGTTGCTCTGAGTTGGGCAAGAGGGGGTGAGGGCGGGGTGGTGGGAGAGTCTAGGGTGCAGCTCTGAGACAGACACTAGGTGCAGGCTGTGGGCTGGGGTGGAAGAGGAGGTTGGGGGTCTCGGGAGGTGCAGTCTCTGTGAGGGGACATGGGGAGGTGCAGGGGCTGCAGTGGACAGCACTTACCTGGGGCACTCCCCTCTGTCAGCTGCTGCTAGGGTCTCCATGCACTACTGTTCAGGGGCACTGCCCCTATAGCTTCCCACTGGCTGCAAAGGTGCTCCGGGAGGGGGCAGCCCATGGAGACACCACATGCTTGAGGCCAGGGGGCCATATCAGTAGCCATGGAGCTTGAGCCTCTGGAAGCTGTTCTGGATTTGCTGCACTCCTGGTCTGGTGTAAATCACTCAAGGCAGCAGGTAGGACCAGGGGACCCTCCCTCCAAAACTGCCTCCAAACCCAGCTTTCACTCAAGTGACAGAAGCCCTGATCAAACTTGACCCAACTATTAAGCAAGCCCTCTTACTACACTGAACTCTTTCATATCCTGCATTCTATCATTTGGAACTCTCAAGTAACCGGCATTTTAACCATAAGTTAATTTTAGTTACATTTTACGTAAGTACTGTACAGTGAAAGCAAATATATCAATACTCCACATACATTTTTTCTTAATATCTAAGCTTGTTTCTCTTCAGTGTTATTTATTGCAAAGTATACCTCTGTATTATCCAGAATATTTGAATACCTTGCAACCTCCCAGGCCTGGGGCTGCAGGATATGAAAGGGTTTACTGTAAGTCTCAAAGAAACAAACCCTACTAAATTCTTAGAAAGGCTTGGCTAGAGACAGCCTTTATCAGAAGGTTCCTCCCTGAGCCTACGGTGACGAGTCCTAAACCCAGGGTTCAACAGATCAGGTGGGACAGCTATTGATTACACAGGGAGAAGAGTGAAGTCTAAGGTACAAAAATCAAAGTTCAAGTGAAGGGCATCAAGCAGAGAACTGCACACAGCATCCAGTGTTTCTCAAAGGTGTCTAAGGAGCCAGCAAATGCTGCCCATAGGAACTTTGCCAAATGTGTAAAATAAAGTGGGGGGAAGAGATTTTGTGCCGGCAATCTCAGAGTATGTCCCCATTCAGCATCCTTCTCCCAGTATCATACAGCAACAGGAAGAGAATGAAGAGGTGGTCTCCTGACTTCATGGGGACACATGTGGAGTGTACATATATAAAAAGGTGTGGGGTAAAGTGCAGCCAAAACCTCAAAAGAAGGTTGTGGAGGAGCTAGAAAAAGGGCTACAACCTGGCACACTGTAGAGAGATGTGTGCCAGGGTCAACCTTAAGTCAGGGACAGGTGTCAGAGATGGGAATGAATTACACCAGATACACAACTGTGTTCACAGCTCCCAAAGAAACAAGGTGAGGTAATCATTTATTGGACCAACTTCTGCTAGTGAGAGAGACAAACTTTCAAGCCACACAGAGCTCTTCTTCAGAAGGCTGGAATGCTTGTTTCCCTCAGCAACAGAAGTTGGCCCAATAAAAATATATTACCTCACCCATGTTGTCTCTTTAATATGCTGCAGCCACCAGGGCTACAACACTGTATATAACTTCCAAAAAGTCAAGTATTTAATTGGACAAATACTAACCTGGCTCTTCACTCAGCTGCAGAGATGCTCCAAACTTCCCCGCACTCTGCTAATAAATTCCAGGGATTTGAACCATATCCCAGCTGCAGAAAGTCTCACCACAATCTCACACTGTGACAGGTGCCTAGTCCAGCCCTCTTCCCCACTACAGAAACCTTCATGACGTGGTAAGTTTATTTAAATACAAGCTGTTTGCCACACAGATCAAAATACCATAACTATGTGCACAGCAACATGTGTACCCAGCCCTCTATAAACACATACCCAATATCAATACTGATAGTGTATTTGGATTTGAATGACTACTTCCTTATCTCATGTTTAAAATATCCTTACCACAGTTGGGTAAATTCTCCAGAACAGAACAGACTTCAACAACTTTCACCCCAACATCATCCTCAGCCTGGAACAGTCCACACAGGAGATCCACTTCCTGGACACCACGGTGCTAATACACAATGGCCACATCAATACCACCCTGTACTGTAAACCCACTGACCGCTACGCCTACCTTCATGCCTCCAGCTTCCATCCCAGACATACCACACGGTCCATTGTCTACAGCCAAGCACTAAGATATAACCACATTTACTCCAACCCCTCCGACAGAGACAAACACCTACAGGATCTCTACCAAGCATTCTTGAAACTGCAATACCCACCCGAGGAAGTGAAAAAACAGATCAACAGAGCCGGACGTGTGCCACAAAGCCTCTTACTACAGGGCAAGCCCAAGAGAGAAACCAACAGAACACCACTAGCCATCACCTACAGTCCTCAGCTAAAACCTCTACAGTGCATCATCAGGGATTTACAACCCATCCTGGACAATGATCCCCTACTTTCACAGGCCTTGGGAGGCAGACCAGTCCTTGCCCACAGACAACCTGCCAACCTGAAGCAAATCCTAACCAGCAACGATACACCGCACCACAGTCACTCTAACTCAGGGACCCATCCATGCAGCAAACCTCATTGCCAGCTCTGCCCACATATCTACACCAGCAACACCATTACAGGACCTAACCAGATCAGCCACACCATCATGAGTTCATTCAGCTGCACATCTACCAATATAATTTATGCCATCATGTGCCAGCAATGCCCCTCTGCTATATACATCGGACAAACTGGACAGTCTCTACGTAAAAGAAAAAACGCACACAAATCAGATATCAGAAATGGCAATATACAAAAACCCGTAGGAGAGCACTTCTATCTCCTGGGCCACACAGTAGCAGACTTAAAAGTAGCTATCCTACAGCAAAAAAATTTCAGGACCAGACTCCAAAGAGAAATTGCTGAGCTACAATTCATCTGCAAATAAGACACCCTCAGCTCAGGCTTAAACAAAGACTGAATGGCTGGCTAAATACAAAAGCTGCTTCCCCCTCCCTTGGTGTTCACACCTCTAGATCAACTGCTGGTATTAAGCCTCACCCTTCCTGACTGAGCTAACCTTGTTATCCCCAGCCTTGCTCTGGCTTATTTATACCTGGCCCTGCAGATTTCTATGACCAGCATCTGATGAAGTGAGTCTGTGCTCATGAAAGCTCATGCTCAGAACTTTTCTGTTAGTCTATAAGGTGCCACAGGACCCTTCGTTGCTGTCTCCAGAACAGTGTTTTTCAACCAGGGGTACGTGTATCTTGGAGGCATTCTTGGGTGTACATTAAAACATATTGCTATTTTCCTAGTTTTACAACAGGCTACATAAAAACACTAGTTAAGTCAGTAAAATCTAAAAGTTCATTCGGACAGTGACTTGTTTCTACTGCTTCATATGCCTTACGCTGAAATATAAGTAACATATTTCTATTCCAATTCATTTATGTCATAAGATGGTAGAAAGCCAGCAAGTTTTCAGTAGTAGTCTTCTGTGATATTTTTGCATGTTTTTGTAAGTAAGTAGTTTTTAAGTGAGGTGTAACTTGGTGGTATGCAAAACAAATCTGACCCCTGCAAAAGTACAGTAGTCTGGAAAGGCTGAATAGCACTTGTTTGAAGAAACACTGCTCCAGAACTAAAGTTCTAAATTAGGTCCCAAAAATAGCTTAATGAAATTAAAATGTAAAGGTCTAGACACATCAGTAACATTTGCCCCCCTGCCCCCCATGTAACTCAGTTCCCTGATAACATGCATAAATATTAAGCTATACATTTACCTCTATCCACATGAGCACACGCTTCTGTCAAAGAACACTGCCTAGTACACAGATGTATAAGAAAGGTGCCAAAAATCTCTATATGTACTTGTAAAATGCCCAAGTTACAGAGGCTATGGGAACTTTAAATTTGGAGCTTCCCAATTTTCACTGACTTTAACAGAACCATGTTAGTTTAAATATAGTTTATATTGGGAAAGTTTCTCCGAATCTTCCTTTATACCATAACAATATTTTACCCTTCACATGGCTTTGATAACTTTGTAATCACCAGTTACTCTCAAATCTCTTTCTCCACTTTGGATCAGTCTTCCTCAGCCCAGTCCCAGATCTTGGCCCATTTTTCTTACACTTCTATTTGAATAACAAACAACAAACTCAGCATAGCCAAAACTGAGCTCCTCATTACTCTGCCAAGACTTCCCCTTTCACTTTTCCTCTGTGTGCCACACCAACATCAGTCTAGTTACCTAGGCTTAGTCTATATCTTATTAACTCTGTCCCCTCATTAGATCAACATCCTATGCTGTGTCTGTATTTTTCTGTTTCTTTCTATATGGCTGTGTCTACATTATACTCTCTACACTAGAGAGTTTTGTTGACAAACACCATGGCATGTCCACACATAAAATGCATTCTATCAACATACTGTTGACAAAACTCAGCACTTTCATTGACAACCTTCTGCCTCTCCTCCACAAGGCATAACTCCTTTGTCGACCGATTCTGTTGACAAAAAAGCCATGTGGATGTTCTGTGCGCCCTCTTTTGACAGACAGGGATTCCTGTTCACCGGGCAGCCCTGTTTGCTGAGCTTCCAGTTGGCAGTTCTGTCTGAGAGAGTAGCCGGGCAATCTGGCTGCTCTCTTGTTGACAGAGCGGATCACTTTTTCAATGCACTTTTGTGTGTGGACATGATCTGTCAACAGAAGTTTTGTCAGAAGATGTCTTCTGACAGTAACTTCTGTCAACAAATCGCTTTTGTGCAGACATAGCTCAAAACTGGTGTTTTGTCGACAAACCTCTCTAGTGTAGACATAGCCCCAGAGAGAACAGGTTCTCTGTTGGCACGCAGTCAGGTGAGCCAATGGGGGGAGAGAGGGATCATTTTGAACTAAAGCAGTTGCAGGCTGAGTGTGTCTTTGTTCTGTGGCTGGAGCACAGAGAGACCAAGATTCTTTATTGTAATCAGGCTTAATGAATTAAGTAAATATCCAGGCCACATCATAATCTGGGTACATAGATATATAAGTAGGAAGGAAATGTTTAGTTAGACACAATCAGGTTATTTTTATTTTGGATTTGGTGTGGGACATTTTAGGCTGGTTGATGTATTTCCCCTGTACTCTGTAATGGCTTAACTGAATCCCAGAGAAGTAATTCTCTGTGCTCTAACCCTTTTTGTTTTGTTGTGTTGCTCGGTAACACCAAGCAATCAATAGTAACAGAGAGGTAGCCGTGTTAGTCTGTACTCCAACAAACCAAAGCAGCAGAAATGGAGCACTTTAAAGATTAACAAAATGATTTATTTGGTGAGGAGCTTTTGTGGGACAGACCCACTTCTTCAGATCAATTTCATTTCCAATACAGACTGACATTTATAAGTACAGAGGACCAAAAAGAAAAAAAATTAAGGAATCAAGTATGCATATTTACTTTTTTGGTATTTTTCATCTTTTGTTTTGTTAATAATTACTCTTTTTAAGGCCATCATTTGATTCCTGTGTCCTAGAGCATCTGTATATTTGTGCATAGACCAAAAGGTCAGTTATTGGATTGTAGCTTAATTTATTTCTTTTGTTTTCAAGCTGTCTCCTAAAGGGGTGAGGGGAGAAGCTTGGAGTTGCCCCATAGGAAGACATTCAAGTGTGTCTTCCCGGGTTTTGAGGCGGAGGGAGTTTCTCACTTGGTGGTAGCAGCTACCCCGCAGAGTTAGGGACTCTGTGACCTTGGAGCGCTTTTTAAGCAAAACCATAGAGGCAAAGTATTTTTATGTTCTCTTGCAGCCCCTCACCTGTTGTACTCTGAGTGTCAGAGTGGGGATCAGGCCTGACACAGGCTATTTCACACCTTGACTATAATGACTACAATCTTGTCTTTTCCTAGTCTATGTGGTTGGTAAGATCATATGTGTGCCCTATTCCTACAACATCACACTCTTCAACCCTGCTTTGAGTCCCTGTCCTCTAATTTCACCACATCAAATACAAGCTTCTGTGGCGTGAGCTATAAACAGGACTGTCCCAGGAGGGTGTGGGGCCTGGAACAGCCCCCTCTTTGACAAAGGCCTTGCCCCCATGTAGAGGTGTATGTTAGGGTTCAACCTTCCGGGGAAGGGGAAGGCCACAATACCTTACTACAATCAGTACATAAGCCAGCCCTGGGTCAGGATAGGCAGCAATCAATAGGGCTCAGACTCCTCTCCACAGGGTGGAGCAACAGTCAGTAATAAGCCTGCCCTGGTAATGCGGGGTTCAGCTCCCCTTAGCAGGGCTGAGCAGACAAGCAGTCAGTGAACCGCTCTGGTTCAGGGTGGGATAGCAGTCATGATAGGGCTCAGCTCTTCTCAGCAGGGCTAAGCAGACAAATAGTCCAGTGCAGGTCTGAAGAAGGGGAAGACTGCCACCCAGTAAAGGAGGGGCAGGAGGGAACAGGCCCACTCACTCCATTGCGCCCCAGCCTGGGGCTCTAACAGTAGCTGTCACTCGCTGCCAGTCAGTGCAGATCCAGGCTGCAACACACTAACTAAGCTCAGATAGGGCTGCCCCAGAGCTACTTTCTGCCTCCACCTCCACTGGTACTCAGGTCCATTCAGGGTCATTAGGGAGTTCAGGCAGGTCTATGCCCTCTAGGTAGTAAGTGTGTGACAGGTCCAGAGGCCTGGACACTTCTAAGTCCTCCAGATAATGGGCCAGCAACAGCTCAAGATATTCTCCTGGGTCGGGTTAGAGGGGTTGGCCATCAGCTCTGGCCAGCCTGCAATCTGTTCAGCTTCTAGTCTCAGGACACAGGCCTTGGGTCCCTCATCTGCTCAGAGACTGCCCTTTTAATGAGCTCCATGATCCACCTCTGGCACTTCCTGCCTTGCATGTCAATTTGCAGGGGAAGGGTGCAAAAATGCTCTGGCTCTGTCCACCACGGCTTCAGAGAGAACTCCTCTGCTTCCAGGGCAGGGGATGGCCACACCTCACTACACCCCATCCTGCCTCTTCCTGCCCTGCTCCACCCTTTCCCCCAAACCACACCCCTGTTCCACCCCATTTTTCTGCTTCCCACACCCCTTTCTCAAGTCCCTTCCTCAGAGTGTTGTGGTCCAGGGGATTAGCAGGAACTAAGGATCAGCAGTGGGAGATGGAGAAATCTATCCCCCTCCCACTTTGCTCTGCTAGTTTCCAACCACATCACTCCACTTCCCACCACTGGTAAGCATGGTCCTGACCCTTGCTGCCAGTGCCAGGCCTCCCGCTAATCCCCCAACCTAACTTGAACTCCCCAAAGCATGGGGTGCAGGGCAGTTGCCCTGAATTGTCCCATGGACAGGACTGCTCTGGCCATAAAAGTACTACTGCAACTCCTATTTGGCTGTCACCTAACCCCGTAGACATATAAATCCACTCAGTGCCTACCTTTTTGTAGTGACAATTCCATAGGTACCTATGTTTCTCCTTCTGACAATGTGCTTCTTCCTTTATCATGGTATCTCTTCCTCCAAGCCCCAGAGCAATTTACAAAATAGGGAACGCAGACATTCAGCTGTGTAACTCACACACAGGGGAGTGATCGAGTAGGTGTGCTCAGAGGCCATCTATTAATCCCAGACCCTAAAAGCAAACTCACAGAAAGCAGGTGGGGAAAGGTTGAAGAAGGATCAGGACATCTCTTAGAAAACTAGCCTAGACTACTCACCTTGAGACATAGGAGACACCTCCTCTGGGTTCAAGGCCCCTCTCATGATGAAGAGGGGATTTATACAGGGATTGGTCACTCCTTAGTCATTCGCTGTACCTATAAGGCTACAGAGTGAGTTGAACACTTTCTGTTGCACAACTGTTCATTAAATTGTTTAATTAAGGCAGAACAATTTCAATATGACAGCCTGAGAGGGAACATCATTGGACCATTCCATAGCTTAGTAGCTATAGCACCCATCTACAAAGTGGCTGATCTCTGTTCCTATCTCTTTGTACCATAGCTATTAGGCCATATATTACAAGACAGGGAGGGCTGCCTCCTCCTGCCAGCCTCTTTTGATTTGGGCTGCACACCTCACTTAAGCAGATGCCTGTCTTCTCCTGGTTTACAGGTCACAAATTGAAGCAGGTGCCTCCCTGCAGCTAGGACTCAGATGCCCATTTCTGAGCGGGACGGAGTTTAACACACACCTTTTTGCTCAGCATCTTCCCTTGAATAGTTTAGATAATGTACCATCTATCATGCTAGCTTTGTGGATTGCAATATCAAGCAATCTTTTTTCTCCACATTCATTGCATAAGAGTCTTGGCATCTAATGGAGACTTTGAAGATCATGGTGGTTTTCCTATGATTTTTCTAGGCACTGAAAAGATAGTTGTTGTGGTGCTTTGGGCTGTACTGCTCAGGTCCCTTTTGGGATCCCAGTCCTGGGCCTCACCTTTAAGGCTTTCACAGTTTACTTCCAATCTCTCTGCTCCACCAGGCCCACCAATGGGGGCAGGGAGGAGAAATTACCCCAGGGTCCGATGTTTCAAAAGGGCCTGTGGGTCTGGTCACCAATACTTCTGCAGCAGAGGCAGCACACGGAGCCCTAGGGCCTTTAAATTGCTTCCAGAGCACTGCCCCACGTGCTCTGGGCAGCTGTGAGGACTGCTGGGGGTGGAGGTCAAAGCATGCTGTATACAGCACTGAGAGCTGACTGCCTCGGCCCCGCCCCTTCCATGTGAGACCCTGCCCCTTCTGGGAGCATGAAGCTGCCCTCCCCCAACTTTTCCCAAGGGCCGGGCAAGGCTGCCAGCACCACTGTGCTGACTATCTTATTTTCATTTTATCAATTATTCCTTTGTTCTCACAACAAAGCCAGCATCCATTACCTAGTTGTCAGTTTTCCCTCGAGCATCTTCTTGCTCTCTCCTATATTCCTCATGTGCAGGATTCTTACCCTCAAACATGATGCTTATGGAACACTACTAGCTGCTAATGGCTAGAACAGCATTAAGCCAATCTCCCTATTTATCTTAATTAAGCAAACAGCACAACCCTCTCTTATTATAACCAGCGCATACAGCTAATTTATGCAAAACATAGTTGTATCACTATTACCCTTTATTTCCCATGTTGCCGCCATTTGTTTGGTTGCTCACTGATTCCATTTCATATGAAATTAAGATCAGATGCCCTGAGGGACAGGAATTCTATTTTACTACATGTTTGCATGGAACATGGCAAACCAGAGCCCTGATTTGGTTAAAGCCTCTGTTTGCTGCTGTTCCGCTAGTACTAAAATGTTATTACTTCTAAAAACTAAGCGAGTTAGCTGAGACATTCATGACTTATGGTCAGCTTCTCCTCTTCTCCTAGTATTATCTTCCTTTGAGCTTTTAGAAGTATAATCATAAAATGATTAAGAGGTGAAGTAAATTATAGATGTTGATTATTATTAATTGATAATAGTCAGGAGCGTGCTAAAAATCTTACAGCAACATATGAATGCAGCCTCTTTGGTGCAGAGTTTGCACTCTAGTTTCCAAAATGAAATATTGTAAAAGGACAAAAGGAGCTAAATATGCAGGTACATTGACAATATTACAAGAGGACTTGGAGTTAAAATGTACAAATCAAAGTTGTTATTCCCATTAACATTGAAACAATTTTTCATATTCCATGCCGTGAACAGACACGTTTCTTACCTTGTTTTCCAAACAGTCCTCATACAACACAGAGTCCCCAGACACCACCTTCTTGTGGCATGGTTTTTATTAATAGTAAAATAATACAAAGTTTAGTTCACAATTTCTCCCCAGGATTATCTATTCCTGAATTTCTCCTACCTTACTGCTCAGTTAAAACCAGGGTTTAAATTCTCATGTTTCCTGAAGTGCCCCGTGCCCTCCCCACTCAGGGTTCCAGTAGGAGGCAGGGCTTTCTGGATTCGAGATGCGCAAGCAGGGGAAACAGGGGTTGTGCCATGAGTGATTGTAAATCCCCTGAAACTGGTTCTCTCAATTCCCACCCCTCAACCTCCAAGGTATGAAAAATACAATTTTTGTTTTAACCTAGAAGCACTCTGCTCTGGACAGCTCCACCTGAATTTAAGCCCTGGTTCAAACCCTCTTGTTCTACAGAAAGGGTGCACAAAGTGGTGGGCATGCCTGGGGGGCATGAAATTTTGTAGGGTGGGGATGCACCAAGATTGCTTAATCAGTCCTGGAGGCGGAAGATACCTTGCGTCTCTTGCATGTGTCACCTGTTTGCTTTAAAGGGGTAGGCTGAGGCATTACTGGCAGCAGCAGCGATGGCTTCTCTAATGTCTCCTCTGCTGTTAAGCCAGGGGTGTGTCAGCCCAGCTGCCTCCTCCTTCCCTGTTCTCCCACGACTTTCAGCCATTGCAGCTGAGCTGATGGGGGACATTTT
Source organism: Carettochelys insculpta (assembly GCF_033958435.1). Taxonomy (NCBI): domain Eukaryota; kingdom Metazoa; phylum Chordata; order Testudines; family Carettochelyidae; genus Carettochelys; species Carettochelys insculpta. The sequence goes on along the minus strand of NC_134140.1, from coordinate 89,460,202 downwards.
GTTCGCCTTTTCCTGCCCAGCTCTGCCTCAGGAAGAGTCTGTGTCCCAGCTGTGCAGCCAGCACTCAGGGAAACTCCACTCCCAGGCCCTCCCATTTGCTCCCCCTCAGTCAGTGAAAGGGTTCCACTTGCCATGAGAGCAGCCAGGCTCTCCTGTGCTGGCCTGGGCACTGACTGGGCTGTAGGAGGGACTGATATCTTGCCACAGGGCTTTTGCCCCACCTCTAACTACCTGAAGCCCCTGAACTGAGGGCTTCTTTGGTCTGTTGGCTTTGGGCTCCTTGTACCCCAAGCAGTATGGCTAGCATTGCACTAACTCTCCAATGATTCAGCACTGGGCTTGAAGGGGAGGCCCTGACAGACTGACATGTGGGGGTGGGGGAAGGACTACTGGCCTTATCTCTGCCTAGAATAGGGGTGTGCAAAGTAGGAGATGTGCCCCCTTGGGGGACCATGAAATTTTGTAAGGGGGAGGCAGTGCAATTTCCAGCCCCAGCAGCTTCTGCTGGCTCCCCACTCCGCCTCCATGGCCTCCAAGTGAGAGTGGTGGGGTTGGGAGGGGCCTGCTAGTTGCTGGGACAAAAAAGGGGGCCTGACATAAAAAGTTCGCTCCCCTCTGTTCTTGAGAGTCCCTCTTCTCTCACCTCCCTTATATACAGAAAAGTAATGACCCATCCACCTCAGAAGAACCTACTTTACATTCCACAATGAATGCAATAACAGGCCCACAAATGAGGTGGGGAGCAATTCAATGGCAGCCTGTGACACGATAATGTCACAAAGCTTAACCAAATCTGAACACCTCCTGTGTGAAGCAGGTGAGTAAATATTAATTCAAATTCATCCCTAACATAACCCTTTTGAAAACACTGGGGTAAATTCTTTCCCCAAGGCCACCTAGGGGGTGATAATTGGTAGTATAATTACTACAGTGTAAAATAATTCTTCCTAGAGGTGATGGTGTTTGTGGAATACAGAGAAAAAGAAGGAAGTCTTTTGGGAAGGATCGGGGATTGAGGAGAGACAGCAAGCAAGAAGAAATTATGTTATAGTCCTGTAGCTAGAATACTAACTGAAGAGCTTGGAGAACTAAGATCCAGTCCTCCCAGCTCCAAGGACTATTTTTATTTATTCAAAGTAGAGCAACTACAAAAAGATACATTTAAAAGATTCTGCCCCCATCAGAGTAACCCGTGACCCAGTGATTAGCGCACATTGTTGATAGATCTGGAAAACTCTTCTTCAAGCAAGGAAGGAACTGAACCAGGGTGTCCCAAGTGCATGTTTTAAAAAACCCACTAGTCTAGAAGTTAGGGTGAGCACTCCTGGATTTTGAATGGGGTTGGCTCTGAGCACATCTACCTACTCAAGACCCAGAGGGGAGATAAGCACTCTGCAACTTACCTTTTCCTGATTTGGGAACCATAATGGGACTTAGACAGCAGATAGGAATAGCCCCCCATATGTCCCTACACAGCAGCTTAGGGCTTTTTCTATATCGTGCCAGGAAAGTGCTCCTGTAAATAACTACCTTAGAATGTGCAATCAAGCCAGTTATAACATTCTACAAATCACATCCCTCCAGAGCCTTTTATGGTACCTGCAGGCAGCTACAGAACTTTTTCCCTGAAAATATAGGTGCCAAGTGAATTTTGGCACCTACAGCAATTGACAGCAGTTTGTGGATCATACTGAAGCATAAAACTGGCATTTAGGTACCTAAGTGTGGGATTTGGTGTCTAACTATTTTTTGTTGATCTGGGCCTATTTCCTCAGGACTAAGTAAAGCAGAGTGCTTCAGTTCCGTTTACTACAGGCTGAACCTTTCTAATCTGAAACTCTCTCATCTGGCAATATCCATAATCCAGCATGATTTTAGTTAGCTGGACAACCACTTATTATGGTTGTGGCTAAGTTTCTTGTGGCCCCATGAAGTCTGATTACAGCCACCTGTTCTGGTTCTCAGTGTTCTATGCTGTTATTTAGCTGTAATTTACCACTTAATGTCTTCTAAGAGCCCAGTAAGTAGTGGAAGTGTTGATAATGTGCTACACAATACTGACCTCCTGTAGCACAGCAAATTGTCTCATTTGGCACTAATCAAGTCCGGAGGGTACCCAACAAGAGAGGTTAAATCTGTGCTTTAATCTGCTGCCTTAGGTGATAGTTGGGATATATTTTTCAACTTACTTGTCTTTTCATTATGCTCAGTACAATAAAATATATATAAAAATAAAATATATTCCTCTGAGCATTTGACAAAATGAATGAAAGTTATATTGCCCAAGAAAAGGTTGGGAAAATGTTATCAAATCATGAAATGAATCAGCTGACTACCTGAATGAGCCTCCCCGGCAGCCCCACAGGGGGCCAGGGAGCCAGCATCTCCCAGAAGCCCCTGAGGGGGACAAGGAGCCAGTGTCCCCTCGTAAACACATGGGGCCCGACTGGAGAGCCTGCTGCATCTGCCAGGCCGGGGAGCTGTGGCCAGCCAGTGGGGGTGACTCGGGACCAAAGGGTATTAAACTCCCCCTGGTCCAGCAAAATCCCTCATTTGGGACCACTGAGGTCTCAAGGGTGCCAGACCAGGGAGATGCAACCTGTACTAGAAAGGGTGGGATTAGAATTCCAGCATTTCTGCTTTCTAACCTATTCTGTCACTAAACTAAGCTCCTGATGCTGATTGCTGTTTTTTTTTTTTTGGCTTTTAGTAATAAAGATACCAATCCTTTTTAACCCATATTATACACATTTTATATTATTAATCAATTTGCTAGTCTCCATTTTGAAGCCATAAAAGTGAACGTTTCGGATGTGGCTGGGTAGATTAAGCGGATCATTCTGAAGTGGACAGTGCTATAATTTAAAACACATTAAATTCTACTTTATGTTCAGAGCCAGCTGGTAAAATGCATTATCATTTGTCCCCAGAAACTAATAAAAAACTGAGACAATATACAGAGGAATGTCTGGTGTCAGCTGTCAAAAATCCATTAAGAGATTAGTTATTAAGGTATACTTCAAAGCAAAACACTTACTCAGAGCAAGTTCAATTATGATGATCACTTACTTAATAAAGAATGCAGGGACTGGAGAAATGTGTTAAACTGGAGCAAGGTAGTTTGTGGAGTCTGGAAGCTGGGCACATTTCAACTCCATTGCATCAATTATTCTTCAAAATACAAAGACACCAACAGTAGTTAAGGTTTCATTGCCTGATGTAAACTGAGAATTTATTGGCAAACATGCTGTCTTTATTTATTTTGTTCTTGTCAAGGCTCTCTCCTTACCTTTCTCCCAAAGGTGTCTTTATGCTTTGTTCCTTTGGCCTATGAGAAAAGCTAGGCTGCTATAATTCCATCAACAATGCAACCAAACCAGTTCAAGCGCCTACCACGTAACCTGGGACAATCTCATCCTACCTGCTGAGTGCCTGTAAATACAGTTCTTCCCCTCTCACAAGCTGAGTCTTAGACTTGTTTAATAACAGCTTGTTTAATAACAGTAGCTTAAAATAAATTTACACAGTGACTCCTACAGTATTGCTAAAGAATGGAAAGGAAAACACCATTAAGCAAGTCATTGCCCCCAGAGTCTGCTGAGCCAAGTCCCTTGCTTAGAACACATGCAGCATGGTCTAGTCCACACGAACCCAGAGTTCACAGCTACATCAGCATGCAGTCTCTTGCCACAGAGGGGCAGGATCTCTTTCTGGCTGCTTGCCTGCTGCTCCCACTGGCTGCCCCTTGCTGGCCGCTTGCCTCATGTCCCGCTGGCTGCTTGACTCATGCGCCACTGGCCACCCCTGCCATTTTCCTGCTGCTCTCTGTGGGTCACTTCTGCCAGCTGCTTGCCTGCTGCTCTCCACTTGCCCACTGCGGGCCACTTGCCCACTGCTTTGTGGGTTTGGCTCTAGGAAAAAACATGTGATTTCCACTCTCAGTGGCTTCAGCTCTGTGCCTAGCCACAAGAATCTTAGCATCCACCAGGGTGGATTCTTACAGAATAACTACAGACCCCAGCATTACTCAAGGCTTTAGTTCTGTCTTTGAACAGCGTGTGCGTCAGGGAAGACTAGTTAAACCAGACTTATGGCTGCATGGCCAAAAGGCCCCCAACCAACTAGTTCAACCAATCCCTCTTGACTCCATAGTGCTCTGCTGAAGAGGACTCCTGTGTGATCCACATCTTACACAGCAATGACGACTGCCATGTCATAATTGTCCTTTAAGCCTAGGGCAGCATCAAAGATCTTCCACTTCATATGTCACTGGCCAGCCTCTCCACAGCGCCCCAAGTGTGATTCATGCTCTCCATTTCTACTTCAGCAGTCCACTGCCATGTTGTCTTAGGTTGTCCTCGTTTCCACTTCTCTTTCCACCATAGCACATGCCAAATATATCTCCAGTGTCTTTTCGTAATGATGGTGGACATGTCGTCTTGATTGCACCACGCAAGCAGGTCCTGATTTGAAATTATTCTTGGCCAAAAAAAATATGGAGGATCCTCCAAAGGCTTCTGGTGTGACAGGTCGACAATTTACCAAGGTCACACTCTGTCATCAGCCAGCACTCTGATCCATATAATTATGTTGATAAGACACAGCTCTGATAAGACTTTAGTTTGGCGTGGATGCTGTACTGTGATGACTTCCACACAGTATTCAGACTCATGAAGCCATTTCTGGGTTTACTGAGTCTGCTCTTAGTATTTTTTCTGACACCTCCATCTTGTCTGATGATACTACCCCAGTATGGAAAGCTGTCTGTGGCTGGTAGGCTGTAGCCATTGGTCTTGAGTGATGCTGGTGCCTCAATATTTAGGGTCATGATTTATGTCTTCTTCTGGCTAACTCTTAGTCCAACCTGTTTTCCAAAGATGCAGAGGCAATTTGTCTTCTCTTGCATATGATGATGAGTATAGGAGAGCAACATGAGGTCATCAGCAAAATCAAGGTCCTCTAGTGTGGAGAAGATGGACGACCTGATGCCTCTTGGCTCATCTTGTACTGTAAGCCACACAACCCAGTCTATGACTAAGTTAAAAAGCATTGGAGACATGATGCATCCCTGCCTTCCTCCAGTCTTAACTGAGACGCAGATCACTGTTTCCCATGTGGCATATGAAACTGTTCTAAAAACTCTTGATGAGCTGCACTACTTGTTGTGGTATTCCATATGCTCTCAAAATGTGCCAAAGACTATCCCTATGAATGCTGTCAAAGTCTTTTTAAGAATCAATAAAGCTGATGAACAATGGTTTCTGCCATTTAATGCTTTGCTCAATGATGTTACACAGTACAAAAAATTGATCTACACAATCCCTTCCTTTGCAAAAGTCAGTTCTTTCTTTCTATAGTGATTCATCAACAGTGTCTGAGATCCACTGAATAATGATCTTAGCAAGCATCTTGCTTTGCACTGAGAGAACAGTAATGCCATGCCAGTTGTTACAGTCATTGAGTACTCCTTTCTTGGGTATCTTAACAATAATTCCATTCATCCATTCCTCTGGCACCTGCTTCCTTTCCCATACTGCTGTAAAGAATGGTTGGAGAATAGTGGCTGCAAGTTCTGGGTCTGCCCTGAACACTTCAGCACTGAGGTTGTCGCATCCTGGAGCTTTACCATTCTTTAAGGATCTTATTGCCATGCTAATTTCTTCCATTTTTGATGGATCAGTATTTATGTCAAGGTCTGTTTCTGCTTCTAGAATATTGGCTTCTTCTTCTAGTGGTGGCCTGCTTAGAACTTCCTGGAAGAATTCTGCTCAACAAGCCTCTTGTTCCCTCTCTGTTGTAGGTAGATTTCCTTGTTTGTCCATAACAGGGACACTTGTACTGGAATGATACTTACCACTCACAAGCTTGGTGATTTTAAAAATCTTTCCTTTCTCTCTTTGAGTAGCTGCTTCTTCAGCTTGTGCTGATAGTTCTCCTATGTAAGCTCTCTTATCAGCTCTCATCAGTTTCTTGACATGCCAGTCTGCTTCTTTGTATTGCTGCTGGCATCCCAGCTTATATGACTGCCCCGTATCCACACAATAATTCAAGCATTGGTGATATTCCACAATTCCTACACTGGATGAAAACAAAAGTTGTGACTTTATAACAAGTTGTTTACAATAGGTAAAACACCACTGCTTCTTCTGCTACCCAGCAGGTCTTGCAAACAAAGCAACTATTTACATAGACATACCCTGAAACTCTTCACTCTTCCATGTAAGTGATCTGTGAAGAACACATTCCTCAAATTCCTGCTTCCACACTCCTTACACTATTGTATATTTTTAAAAGTATAAACTACAAAAACAGTGCATTCAAATAATTAATTTGTTGCTGAAACCTAAAAATACATATGGAAGAGGTTCTCCTTTAAGGACTGCCTGATATCAAATTTTGGTGCAATTCAGATCAGTGAAAGGTTTTGTTACCACTATATTGTTGGCACAGGTCCTTGCAAAGACCTATAGTCCGTTTAACACTTGTTTGACCAGCATCTGAAAAGTGGCTCCTACACTAATTAACCCAAATTAACATGTGCATCTCATACTCTTCCACATTACTAATAATATCAGATTTTTTCAGAGCATTATCTGAAGTAATTGCCAGTATTATTTTAGTAAAAAAATCTGAGATAGTTAGCTTTTATTAAGATACCCATCGTATCATTAACTCTAGGTATAGGATAAGTACCTGGCACTGTAATAGCACTGAGTTTCCTATACTCAACATTAAATCTTAGTAAGATGAACCACAGGTCAGTCAAAGCATTCAGACTCTATTATCACTCAGATTCGGCATGATCTGTATTTCTTTGCAGGTTTGCTCTTACACCTTGCCAGTGGTACAGTAGACTCTACTGGGGAATGGCTGTGATCTTCTACAGTAATGATTTTGTACATCAGCAAGTGAGTCATTCTGGGTTGCCAGAAAAACCTGTTTGTGTACTTGCAGTACAGATAAGAGACAACCTTTGCCTAATGAGACTTTCCATAGAAGAGTCAATTTGTCATTCAGCCATTAAATCAGAGAATGGTTCTGGAAAGGTAGGCACCTTGGCTCCCACCCACTCGCCTTCCCAGTTATAAAATGGAGTCCTCCTCTTTACACCAGGTGTTTGCCTGTTCTTTGGCATCTTGTGCTCATTAGACATTTGGGGTTGTGCAAAGGAATGAGGCAGGCTGACTACTTCCTGTACAGAACCCAAAGATTTATTCTAATTACATCTCAGAACATATGCTTAGAAAATGATTTTTGTTTTCTTTACACAAATTTATCCAAGTTCTTAGCTACGTTTCCCCTTTTCATCTCAGATCACACATTATCTAGACATCCCAGCACTTTTCCTGAGATCTGTACATTTCAGCCTGTACAATTTCGGGGTAATCGGAAACCTCTGCAAAACAGCTTTTTTAAACTGAGAATATTGCAAAGATTTTTCATCTTAAACTGTTACACACATGCTTAAAGTTTAACTCTGTTAAAATAACAGTATGTATACAGTCTGCATAGTTCTGCCACTCCCACATTTAGGGGCACGATTCAGACCAGTGAGAAGTGTCACCATTTATAAATGCTTTGGCTACCTGTGGCTTGCAGCCTGGGACACCCATACAGCCAGTATATATTTCATATTCTGTAAATTGTATTACTCTGACTCATTCCAACCTGCCAGAATTTACCCAGCCACTCGTGTTTTTAATCAGACTTGGTGAATATCAGCAAGTGACCAACTCACCCTCAGTCTTAAGCTTTCTCAACCCCATGTGCTCTGCAATGTCTATGCCTTTCCTGCAACATTCAGAGGGATACAAATTCACTTGCCTCTTTAAAGAGACAAAACTCAACAATTTGCCAGATTAACTGGATTTAACATATGCTTTAAAGCAAACTCAGAACTTGGCTGGATTAAATTAAAAGTAAAAAACAAAAAATGAGAGCAATTTAGGAGAGTTCAAGTATAAGAAATCAAATTAGAAGTGGTTACAAGCAAATAAAGGTGAACACACACATCTAAAAAGTCTAAAATTTAATCTAGAAAGGTACAGGCTTTGTTCAAAATGGCTCTGTCAGCTAACAGTCTTCTGGCAGTATGATAATTTACCCCACCTCCCTGCCCATCAGGATCTCTTCTAGCAGTCTGAAGTGTGGGACCCCTTTTTGTCTTAAGTGATAGAGATATGTTGGGATTTTCTGCCCTTTCTTTTCTAGTAAAGTGAATATCTTAAATGGATTCTTCCAGTTACCCCTTAAAGTAAAGTAATTTAAGCAATGTGGAAGATGACATGGACTCTGGTGGTGAAGGAAGCTCCTTATTTTTATTTCCTCCATTAGTGTTTGATAAAATGTGAATTGCTTTGTTTCTTTCAGTTTCCCCATTTCTCCCTCCATTAGTTGTTTAATCTGTTTATATGTAAACTGAGGTAAACCCACATTTCTTTGTTTAGGATAGGGCTTTTACCCACTTTTACCCGTCTACTTTTGAATAAGTAACATCATTCCAGATAATTCATAACTTTACATACATTGTTGATATTAGCCATGATATCAACTGGCAAGTTATTCGTTTTCAAAGGATACCTCAGAAGACATATTTTGCACATGATTATCACAACACTGTGTAAAGTATGAACACAGGTTGTGCACAGGGTTATACCTACAGAGTCCTGTGCTCTTGGAACATACTATTACAACCTTCAGGAAAGCTCAAATCAGAAACGGTGGTGCGTGGGGCTACAAACATGTTGTCTTACAGAAATCTTTGTTTGGGCTAGAGGACATAAGGAGCCAGAGACCTCTCCCACTTAATTCCTTCCAAGCACTTGTGCATCCTGCCTGAATCCCTGTATCCAGCTTCCTAACATCAAAATGCAAAGAGCAAAATTCTGGTCCTACCAAAGCCAAGGGCAAAACTCCCACTGATTTCAGCCCATGAAACACCAGGAGCCTGGTGTTTCAGGTCCTATATCAAACAGTTTTTTTTAATCTAGATATCTACCATTTACAAGTGTGCACCAACTAAGAACACTTTTATTTGATTATATGCAATAGAAGTATCATGCCACAATACAACTAGACAAGCAAACATTTTGAACATCATAGTGAAACATGCTGCCTCAGTGAGTTTAGGTCTCTTTCATTTACAGTAGGATACAAGTGGATTGAAGGATGGTTCTTCACATATGCAGCTTAAAACATTTTTAGATATTTAAAAATAAGTAACGTGAGCACACGCATTCAGCCAGGTGATTAACATCAAACAGAGCAGGTTGGATGTCCAAGCACCACACTGGTAAAGACGCCTGACTACACTGGCGACCACGACTGCTGATCTGGTAAGTGAGTTGTCCTCTGTAGGAATCGCGATGTAACATGGCAGAAAACTCGGAGGTAGGGAATCCCCTGTATAACCTCGTCCTTAAAATCCCCACAGAATTTGATGAAACATGGACCCACTGGACTGCCAGGCGGGGAGGGGAGGGGGGGGAGGAGGGTGTCCTCATGAATTTAAACAAAGAAAGTGGGGAAACTTGAACTGGCATATGTACAGCAATGATAGAAATTGAAGCTCTGAAGAACAGTAACAAAAGCAAAAGGTACAGAACTTTGCAAATGGTGGAATAGACAGTGAGATGTCTTAGAGAACATACCAGTGTCCCTGCCTTCAATGTGAAGGTAAAGATCAGACAAGAGAGATTGGAGGTAACAGTCAATAAACCACTGCAAAGTGCTAACCCTGTGGGCAGGGTCAGCAAGTATTTCAAACAGACAAGTTTTCTTCCTTTAATTGATTGAAAACAGCTGTTAGGAACTTAACAAAAAATGTGCTGCCCCCCTGTTGTTATATAACAGACTGCTGACATTTTTAAAATGCTGCCAGATATGGGATAGAAACTAATAAAGGCTGCCTTAGCCAAATTAAAAGATTGAACATGGGACAGTTGTAATGGATGTTGCCCTGGGGACATGTGGAATGACCCAAACATACCATCCTCTATTGACCCATGGGCACAAGCACCACACTAAAACCACTACCTTAAGATAAAAACCAGGTTTGGGAAAAATACCTGCCAAAACCAAGATCAATTCCTGTTAAAATGGGAAGCATACCTGGGGAAGGAGAAAGTCACCACCCTTATAGTTATACCCCAACTTACTCCTGAAGTTTTCCCTGTAAACAGACTATTAAAATAAATACAACATTCTGCCCAGGAAAAAGGGGATGTCTTTAAACAACTGGTTAAAGAAGAGGGAATACTGTAACAAAGTTAACCAACAGGCTTGATGCCTTAAAAAGGAATGAATGAATTCACATTGTGAGAATGGGAGTAAATCTATACTTTGGAATGACTGGATTGAAAAAAGCAGAAATTGCTTTTAAGCAACAGGAGAGAACCCCTGTGCGCGAGTTAAAAACTCAATTGGAACATTGGAGAATAGAGAGACTAGGATTCTCACCCTGTGACTGCAGTTGGGGTTGGAGAGATTGCGGAATGGCAAGAGTCAGAGTGAGTTGAGCAAATGAGTGGATGCTGCCTGAAATTTTAAAACAGGAGAGAATGAGAAGATGCAGCAGTGCAGCTGCAGGCATGCATGATCAGCAATAAATCTAAGAAGTCAGAGGAAAAATCTGTAACAGAAGTTGGAAAAGTAAATATTTTAACTTATCAATTGAATGATCCTGTTGTGAGTCATGTACCAAGCTACCTCTTTAGCTTGGTGCACATACCAATCAGGAGAAGTGTGATGCTTCTGGGAGAGCAAACTTGATTGAAGCAAAAACTATAAAACTATCAGAAATAATTTTAAATTTGCCAAGTATGTGTATAAAACAAATTCTTACTGCAACAAAGGAAACTGATGATGTGACTTTAATCTCAATGAGACTTGCTACTCAGACTGTAAATGTAATAAAATTGAAACACCCCGCCTCCCTACTGGAATGTCTGAGCGGTAAATACCCTAGAATACTGGAAAGGTATAAACGTCAGTAACCTTGGAAAGGGATGTGCCTCTGTATATTAAGTAATCCCCATACCCCTGAAAGCTAAAGAATCACTGAAGCAAGTCATTAAAAATTGAAAAAATGAAAACTAATCCACAGTGTTCAACACCTAAAGTGGCACCTATCTGGCTAGTCAAAAAACCTGATGGAACATGAAAACTAACTGTGGACTACAAAGGGTTCAAATGAAACTGTGAAGTAGGGAGCACCCCTAACATAAAGTGGTTCACAGTGCTTAATATGGCAAATGAATTTTGGAGTCTATCTTTAAATCCAGAGCCTTGGTATTGAACAGCCTTTGTATTGCAGGGCATGCAATACTTACAGAATATTTTGCATATAATGTATTATGATGGCACTTGCAATCTTTCACAATATTGTGAAAAATATGCTAAAAAAGAAGGGATTGTTGCAAACAGGAAAAATAAAGTGGTATGTGAATAATATCTCCATGGTCAGTGAAACTGAGCAAAACAAAACTTCTAAACTGCTGCCAAAAGTATGGTATAAAGTTTAACCCTTCTAATTTAAAAGGTGCTGGAAGGAAAAAAAACCAAAAACACAAAATACTGCATACTACAGCAGAGCCTTCATGGCTCTTGAAAGTAAACTGGGATTCTAAACAACGTACTGCCTATTGGATACTACAGAAACCCCAAAACCACATTATGTATTATGATTACAAATAATAATTGCATTTGGCTGTACAATCTCATAGGAGAGACAGGTGTTTGTTTATTTTTTATTTTCACAGTTATTTATCAGCCTGGGAATGTATACGGTCCAATGCAGTGTGGGTTATCCAACACAGCGAAATTCTCTGATACCACACAAATTGACCAGACCTATGCAGAGGTCCAGAATTTATAAACGGAGACCTTACCACCTACCACTGTGATACAGATGGCAAGCCAAATTCATCCATCTGGAACTGTTTTACAGCTGGTGTGTAAAGCAGAAGGAAGGCAACAAGCAGAACATATCCACAGAGCCACACCACCTGATCTTAAGAGAGCTTGAGAGTAGACAGGTGCAAATATGAAAAATTCCTGGACAAAAATTGATAGCAGAGGAAAAATCATAAAACTGACTTTAAAGTACCCAGGAATATATGTTTGTTGCTGGATGTTACACAATGTTCTTAATTGTGATTGGTCTATTTTTGTTGTTGTTGTTTTATTTTGTTTGTTATTTGTTTTATTTGTGCTTGTTTGTTTGTTTTTTACGGTGATTTTATATATAGGTTCCAGTAATAACTCTAAACTTCACACACTTCCTGAATAGGCTTACACACCCAATAAAATTAAACAGCTACAAAAGTGGCCACAAATATTGGACCACACAGCCATCATTAAGCACGTGCAGGAACAAGAAATAGATAATATTGACTACAAAGCTTTTACAATTTGCTAAATTTTACAAAAAACCTAAATTACATCCTGAGGATGGTAAACATGTGTACCTCAGGATGGCCATTCCTAGATTGAGACAAGAGTCAGTCAAGTTATATTATGCAAACAGTATGGGAACAGTGGTAAATAACACATATATACAACACTACCCCGTGTGTGTTTAGTCACAGACACTGGCCTAAAGGTTAATTAGGCTTGGTGCATTAAACATAAAGGACGGTGGCTGTGTGAATGCTTTGCTGCAATTAACACTAATGATACCAAAAGAGGCTGGACTTGTATGGTACACAAAGAATTGGTTCACGAGGTTATACGGATACAAAATAGGGTTTGTGCACTCGGTTACTTAAACTTTTCCATACCTGGACATATGTGTACTGCCAATAATAATGGGTTTTGTGTACCTGTTAGCAGCACAATTCAGATTGGTTCTCATGCTTTTTGGCCAACAAGCAGTGTGAACACCGCTACTGAAATGCTCTCCTCACCGGACATCTACAAGACCTTTTCCTTAATTTGTTCCCTCCTATAAAACATTATAGCTGGACATACGTAATTTGCTAGCCAAAACAAAAAAGAGCCTAGTATCTCATAGCCCTACTCACATCTCTTATCCCTATTTACATAACAATGTCCTATGCATATTACCTAAGCACCAGTAAGAGTCTATATAATCTTTATATAACTAGTTATAAGCATATATGTACATGTATCTTCACAACAAAAAGCCCTTGTCTTCAAAAAGGCACACAACAGCCAAAGCCATCTCATGTCATCAAACGCATTTACCCCACATTGTCGTTACGGTCCCGGGCCTAACATTTCCAGGCTCACCATAAGGGACTAATCAAAATCGGCAACTAAAATCTGTCTGTCACTTGTAAGAGGGAACGTGCACACCTTGGGACAGATGGGGCATGACTGTGTGGACTGAAAAACTAAGTTGGCAATATAACAGTGTTTAGCCCACTGGGTCACCTTCAGTCTATGCATTATGCTTTTCCAGGACAATGGGTAAACATCCTCTCAATAAAAAGACAAAAAGTTGAGGAATATAATAATGAGAAGGCCTGATAATCAGGCTTGCTATAAGCCTAAGGGCCCAAAATAATGGTCAACACCTAGCTAAAGCACCTCAAGCCTGAATAACACAGGGTTAAAGCAAAAACTGTTAGCTAGGTAGATTCTGCTCACAGGAATTTTGGAGGGACAGTGCTGATCAGAACATCACCCCAAAGTGCTAAGCACTCCATGACACACATAAACACATCCTGCTCGGTACCATGCACTCCCCATACTTAACAGCTTAGCATCAGGTACATTCTGACCAAAGTGCAGGAGCAAGTCGTAATGACAGCATGATGGATAGTGTTGTTTTCATGGTACCCCCACTACCCCCAAGTTAATGGGTAGATCTAGTTACACTGGGGGGCATCAATGTATTACAATGAAGGGATTGTACCTGGCTATGTAATGTGTATGTAACTTGCTTGTACATGAGTATAAAAGTGTATGTCACACTGAATGTATTGCCAGGTTTAGGGGGCACTACAGGGGCACTCTGGCCCCCTGAAAATATACCGAGGCCATCGTTGTGGCATAAGTGCAAGCAACAACATAAAACTGTACACAACTAATGTAGGTGCTGACGGCGGGGTTGGAGACCATACGTCAATGACAATAAAACCTCGTTCCAGTGCCTTCATGCCTTGATTAATTTGTGGTTCTTGGGGGTTCTCCAAGGTTTATGGTGTTGGCTAAATGCAGAGTTTACACTGCTGTCCAAAGAGACCACATACACGCAGCCAAGGTGATTGACATCTAACGTAGCAGACCGGACATCCAAGAACCACACTGGTAAAGACGACTGACTACAAAACAGAATGGTCCACTCCATTGAAGCGTTCACTGACCGGCTTATGTGTATTGACATTCCTGATGTCTGCTGTGTGCCCACTCATTCTTTGGCAAAGAGTTTGCCTGATTTGTCCAGTGTACATAGTGGTGGGGCTTTGCTGGCACATAATGTCACATATAATATTGGTCAAAGTACAGGAGAATGAGCCCTTGATCTTGTAACTAACATGGTTAGGTCCAGTGATGGTATCCCCAGAATAAATATGTGGACGAAGTTGGCAGTGGGGGTTGTTGCAAGGAAAAGTTCCAGGATTAGTATTACTGTGGTGTAACCTGTGAGTGCTAGTGAAAATCTTCCTTAGGTTAGGTGGTTCTCTACAGGAGAGGAAAGGCCTGTCACCTAGGGCCTTCTGGAGTGTAGCATCATGATCTAGAATAGGTTGTAGGTTTTTAATGATGTGTTGCAGGGGTTTGAGCTGGGGACTATACATAATGCCAAGTGGTGTTCTGTTATTGATCTTTTTGGGCCTATCTTGAAGTAGCTGGTTTCTGGGTATTCATCTGGCCCTGTCAATCTGTTTTTTTTACTTCGCCCAGAGGGTAATTAAGTTTTTTGAATGCTTGGTAGAGGTCTTGAAGTTTTCGGTCTCTGTCAGTAGAATCAGAGCAGATGCGATTGCATCTAAGGGCTTAACTATAAACAATGGATTGTGTGGTGTGTGCCGAATGGAAGCTGGAAGCATGTAGGTAAGTGTAACAGTCAGTGGGTTTCCAGTAGAGAGAGGTGTCAATTTGGCCATCAGTGATTTGAACTGTGGTGTCCAGTAAATGTCTTCTCATGTGGAATAGTCAAGGCTGAGATTGATGGGAGGGTGCAGGTTGTTAAAACCTCTGTGGAATTCGTCCAGAGTCTCTTTACCATGGGTCCAAAAAATAAAGATATCATCCATGTAGCATAAGTAAAGGAGGGGTAATAGGAGATGAGAAATAAGAAATCGTCTTTCTATGTTGGCCATGAAAATGTTAGCATATTGTGGGGCCATGCGGGTGCCCATAGCAGCGCCACTTATCTGGAGGTATAAGTTGTTCTCAAATTGGAAATAATTGTGGGTGAGAACGAAGTTACACAGCCACTGTCCCAAGATCCCACTGAGGAGTACACAAAGAAACTACAGCATCTGCTCAAGACCCTCCCTATAAAAACACAGGAACAAATACACACACACGCCCGCAGAACCCCAAGCAGGTTTATTCTACCTACTACCCAAGATCCATAAACCTGGGAATCCCGGACGTCCCATCATCTCAGGCATTGGTACTCTCACTACAGGATTGTCTGGATATGTGGACTCTCTACTCATACCCTATGCTACCAGCACTCCCAGCTTTCTTCATGATACCACCAACTTCCTTAGGCAACTACAATTCATTGATGACCTTCCTGAAAATAACATCCTGGCCACCATGGATGTAGAGGCCATTTACACCCATATCCCACATGAAGATGGACTTCAAGCTGTTAGGAACATTATCCCTGATGAGACCAAGGCACAAATGGTGGCAGAGCTTTGTGACTTTGTCCCCACCCACAACTATTTCAGATTTGAGGACAATTTATACCTTCAAATCAGTGGCACTGCTATGGGCACTACCAGAGCCCCACAGTATGCCAACATTTTTATGGCTGACCTGGAACAATGCTTTTTCAGTTCTTGTCCCGTATGTTTGTGCTACTTTGATGACAAATACATCATCTGGACCCATGGAAAAGAGGATCTTGAAGAGTTCCGCTGTGATTTCAACAGTTTCCACCCCACCATCAGCCAGGATCAGTCCACACAAGAAATCCACTTCCTGGACACTACTGAGCAAATAAGTGATGGTAACATAAATACCACCCTATACCAAAACCTCACGGACTTCTATGCTTACCTACATGCCTCCAGCTTCCATCCAGGGCACACTACATGATCCATTGTATATAGACAGATACTAAGGTACAACCGCATTTGCTCCAATCCTTCAGACAGGGACAAACATCTGCAAGACCTCTACCAAGTTTCCCCCAAGGAACTGAAGAATTGACAGAGCCCGATGTGTATCCAGAAGCCACCTGCTACAAGACAAGCCCAACAAGGAAAACAAGAGAACACCACTGGCTATCACATACAGCCCCCAGCTAAAGCTTCTCCAATGCATCATCAGTGATCCACAGCCCATCTTGGACACCGATCCTTCACTCTCACAGACCTTGGGAGGCAGGCCTGTTCTCACCTACGGACAGCCTGCCAACCTTAAATAAATTCTCACCAGCAGCTATAGATCACGACACAGTAACTCTAAACCTGGAACCAATCCCTGCAACAAACCTCACTGCCAACTCTGCTCACATATCTACACCAGCATCATCATCACAGGACCTAACTTCAGCCAAACCATCAGGGGCTCTTTCACCCACACATCTACTGACATAATATATGCCATCATGTGCCAGCAATGCCTCACTGCAATTTATATTGGCCAAACTGGACATTGTCTACATAAAAAAATAAATGGACATAAATCAGACATCAGGAACGGTAACACAAAACCTTTAGGAGAACACTTCAATCTCCTTCGACACTCAGTAACTAAGTAAAAAGTAGCAGTCCTACAACAAAAAAATTTCAAGAATAAAATGTAAAGAGAAATTTCAGAGCTGCCATTCATTTGCAAATTTGACTCCATCAACCAAGGACTGAACAGAGACTAGGAATGGGTGGCCCATAACAAAAGCAGTTTCTCCGCTCTTGATGCTCACACCTCCACATTAGCAACCAGCAATGGGCCATATTAACTAACCGCAACTAACCTGACTTGATTTCTCCTCTCTTGATGTTCACAACTCCACATTAACTGCCGATAATGGGCCACATCCACCCTGACTGAATAGACCTTGTCAGCTCTGGCCCTCTCTTTTACTGAGATTCCCTCTTTAAATCCCCCTCTGTAACCTCCCCAGTCACACATCTGATGAAGCATGTCTTTGCCCACGAAAGCTTATGCTCCAAAATGTCTGTTAGTCTATAAGGTGCCACAGGTCTTCATGTTATTTTAGAAGATACAGACTAACTCGGCTACCTCTCTGATAAAAGTTACATAGGTCAGCCACCAGATTTGCTGTAGTAATGTCAGGAATGGTATTCCTGATAGTTTGTAGTCCATCTTCATGTGGAATATTGGTGTAGTGAGCCTCTACATCCATGGTGGCAAGGATGGAATTGTCAGGAAGGTTTCCAATGTTTTGTAATTTCCTCAGGAAGTCTGTTGTATTTCAGAGACAGCTAGGAGTGCTGGTGGTGTAGTGTTTGAGGAGGGAGTCTAAACAGCTGGATAGTCCAATAGTAAGGGTGACAAAACCTGAAATGATAGGGCGTCCTGGGTTTCCCGGTTTGTGGATTTTAGGCAGTAAATAGAATAATTCAGGTCAGGGCTCAGATGCTGTGTCTGAATGAATTTGATCTCAAGTAGAGGCAGGGAGTTCCTTAAGTAGATGGTGTAGTTTCTTTTGGAACTCTAAAGTGGGTTTAACCGCTTAACTGACTGAACGGGTCGGGGGTGGCTGTGGTGACCCTGCTCGCAGTGTGCTAAGGAGCTGTGCTGCTCTGGGCCAGCTGGAGAATCCCTACCTACGGCACTGCTGCGGACGGAGGGCACTACAATGAGGCCAGAGCAACACCCATCTGCAGCAGCCCAGCTTAGGAGCGCCCCCACCTGGCTGGAACAGCCTCTGTCCACAGTGGTCTGGATGTGCAGCCGGGTGCTCCACAGCCAGGCTAGAGCAGTCCCCATCCTTGGTGATCCTGGGTGCACTGTGGGCAGGTATGTTCCAGCTGAGCTGAAGCAACCCCAGTCACAGCACAACCCCTGTTAATTTGAAATTTCTGTAATTTGACTCCTGTGTTTTATTTGATCACTCTTCAACTTTATAAATGAAGGCTGCAACTACGTTTAAATTCCAGATTTGAAATATAAGTGTATAGTATATTTGTGTGTATGTATATATAGTGTATAAACACACACACACACAGAGGTTATTAATGGCTCACAGTCATGCTGGAAGGGAATAATAAGTGGGGTTCCACAGGTGTCACTTTTGGGGCCAGTTCTGTTCACTATCTTCATCAATGGTTTAGATAATGGCATAGAGGCTTTGGCCACACTTGGACAAAACTTTGAAATGGCCTTGCTAATGGTCAAATCGAAGAATACTAATAAGGCACTGAAATGAATATTCAGCGCCTCATTAGCATGCCGCCAGCCATGGTGCTTCAAAAGTGCTGCTTTCGAATGCATGCGGTTTGGCTACACAGGGATCCTTTTAGAAAGGACCCCCCCCACACATTTCAAAATCCCTTATTCCTCTCAGCTGATGTTAGGAATATCAGCTGAGAGGAATAAGGGGATTTTGAAATGTGCAGGGTCCTTTCGAAAAGGATCCCCGTGTAGCTGAGCTGCACGCGTTCAAAAGCAGCACTTTCCAAGCTGCGGCAGCATGCTAATGAGGTGCTGAATATTCATTTCAGCTCCCCATTAGTATTCTTTGATTTAGCCATTAGCATCGCCATTTCAAAGTTTTTGCCAAGTGTGGCCACAGCCAGAGAGTATGTTTATTAAGTTTACCAATTATACTAAGCTAGAAGGGGTTGCTAGTGCTTTTGAGGATTGGGCCAGAATTCAAAATGATCTGGGCAAACTGGAGAAATGGTCTGAGGAAAATAGTTCAATAAGGACAAATGCAAAGTACTGCACTTAAGGAGGAACAGCTGGTTTCACACATACAAAATGGGGAAACTTCCTAGGAAGGAGTACTGCAGAAAGGTATATAGGGGTCATAGTGGAGTATGAGTCAACATTGTAACATTGGTGCAAAAAAACCAAACATGATTCTTGGATGCCTTAACAGAAGTGTTGTGAACAAGACCAGAGAAGAAACTCTTCTGCTCTATTCTGCACTTATTAAGTCTCAGTTGGAGTACCATGCCTGGTTCTGGGCACCACATGTTAGGAAAGATGAGGAGAAACTGGAGAGGGTCCAGAGAAGAGCAACTGAAGCGACCGAAGGTCTAAAAAATACGACCTATGAGGGAAGATTAAAAGAATTGGGTTTGTTTAGTTTAGAAAAGGGAAGGCTGGGAGGGCCAATGATTGCAGCTTTTGAGTACCTAAAAAGTTGATCAAGGAGGAAGGAGATAAATTATTCTCCTTAGCCTCTGAAGATAGGACAAGAAGCAATGGGCTTAAACTGCAGCAAAGGAGGTTTAGGTTGGACATTAGGAAAAATGTCCTGTCATGGTGATTAAGTACTGGAATAAGTTGTCTACATTAGCTGTAAAATCGTCATCATTAGAGCTAGTAGATAAATAGCCAAGAGGAATGATACAGATGGTGTTTGGTCAGTACTTGATGGCACTGAGAGTCAGCACCTCGGCAGCCCCAGTGATGGGATTGGCTGGGGGGGTGGCAGCAGATGGCTAAGTACTGTCACCACTTGTCTTGTTTTAAAAAACAAAAAAAGGCACCGTATATGTACTTTTCCCCCCACTGCTCCTAGTGGACGGTGGACACCTCGGGGACAGGGGTGCTGGCAGCGGAGGTCTGATGAGCCACGAATGGCCAGGGGCCGGTGGGGGGGAAGACTAGAAAAGACCCCGACGCTTTGGCCAAGGCGGGAGACTTCAGGGGCAAGCAGCTGCACAGCTGAGCCGGGAGAGGCAGCGGAGGCCCCCGCGCAGGAGAGGGAGAGCCGATTGTGCTGCGCCCCGCAGACACGGGCGGAGCCGACGTGGGGGGGAGGAGCCTGTCGCAAGTCACTATTTACTACTTCACAAACACGCCGGCGTGAGCCGCCCCGGTAGCCCGGCCACGCACCCAGAGGCAACGGAAGTCGGCTCCAGCCGGGGCCGGGCCGCACTGTTTTTCCTGCGGGCTACGCTGTGCAGCCAGCTGCCAGCGCGGGCCCCGGGGCCACGCGGGGTGAGCCGCAGACGCCGCCCGAGACTCGCTGCTCCAGGCGCGCGGCACCTCAGCCACCGGCCCCCACCTTGCAGAGCGGCGGTATCACTGGCCCCGCCCCCGCCCCATCCATCACTTCCGGGCCAGCAGGGTCCGCTTTCCCGCCAGGAGACGCTAATTTCGGGGGGCGAGGCGGGCTCGCGTCTCGCTCGTGGGGGCCACGTGAGCAGCGCCTGCGCCGCTGGCGGGTGGGGGCGCCGGGAGAGCCCTTGCCGGGGCCCCTCACTACTCACGAGCGGCTGCGGACTGGATCGGGAGCTGAGGTGCCCCCGGTCTTCAGCCCACATGGAGCGTTACCCCGCCCCGTCTCGCCACCTGTGCGCTCTGGGCCAGTCCCGGGCGGGGGGTGGGGGTGTCGAACAGTGCGGGCGCCTTTTGTCCGTTTCCTGCCGGCAGTCCTGTCGGGCATCCCCTGTTAAGCCGTGAGCCTGACCCCCCCCAACGGCCGCCGCCGGCTCTGCCCTCGTCCCTCTCCGGTCCAGGGCGCCCGTAGGCGCCCGACACTCCTGACAGCTGGAGAGTGTTCGCTGCCGGAGCCGCGCGCTGTTCCCTTCCTCAGTGCCTTAGCAAGGGCTGTCAGCGCAGCCCGGCCGTACCCTGCCTTCCGTAGGGCCAGACAGGGAGTGAAGGCCCCGTGACCAGCTGTCACTCTCTTTGTACAGACAATGTTTGTGTCCTTATGGGGATACCTGTACAGCCATTTCTTCCGCGTTTGGCTGAAATGGATCTTGAGGCAGCTCACTGGGAAATGTGAATTACAGCGGATCTGTGCTGGCTCAAAGGAAGGTTCACAACGGACGCTGAAGATAGGTAATGCAGGACCTAATTGTTAAAATACTACCAGCTTGCAGCTGGACAGCCAGTTCCTCTCCTTCTCAGGTTTAGCAACAGTTAATGTGTCCTAGCAGACTGAAGACATATGTGCAACAAACTGTTGGTTTACCTTCAGAAAAAAGTGGGAAAAATATCAAACTCCATAGTCCTGTTGGCAGATTCAAGGGGGTGAGGGTTACACGGGCCCTAGATACAGCTATAGTATTCATTGCTGGAATTGACAGCTGTAGATCATCTAGATTAGAAGCATTTTACCGAAGCATTTTGAGAAATCTGACATCTTTTCTATGTATCTTGTAACTTGTTTCCTGTATTGCCTGTTAAGCCAATGCATTTTTCATGTACTCTAAATTTACTTTAAAAGTAAAATGCTTCATATTATATATAAATTACAAATTCTTTTATTGAAGCTTTGATTACTTTCCTTTCCCCACTAGCTAAGGGAAGTATAGCCAGCTTCACAAAATGAGCTAAAAGGCGTGACACTGTCCCCTAAATTTCTCAACAATTTTTGAAACCATCACAATTTCTTATTTAAAACTTAAAACAAAACCAAAAAAACCCAATAACCTTGTTTTCTTTGAAAGTGGCACATGTCCATTAATATTAATTATAAAGCAGCAACACTGAAAATGATTACATAGAAAGTGCTGTCAAATGCAAAATTTTAAATTTTAAAAATAATTGCTCTATTTGTAAGTCAATCTTGGTTGCCATTGTAACAATAGTAGCAAAATGTACAGATTATGTTCTTTTGAAGTCTACTGTTCCTTTGAACTCTTGTTAATGTTATTAATTAGCATGGAAAGAAAGCTATTCCTAAATATACAATAGATGTGTTTTCACCAAGAACCCTTTTCTGTTTCAAATTTTCTCTTCAATCTTTCCAGGCTGTTAAATCAAGGTTGTAATGAGTAAATTGAAAAACTAGAAAATGAGTCAGATGGCTGTATTCATAAAGTTAGTGGCAATTTTACATCATGTAAAAGGTTTTTGAATCATCATTGTCACTTACTTGTTAATTTAAAATTATCCTTGACTAATTGGTGAGATAACCCTAATAAATCACTGGTTAGCTATGCTATTTATGTATTGTCAGTTATTTAAGTTGTAAAAAGTTTGAATTCAGTATATAAAACAGTTGTAGTGATACAATTATTTGTCTTGTATTACAGAGTACTCATTGGAATTATCAAAGAGTAAGGTAGGATTTGGTGGAGATAACTATACCAGAAAAACTGTTTTTAAAGACATATTCCCTTACTTTTAGAATTTGATAGCTTTTCACATCTTTTCGGTATGTACTCAGGACAGAATATGTCTGGGAGTAAAACTTTTGTTCTTTTGTTAAAATTTTGTGCAGAATAATGCTCAATATAGTCAGTGTTAACTCTGTTTTCACTATGGTTCAGAAGTATAGGTAAAACTGAACAAGACAAAATTGGTCTGTGTAATTTTTGTCATTGTAGCAAGGCCTCAGTGAGCTGCACGGCAAAAATAAAGCTATTAATTAGGACAGCATAAATGAGACTTGAAGATTAGAAGTCTTTTGTAGTGGTTGGTAGAAAATGGAAATGTGATGTGTAATGCTTTCATTGCAGGATTTATATAATTTATGCTATGCTGTCATGTATTACTGCTGGATAATTGAAGCAAAAAAGACAGATGAATACATTCTAGGCTATTTAGCAAAATCTTGCAAGTTCATTTTATTTTCTATATGTTCTGCACAGTAAAAAGAATGCTGTCAAAATTTTTAGACTCTCAAATTTGCTTCTCGAAAACTAAATGGCTGTGTGCACTCTACAAAAATAACTTTGAAGCTGAGCATCTACACAACCTATTTTGAAGTTAAACTTCGAAGAAGGTCACTACTGCATTCCCAGGAATGGAGTAAGGACTTTGAGGTTGGACTCCCTGCTTAACTTTGAAGTAAGGGAAAATATGCATAGACTTTCTGCTGGCTACTTCGATGTAGTTCCTAGTGTAGATGCACTCAATGGGTGCGTCTGCACTTGCATTCCTCTTTCGAAAGAGGTATGCAAATGAGGCATAAATTTGTGTATTAGCACCTCATTTGCATATTCTAATTTCAAAAGAAGAAAGCCAGCATAGACACTGCTCTTTCGAAAGTAAACCCCATCTTCAAAAGAATCCTGTAGATTCATCCTCCTCTTTCCCAAAATCTGGTCCTCTTAACAGGATGTGATATTCTAGTTGAGGTCTAATGAGCACAGAGTACAGCCAAATAATTATTTCTCATGTCTTGTTTATACCACTCCCACTTAATACATCCCAAAATTATGTTTGTTTTTCTCTCTCCCCCTCAACAATATTACACTGTTGGCTCACATGTAGCTTGTGATCCACTATGACCTCCCAGGATGATTTTCTGCAGAAGTCTTCCTAGGCAGTTGTTTCCCATTTTGTATGGGTTCAACTGATAGTTCCTTCTTAAGTGGTGTACTTTGAACGTGTCCTTTTTAAATTTAATCCTGTTTACTTCAGACCATTTCTCTAGTTTGTCCAGATCATTTTGAATTTTAATCATATCCTCCAAGGCACTTGCAAGCCCTCCCAGGTTTTTTTTGTCTGCAAACTTTATAGGTGTATTCTCTATGCCATTGTCTAAATTGTTGATGAAAATATGAAATGGAATTAGACCCAGAGCTGATGCCTGCCAGTTCCCACTCAGTTGCCCCTTCAAGACTGATTGTGAACCACTGTCTAAGAACGCTTTTCCAACCAGTTATGCACCCACCTTGTAGTACATTGAATTTCCCTAATTTGTTTGCGAAAAGGTCATGAAAGACGGGAAAAAGATTTACTAAAGTCCAAGTTATACTTCGTGCTGCCCCATACATAAGGTTTGTCAGATTCTGTCAAAAAACCTATTACAGGTTGAACCTCTTTAGTCTGGCACCCTCAGGACACGACCAGTGCTGAATGAGAGAATTTGCTAGACCGTGGCAGGTCAATATTGTGTAGCAGCCTTACCAGTATTCCTACCACTTATTGGGCTCCTAGAAGACATTTGGGGACCAGGGAACTGTCTTGCATGTATGGGAGCAACTTTAATAGCATTTTAAGAAAGATGTGGAGAAATTGGAGAAGGTCCAGAGAAAAGCAACAAGAATGATTAAAGATCAAGACAACATGAGTTATGAGGGAAGCCTGAAAACTGGGATTGTTTAGTTTATAAAAATGAAGACTTAGAGGGGACGTGATAGCATTTTCAAGTACCTAAAGAGGGTTACAAAGAGGAGAGAGAAAATTTGTTCTCCTTGGCCTCTGAGGATAGGACAAGGAGCAATGGGCTCAAACTGCAGCAAGGGAGGTTTAGGTTAGACATTAGGAAAAACTTCCTAAGTGTCAGGGTAGTTAAACACTAATAAATTGCCTAAGGAGGTTGTGGAATCTCCATCACTGGAGATATTTAAGAGCTGGTTAGACAGACATATATTGGGGATTTTCTAGATGGTGCTTGGTCCTGCCGAGAGGGCAGGTGACTGGACTCGATGACTTCTTGAAGTCCCTTCCAGTCTAGTGTTCTATGATTTTGAAGACTTTTTATTACGCCAGGTCTCACATCCATAAAAGAGCGCACACTTCACATTTGTTGAAACTCCGCAGTTTCGTCTTTCCAAGTTTAAGCTTACCATAAATTACTTTTTGGGGACTCTATCATCATCATCCTTTCTGACAACATGACCTGTCCATCTAAGTTGAGCTTTGATGCCCATTGCCTTGATTGCATATTGCTTTTGCTCTTTCAAGGATGTCAATGTTAATTGTTAAGTCAAGGCTTCTTTCTCATTCTTTGAGGTTACTAACAGCAAATTTGCTACATTTTTTCCAGAATGAAGATATTAGCCTAGGTCCTGAAATTTGATTCTGATTTTCGTTAAAATCTTCACCCCAGGAAAGTATGGTGTGGTGTTAATAACAAAGTATAGTTCAGGCCTTTCTCAGCCTAATATTGGCATCTCACTTCCAATAGTGTACTTGCTTCGTATGATGTATTAATTTATTATTGAATTGGAGGAAGACTGTCACTGAGAATTCTCACTTCTCAGTCTCATTTGATTTTCACAGGAATAAGTAGGTACTACTTAGCGTGTTTGACTATCCAGATCTAAACTATAGTGAATTACCAGTACATCATCTCTCAGGATCTAAGTTTTTCTTCAAGGAGTCTCATCCAAAAATCATCATGACAGATAATTATCTTGAGGTCTAACAAAAAAGCAGTCACGCAGCACTTTAAAGACTAACAAAATGATTTATTAGATTATGAGCTTTCGTGGGATAGACCTACTTCTTCAGATACAAAATCCCGCTGCTACCTCTCTGTTACCATCTTGAGGTTTGACAAGATCGTCTATGGTGCATGTATTTCACCAGCTGGTTGGATTTAAAAAAAAAAAAAAAAGTGAAACCATCCTCAATATTTTACAGAAAAAGCAAGTATACTTTTAAGGTAGCTGCATTTTGTGATGATGCCTCGACAACTGTCCCGTATTTTTTCATTTTTAAAAGATGCAAATGCAATAAGCATAAACAGATAGCTAAATAATAGAAACAAAATATAGGTTGAACCTCTTGAGTCTGGCACTGTCTGATAAGGCAACATCTGTGGTCTGGCACGATTTTAGTTAGCTGCATGGCCACTTATGGGTGTGGCCAGGTTTTGCGTAGTCCCATAAAGTTTGTTTACAGCCAACAGTCCTGGCTCTTGGTGTTCTGTGCTCTTATTTAGCTCTAATTAACCCCTAAGTGTTTTCTAATAGCCCAGTAAACAGCGGAAGTTTTGGTAATGCTGCTCAACAATATTGACCTCCCATGGTTTGGCAAATTCTCTTAGTTAAGCAGGAGTCAGGTCTCAAGGATGCAGGACTAGATAGGTCCAACCTGTAGGTGTTAAATTTTATATTCATTATTTATGTTCACTACACAGGTATTAAGAAATGCTGTACATGTTGATGGAACTGAAGTGGAAAAGTGTGTCACAGAAATAATGAAAGAAAAGAAGATTAATATGCAGAAGGATATAGGGTATGTTATTCACTACTGTTATACAGGTACTTCTAACTGGACTACATTATTTTACTTTTTATAACATTGTATGGGTATGTGATGAGATTATTAAAGGAATAACCAAATCAGGTACTGTTGTTTGGATAATATAGGACATACCCCATGCTTTAAGAATTTGATATATATATGAGGAGGATACATATGGAATGGTATGATAAAGGTTTTATTGGCAGGAGTTTGGAATAACTACATTGCTCAGGGCTGACCAACCCACAATTGCACGTGTCATCTCAATCACATCTTATATAACCACATATCCGGTATGACTGATATTACATGTTATTTTAGAGAATTGATTTAAAAAGTTATTGCATCAGTTTTGTTGTGTCTCTCCAACTGTAATTATGGAGGCCTTGAAGAGGTAAAATTAGAACTTATTTTTAAACAACTCTAGAAATGCTCGAAAGCAACTTTTGTGTATATAAAAACCATCCGCCATTTCAAAATTTGGGATATCTTATGGTCTTTGAAATACTGACGCAAGTGTGACATTTACTGTTTGAAAAGTGGAAAGATGCAGCTTTCCAGAGATGCAGTGTTCCAACTTCAATCTGTGTAGCATTGAAGTATTGCTCTAGTGACAAGTCTAAGAGCCAAATGAAATATTGCCCACTCTGGAGTTTAGATGAGTATAACATTTTGATGAGGGAAATAATAATTTCTCTCTTGAAAATGTCCCCCTGCCCCCTTGGACAAAGCTAGCGGGAGTTAATGTGCCACATTAAGTCCTGCAGGAGGTGTTCCCTCTTTTCCCAACAATCTAAGCAATGATGACTTAGTGGCCAGCTTATCATATATATCCCCCTTAAGATCCTGTGGGGTTTTTTGTTTTTCAGTTTTAAGAAAAGCCTGCAGGTATGTTTGCTCCAGATATCTGGTTATAAGAAACTTTATTTGGATGTGGAAAATCTGAGGAAAGTTCCATATGATTCAGATAACGAAGAACATGAAAAGCAACTAATCCAGGTGAAGGTGTCTTGGAATTCTGAATTCTAAACAATCACTAGAGTAATTGAATGCTAATCAATTAGCTGTAGAAGTTTAGCTTTCTTTAAATTTTGAAAACTTTCAGTCTGTTTGGGCTTTGTAAACTTGAAGTATAAAATTTATTTTAAAAAATGGAATAAACCAGCTCTGACAGGTACCCTTTCAGTAAGTCTGAAAAATGCCCTTTAATGTCTGCAGCTGTATGTGGGAGCTTAATTTATCCCCTTACTCCTAATTATTTTAATAGGTCCTTTGCATTTTAAAGATATTTACTGTTTCCAAGCTGTTGTGCAAGTGACTCACTAAAGTTTAACAGTATTGTAAAGCAAATATCGGACTAATGGCACTTTCCCCCAGGGGTTCTTACAGTAAGCTTAGTCCATCCGAAAATGGAAAAATAGTGGTACACAAAATTACCTTTATAAAACCCTCTGCATGCAATCTGTCCCTGACACTTTATAGTGCCTTCCACTCGAGGAATTTAATCACTCACATATTGTGGTGTATTTAGCATTACTCTCTGTGTGTGTGCATGCGCGCATACGCGCGCACACTCTCTCTCTCTCTCTCTCATATATTGTGGCTTTAATCCTTCAAAGACTTAGACATGTGCTTCAGTTGAAGCACATGGATCGTCACTGAAATCAGAAGGGGTACTTCATATCTCCCAATTGGTAGTTGTGTACCTTACATGCAAGATTATTTTGTCATGCAAGTGCATAAATTATTCCCAATAGCATGCAGACTGTCCTGTTCCTTGATGAATAACATGACTAGGAAAAAGCACTGGTGGTTCTCTTATTTGTAACATGGCAGTATATTTATGTAGCTTTGGAATTTGCTGATGCCCCATGAAAATCTGAAGGCTAGAATCACCAAGCAGTGGTGTGACATTGGTTTCCAAGGTGATGATCCCAAAACAGACTTCAGAGGAATGGGCATGCTGGGATTAGTCAATCTGGTGTAAGTGAAAATAAATTCTTTACTTCTCTGAAATTTAACTTTTCTATGTCTATATGAATTTTTATTTAGTATTATTCCCAATTCCCTCTGATTTTATTGAGAATAAGCGAATAGAAATATTGGCCACTGTAATACTCTACTGAAAAATGGGAAATGAGCCCTTTCTAAATGAGTAAACGGTTCTTCAAAAGCAAGTGGCATTGTTGGATAGGTAGTATTTTTAGTTACCAACTGTAGCAGGTAAGAAGAGGAGCAGAAAGGAGATTACAGTTAAAACATTCTGTCCCTGTATGATAGACCTGCCATGCTATAGCTGAGAAAGTAACTGATCAAAACTCTTCAAAATAAAATTAAAGGAATAATGATATGGGACATAAAATACAGAAGCTAATGAATATTACTTGAATGGGGGAATCCTGAGTTCTCTGGAAGGCTCCTATCCTACCGATCTCCTTCATCGTGTCATTCCTTGTTACATACCAGTTCTTCCATATACTTTTATTGGCTTTTATCCAGCATATTTTCTTCAATATTCATTTGTTTATAACTCCATTCCTCTATTCTTGTAAATGTTAGTTTATTAATTAAATGTATCTATACAGTAAACCTTACAGTCAGCTTTTGTTTGTTCCTTTTCAGGTATTTTAGTAAACATTACACCAGTGAAGCTCGCCAGATCCTCTCTCATTCAAATCATCCAACACTGGGGTAAGCTATTTTATGGGCCAGAGATCTTATTTGTAAACTTCTAAGTCTGTTGGCACATCATTGAGTATATGAAAAGGAAAGCTTAATGATATTTTTCAACAGAAAAGTGGTAAAGGGAATTAATTTCTTAAGTGTAAGTTAGTCCTTTAGGAGATACAGTCAGTGCATCTGAGTTGAAAACGGTGCATATAGCTATATGTATGTTCTGGGAAGTCTGTTTAGTAGCATTAGTAATCTGTAGTCCTCAATTAGTTTCATTCTGGCAAAACACTACTAACTCCACCATTCCCAAAAATAGTATGTCTAACAGAAATAAATTTAAACTCAGAAGGGAATAGTAATTATCCTTTTTTCTATTTAATAACACAAACTTAGTCAATATGTACATATTGATGCACATGGTACCAAGTGCCGTGTGTGTGTACGTACACACACGCGCGCCCCCCCCCATAGATTGTGTCCATCCCTGTCCTGGACACTGTACAAATCTAATCAAGATAATGAACAGGCTCTCCCACCCTTTATAAGACTTTACTCTTCTTCCACCCACCCAATCCTTAGGTAACAGTGCTTTGTCTAAATAATTAATATACTGAGCATGGGAAGGCTTCATCTTGTGCCTTGATGTGAATATTGCCCTATCTATTTGAATTAATGAAGATTTCAGCAATGAACACACATAGGTGTATCCTTTAACATATTATAAATTACTTTTCAAAATGATACATTTTGTACTACTGAACTTGCTCTAATTTTTTATCACTGGACATTTGAAACAGAAAGTCTGATACATAAAAGTAGCAGTCCCAGAGTTGTAATCAGTTATTTTTTGTAATTGGAATTCCACTTCCTTGTGGAAACAGGGTATCCTAGACAAATCCCCAAAATGCACTGTACTCAGTACCTGAAATTGTTTATATATTTCCTGATTTTAATACTTTCTACTCTATAACAAGCATTGAAAAGTGTATCACATGAAAATATGCAAGATCTGCTCAAGCTTCTGCTCTGTTGCCATAGCAGTGTGTTTGGTAGCTGTGATGTTAGTGTTACACAAAATTTGGAAGGAGGGTAGTAGTTTTGCCAGATCTATTTTTTTTCTTAAATAAGCTTTTACTTTTCTATACGCTTAGCCTGGGGCCAGTACACTGGTCATCCTTTGGGATGGGTGAACGTGGAGGGTTGTGTTAACTCTATGGCTCAGTCTGTTTGGAATAACTGACATTGTTTCTGGGCAGTGGGGTCTAACGGCCAAGGTCAGTATGGCTGCACTGCCTAGCAGGGCTGTGTGGCCAAATGGCCCTAGCAGCTGAAGAGATGGGCTGCCAACTTGAAACAGGCAGAGCCCAAGGTAGGGGATCTAGATTCTTCGGTGCTCCATTGGGTCCTAGCTCAAGGCTCTGACAGTGGTGGGTTTGCCTGCCACCTGCTCAATGGAGATCCTGACAGAACATGCTGAGGCAACTTAGTTCTGTGATCAGTTCCTTGTTAAATTCCCTTGGTTTGTTTCCTACCTGTTCCTCTGAAGCTGGTCATTTGAGGAATCCCATAGCCTCTCCTTCCTCTCAGGTATCAGGTGCCTGGGGGGTCAATGGTTGGTGCAATCTGGCAGTCCTCAACAAACTGGACATGTTGGCGCTCTCTCTCTGCAGGAACTAGCAACACACCTCTTGCCTTTAACAGTCAGGCCTGACTGAGAAGAGCTGCTCCCTTTTATATCTGAGCTCTAGCTTGAGCATGTCCAGTAGGGGCCTTGTCAGCCCACAGAGTGTGATTAATCCCTGCTGCACCAAGCCAGGGTTGGTAAGAGCTGGCCAATTAAACTGTCTATCCTATTCCCCATGGTTAATCAGAACACTGACCTCCTTGCTCCTGATGAAATTTTAGATTTCCAAATTTAGAAGTCCATCTTTAACCTTCACCCTCTAAGTGTACGCACAAGCTCAATACACATGACAGACTTTGCATGATTCCCAGAGTGACCCAAAATGTGGAATAGAAATAATTAAGCAGGTAGTAATTTTGTTTATACATATTAGCTCTGGAAAAGGCAGTAAATTGTAAAATTAACAGGGAAATGGGTTTCATTAGGGTCTAATAAGAAATTTTGGTGTTTCAGATATTCCTATGCAATAGTTGGGATCAATCTGACAGAAATGGCTTACAGTTTACTAAAGAGTGGTGCTTTAAAGTCTCATCTCTACAACTTGGTCCCTGGATTGCCACAAATGGAACACTTCCATCAGTTTTATTGTGAGTAGCTGTAGCTCTTTCCTCTTAGAGATTATCGGGATAGGACTACCTTATTACCAAAAATCCAGGCCTCTACCACCTGAGCTAACTCAATTAGTTGTTGGCGGTAACATGTGATTATCTCTGGACCAGCTATTAGTAGGCATCTAATACTCAGCCAGTTTGATTCACATGGAAGATATGAGTGTTGTGCTGCTTCTAACATGATTATGGTTTTATTTTAGGTATAGTTTAAAGAGATTATCTGGATTGCTCCTCCCAATCAAGTTATCACCTACTTGTCTGTTTCTTCATTGGATAAATTTGGGTGGATAGATGCATACAGAAGGCATCACTTTAATAAATAGCCAGTATTTTTGAAGGCACACATTTTTGCTACTTACTGTTACTCTGTCTAGAAGAATTGTTATTGAATTTAAGTGAGGCTCTCTGATATGGAGGGGATGAGTATCTCATGGGTTAGAGAATAGGCTTTGTACACCCAGGGGTATGAGCTCTTTCCTTGAGGGGGCCTTCTGAGTGTTCGGGGCTGGTTAGATTTAAAAAAAACATGTCAGGAATGGTGCTAGGTGCTGCTGTGAGGGCAGTGGACGGGGCTTGATGCCTTCTTGAGATCCCTTCCAGCTCTGAGATATGTATATATCTCTGTGTTTCATGGTGCTTCAGGCTGACTGGTTCTGATCGATCTTCCCTGCAAAAAGTAGAAAACAATGAACCACCAGTCTTTCAGAACTTTATTTTGTTTTCTTTACAGGTTACCTGGTTCATGAATTTGACAAATTTTGGTTTGAGGAAGAACCAGAAAGTATTATGTACTTCAACCAATACAGAGAGAAATTCCACGAAAAAGTTAAAGGACTTCTTCGAGATTATAACAAATTACTAACCTTATAGAATATAAAGAAATGGTGGCTTAATCTGCAATATACTGGGTTTTGTTATAAAAAGGAATTATGCATGGAATTCTCACACTTAGTTCACCAAAAATGGTTTAATGATGGAACTATGTATATTGAAAAAATTCAAATTTAGTTATGAAAGCTTGGACAATCAGCCTCTGTTTACAGGTCTTAGATGCTGTTCTCCAAAGGAAAGTTGTGGGTTGGTTGTTTTTTTAACATCCTGCATTGGTTCTTTTGCCCTCACAACTTTCTTACAGCTCTTGGCGTGGGAACAAAAAGCAGGTATTTATGCTGTATTATGTTTTTTAATACTAAGTTCCTTTTATACCATTAACCATTGATTAGATTTAAAATTGCTTTGGTTTTATATTTTTCTCCACTCCTGTCCCTGTGGGTTTTTCCCATACATAGCTTCTGACCCATAAAAATATTAAACTTCTTTGTGTAAAATGGTCAATGAAGATGTTAACAATTTATTTTAATTTGCAAGAGGAGGCTCTTTATTTGTATTAACACACAAAAACAGTGGAAACTATTTCTGGCTGAAATGATGCTCTCTCCAGGAAATAAATACCCACATCTCTGTGCCTGGAAGGAACTTCACTCAAAAATAACAGTAATTATAAAATGTAAGGCCTGAGTCCCTCAGTAAATAAAGGATCTTTCGTTACCACAAGCTACCATAGCTAACTTCAGCTCTCAATCCATCTCTTTGTTGGGGCTACAGTTTTTCAGTCTATCCACTTGATTTTGTATCTTTTGTTGGCCTGTTCTTTTCTCAACTACGAGTATGTTCTGAATGGGAATTGGTATTTAGAACTATTTACCTCTTTTTGTTTGTTTATTTCCCATAAAATTTTGTTGCAGCTGTATTCCTTGATTTGTGAGGCTATTTGGAACTCTTCTTCAGTTCATCCACACTTACTCTCAGACCAGGGAAGCGTCTTGCATGCATGGATGCAACTTTAATAGCATGTTTCCTGATTTTTGGCATTCTAGACAATCCAGGCACTCAGAGTTAGTACCAAGAGCAGTTTGTGATTACTAAGCATTGTTTAACATGTTAAACAGGCTTGGCTTTTTTTTTTTTTTTTTCAGACTAGTATTTAAATAAAGTGCCTTCTGCCTAACTCAATCACTGTGTAATTTGATCCTCCCTTTAACATAACCAGAGCCTCACAGACCTATCATACAGTAGCTGCTATCACAATACAAGTACTAAAATTAAATGCAATGCTTTAGTCTCACTGTCACTAGGCTTCATTGGTTATGAAAAAATATTCTACATGGGAGATGCAAAGAAAGCAAAAATTATTAAAAAAAATAATTGGAAGAGATTTCAAGCCCTATAATAAGTATAAGTATTACTGTATAAGTTGTGGTGTCTACTGCTCCATCCCCAAGTTCTTTGTCTAAAGGAATATTATGACCTGGCTTATTGGAGTCAAAATGATTGATAAAGACCTTGACAAAAGTAGAAAGCACTTATATACACAAAAGGTTTGTTTTGTTCTAAAAGTCGGTTACAAATAAATAGGGGTCTTAAGCATCATTTGAGCTTCCTCTGCCAAGGGAAGGTATATAAATATTTATCTTCATATTTGTTTGCCTATTACCATTATACTTAAAATGGTGCTGTTAGGGGAGGAAGTTCGCAAAACTGATGCAAAACTCATAACATATCCTTTCTGTGCGTATACTATAGTAACAATTTGGCAAAAATCTGTTTTTAAATGTACATTTTGTCCTGCTACACTGTTAATTCCTTGCTGGAGGCACACTGATATTAGTTACGTTGACTATTTAGGTACCGTGTAGAAAGGTTTAATTCTGCAATGAATTTCTGCAAAAAAGGCAAATTCATTTCTAGTTGCAAATTTACATCACACCACACAATATACATCACCATTTATATACCTATAAGTGAAAAAAACTAATTGGATTATTAGAAAATCCAGATCAATAATACCTTGCTTTTTAAGATCTGCCTCATCAACAGTACAGTTGGTGTGATTTCTTCCACGAAAAACATTTAAGTGGAGGGTCAGATCTCTGTAGTTCTCTCTTCCCCTCCCCCATGACACCCCGCCCCAACTCTTAGGGGTGTAGAATAAGCTCTCCTTGATTTTTACCTGGTCTCCAGCTTCCATATAGTTTCTCCACCCTAAATAACTCCATGCTTACCTTTGTGATCCCACTCCTAGCTTTCCTCGGGAACAGCTGACAAAATAGATAGTGTTTGAATTTCACTGAGGACAAAAGCCTGCTGATCAGAATCAGTGAAGCTGGTGCTACTATTGTTAATTTCACTATTGTTAGCAAAGAGATTCAAACAACAAAAAACAATAAATGGAACTGGAGCCAACTGGCTCTAGTATTAGCAATCAAGTTTTGTCATCCTTATATTCGGAAAACTATTTTTTTTTTTGCAATCGTAAAGGCTAGAAATGTAATTGGAAAAAAGATTAACCCTGTAGTTCCACAGAAATTGGTGTTAGGCTCCTTTGCTATCAGGAAGAACTTCCTTTTTGCCATTGACAAAAGGCTTTTCAAGCCATGCCTTATGCCATTTCTGTTTTCATAAAGAAATCTGAGCTAAAGTATCTTGGGGGTAGAGCCTAGAGTTTGAGTTCAGGCAAAAGGTTGTAGTTACCTTTTATCATCAAAACCATAAGTTGAGAACACAACAATACACAAATTAAGAATAAAGCAACCATAGTTGAACATGGAAAAGATATAGTCAAATGCATGGCTGTCAGGTCATATGTAATAATTGTTTAAACTGAGTATTCTATGTTTTTCTAGTTCCTACTGTATTATTTCCTGAACAGATCAAAAACTAATTTGTATATAGTTTTGTACTATTAAGTACATATTTTGCTTGTAACAGGTTATTTTTGTGTATTGGTAACTAGGTAGGCTAATGTGTAAAAACCCAGGGCAAAAATTGTATATAGGGAGGTGCGTATTTACTAGAGGCAAAATTGTCTTGCAAAGTCTAGTTAAGATTTTATATTAATTATTGCAGTGATATTATGAAATGACAATCCTAATGTAGCAGATGATGAGAGACTGGAATTATGCAATGACCTGTTTGTAACTGCACATAGTCAGTTTGCACTGCCTTGAAACTAATTGTGAATACTTGGTTACAAAACATCTTGCCAATTAAAGCCTTTGCTCAAGTCCTTTTTTTTTTACTACTGTTTTATTAGTTATGTAAATTAGTTTTGTAAAGCTTTCAATGTATCTTGTCTATCTGTTGGAAGTTAAAAGCCACTTTGAAGCTAATTTGCACACTGAATACATAGGAAGTAGCTATCTTTGTGGAGAGCAGTTATTGTCCATTCACAGCAATCTAAACATTAAATACATAATAACGGTCACTTACATGTAATTTCCAAGAATTGGCAGATAAGTTCTCAACATTTCTCCTTTTTAACATTTGAAGGGATATTGTCAAGTAAAGTTTGGCACTAAAGTACATTTTTTTGGCAAAACTAATTTTTCAAATGAAATTTAAGACCGAAACAAATGCTATTTTTTTAAGTTTTGCCTGGAACCCGTTTAACAAACTTTCTAGAATGTTTTAAACATGGTGTTCCTCCAGGAGAAAACTAAACTGAACTCAACAAATATTTTTAAAAAAAATCTTTGTATAAGGCAAGAAATTCAAAAGTAAAAATTTAATTGAAGAGATTTGGGAAGACAGATAATTTAAGTCTGCCCTAATAGCATGTGGTAGTAACAGTAAATATTTGTTTTTAAAAGTGCATTTTAAGGTTGACATTGTTATTCTACTTAAAAGGAGCAGTGTTGAAAAAGGTGGGTTCAAGTTCAGAACATTTGAGCAGATAGTTTTAAATTGGAATTGCTAGGTAGCAAAATGAAAACGTATTACTTGTTACCGTTTCTGATAAACCAGTGTTGAGGATCACTGGGATGTACACTGATCGAGCACTCCAAGGAAGAAGCTAATCGAACACTTCCATTCACAGTCTTTGAACAAAACGAGCACTTCAGTTTCCATACTTCTCCAGCTTGTCTAAAGCTTTTTTTCAATAAATGTTCCATAAAACATCTTAGTATAAAATTAAGATTATTTTGATGTGAGTTTTCTGGTTTATCTTTGAGAACTTTTGCATCCTGTGCCACTGAAAAAATGTGTGGTGAAAATCTAGTTCTTATTTCACATCATGACCATATTGTTATGGTGCTATATCATCTTAAATGGCATTTCATTCCTGCTAATTTATGGCACAGTTTCATTGCTGGTGGCAGCGGCTAATGGAAAAGTTGGATAGTAACTTGTCACTATTGTGCAAAGAGAACTGTACACGAACAGAAATGTCTATTTGTCACCGTAAAAAGCAATAATGTAAACTGTGATCTCAATGTGTTGGGCACAAGTGTTAGAATGATAATAAAGAACAAAACTCCAGCCATTGTCCATATTATTTTGTAAAGGCTTTCTTTCCAGTTGGCCTTGTTCTAGCCTCACTGTTAGCTTGCAGTCCTTTAAAAATGTAGTAGTATGAGTAGGGAAAAGAATGTTTTATATTGGTTTCTTCTTAGCATTCCCTTAAGGCCTTCACACCAGTATCTGTCTGTCTTTTGATTTAGGTTTCTCTCTCTACCACTTCCATGCCAGGCATTGTCAGACACAGCAGTAAAGTGAGTTGTTGATAAAAAGTTAAATTGTAAACAGGACAAATGTGGTCCATATCACAAATATCACATAATTTGGCTTTAATTGGTGCCTCTGTGGCAGTCTTAGCACAGAGACCAAGAAACAATAGGTATTTAAACTAAAGTATGGGATCCATTGGAGACTGACGGACTATGCTGCATGATGGTTTTCAGAGAGTGTAGCCTAGCCATCCCCATTTTCTCCTCTTGATTTGAATGTCACGTGATTCTTGTCCTGTTCTGTTCCAAAGCTCCTCATTTGCAACCACATCTTGCCCTTTGATGTGAAGGATGTACCTCAGGCATCTGTTTATGTATGACTGTAGCTTGTGATTTGAGGACTTTTTAGTATGCCAGATCTCACACATGTACTTCTGGACTTCACATGTGTGTTGAAGACTGCAGTTTTGTCTTCGCAGATGTTATTTGTGATCCTCATATGGGATGAAGAGTCTTGAATGCAGCTTTTGCTTTCCCTATTCTGGCACCAATATCTGTCTGTTCCTCCATCTCTGCCCCTAATACTCCCCAAGTACGTGAACTGCTCCACATCTTCCAAGCCATCCTTTCCCAGTGTAATGGTGGTATAGTTGGACTGGTTGAGCCTCATTGTTCTGTCTTTTTCCCTTGATGTTCAGTCCAGTCATTCAGGCAGTTTGGTGTAGTATTGCAATCTTTCCTTCCATGCTTTCACATCTATGTGAAAGGAAGGGTGACATCATCAGCAAAATCAACATCCTCTGTCTGAAAAGTGTCCACTGCGTGCCCCATTACTGGCCATTTGTTGTTCTGCTGATAATCCACTCTATTGTGATCAAGAACAGGAAAGACGACAGTAGGCACCTTGTCACACTCCTTACAGTATGCTGAAGGATTTTGTCAAGACACTGTTGTGAGCAACTTGGCAGGTTGGGAGTTCAGATGTTGAATAGATCAGATTAATTTTGGATGGGATACCACGATGTTGCAGCTGTTTCCACAAATGTCTCTATCAACACTACCAAAGGCTTTTTCAAAGTCTATGAAAGTTATGTACAGTGGGGAGTACCACTCAAGTGAGTGTTCAGTGATCACTCTGAGTTGCTATTTGGTCATTAAAAGGTCTTTCATTTCGGAAGCCAGCCTGGGCTTCTCTGAGCTGTCCGTCAATTTCTGTCTTCATTCTCTCCAAGGGGATCCTGTTGAACACTTTTTTCCTGGAATAGACTGTAATGTGATGCCCCTTTAGTTCTTGCATTCCTCCATGTTCTCTCTCTTTGGAAGCTTGATAAGGTACCCATGTTTCCAGTCTTGTGTGATCTCCTCAAATGGATCTGTCACAGTTTTTCCCCAATAAATTATACATCTTATAGACAGATCTCACTATGTGCCTTGATTGCTCCTGTGGGGATGTTGTCTTGGCCAGGTGCTTTTCCATTTTTCAGAAGGTAAATGGCTTTCCTGATTTTTTCGCTTACATCTGTTGCTGTTAATTTGCAGAGGTGTATTTGCAGGTGGTAACTGGAGGACCCAGGTGGGCAGAATGGTTCTGTAGCTCTTCAAAGCGTTCCTTCCATCTACTGCGCTGCTCACTTGGGTTTGTCCTGTACTGGCTGATCTATTGTACTCCATGACCCAGTTAGCTTCCTTGTGATGTCATAAAGCTCTTTCCAGTTTCTCCATCCTGCAGCTGCTTGTGCCAGGTTTTCCACAAAGCTCCTCTTATCCTGTTTTACAGCCTTTTTGACTTCTCTGTAGGCTTCTGAATACAATCTCTAAGTGTCCGCCTTGACTGCTGTTTTGATTATGTGCTTTTCCTGCTTTTCTGTCTTTGTTCCTTCAGTTCTCTCAGAGTTTGTGCTGTGATCCATTCTTTGTAATGTCTTGTCCTCTTTCCCAATGTTTTATTGCAGGTCTTTTTCTGGGCTGTTTTGGTGTGCTCCCAAATTTGTTCCACAGTAGCATCTTTTGGGATAAGGTTTGTCAGAAGTGCATAGCTGTCGGACAGCTTCCCTTGGAAGCTGGCTCTTGTCTCTATATCCTTCAGCTGCTCCCTGTTGAATCTTAAGTTCATCTTTGCTGCTTCTTTGGTATACCTCTTGAGCTTGAACTTGAGTTTTATCATGACCAAGTGGTGGTCTGAACCTACATCTGTTTCTCTTCCAACACACCTTGCATTGATCTTGTGAAAAAACTACTGATACAAATTTGATCAATCTGGTTTTGTGACTGGTGGTCCAGTGAAACCCATGTAACTGTTCTGTTTGTGTGGGGAAAATGCTACCACCTGTCACCAGTCTGTTGAAGGAAGAAGTCACTGAAGTGCTCTCCATTTTCATTCACATTGCCTAGGCCCCTTATTCCCATGGTGCATTCTCTACCCGAATTTATGCTTCCAATTTTTACATTTAAGTAGCTCATGAAAATTAAGGCATCCTTCTTTGATTTCTGGTTCACAACACTTCGTAGTTTCTCATAGATGTCTGTTTCACATTCCTCAGCTGCTTCACTGGTGGATGCATAACATTGCACAATCATATCGTCCACACTTTGGCGTAGAATCTGGCTGATGATGATAATACTGGTGCCCACTCCATTAAAGCACCAGATGCCTCAATTGATAACATCAAGCCCATGCCTTGTGTGTGTGGTGCATTGTCTTCTTCATGTCCTGAGTAGATGAATGTTTCACACCTGTTGCTAGGTGTAGCTGCCCAGATTGTCTTGTCTCTCACAAGCCCCAGACTGCAAGCTTGCACTGCTTCCATCTCCAGGGCAATCTGTGCTGTCTTCCCCACGTGATACATGGTCCAGGCATTCCACATACCACTGGTTGCTTGTCCTAGGCAAGAGAAGGGTCATTAGCAGGGCAACTTCCTATTGGCTTTCTGTGCCATGCTTCTCAATCCATGCACATTGCCAACTTCTCCCAAGACTTGCGTAGCTGTCAGTTTCTTTGTAGATGTTCCTGTAACTTTTGGTTTTTACAGATAGGGTTATTAACCCAAAGCCAACCTCTTTCACCCCTTGGAGAGGTGATCCAATAGCAGAAGATGAGGAGAAATTGCTCAGCAGTAGCCACCAGAGACCAGTAGAAATCAGAAGGTATGAAGCAAACACCCCACTACTTGGTGTCCTCAGACTGCGCAACGCAGTAATCTGACATGCTGTTCTAGACTCTGCTTCAGGGCTCTGGCTGTGGGCGTGTTCTTCTGGCTTAAGGAGAATTCCACCAAACCCAAAGTAAATTCCACTTGATCCTGTGATTCTAGGGGAAGTAGATTTGGATAATCAGAATTCTTACGATTTAGGGAGCAGTCTCCTTCTCACACTTATGTACTGGCTCACGGGAGCCAAGCGGGTTTTAATACACTACACATGCACCAGACACAGCCTGAGGAGCTGGGATTTGTTTGTCCCTCCCCCACTGCTCATACATGCCAGAGAAGGGTGTGTGACTGCTCTAAACCAGGGGCAGTGAAATCCACATTGGCTGAGAAAGAGAGGGGCACCTACTTGGGGCAGTGACATGTAGGGAGCCATGGAGAGGGGTGTTGAGCAAGGGGCAGAGGTGCATGAGGCAGAGTAATTTGGTAGGGGGTTCAGGGGTGAGCATGCAGTGCAAGTCTTATGGGGTCTGCGACAGCAGTGCAATGAGGGTTGCACTGTAATGGGGAGCAGTGCAGGCCTCAAGGGGCCAGGGAGTGAAACACTGTGGGCTGTACTGCAATACAAGCCCCAAAGAATCCGAAAGGGGCAGAGAGCACAGTGCAACAGGGGATTGCAGTGTAACCCTAGAATGTCTGAGAAAGAAGTGCAGAGAAATTGGGGCCGAGGGAGGGCAGTGCAAACTGGAGCGTTATCCTCATTTTTAGAGATGAAACTGACAGCACAGAGTGCAGAGCTAGCCTGAAACCCTGCTTTGCCTTTTCACTGTAAAACAACCTGTCCCTTCTTCCTTTGAGATGTTTTGGCACCTCTTTCCCTGGTCTGCTTCTATCATCAGTGTTTTCTACCTCTTTCTTCCCTCACTGCTAGATGTATCTCTTCTCAAATTTTCAGAGCTCATAAAATTATAACACATTCATGAGTATTACATTCAATTAAAATTACTGTAGTATATTCAAACAAAACCTGAAAAGCATTCTAAAATATACCTAAAACAATCTAATAATAATAAATAATTACAACTTTGCAATATAAGTACCTTTACTTTGGTGGCTCTGAAAGCTACCATTTTTGTTTGTGTGGCCCATAGGAGGCTTTGAGTTTGATATGCCCACTCTAGCTACTCTTCTTGATACTGTTCCTGTCCAGCACAACTTTTGTCAAAGTCTCTGTTCAAAGGCCAAACACAGAAGTTACAACCTCAAGGACAGAAAATCCATTTGTGAGCTGAAAGATTTTATTTTAAGCACACTCTCCCTCCAAAGATGGAGTTGCTTACCCAACGTAAACAAGTCCTATTAAATGCACCTTCTCTAGCAACTACATGTCAACAACTGCACACTGTGTGAGGAAATCTCTTTACTACTTATTCCACAAGAGGCTTAGCACTGAATTATGACAAAAGAGCATCAGCAGGATACAGAAACAGGGTCTCTGATTTCCTCAAGACCAGAGTTCACTCGTGTTTCGTTTTCTAAAACAGTTACTCCAGGCTTCTGGGGGACAAAAACCACATGCAGTTTCCAAAGTCCCTAACATAACTGCTGTTTCCTGGGAGCAGTCAGTTGCCACTGCTGTCAAAGGAAGAAAACAGCACTGCTCAAAGCCTCGCTATTGGCACCAATCCTGTGTGTGATAAACTTTAAAAAGTCGTTCTCTGAACAGTAGTTTTAGCTAGGTCGATCTAGCACCATGTGCTGCTTCTGAGCTGATGCCACACATTAAAATCCATCACTGATTTTCAGCCTCTGGTGCAGGTAGCCTTAAAGCCATCTATCACG
This sequence comes from Carettochelys insculpta, assembly GCF_033958435.1. Lineage (NCBI taxonomy): Eukaryota > Metazoa > Chordata > Testudines > Carettochelyidae > Carettochelys > Carettochelys insculpta. Next base: position 89,418,513 of record NC_134140.1, on the reverse strand, counting down.
AGTTTTGGTGGAGACTGAGCAGAAGAGATCTGCATCAGAATTCCTTCATGCAGTGCAAACACCTTTAGTTTGATTATTACTACAACTTAAAGGGGATTTGAGAACCGCTCCGAAGCTTTTATCACCAATCCTAGATGTGTCCCCATTGTTATTGGCCCCAAAACCTGATCTGGTAACAGAACATGTGGAACTTATAACTAAGTTAGCCATTTCGCTTCTGGACCTGAGATTTGCTGCATTTGTCAAGTCAACCATTCATCAAATTTCCAGGTCATAATTTCACAGAACCATTCTATTTCTTCATAGAATCCTAGGGCTGGAAGGGACCTTAGGAGGTCATCTAGTCCAGCCTTGCAGCCTGAAGCAGGATCAACCGTAACTAAATCATCCCAGCCAGGACTCTCTCAAGCCAGGACTTAGATTCTACTACCTCTCTAGGTAACACATTCCAGTGCTTCACCACTCGCCTGGTGAAATAGTTTTTCGTAATATCCAATCTGCAGCCACTCTAACTTCAGACAACTGCTCCTTGTTCTGCCATTCATCGTTACTGAGAACAGCCACTCTCCATCCTCTTTAGAGTCCCCCTTCAGGAAGTTTAAGACTGCTATCAAATCACACCTCACTCTTCTCTTCTGCTGGACCTGCTCCAATGCATCCACATCCTCTCTCTACTGGGGGGCCCAAAAGTGGATGCGATACCCCTGATGAGGCCTCACCAGTGCTCAATAGAGGGGAATAACAACTTCTGTGGATCGGCTGGAAATGCTTCTCCTAATGCACCCCAACATGCCATTAGCCTCCTTGGCCACAAGGGCACACTGTTCACTCACATCCAATCTCTCATCTACCACAATCCCCAGGTCCTTTTTGGTGTACTGCTTCTTAGCCAGTCTACACCCAGCCCATAACAATGCTTGGGATTCTTCTGTCCAAAGTGCTGGACTTTGCACTTGTCCTTAAACCTCAGATGTCTTTTGGCCCAATCCTCCAATTTATCTAGGTCGCTCTGGACTCTATCCCTACCCTCCAACATATCTACCTTAGCTTAGTGTCATCCACATATTTGCTGAAGGTACAATCAATCCCCTTATCCAGGTCACTAATTGGAGCACCCTACTTGAAACTGACTGCTAACCAGACATTGAGCCATTGATCACTACCTGGTGGGCCCGACCATCTAGCCAGCTTTCTATTCATCTTACAGTCCATATATCCAATCCATACTTCCTTAACTTATGGGCAAGAATTTCTCATGTCTACAGAGCCAGTTACCTCATCATAGAAGCTAATCAGATTGGTCCTGAACTTCTTTCCCCTTCATATTAGCTTCCCAGGGGATCCTGTCCATCAGTTCTCTCAGAGTCGAAGGCTGCTCTTCTGAAATCAAGGGTCTGTATTTTAATCACCTTTCTTCCTTTTGTCAGAATCCTGAAATGCACCAACTCATGATCGCTACAGCTCAGGCTGCTGCCCCCTTCTATTTTTCCGACTAGTTCTTCCATGTTTGTGAGCAGCAGGTCAAGCTGCGTGTGGCCCCTGATCAGTTCCTTCAGTACTCGTCCCAGGAAGTTATCCCCAACAGTTTCCAAAAGCTTCCTGGATTGTCTGTGTGCTGCTGTACTGGTCTCCCAGCAAATGTCTGGGTGACTAACATCACCCATGAAAACTAGGGCCTGTGATTTGGAAGCTTCTCTTAGTTGTCTGAAGAAAGCCTCATCTACCTGATTTTGTGGTCTATAGCAGACACCAACCACATCATCACCTCTGTTGCTTCTGCTTCTGAATTTAAATAGAAGCGTGCATACTGGATGCCTTGCAAATATACAGCAGAAATCTATATAATCAAACAGGGTTTTAAATAAAGCACAATAATTCTAGCTCTCTTATTTTAAACAGGAAAATGTTTGTAATGTGAGAAACTTGTTGAATGACTTACGTCTGAGTAGTTTCCCATTACAAGCAAAAATGCTGAATAAAACAAAGTTATGAAACAACTGGCATTTTGTGTTCTGAAATTGTATTTGGAGATCCAAAATCAGTTGCTTCATAGGCTTGCCATTGCAGAGTTGTCCAATAAAATACAATCAGCCTTGTTTTCCATATAGCATACATTTAATAGTTAAAAAAACAAAATCTCTGAGTGTATTTTATTTGTTCACATTTATCCTATCTGTGGTTAAAAACCATATCTGACAGTTTTAAAATGATTCTTTTAAAACAAAAAAATTAAACAGCAGCTTTGGATAAAAGATATGGAACAGTTACAAGGACAATGTGCAATAGTACAAAATAAACAGTTTTGTGGTGAAAGTATTTTTAAGACGGGAAATAAAATTGAGGCATGTGGGAATGATCCTGAACTAAACAACTGTGAATTAGAATATAAATCTTAAATATTTGTATAAAAGAAGCAAGAATTCAAAGTGCACGTGCCCCAGCTTTCATTTTAACTTAGTAAATTTAAACAGGATAATATTCAGATTATATAAAGTGACAGTGTTCTCAATAAGCCTTTAAAACATTCAGTTACATTATATTGCAGATTTTTTTCAGTTTACATTATTTCTACTTTCCAGTGTTGTAAATGAGGACATACGCAATACAGATTTTTCATCTCTTACACTACTGAGGATAGATTATTAGGTTGGTGGTAAAGGTTAGTTTTGAGAGTAGAATACTATTAGCTAGGTTTCAGATCCAGCTATAGAAGTACTTTTAATATTTAATGTTTAAAAACATCTTTTCCACTTTAAAAAGGGATACTACGAATCTGTTGAGAAACCTGCCTATAACTGCCTTGAGCAAAGAAAAGCAGGTTCAGGAAATATTTCTGGAGGATGTGTTTTATATATTTAAAAACAAAATTAAAGCATTCACAAAAACAATTAGCCTCTTGAGAGAAATCGCCTTGGGATGCTGCATGGTGTTTACTCTCCTTTCAGGTCCTACACAGATTGAGTGCTCCCTTTAAGTTTTAGAGATCTCCCATTTTCTTTCAGGCCTTTTTCACAGGCCTGTATTAAAAAACACACAAATATCTGTCATTCTATTCAGAGTTACAAATTGAGAACTAACCTTTACCATTTTTACACTGACAGCAAAGTTAACAATACACACATTTCACTGACAATTGCATTTTTTTTCTGTATGTTGAATAAAATGTGCATTCTTGTAACAATTCCCACAGAAAGTGATTACAATTCAGGGAAGTTATGTCTGCACCCCACTATTTTCACTTTAGTGAAAACTACCATGTTTTAAAATAACAGACCTGTGTCAGGTACTAATAAATATATAGTTTAAAAAAAATCTAAAATAAAAGAGATCTCTGGCTGTCCTTTCATCCCGACATAGTAGAGATCTCATAGTCACTTGTGGAAGTTATTGGCTTGCCCATCATACGTACATTCTTTGCATTAGTAATCCTAGCCATCATGGACACAGGCTTGTCAAAGTATCTCACCAACGCTGGTTCAGTCAAGAGCGAGGCTAAAAATTGCTCAAATGTGATGGCCCAGTCTCTGTCAATGCTGGTGCTTCTAGGCAGAGAAGCGTTGTGGCTGCTTCGCACCAAAACAGTATCTTCACCTATGTCTTCACAGTGGAGCTTTTCCTCCTCATGTGAGCCTGCACTCAGTACTGAATAGGAGGACATGGAGCTGTCATCTTTTGTATCATCATCAGAAATAAGCATGGAAGAACAAGCTCCATTGTCCCTAGGAGAAGAGTCTTCAAGCTTAATGTCCTCCATCTGTGCACCCAACACGCCGTCCGTACAAACTGTCTCCTCCTCATTTGCAAGGAGGCTGGCTTGAAAGGATTCACGCTGGTCAAGATCATACTGCTGGCTCCCCTTCTTCTGAAACAACACGCTCTGAATAGCTTTGCTGCAGTTGTTACTGCTCCCGTCTGTATCTTTTGAGGGCTGAACAGCAAAAAGCTTACCAACCTCACCAATTTCCAAAAGCAAACCTGTCACAGCAGCAGTGGCATGGTACAGATCTTGTTCATTGGGGTCCTCACTGAACATGTTATACATTGTCTTGCACAGTTCAATAAACTGCCCCTAAGTGTAAAGGAAAATTAGTTTTAATTAAAGGAAGGGTAGCAAATACGGCCTTTGAGAGTTAGGTAGGGGTGAAAGTAAGGAATTTCCTACAGGTACTGTTGTATTTCTCTGGGCAGGGGGTTGGAGGGGTGCAACAGAGTAGTACCTGTTCAAAATTTGAGTGTGGGAGGGAGCGCACATGGCTCTGGTGGGGGGTTGTTGCTGAAGGGGGCGCCCAGGACGGGGTGAAGCTGTAGGGGGTGTAGGAGTCAGGGTTTGGATGTGCGGAGTGTGCAGCAATCAGGTCAAGGGGTTGGGGTGCTCAGGGCAGGGTGTGCATGGTGCAGAGGGGAAGAGCACCCTTCGGGGGGGCAGTTCTTATTCCTTGCTGTGCTGCTTGTTGCTTCCCTTCCACCGCTATCAGGGAGTGAGAGGAAAGTGCACAGGATGGGTCACTCACTCCCCTGCCCCTTGCCTGCCACAGTCAGTGGGGAAAGGAAGATAGGTGAGCTGTGTACTAATGGCACCTGGGTGGGGGCTTTGGGCTGAGGGAATCCTGGACCCACGTGGGGAGGGAAGGGGCAGTTGCCTAAGGGCTTGGTGATTCAAAAGGGCCTGTAGCAGCAGTGGTGGTGGTGGTGGCTAGAGCCCTGAGACCTTTAAATCACCATCATAGCTCTATGTGGTGTGCTCCGAGTGGTGGCAAAGGGCTGGTTGGGGCAGGCTAGTCCCCAGTCCCACCCATTCCATCCAGTGCTTTAACTCTTCTGGGAGCATAGAGCCAGGCCTCCCCCACCTTGCCCAGGGGCTTGGCAATTTCATCCACCCCCGCGTGTACCACACCATTTATTTTAACCCCCCAGTGGAAGTTAGGATGGCTGATACGGAATATCTTCAGCCTGCATCCTTTGTTCCCTCCACGCCTCACCCCAAAATAGCCATGAGTGCTAAACCATGCAATATTTTTAAAGCAAGCTGTCATACAAAGCTGCAATTTGAATAGCATCATTTGCTCAATCTACTCTACGTTTATTTTGGTGTATGGCAAAGCTTCCAGCATTTCTGAAAAATAACTACCTACCAACAGAACTTACCTGGTTCAGTTTGGGTAAATCTTTTGCATTCTTTGCTTTGGATTTATTTTCCTGGCTCCACATTCTCAGATAGTTTCGATTCTCTTGTGAGTTTTTCTTACCTAACATCAGTGAATTGTCCAGAAAAGAGGAAGAGAGAGTCCATCAAGAGGCCCCACATTAACTTTTTTTCCTTTCTTCAAAAAAATCCATCTTTTTCAAGCAGTAAAATATATGAGAAAATATGTACCTTTGTCTGGTTTTAGGCTCACTGTAACAAACCCATCATCTGCCCCTTGTTTGTGTCTGCTGTCAAGGCCAATAACTACTGGAAAATATTTAAAAACAAACAAGATTTATTGTAGTTTCAAATACACATGTGTATTGTATGCATGTTTGCACAGCAAACCAAAGTAGAATAAGCAAAGATTTACACTTATGAAAGAACAGTCGGGAACAACAGAACTAAACAATCACCAATTTTTTGCTAATTTTTTCATCTGCTTAGAACTTCCATGTAATTAATAAAATAAGGACATGCACAATGGCCATCTTTTTATACAATACAATGCCCAGGGCCATGACCGAGGATTCCACAAAAACAAAAAAAAAACAAACAAAAAATCCACACACAATACTGTCACATTCTTCTTACAGTAATAACCACATGATAAAATTAATTTACAATGTATACCTAATTGCTTCTCCTACACTGTCCACTAAGCTATCTTCCAGGAGCCTACTTCCAACACTCCAATTCATCAGCTATAGTTTCAAATAATCAGAAAAAAGTATTTTCCCCCTGCCCTTCAATCATTAGAGAGGCCAAATGCACATGAGGGGCAACAGCCTGTCATCAGTGACATGTATACCTTCCAATATCCCCAGGAACTTCAGGGCTGGAAACAGCAGCTTTAAGCCACATGAAAAAAAAAAAAAATAGAAATTCCCTGCTTCCTAATGGACAGCACAGCTTCAGACTTCAGAAGTTGTTGTGCTATAATGTGCTGAAATATATTTAAGTACATTTTAGAGGTTTCTTATTACAGCTTTTCTCCATCCAAGCTCTACAGAGATGCACATGATGTTTCACAGTTTCCAAGGCCAAAAGGGACTACTGTGATTACCTTAACTGCCCTGGCACATAACACATATCATAGGACTTCCCCAAAATTACGCCTCAAGCATATCTGTTAGACAAACATCTAATCATGATTTTAAAAGAGACAGTGATGCAGAATCTGCCATAACCCTCAAGTCAACTGTTCCGATGTTTAATTGCTCTTGATAAATATGAATTTGTCTAACTTGCACTTTCAGACATTTCATAAGCTGGTTCTAAAGGCAGGAGAATCTAAAATTTAATAGCAACAAAGGAAGATCTTTTAAAAGTTCTCAGCATTGGCCTAAGTCTACACCTATTAACTTCACTGAAATGTCCACTCAGAGCATCTTAAGACCCATTAAAACACTGCCAAAATGGTTTATTGGTAAAAAGTGTGTGACAGGTGCGGACTGAAGAACACATGCTATGTTATGAAGTTTTGGAGGCCCTAATTTCTGCAGCTGCTGTTCCAGGTTCAGCTCCTCTCTTTCAGCTGCAGCCGATTCTAAAACCACTGGAACCAAATAAATACGCTCTGCAGAGGCTGGCAGACAGACCTCTTTCACAACCCACAGGGTATGCTGAGGCACAATGCTCATGTCTGGCCCCCAGTCAGCCCTTGTGAAGGCTCTCCACACCATGGAGAGACTATATGCCCTGTAGCCAGATGCAGCCCCACACTTTGAGGGTATTGCCCACAGGCATCATCAACTGTTTTGCCACTTTTATCCCTTCTTACTAACACATTTAAAATTAAGTCTGCTCTCTTCACAGGTCATCATGCTCATTTTGATCCCTCAGAAAGTCAGACATGATGAACTTGCGACATATCACTGCCACACAGTCAGCACAGCCCAAGAGTAGTTTACAGCATCAAAAGGAAGGCCTTGTGGAAAACAGACATCTTGATATCACAGAGGACACACACTAGTCATCTACGTTTCTTTTCATATTAAAAATATTTCTTCCTTTTAACCAGTTGAGAAAATAGACTTAAGTTACGGTTATTTAGGGTCTTGAACACTGAAAAGACAAAAGAAAACTCTTTTAGAGAATAGTCACCGACCATGTGTATACTCTGGTGTGATGTCTTCAAAAAAGTACTGAGTTGCTTCAAAAGCAGAATCTGGTTCTTCTTGCTCAGGGGATGGATCTGTGTGATGAAGAAAAGAAAGTACTGTGTTATTTAGCTAGAAAAACAAAGTGCATTTGAGTCAATGTAGTTTCACATTTGAGAAGCACAGTCCTGTATTGGAAAGGATATTCCCACTTGTATCAAATACAATAATAAAAAAAAACATAAATCCTCATGTTTCAGGGACAAGTCAACTGCTATTTGATGTGGTTAGGAAAAAGTTACTCCCATTGGCAGATTATTTCATAATTGTTCAATAAGTGGATTTCTTTTATCTTCTTCTGAAAGCTTTGGTACTGGCTGCACACCAGGAAAGACATGGCCTAAATGCATTACTCGGACCATTCCAAACTACGTACCCTCAAAGTCAAAACACTAGTCCTCTGTGCAAAGCAAAAGTAAATGGGTCTTTCACTAGAGAACACTCTGGGTGTAGGAGGTGGAAATGTTCTTTTGCTTAGGCTGCAGAGCAGTTCCTCTGAGCAGGTACTCCAGCCTACGAATGGCACGAATGGCTGCTACGGCTCACTGCATCCAGTGAGGAGGATTTGGCTCAATGATCCAGCATTTGGGATCTTTGCCCTTCCTTTCTAACCCTACATTGCTCTCCCAAGAGAGCTGCTGAAAAACACTACTCTGTGGCTCTCAATGTTGTGGGCTTCCTTGCCCTTCCCTACTGGCACCTGTCTACTCATCAGTGCAGAGTACAACAGTAGTAGTTTCACTGAATTTATGGGATTCTATCTTTTGTTCCAGTAAGTTCTGTGCAGAAGAAAAATGGAATGCTTCACTCATTAATAAAGAGGTATGGAACAGCCTAACTTGTGTTTTGCACCTGAAACAGTTTCAGTATCAAAGGTTTTGTCTGTGCATGTGTAACTGAGCTTCTCAACCTTACAGCACTTAGAAGTGGGCTCAGTATCTTTTTGAAGGACAAGACACCTGTAAGTTTAATCACTTGGATGGAGGGACAGTCCCTGATCTTCAGTAACAGCATATTTATGGCACTGAGCCAGAACCCGTGCCTTAGTTTGGTCATGTTGTGTATACTGGGAGAATTGAGAGGTGAGATGAAAATTTGACTCCCACACCCAGAAACCCTTTTAGGCTTACACTTATGCTTCTGATGCACTGAGGATTTTAAACTGGTGTAGCTTACAAACCCAAGAGATGGATCAACGAGGCTCTACCTTCCTAAAGGACTTCTCTCTCCTTCCACCTCTCGTGATAAGCAAGCAGCTATTTATTCAGACTTTCCTGTATTCTCCCAGAGTCTTGCTTGGCCTTTCATCTGTATGAGTCCTAAACAGAGCTTTTACTCCTTGTTTACTAGAAACAAAGTAGAGCCTCCACAGCTTATCCACAGGCTGGAAAAGCAAATCAAGTGCTCTCATTTTCATAGGTATGAGGACTTCCAGCCCCATACTTAGTTTTATTTGATTTGTAATTTAGTAAAACTGCATCCTAAATAATTTGAGCAACTAATGAATGTCTTCATTCAAGCTTGCCTCAGAGGCAGTACCCATTAAAGGTGATGGACTCTTTATGTATCCTCCAGCATTCAGGCATCTTTAGCAAGATACTTTAGCCTGTACATAATTTTCACCAAATACAGCTAGTGGAACTACTCCCACGCTTAAACTTATGGACAGGTTTAGGGTATCTCACTGACCTGGTCTCAAGCAGGACGTTTTCTTTGATGCAATACCCTACACTACCCAAAATTTGTTGGACACAAGAGAAGCCACTAGCACCCAGGAAAACAAACAACTGTCTATAAAAATGGCCAATGTATGGCATGTAGACCAGAATACTGATGATCCGCTGGACTCAGGGTGAGGTGAAAACAGAAACTCTTCTGTTTTACTGCTGCATGTACTCAGTTTCTAAAGGAAACTTCACTCTCCCATTTTAGAGCTGGGAAACTAGAGGACCTTTTTGGTGGGGGGAAAAGAGCAAAATTTTCTATTTTGACTGAGAAATCAGCCATTTAAAATGTCTTTTACTCACCAGGCAAAACATGCATTTTATAGAGCAACTTCAGTTTCTCTGTAAGATCTCCATGACACGCTGCACCTAAACAATATCCCATTGAACATATCTGTATTAGTACCCGCTATCAAATTAGTATTTAGAGATTTATAAATATTTATGAATTAAACCTCAACTAGTCTGTGAGGTAGGAAAGTATTCCCAGTTTTACACAGGAAAAGCAAAACAGACAAGTTAAAGAGAGTTTCTTAAGAACACACAGTAAATCTAGTCTATGGCAGAAGTAGGAATGGAACATATCACCTGAGTCCGAGTTCTGTGCTTAAACACTAACTCGCTTCTTTATTAGAAGCATGTTTATATTTGCAGCTCTCAAAAATAGTCACTGTCACATTACCACACTCAGGGCCGTAGGATTTTCTGCTTAAGATGAACTTTTTTGTGAGAGAGTCCCAACAGCGTATCTGAGACCAAATAAGGCCATCAGGAGACTTACACCAACTACATCATGAAATTTGAAAATGCACTGCACCACACCCCACTTCTGACAAAGAAAATTACTACACCATCCCAGGAGGGGGGACCAAAACCTGAGTCTCACAACTCTAGGTGTGAAGGCAGAGTAGAAGCCAAAGGCTTTCTGCCCCATGCCTGTAACCTGAGCCCCACCACCCAGACTGAAGACTGAGGGCTTCTGCTTCAACCTCAGGTGAGGATTGTGAGCAGGTAAATGGAAGCTTTAACATTGGCCCCAGAACCCTGAAAGTGTACAGCCAGCCTTGGCCACCCTATTAAAATGGGGCTGTGATCCACTCCGGGGACTGACCCACAATCTGAGAACCCCTGAATTAGATGTTTACTTAAAAAAACAGTTTAAACAAAATGATCAAAGTAATAAACAGGGATAAACTATTCGCTACTATTATGTTAATGTCAACCCAAATGTTGTGGGAAAATGAATAATATGAAATTCAAGTACTCTAAAACAGTCCCCCCCGGATGTTCACATTAGAAAAATATTTAGATATTGAAAATTAGATAAATTAGGTGGAGATTTATTTTATAGCTGAATATGAAACCCTAATGCCATTTAAGCAGAATTAAACTGTAATGTTTATAACTCTCTATATCCCATCTGTCCATATGAAACTAGTATCAGTCACAGTCAGTATAACAACAGTGTTTCAGATGGACCATTTCCAGACCTAAAGAAGTGGGTCTGTCCCATGAAAGCTCATCAGCTAATAAATTATTCTGCTAGTCTTTATTTATGGACTAGTTCTTCCTGAGTAACAGACAGTATTGCTCAGATTAATTCACGACTATTCTATAAATTCTTCTTACTTAGGCCAGAGACAAATTCACGGAAGTTGATTAGAGAATCTCCATTTTCATCCAGCAGTCTGAATAAGCGTGCAGCTAACACATCTGAGTGAGTTCCACATGCCCAAGGAAAGAGGAGAGCAAACATTCCCTTGAACTGCTCAAAATCAATACGGTACTGTTCCAGATAAGGCAGGCTGGGGTCATGACGGTCAAAAGCATTGCTATTCCCACCCCAGTAGCAGCTAGTCAGATGTTCTGCCTGAACAGAAGGCAAATGCTGATTACCATCATTTCTGTAAACAGCTCTACAACAGCAACAACACTAAAAATAAATACATTTAAGACAACATTTCAGTTTAGCAGATTCAATTCTGTCTAGTGCTTGCACTTTAAAAAAGGATAAGGATCCCCTTACACAATGTCTAATTCCTTTATAAAAAGAGAAAAATTCAGCTCTGGCTCCCCAGAAAAACACAGCATTATAGATTTTTGGTACAAAACAAAACCGAACAATTGTAACTCAAATATGTATATGAATGGGATACACAATTCCCCCCCGCCCCGACAGCTAAGTTATGTTTCAAGTTAGGAAAGGGGCTAATTACAGGATACTTGGAAAATAGAATGTTGCTGTCATAAGGTTAAATGTTTCCTTGACATTTGCAGCAGACTCCTGCTTTGAGTTAGTGTCTTATCTGGCTCCTATTGCAGTCAATAATAGGGGCTTTTGAATCAATTTCATGGCGCGGGGCGGGGGGGGGGGGGGGGGGGGGAAGAAGACACAGGGTAATAGGCCCTACTTCTGCAGTGTGATCCTGGACTCCTTCACTCTTTCATAGTCTCACCAGTTTCACAGTACTAAGTATACTCGGGTGCAGAAATACAGTCTAGAGAATCATACTGCAGGACAAAAACTACAGTAATTATGAGACTAGTTACAGGAGATTAAAAGAAAAAAAAAGTCACTCTTAAGCAGAATATTCAAGAAACTCAATCCTAACCAATCAAAAGAAGATAACCTATTGAAATGTGTGACACTTGGGGACTAAACCAAGAGTAAGGCATTTTAACTGTGAGTATAAACAACAACTGAAACAACATATATTGAGTATGTCAGTTTCTCCCTCACATGAAGTCTGAAGAACAAGACTGAATGTCTTTCTAAAAGGTTTACTATAGTTTAACCAGATTTTATCGGCTGATACAGGAATTACCGGGGGGAGTTCTATAGCCTGTGGTATGTAGGAGATCAGATCAGACCAAAATTTTGGAGAGTAAAGGCACTTTGAAGTTGCACGGGTACCTCAAAGTTTAACATGCTGAAGTTTGACACTTTGAAGTTGCCGCGAGGGAGACTTTGCCTAATGAAGTGCTGCATATTCTTTGCAGCACTTTATTAGTAATCTCCCATCACCCTGATTACCATGCCCCCTTCAAAGTTGAGAGCAAGTGCAGACATAGCCCACATGTAGCAGACAGCAAGCACCATGTGATGTAAAGTAATGGGCCATTCAAAAATTGAGCACAAACAACATACTTTGGGGCCAGATTTTCAGAACTATCCTCACACATCAGGTAGGCATACAAAGAAGCCTTCAGGAGCTAGCTGAAATTGTGGCCCAATATGTTTGTCTCTTCCTTACTTTCCAACTAACTGGTGTCATCAGGATACTGAATTTGTCTAACCAAATTGGTTAGCAAAATAATTATTTCTTCAGCATTCAATTATATCTAATTGCAAACTCCAGTTTGTTTCCAGACACAAGACAACACTGAGACAAAGAGGCCCTGTGGCACCTTAGAGACTAACAGATATATTGGAGCATAAGTTTTCATGGACAAAGACCCACTTCGTCAGCTCTTTGCCCACAAATATACATCCATTATAAGGTGCCACAGGACTTCTTGCTGTTTTTGCAGATACAGACTAACAGGGCTACCCTTCTGCTACAAGACAGCACTGAGTAGCTCAAAAATAGAGAACTCATTAGAAGACAGAAGTTTTCATGTCAATTCTAAATGTTACTTTTTTATGAATGCCCGTGATCCTGTCTACAGCTTTACCTTGAAAAGAGCATAGAGTTCCTCCAGTTCATCAATAGTAAAAGAAGTCTCAGTCACAATGGTTCGCACCTATGGGAATGTAACGTTAACAACTGAAAGCTTGCTATATATGTGCCATTTGAAAGATATTATTTCAGAAATCAATCTTAGCAAGAATGTCTTTGCAAGGACCTACCACATTGCGCTTAGTGGTGTCTTCAAGAGTCTGGATCACCTTCAATCTTTGTTTAAATCTCATCTGTTCAATCAGATCTGCTCGTATGCTTCCAAATTTCTAAAAAGGACAACAAAATGGATCCTTTGAACAACTGGGCATTAGTATCTGCAATACTTTGTTTTCTTTTTATGCATGAAAAATAAAAAACCCAAAACAATTCATTCGCTAAGTGTTTGAGCTATTCATCTTAGATCATTTCGGGACAAACATCGTGTGACATTAAAGAAACATATGATTTGCAAACAACTGAGTTTCCAGGAATGTGTTATTAGATATTCTTTTCCTCCACCATTTCATTTCCATTTGCCTCCCAAGCATTTCAGAAGGGATACAAACCCTCATGTTTTAGGGCATAACTGCCATCACTTAGAAATTTGCTTAGGAAAAAAACTTCTATTGTCAGGTTACTCCATAGCTATTAATGCAGGATTTTTTTCAGTTTCCTCTGAACACGGGCACTTTCTCATGCTCCTCTACTAACATCATATGTGCCATCATGTGCCAACAATGCCCAGATGCTTTGTATATTGGACAGACTTCTAACTGCCTTAGACAAAGGGTCAATGGGCACAAAACAGACATCAAAACACTCCAGATCCACAAACCAGTTAGTCAACATTTTAATGGAATGGGGCATTCTGTCAATGACCTAAAGGTATGTGTGTTACTGAAAAGGAATTATTGCACCATTTTGGAAAGAGAAACATCTGAGCTGGCTTTTATATTCAAATTCGGCACATTAACACATGGTTTAAATAGTGATGGGAACTTTCTGAGTCACTATAGGGGCTTGTCTGAATACTTGGCTCAATCTAATTCTTGACCTTCCCCCCCTACCCCTCCACTCTCTGATTTGCTCACCTTGATTATCTTTTTCTGATTTGTCCTCCTTGCTTACTGTTTTTGGTTCTCTGTGCCTTAAATATTGAGTCTGTTCTGAAGAAGTGGGTCTGTCCCACGAAAGCTCACCTAATAAAACATTTTGCTAGTCTTTAAAGTGCTACTTGACTGCTTTTTACTCTGAAATATTTGTTACTTGTCACTGTTAGAGACAGGAAACTGAGTCAAATGCATCACTGTGTTGACCTGATAAAGCAGTTCCTACATTGCCAAACAACTGTCTAAATCCAAATATCATGAATGAAATTCAGCCAATAGGTAAAAATTTCACAAGTGTTTAAATGATTTAAGAGTTGAAGTACCATTTTCAAAAGTTAATACTTGCTACCTCTTTTATAGGACTTCTTAACCGAAGAGATTAACATACTTTACAAAGGAGGTCAATTTAATTAAACCCCCCTTTTGACAGGTGGGAAAACTGAAGCACAGACTGGTGACGGGACTTTCCCAAGGTTACTGAGCATAGGGACAGTGGCAGAGAAGGGATGGAACCAAGTTCTCCTGAATCCCAGTCCAGCACTCTATTCACTAGACCTAATTTATCTCCTTAATACATGCACAATTTCCAAAGAACGTTACTATGTTATACCTGCATGCCAGGTGAAAGAATGAGGGCAAAAATACTGAGAACAGGATCTACAGCACTGACTCATGCACTCACATCCATGGAAGTCACTCCCATAGATTATTTGTTTCTCTGCACTATCGGTAGGGCTTTTTTTCTGACGGAACGCCAGAAAACAGCGCTGCTGGCACCACCAGTTTTAAAAGGCAGCTGAGCAGCTCCAAGCTGCATGTGGCTCTTTAAAGAGCCATTTGCAGCTCTTGCCGCTGCCAATCTCTTCCGGCTACCAGTGATCTGTCATGCTGAAAGACAACTCACTTTCACTGGTTTAAACCAATTAAAATGAGTCTTACTTCAGCACGGCAGGGCACTTGGAGCTGCCCCTGCTGGAGGGCTCGGGGAAGCCATGCAGCTAGAGTGATGAGGAGATGGCCCAGCAAAAAAGCAGCATGTGGAGCTCTGAGGCCTGGGTAAGGGGAGTGAATCCTGGGTTTTGGTGTGGGGTGGGAGGCAGTTTGGGGCTGTGGGGGGTCAAGGCGGGGGTTAAGCTGCCTGGGAGCAGGAGGGGTGTGCGGTCGGTGGGGGTGGTTAAGCTGCCTGGGGGTTGGAGGCAGGGTGGTTTGGGGCTTGAATTCCAGTGGGGAACAGTTTGGGGCTTGAGTTCTGGCACCATTTTTTTCTAGAAAAGGAGCACTGACTATCTGTAAGAGATTTTCTGACACTAACATCTCTGTACAGGAAACACTCAGTTTTACAGACTCTGATTTAGTGGACTTTGGCAACAACAGATGTCCCCCGCCCATTGTTCCCGAAGTTCACTGGAGTCTGTAAAATCAACCCCCTCTCCACCCCAATGAAGTGTAAAGACTTACCGCTGGTGCAACCTGGAGAAGCCACCACCTCCTCCGCTGAAGCCACCACGCGTACATGGGGGATCCAGCGGTGGCCCCTCCAGCTGCATACGGCAAGGCACCTCAAGCCATGTGCAGCTGAGTGCCTCTAGTGATGCAGCAGGGTCCAGCAGCTACTCCAGTGAGTGGCAGTTTTTTGGTTTTTTTTTTCCTGGGAAGTGGGGAGGAAGGCTGGGGAAGCCTGGCAGCGGTGGGTGGGCAGGTAAGGCCTCACATATAATGGACTTTAGGTAATAGTGGACAACCTTGCCCCCCATTAGTCCATTATATCAAGGGTTTACTGTGTTATGTCCTCTGAAGAAACTCAGAGTTTTCAGAACAAGAAATAAAGCTGGCCACCTAAGCTACCACATATAAAAGTCATAAAGGAGCCTGCTGCTATCAGTCCAGACTTGACGTGCATTCTACAGTGAAGAAAGTACAAGGTGGGAGTTAACTGGGAGTTAATATTACTCCTTCACTGAGTTCTCAGATTCATCATTTCCTCCTCCCTTCCCCCAAGGCAAGTGCCATGGGACAGCTGTTCGGATAGAGCTTGCCTTCCTTCTGCAACAAAAAGCATAGTATACACCCCTTACTCCATAAGAAAAATGATAACTTCTGTTTTCTTGCTATTTTTATAAAGTTTTTAGTGAAGGGTAAGTGACAAGGGTTGAGAAGCTAAAATACTAAAAATATAGTAAATATTAGTTCAATGGCAGCTGGAGATTTCCTGAAATTTACAATAAATGTGTCTCTCACAGGTATCCAAAGCCCAACACAATGAATCCACATTCCCAAGTGGGTGCAGTGAACTAAGGGTCAATGCAAACAGATTTTCAAATAGATTCAGAGTATAAGTGTAAAAAAAAAAAAAAAAGATGGACATTTACCAGTATAGTTCCAGAGACCTCAGCGTTACTATAGTAGGGATACCTTTGGCCTTGTTTCTATTCAACCCTATAAACTTTTGCACTAGCCATGCCCACAAAAAGAGACTGTGGGTCTGCAAAAGGCCAGTTTATTCATCTAAATAGAGTCAAAGCCACAGAAGTGGTGTGAGATTCAAAACAATGCAAAATGGCATGGTGTGATGGGGCTCAGGGGTTCCCAAGCAGTGCACCCTGTCCGCATGCAGGAGTGACTCTCACTTATCAGGCAGAATAAGAAGTTTATTAGTCGACAGAGGCATTGCTCAGTACAGCAGGCAGAGACAGGTCATTCCAACCCATCCTGGGGAGAGGAGCCCGAGGGGGGCCCCATCTGGGGTGTAGCTTCCCCTCAGCCAGGCTGGCTGCCTTCCAACTCTCTCTCCCCCCAGCTTCAAACTGCCGTCTCCAATTCAAAACCCCCTCAGCTCCTCCCTGCTCTTTGTTCAGGTCAGAGGTGTTACCTGCCAGCTTAGGTTACAGCCAAGGGGGGTCCTCCTTAGCCGCTCTGCCTGTCACACACCCATATCCAGCCTGACTCTCTCACGCACACCCCCAGTCCATCACACATGGCAGCTTTACATAAATGTCTACTCCACCATCACTTTGTATTCTTACATCACAAGGTGGGGAGTGGGGACTCAGCCTCAAATTCAATTCACCCTCACTGTGAATTCACTATTGGTAAAACCAGCAGCAGATTTCTGGTGCCTCTTCCATAGCTAATGAACTATGTCATTCTTTTTTAACCCTCAGACAAAGCGGACATAGGGTGTGTAGCTGAAAAATGTGTCAGGGGTTTAGATGGCTAGGATCAATGAGATTTAAAATATTCACTTGTTCTACATGACACAAGAATAAATGAATTTCCCGTAAAGGAGAGCTTGGGTTCCAGTTGTTGGTCCTGAGTTATAAACTGGCATTTAAAAGTTACGTGTCAAAGATATCTTCTGATTATTTTACTGGATAAAGTTTTATTTAAGGATTAGACAAAAATCCCAAGTCTTTAGATGAACAAAGTTTTCAATGGGTTTTTTTTTGTCTAAGAGAGTTTGAAGTCTGTCCAATATACAAAGCATCTGGGCATTGTTGGCACATGAGAGCATATATCATGTTAGTTGATGAACATGAGAATGTGCCCGTGATTCTGTGAATAGCCTAGTTAGGTCCAGTGATGGTATCTTCAACAACTACTTAAGGAACTCCCTGCTGCTACTCGGGATCTTATTCACTCAGACACACCATCTGAGCCCCAACCTGGATTATTGTATTTACTTCCCAAAATCCACAAACCTAGAAACCCCACACGCCCTATCATTTTGGGTATTAGCACCCTTACCACTGGACTATCCAGTTACATTGACTCCCTCCTCAGACCCTATACCATCAACACTCCCAGCTATCTCCGAGATACCACTGACTTCCTGAGGAAATTACAGAACATTGGAAAAGTTTCTGACAACACCGTCCTTGCCACCATGGATGTAGAGGCTCTGTACACTAATAGTTCCACACACAAGACGGATTACAAGCCATCAGGAATACCATACCTGATGTCACCACAATCAATCTGGTGTCTGACCTCTGTAACTTTGTTCTCACCCACAATTACTTCTGATTTGGGGACAATTTATACCTCCAGATTAGTGGAACTGCTATGGGCACCCGCATGGCCCCATAATATGCTAATATATTTATGGCTGACCTGGAACAATGATTCTTCAGCTCTTGTCCCCTATTACCCCTCCTCTACTTACGATACATTGATGACATCTTTATGATGTGGACCCATGGTATAGAGACTCAAGAAGAATTCCACAGAGACTAATAATCTGCACCTGATCATCAATTTATGCCCCGACTACTCCATGCGAGAGATACATTTCCTGGACACCACAGTACAAATCAAGGATGGCCTGATTGGTACCACACTACCGGAAACCCACTGATCTCTACACTTACCTACACGCTTCTAGCTTCCATCCTGCACACACAACTAGATCCATTGTTTACAGTCAAGCCCTTAGGTACAATCGCATTTGCTCTGATCCTACTGACAGAGACCGAAAACTACAAGATCTTTACCAAATATTCATAAACCTGAATTACCCACCAGGAGAAAGAAAAAAAACAAAAACAAAACCCAAATCGACAGAGCCAGACGAATATCCAGAGACTAGCTACTCCAAGATAGGCCCAAAAAAGCCAAGAACAGAACACCATTGGTCATCACCTACAGCCCCCAACTCAAACCACTGCAACGCATTATTAAAGACCTACAACCTAACCTTAATCAGGATGCCACACTCCAGAAGGCCCTAGGGACCATGGGAAACTTGGCCATACTCATGGTAAGTGGACATCTGGCTAACGAAAATCATGCCAGACCACAGATATTAACCAGACAAGAAATGTTCAACCTGTACACTACATGTTACAAATATAAATTAAAATCTACATCAAAATGAAACTCTGATCCAGAACAAAAAGTGTTCAGAATTCTTCTTTGGAGAACTCTGAAATTTTCAGAGAGTTTGTTCATTCAAAATGCATTTCATATCTCTCAAACCTTCATGAAATAGAACTGTTGTCCTCAAGCAGCTCTAGTCAAAACCCTAAGTTACCTCATAGGAAGTTCTGATGAGTCTGAAGATATCCACATCAGGATAAGGCTCTACATCATCGCTGAGCAGTGAGTGAAGGTGAGGGATTGGTGGCAAAGTACTGTCTTTATTAGTTACACTGTCCAAATACCTGTTTGGAAGAGAAGAAAAAAAATAAGCTAGATGAGAACACTTGGGATACATTTTTTCCTCAGAATCAATAGCATCAGGGTTACAAAGGGACTGATTTGATGCAAATATGATCAAACCACTGCATACCAGAATTGTCCAAAATGTGGACAAAATATTTTATCAACAGGTAATGCTCCATTTCTCATCAGAGCTGGATTAGTTTTGTTTATCTAAACCACATTTACCAAGGAACATATATAATTTATTTGATCACAGTAAGATGTCCATGATTTCCAAGTGATTCCTTAAATAGATTCTTGAATATTTGGTTTGAGTAGTCTTTAACAAATGGATATGTGTTGGGCACAAGCCACTTTATTCCTACTGGAACAGGGGATGGTGTGCTTTATACTCAATACCCCTGCTGCCTGTCTAATCTATCAAAACCTGGCTGTAAAAAGTCTCAAGGGCTTATTTTTCCTGCCTGTATAGCACATATAGACCACCTTGCAGCCACAGAAAATGTCCTTTAATAACCCTTCAGCAAGGACTGGGGCTTCATTGTGAGAGCAGAGATGAAATGACCAGAGTGTTTTTTGTTTCTGTTTTAAAGTAAATTACAGAGCCAACACACACACACACTCTCTCTCTCTCTCTCTCTCTCTCTCTCACTTATTTTGACTGTAAACTACCCTGAACCTCACTTAAAAATATTGAAGAACCTGATTCAGCAGTATCTTGAAATCTAAACATTACCACAAAATGTCAGGAACTCAAATGAAAGTTTCATAACCAGCCTTAGTTCAGACTGAAAGACTCATCCAGTTCTACTAACCTGCCTAAATGTTTGTATCTCTTCATGAGCCTGAGCCTTTCTAGATATACTGAGTTCACTGGCACATCTATTTCCACTCACAGTTACCCTGGTATTCAGGTATTTTTCTTAAATACACTTAAAAGTGAACACTCAGAAGGTTAAGGAACAAATTCCAGATACCTAATCAAGACCTGCTGAAGATCCCTATAAGCCAAGTTCTGGAGGATAGTCTAGAAACTAGAAAGAAAAAAATATTGTTGAGCCTGGCTAATAGGAGCAGTTGTGCACAATTGAAGATAACACTTCTGATTGCTTCACCTGTGTACGTTTTAAAAGGGACTGTTATTATTCTGAAACTTTGCGCCCCCTTGGAGTAGGAATATACTACAGCAGAACAGGTGCAATGCTGTTCTGCTGTAGTGATGTCATATAGGTGTTTCCTACATCAGTGGAAGGTTTTTTCCCCCAGCAATGTAGTTAGTCCACATCTCCAAGAAATGGAAACCAAGTTGATAGAATAATTAGCCTGTTGATCTGGCTCAGTGCACAGCAGTGTTAGGTCAACCCAAACCCATCCCACAAGTTGCAAAGTTTTTCACAGCCCTGAGGGATGCGGTTAGGTTGATCTACTTTATGGATGAAAGCCAGACTAGACAAGTAGCATGGTCATTCAGGATGTGAAGAACACTTTCTGACTTATGGCAGCACATATAGCTGCTGCTACAGACTAAAAGGACTGCAAGCATCTAAAATTGTGGTGTCCAACCAATTCTGAAACTAGCCACATTATTCTGAAAATATATTGTTCAAGCCAACTGGCCGAAGAGCCATGTGCAGGTAGTGACTAGCATATGAGACTAAGATTTATCACAAAGGTTATGATGGACGTTAACATTTCATGCACTATATCCAGTTTTAGAAAAAAAATACAATAAAGCAAAACTTTGGTTTTGTCCAATAAATACCTTCCCAGGACAGTCATTGCTTCGCCATCATCTTTACAGTTCAGCAGCTTGTCCACATTGGCATCCAGCACAGCAAGAGCTAATTGGAATATCACCTTTATTCCTTCATGGAAGAAACAATCCACAACCACCACAGCGCTTTCAAATGGCATTACACTAAGGAAAAGTGTGAGGAACCAGGACAATGAGATGGTGGAGATAACACCCAAGTCCTGCATGCAGTCATAAAGCTGTGGAACGTAGTCCCGGGCCAGCTCTTCAAAAACACCTTGATCCACCAGAGCTCCTGTTGGAAATAAGGAATATTTAGGCAGACATGAATACCCACCTGGGAAAAATATTACAAGAACATTCTGCCAGATCCTTATATACCTTTCCTTACCACCAGAGAAGGACTAGATTCTTCCCTGTAAAACTGTGATGGGCGGGGGGCTGGGGGACAAAAACAAAACTATTGTACAGAAAACAAATGTGTAAAATATAGAACCTAGTAAAAAGCAAACAGTATTTTTTTCTTGTTCCAAGACACATCCTTTGCATCCGTGGGTCTTGGCCCCCCACCAGTAATAGTGGAATTCTACTTCTCAGCATCACAGGAGTTGTGGTGGGAGAGGCAGGAGAAGAAATGATTAAGGTGTTTTTATTTTTAAGCTAATTTTATAAACAAATTTAGTGCTTGTAAAAGCTGTCTGGGGAGGCACAGAAAGCTGGAACACTTCCACAGCATGTGCATATCACACCACTACCTCCACAACTGAGGGGAAAGCTTAAAGTCTTTGCTTTGGCTAGAAAGGATAAATAGTGATTTTTGTGATGGCAGCAGACTGAAAGCATCAACTCATTTCATGCAAACCAACAGCCAGGCATCAGATCTTAAGGACTTACAGTTACTAGTGTCCTTTCAAAAACAACCACCTTGAGGTGAGTGGTAAAACAAGCTCCTCTTGTAAATTGCCTAACGTGGTCCCTTGCCAATATTCATTTGATAACTATATAGAGAAGTTACTCACCTGTGTAGTAACAATGGTTCTTGGAGATGTGTCCCCGTGGGTGCTCCACAGTAGGTGTCGGGCTCGCCCCGGCGGCGCAGCTCAGAAAATGTTCAGCAGTCTCCGTCGGGTCGCGCATGCGCCGATGCGCGTCGGCTCTTCGCGCGCTTACGGTCACGTGCGCGATCCGGTCCCCGCCAGTTCCTGATCAACCGCTCCGGACGCCCCTGAAAACACACAAACAGAGCTCCGAAGTGGGGAGGAACGGGTGGGTAGTGGAGCACCCACGGGGACGCATCTCGAAGAACCATCGTTACTACACAGGTGAGTAACTTCTCTTTCTTCTTCGAGTGGTCCCTGTGGGTGCTCCACAGTAGGTGACTACCCAGCAGTAACCCCCCACCCCCCGAAAAAGGAGATGGGTACCCGATTTATGCGCAGCTTGCCCGTGAAAGGACTGCTGTCGACTGGCGTGTATCCTCATCAAGCATCCTGTGCCTGGCGTAGTGCTTGGCGAAGGTGTCATAGGAAGACCACGTCGAAGCTCTGCAGATATCTCTCAGCGCGATGCCTTTGAAGAAGGCCGTTGATGCCGCCATCGCCCTCGTAGAGTGGGCTCTTGGCAGAACTGGGAGAGGAGTCTTGCGACTCTTGTAACAGAGTCTTATGCAAGACACAATGTGATTTGAAATCCTCTGCGAAGATAGCGCTTCTCCTTTTGACCTGGATGCAATGGACACCAGGAGTCTGTCTGTTTTCCGGAAAGGTTTAGTTCTATCGATGTAGAAGGCCAGTGCCCTTCTTACGTCAAATAAGTGCAACCGTGCCTCTTCATTTGAGTTGTGAGGCTTAGGATAGAACGAGGGCAGCACTATTGGTTCGTTGGTATGAAAATCTGAAGAGACCTTCGGAACGAAGGCTGGGTGTAATCGTAAGACCACCGCTTCTTTTGAGAAGATTGTGCAGGGTGGTGTGGACATTATGGCCGCGAGCTCACTCACTCTGCGAGCTGAGGTGATTGCCAGGAGGAAAGCCGTTTTAATGGTAAGTAGTCGGAGGGGGACCGTAGCCAATGGTTCAAAGGGCGGTCCCGAGACGGTATGCAGAACTAGGTGTAAACTGCATGACGGCGGTATTGGTTTCTGAGGGGGGTACAGGTTCACCAACCCCTTTAGGAAACGCGAGACAACAGGATGAGCAAATGTGGTTGATCCATCCTCTTCATGCCGAAACGCTGATATAGCCGCCAGATGCACCTTTATAGAGGATAGCGAAAGTCCGTTTTGTTTGAGTTGTAGCAAATAATCCAGAATCGTAGGTATGGTGGCGTCCTGGGGTATTAGTTGCCTGGAGGAACACCATTCGGAAAAACGCGACCATTTGTGCCGATAAGTCTTTCTGGTGGAAGTTCTCCGACTACATTCAAGGACTTGTTGTACTCCCTCTGAGCATGTAGTCTCTAAGGCACTTAGCCATGGATTAGCCATGCTTGTAGCCAAAGTCTCTTCGGGTGTGGGTGCAGTATTGACCCCAGAGCCTGAGAGAGAATGTCCGGTACTGTTGATAGGGGAAATGGCTGATGTTGAGCCATGCGCAAGAGCAATGGGAACCACTGTTGTCGGTCCCAGGTTGGGACTATGAATATCACACGTGCTCTCTCCCTTCTGGTCTTCTCCAAGACCTTGTGTATAAGTGTTGTGGGAGGCAACGCATAAAGTAGAGGGCCCTTCCATGGGATGATGAAGGCGTCCCCCAAAGGCCCATGTCCCATGCCCGCTCTGGAGCAGTACTGGGGACACTTCTTATTTTCTCGGGTGGCGAACAAGTCGATTTGGGGAAAACCCCATCTGCGGAACACTTGGTGAAGTAGGTCTGAACGGATCTGCCACTTGTGAGTGGGCGCAAAGTGTCTGCTGAGTTGGTCCGCCTTGACGTTGTGGACCCCCGGTAGGTATGAAGCCTTTAGGGTTATATTGTTGGCGATGCACCAGTTCCAGTTCCGGAGTTGGACCCCGCCTCCGCGCAAAGTGTACGAGACCTGGCTCCCACCTAGCGGTTTATATAAAACATGGTGGTGGTGTTGTCGGTATTCACGCTGACTATTTTTCCACGCAGATAATTGTGAAAATGCCTGCACGCATTGAACACTGCCCTGAGCTCTAATATGTTTATGTGCAGTGTCTTCTCCACGGGGGACCATAATCCTTGAGTGGTTTTGTTGTCCATGTGAGCCCCCCCATCACATGTGGGAGGCATCTGTTGTAATGAACACCGTAATTTGCGGTTGGCGGAAGGGCACCCCTGTTAGGAGATTCTTGGGGTTTCCCCACCATGTTAGCGAGCTTCGTGCCTCTGTTGTAAGTGACACCCTCTTGTGGACGGTGTGGATTGAGGGTTTGTATACGGTTGCCAACCAATGCTGCAATCCTCGCATATGCAGCCTGGCATTTTGCACCACAAACGTGGTGGTTGCCATATGCCCCAACAGTTGTAAGCACGTGAGAACTGGAACAGTGGGGCTGTACGTTAGTAGTTGTATGAGAGATTCGATGACACGAAAACGAGCCTCGGGTAAATACACCCGTGACATGACTGAGTCTATCGGAGCCCCTATAAACTCTATATTTTGCGTGGGGTCGGTCTTTGATTTTGAGAAATTGATGATGAGGCCCAGTGAGGTAAGTGTGTTTGTGGTGAAGTGTATCATCCATAATACCTCCTCCCGGGAAGTTCCCTTTAGCAGGCAATCGTCCAGGTACGGGAAAATGAAAATTCCCTGTCTGTGTAGGTATGCTGACACCACCGCTAAGGTCTTGGTGAAGACTCTGGGTGCTGAAGAGAGTCCAAATGGGAGGACTCTGTGCTGGAAATGATCTGTACCCACAAGGAACCGGAGGAAAACGCCTGTGGGCTGGATGAATTGCGATATGAAAATATGCATCCTGTAAGTCGAGGGCTGCAAACCAATTGCCATGGTCAAGTGCCATGATTATTGAAGCCATCGTAGTCATTTTGAAGCGCTGTTTGCGTAGGTACTGGTTCAGTGTGCGTAGATCCAAAATGGGTCTCCACCCTGCTGTCTTCTGCTCCGTCAGGAAATACCTGGAGTAGAACCCTTTGCCTTGAAATTGTTCCGGTACTCTCTCCACCGCCCCTATGAATAGGAGGTGGTCCACCTCCCGCCTTAATTCCGGTAGGTGAGAGGGGTCTCTGAGAAGGGGTGCGGTGGGAGGATTTGGTGGAGGTAAAGACTGGAAGGGGATTGTGTATCCCGTGTTTACGATCTCCAATACCCACTTGTCCGACGTGATGCTTTTCCATTGGGGGTAAAATGGCTTGAGTCGGTGATGGAACATGTACTGAGATTGGCACTGAGGTACGGTCTTGGCTTCGCGGCCCTCGACATACCCGTCAAACTTGCTGTCTTGCACTTTGCCCTGCGGAGGCGCTGCCCTGCTGAGGCCGGCGCCTAGGGCCCTTATAACGTGTTTGTTGATGACGTCCCTGATCATACCCCCATTGAAATTGGGTACGTTGCTGTTGGTAACCATAACGGCGTTGCTGAGGATAAAATTTCTTCCTTCTGAACGGTGGGGTATATATCCCCAAAGTCCGAAGTGTCGCTCTGGAATCTTTGCTGGAGTGTAGGACTGAGTCGGTCGATTCAGCGAACAATTTTATTTTGTCGAAGGGGAGGTCTGCAATTTTGACCTGTAACTCCTTTGGAATGCCGGATGTGTGAAGCCATGACTCTCTCTGCATTGCCACTGCAGTGGCCACGGCACGGGCCGCTGTGTCCGCCACATCCAGTGCAATCTGCATGCCTGCTCGAGAAGCCGCGTAGCCCTCTTGCACAATTGCTTTAAGAATTGGCCTTTTTTCCTCTGGAAGGAAGTCCATGAGGGCAGTAGGCTTGGAATAATTGTCGAAATTGTGATTCGACAAATGAGCGGCATAGTTGGCCATGCGGAGCAACAGAGTAGAGGAGGAGTAGGCTTTTCTACCCAGGAGATCCAGCTTCTTTAGGTCCTTGTCCAATCCCCCAGATTTGTACTGGGACGATTTGGACCTGTGTTGGGACGATTCAACCACTAGCGAGTTTGGCTGTGGATGACTAAATAGAAATTCCATACCTTTCGCAGGGACGAAGTACTTTTTGTCCGCTCTTTTGTTGGTAGGAGGAGCGGATGCTGGGGTCTGCCATATATTAGTGGCTGCCTCCATGATTGCATCGTCCAGAGGAATAGCAATTTTAGAAGAAGATGGAGGCCTGAGGTTTTTAAGGAGTCTGTGGTGTTTCTCCTGCACCTCCGCCACTTGAATATCTTGGGATTGAGCTACCCGTTTGAACAGCTCCTGGAACTGTTTCAGGTCATCTGAGGGAGAAATGTCTCCAGGGACCACGGCCTCGTCTGGCGAGGATGAGGAGGCATCACTATGGTATCTCCTCCAATTCCTCTGGATCCTGGCCGTATTGATGTGATTGCCTTTGTGGAATTTCGAGGTGGGGTTCAATGTCTTTAGACCCAGCCTCTGATTGGGGAACCCGTGGTGTTCCCCCAGGTGGAAGCAGAACACTGTGGCGTTGAGGAGTGGTCGACGGGGATCCATAGTGAGACGTCGACCTCCTATGATGACGCCCCGCATAATGATGGCGGTCGTAGCAACAGGGACAGGGGCCCGGCCATGGAGACCTGGACCATGACCCAAGGATGTAAGGGTGGTGCCTGGAATGTCGAGACCTCCGAGATGATACCGACGTACGAGGAGAGCCTCTGTGAGAAGACTCGTAGGGATCTCTGCTAGATGCTGGAGAAAAGCATGCAGATCCCTGTGATGGGCTCCGAAGAAAAGGAGAAGGACATCTGTGGCAGGCTGAAGGTGTTGCTCCCTGTCGAATCTCCGGTGGTGATCGTGGTGACAGAGGCAGCGCAATTACCTCAGGAGAGGGGCTGCGGTGCCTGGTCTTTGTTTTAGCCTTTACCCTCTCGGGTGGTCCTATTGGTGAACTTGGTACCGGAGCAGGTGTCATGCTGATTTCCACTGCTCCCAGTGCCGTTGTCGTCGGTGCCATCGATCCCAGTGCCGTCATCCTCGGTGCCTCTGGGGAAGTCTCGATCAGTGCTGCAGTAGCCGGCGCCGAACTGATTCGTGCCCGCACGGCTCTCGGTGCCGTCTCCCTGGTAACTGCAGGGCCTTGAGTGGTTGCATGCGCCGCGGCTTTACCAGTGGAGGAAGCCAGCGTGCGCGGGCCCTTTGCTACACTCGTCCCGCTCCCAACAGTAAGAGGCAGGGATCGAGTAGGCGAGGCTCTTCGCGGGCCCTTTGTTACACTTGTCCCGCTCCCAACAGTAAGGGGCAGGGATCGAGTAGGCGAGGCTCTTCTTTTCTTCTGCGCAGAGGAGGTCAAAGAGGCAGCCTTCCTCTTGTGCGGTCCTGAAGAGCCCTCCGCATGCGTTGCCTTCGATGAGGCAGGCTGAAGTGCTTTGTCAACTAACAGCATCTTCAGCCTCATTTCTCTATCTTTCGTAGTTCTATTAGTCAACTTGGAACAACGGGAGCACTTCTGGGGAATGTGCGTCTCCCCAAGGCACCGTATGCATCTGCTATGGCCATCCGAAGCAGGCATGGCCTCCCGGCAAGATTCACACTTCTTAAAGCCAGGGGATGGCATTGTTAAAACTTAATTCTGAGTCCTTAGGTGCTAATAGCACACTTAACAGTATGTTAGGTGATGTTAATAACCGTTGGCCTTTGAAGGCCGACAAACAAAAGCAGCGGGCCCACCCGGAGGCGGCCGCTGCGGTTTTAAGATAGTCTTTAACTTTTAACAGAGTAACTAACTATAATAACTATAGGACTGCTAACTATGAACTGTTAAAAACTATTAACACGAGAAAAAATAAGAGACTTATCTGTCTCAGGCATTGGAGCCGGAGAGGATTCCGTATGCAGCCATTGGCGGTTGAGAAGGAACTAGCGGGGACCGGATCGCGCATGTGACTGTAAGCGCGCAAAGAGCCGACGCGCATCGGCGAACGCACGACCCGACGGAGACTGCTGAACATTTTCCGAGCTGCGGCACCGGGGCGAGCCCGACACCTACTGTGGAGCACCCACGGGGACCACTCGAAGAAGAACCTCTGTTCTCCGCACTTAAAATTCTAGCCTCTCATCATCTTCTGATCTCTAACTTAAACCAAGATGAGTCAATTGTAGAACTGTTACCTCAAAACAGGTCAAGAGCTAACACTGACCAGCTTATCTACCTAGGTAGCTGCTTCCAAAAACTTTTAAGCTAGCTATTTAGTCCTCTCTTCTGCTTGCAACTGTTTACATACCATTGGTGGTGACCATTCGATTATTTCAACAAACATTTTTAATAAAAACAGGCTTTTGGATATTTAAGGATTTTTTAAGGAAAAAAGGCCCTTAACATACCAACAACTCTCGTATTGTAGTAGTCAGGCAGCATGCGTTCACACAAAGCCACAAGCAGCCAGAAAGCTTCCTCCTCTTTTGCATATAAAAGTAGTACTGAAGTGACAATATTCATGGCCTACAAGAATGAGAAAAATAAGTCACTAGACATTACTTGTAAATTCTCATAAGACCTAGTGCTATAAAGGTTGAACAGATAAGAATTTATCCCGCCAGAAGCACCGGCATGCCATGCAGCTGCAGGCACCGGGCAAAGTACCCTGTACAACTTAAAAGGGCCCTTACTCCCAGGCTGCCCTGGAGAGTGGCACCAACTTTACCTATAGCAGAGTTCACTCACTGCTGTTTCCCTTCAACACTGCTTGCATACATAGCAAAAAGGCTGTTTTGGAAAGTTTTGATGCAAGTAGTATCAGAAGGAACATCTGAAGTACAGACAGCTTTTCCTTGAAATAAAAAGTTTCCGACCCAATAACTTTCTGTTAGCAGCTTCTCTCTGAATTCATTCCCAATGGGCTAATGCCCCCTACCAGTAGAGTTTGAAGACAATCCAGTGCTGTTGCTGAAGGCTCCAAGACTAATCTCCCTTCTTCTGCTCAAGCTACCAGAAGAGTTCCCACAACCATGGACACTCTCCAGGAACCACTTGTTAGCATTACAATAACTTGATACAACATATTCATTTAACCTTAGGACAATGTCCATCTAACTCTCCCTTTGGAGAAAATTTTCAGATTATATTCTGGGGTAGGTTGAATTCAGAAAGAAATAGCTAACAGGAAAAAAATCAGGTAAGACATTTCCTATTTTGTTGCACATGCAGCTTCCCATCTTCATTTGTTACCCGTGGGCAGCAGTGAATACTCACTGAGATTGACTTTAATTAGTTTAATAGTCTAACAGACAGGCATGGAAATCCCCACACAACAAGTAAGAACTTTATAAGCTAAGAATTTACCTGGAAACCAACCCAGGAGCACCTATCAGAATATGCATTTGTAGAAGAGTGGAAATTTACTCTGCAAATCTTCCTCAGGCTCATACATTTCTTCCCCCTCACCAAGTGCCTCCAGGGATTTTTGTGAGTAGTTTCCTAGATGCCTAGCATAATAATTGATGCAGTTTTTACATCCTGCCTGCAGCAGCCATGAGTCCCTACAGTCCTGCCATTTTGTACTGAATGAAATAAACAAAGTACACTAGCATATTTAATTAACATACCACAGATGCATCTCTGAAGCTCTAGGAATGCCTATTTATGTTAGTTTTCCATGGCACAAGAACAAAAAGATGGAAGAACTATTTCTCAGGAACTGCGGAAACAGCTGTTTACCTTGAACAGAAAGGTTTCTGGTGCCATAAGAATATCTCCCATCCCCCTTATGACAAAGGCAATGCGATTCTTGTATGGATATGGAAATTAACCCCAAATTTGCTTTTCAGAGGTAATGGTGACTAAAAAAGCCAGCAACAGTCTTATTTAAATATGTCTGATCTTAGTTAAACTTGGCAACTGATATTCAACAGGAAGATCCAATGTAGTTAGCTAAAAGGCTGGTATCCATATCTCCGTGATCTTTGGTTGTGGGAATCCACTAAACGTCCCAGAGAAACTCTACTGTTGATCGTATCACCAGACCTCTGGGATTATGTTTTAGTACAGAAGCCTCTAGAGGTTACAGCCTATTTTACTGGGCAGGTACAAAGGGACAGAGGCTGCCCCAAAAAGCATTCTGGAACAAGAAGTCTTGTGGCACCTTATAGACTCAGATATTTTGGAGCATAAGCATATCTGTTAGTCTATAAGGTGCCACAAGACTTGTCAGTGTTCTCGAAGATACAGACTAACATGGCTACCTCTCGGATAAAAAGCATTCTGTTTCCCTTCACGCCTGAAATGTAAATCTGACCGTATCAATAAATAAAATATCCTGGTTGAATTCTCTCTGAATACCAAACTGTAGAGGTTAATGGAGAATCCATGCTGAACTACACCTCACTTCTGATGATCACCCTATCAGCTGTTTGTGTTCCCAGTCTGCCAAGGCTGATCCCCGCTCTGACACTCATTGTCTCTACAGACTTCTGTTTAAAAGCTTCCCAACTTCACAGATTTCTCTGACTCTAGAAGGTAGCTGCCACCACTTAAGCGAGAAAATCCCTATTTAAAACCCAAGACGACACATTTGAGATGACTCTCTGTGGGGTAACCCCAAGCTCTTAACCCGCCCTGAGAACCAGCGGCCAATCATGTTGCTCCCCCTTATAAAATTTCACACCCCCCCGAACGAGGACACAGGAATCAAATCACTGCCTTAAAAAAAGGTTTATTAAGGAAACAAAAGATATACGTAATAAAGCATACTTGATTGCTGGGTGTTATAGAGCAACTTGGGGTGTGGCGGGGAGGGTAGACTGAAGCACAGAGAATTACTTCCCTGGGATTCGGTTTAGAAGTTACCAGTGTATAGGTGGGTACATCAGCCACCCTGAAAAGCACCTCCCCAAACCCAAAATAAAAAATAACCCAATTGTGCCTGACTAAATATTTCCTTTCTACTCACATATCTGTATGCCCAGATCTTCCCAGATGGGATAATTACTGAATTCCTTAAGCCTTCTCAGGCTTAAACATCGCTCTCCCGCACCTTCCACTCTGGTCACACAAGAGACTCCTCAGCAGGTAACAGTTTCAATTCAAAAAATTCCCCCTCTCTTCCCATTGGCTCACCTGGCTGCTTGCCAACAGAGAACCCACTCTCTGGATTTAACTCTTGTAGCAGGGCCTCATGCTCCTGAGCCCTAGGCCCCTGTTCTGTCCACAAATAAGCAGAGACCAGTTTCCAGGCACCCAGTGCTTTTGTTTTACATGAAAGTCCTACCGCCTCCTATATACAGTCAATCACAGTAAACCCTCTGATTTACCCAGCTGCAGGACAGCAGAACCTTCTGTGCCTTATCTCCTGCTCCTCTCTCTAGTATCCTGCAAAACCCCCTTCTATACTCCACCAGCTGCCTTGTATAACCACTCTGCTCCAGGGTCTCTCAGCGGCCAGCCATCAGGCTTGGTTGGCTCAGCTGATTTCCATTACTTTCTTAGGGTGAGGCTGCCATAACAGAGCTCTGGCTCAGGCGCTCTGGCTTTAGTCTGTTACAGCCTTTACAGCATTCATTCATGACAGTCTGAATGAAGGATTTGCACCTGCAAGAGGACACATGTTCTCTGTAGGCACAATGTGAGGTCCGTGGCTATCTAGCAAGTCCAAAGTGTCTTCTGGGCTGGTGGAATACTAGGACAACAACAAACTCATTTTTCCTCTTCTCTGTACCCTTTGCCTGGAAAGGGAGCAGAGTCTTCTCTTCCCAGGCCTTTATATCCACTGCCCAAGAGAAGCTCTGATCCCTGGTTTCAGAAGGGATTTACCCTCTTGACTCAATTCTAAGTCAACCACTAATGGGAAGTAAAAAGAGACTTCCTCTGCTGACACTAATTGCCTGCTATGCGGTTTCTTGCACCTTCCACTGATGTAGCTTTTACTGGGGATG
Organism: Carettochelys insculpta; assembly: GCF_033958435.1. Lineage (NCBI taxonomy): Eukaryota > Metazoa > Chordata > Testudines > Carettochelyidae > Carettochelys > Carettochelys insculpta. The sequence continues at coordinate 89,386,773 of NC_134140.1, read as the reverse complement.
CTGTCAGAGACAGGATACTGGAGACTCAATGGATCACTGGTCAGATTCCATATTGCCACATCCTCATGAAAGAGACTACAGCAAGGACTATGTCGATTTCTTACAGAGCAATTCTACACTTTGGGATCAAAAGTTCCTTTTGAAATGCTACTGACAGCTCTTCATTTAAGAATAGGTGTATTTCTGTGGATGTGGTACTTGCATGCTACCTATGCATGAGTACAGACATGTAACATGCAACTTGTGCCTCACTGTGACTAACGTGGGGGCCAGCAGCCTTTAGCATGCGTCCCCATCAGGACAAACCACTGGTGGGCTGTGAGACATTTTGTTTATCTGGACTGTCTGAAGTATATCACCAGTACTGTGGGTCCACAGGACCGTTCAGAGGTATGCCTATGTCTGACTGGTGGACACGCTGGAACTACTGCTGCATCAACTCAGGCTCTCAATTTGTGAAATGTCTTCATTTTATATGAAACATTTTAGCTTGACATTGGTTTAACCAGATAGCCTCATTTCAACCTTAACAGAAAATTAATAATGCTTTAAAAAGAAGATATTATATTAATATTAAAGAGTTCCTTACAAGCTACTGAAAGACCATCCTTGTAGGTCTTTGTTTTGTCTGTATGCATCAGGCACATATGTGGTACTTCTTCCCCTGGCTATTCACAGGGAAGAAGCAGCACAGTATTCATTCTAGCATGGGGACCACACAACGGAAGAGGGATACTGCTTCAAATAATACACCTTCATTGGGGCACTAGATCACCAGATGCCTCCAGGAGCCTGAAAGGCCAAACACCAGTGGCACCAAGAGGCCCTGTGGTCCCAGCTGGAGGGGGGCTCTTCACCCCGGAAGGGATAAGGCCAATGACCGAAGGGGTGGAGTTTTGGGCAGTCAGCCCACAGCCCTCCCCCCATATTCCCTTTGAGCCACCTGCAGAGGAGCACCCTGTGGTATTTCAAAGGGGGCTGGGGCAATTACCTCACTGACCCCTGTTTGCCTGCATGCCAAGCACTTAAGTGCTATTGGTGCAACTTACTTCTTACTTGGGGCTTGACTCAGGAAGTCTCACTCACTTTGAGGATGGGAAAGGATCTCTTGCGTGCACTTCTGTAATCCCTGATGGTGCACTTCTGTGGGGAGTGGAATATTAATGTGCCTCTGTTCTGGTCAGAAACTAACTGAAGTGTCCTACAGCTGTCGTGTGGAGCTAGCTCATGCAATGGGGAAGGGTGGAGACCCCCCACCCACCCCCTTTCCATGTCAAAACAAAGGTTTATTGCTAATTATTAGACCACACAATTCCAACTGTGGTGCTGTCTGAAATCTGGGCTGCACAGGAGAAACAGGCTTCCCTGCGTGCCTAGATAGAATGGGGGAGAGGCAGTGGGAACAATCCACAGCACTGTAAGAGATTGATCCTTGGAGGCAGGCAAGTCCTAACAAACACACTCTCAGGGGACAAAGCAAAGAAGAAGGCGTCTTAGTCCATATTTTCACCTCACTTGTTCATTAAAAATACTACATTAACCTTGCCTTGCAAAGGACATACTTGCTATTGCCAAAGTTCTGGGGTTTGCAAGACTCAGCCCTAAGCATCCTGGGGATCCCCTTATTCACAGTGGGGTGGAGAGTCCCTTCTTGCTTCCTGAGGCAACGACAGTGTGGGGGAACTCTGGATCCTTTCAGTGTTTTGCCCCTCTGGCAGCCCAGCTCTGTTGTGCGACGAACCCCAACGGGTGGCCCAATCTTGCTTCAAGTTCAGAAGCATATGATTTGGCTTAGCTGCACTGGAGTCACGGCTCCTCAGGACGAGGTGGGAATCTGACATACCAGTCTGATTCTCACCCCCCAGGTTCTTGCAATGCCAAGGTAAGATGGCTGGCCACAGAGTATCATTCACCCTCTGCAAGTGCTGCTCAGGAAAGGAACACTGCTCAGATTGAAGCCAGGTGTTTGTAAGACAGTTTTGCCATGCGTGAGTGCAGGCAGAGAAGTCCAGCAGAGAGCAGCGTTCTCTGTAAGATGTGGGCTTGTGCGGTCACTCAGGAGAGATTCAGGTGCTGCCCAACGGATTAACAGAGTGCTAACACACAGGATTTTTTGTTTCTGCTGGGTGTGCACATGCCTCAGTGTACACAAAAATTTATTCTGCACGTGAATGGAAAAAATCTCCACACGTGGATGGAGAAGATTAGAGGGAACCTTGGCAGGGACGTGCTGCAATGGCAGATCCAGGCGGTTGAAACCACCATGCTATTATTTATCTAACCTGGGAGAGGAGGAGGAGGAAGATAACAGCAAACACAAATCAAAGTAAAAGTTTTAAAAATCAAATCTCAAGAGAACCTGAACTGCCAAACTGTTCGGCTTTCAGAAAAATAGAATCAGTTGGTTGCCTAGATAAAAGGCAGAGTTTAATTCTGGAGCTTCCAGAAACAACAATGGACTCCCTCTGTAGTCCACAGGTGAGGGCACGAGCCTGTCAGTAACGAATAAGAAGCTGTGCAACAGAGAAAAATATTAGTGAAAAGACTTTCAAAAGAGTCTAGTCTCGTAACAATGACAGAACAAAAACTCTTATTATCTTAATTAGATGCAATTGGGACAGATTTTTAGTCATCCTTTCACTGGCGACTACATGTATGGGTGTACAAATCTGAATAAACAGCCCAGCATGCACAACTAGTTACTGCCCCTGGTTCCTGAGCTTCTCAACAGCTATCCTAGCATAGGCTTGGGTGAAGCAACCAATGGAAACAGAGGACTGTGAAGAAGCCAGAGTTTGTACTAATGCAACTCTTTGTGAAATCAGAGCTTTGTGCATGTAAATCAGGAACCTAAATGTTCAAGTGCATGATCAAATGGGTCAACTGTGTATATTAGCATGCAGTCATGGACCAAATGAACAACAAAACAAACGCACAGACATGGGAACTCTAGATGCCAAAAGGACTGGCTAGACATGTCAATTACCTGACAATATCCTATGTTTGGATTTCTAAAAGCATAAGCTGTTAATACTCTCCTCAGGGCAGCAATACCCATCTCATTCTGGAAAGCAGGGTGCTCCGGGAGAGAGCGGTGCAAGTCTCTCTCGATCTCTTCTGTGGCAAGGTTATATTTTCCCATAGATTTCTCCACAAGGTCTTCATAATAGCCTGGGTGGGTGGCCATCTCATTAATGGCTCCTAGGAGCAGAAGAGAACAAGGAACTTGAACTAGGATAATTAAACGAGGGCTACCAGACACTGAACAACAGCATTATTTTCCTCCCTCAAGTCACATGCCTTGAATGGAAATGTTAAAATAAAGACAAAATTTTGAAGATACATTTGAAGTGTTATAACTTTAAACCAGATAAAGTTAGCCTGGCACTCAAAACATATTGGTTGCTCTTCTCTGAATAGATTTTAGAAAAAGTTGTTTCACTTAAGAGATAAAACTAAGCTCCTTTCTTTCTGTATGATGCAAAAGCTGAGTATGCTGAATAGCAGTGTAGCTTTAACAGCTGGGGCTGCCACCGCGATTGTGTCCTTCCACAGACTGGGAGCTATCTGTAGGCTATTGACAGTGCAGCTAGCCTATTGGCTGGTACCCTGTTCACATGCACACTACCATGACAGCAACACCCAAGTCTATTTCTCTAAATCGTTTATATCATAGCTGCTGATTCTATAGAGCTTATCTTCAGAGCAATTTTTATAACATTGCTCAGTCAATCCTGACAGTCTCCCTACAAGAAATAAGTATTATTCTTATTTAAAGGACAGAAAACAGAAGCAGAGAGGTTAACTGACCTTCCCACAGCTATAGAAAGAAACAATCAAAAATCAATCAACCAATCAGTGCTGGAACCAGGCTGAGAACTCAGGAAGATCCAGATTTAAAGCCCTGTGTTAAAACCATTAGAACATACTTTTCTCAACCAAAAAGTATACATGTGAAATAACACAATTCCTTCCTCTGTCCACTATACCTGCTCCATATCCGGGGCAAATATCTCCACCTATAGGCCAGTTTTAATTTAGGGCAGGTAAGATAAGCCATTCTAGCTATGGCAGCTGCATACTTATCTGCAATCTGCTTATCTGAGCCTTCATAGAGAAACTCCCCCGTCAACCTCCTTTACTCCTTGTGACATCAAGGAGTACAGGGATTGACAGTTTGATTTTGGACATTCTTCTTAGGTGTGCAAAACTGAACCCTGGAAGATCGACTCTGGCCGGGTTGATCTTCCACATAGTGTAGACAAGCCCTTGGTTATGAAACATGTTTAAGATCTGACCTACTTCAAAAACTGGAACCAGAAATGAAACAAGTTTAGGACAACTGTGTTGGTACTAAGTGTCCAGGCACAGATGTACCTGTAGCATACACAGGAACTTATTGCCTGTTTTTTTTCCTAAATGTTAACTGTTTTCCCCTTTCATAAGAATGACCATACTGGGTCATGCTACAGGCCCATCTAGTCCAGTGTCCTGTCTTCTGACAGTGGCCAATGCCAGGTGTCCCAGAGAGAGTGAATGGAACATTCATCCCTGCTCATCCTGGCTAACAGCCACTGATTGACCTCTCTTTCACTATTTTATCTAGCTCTTTTTAGAGCCGTTACAGTCATTGCCATCACGACATTGTCTGTCAAGGACTTCCACAGGCTGACTGTGCATTTGATGAAGAAATACTTCCTTCTGCCTGTTTTAAACCTGCTGCTTATAACATTAATTAGCGACCCCCTAGTTCTGTATTATGGGAAGGAGTAAACAGCACTTCCTTATCTACTTTCTCTACACCACTCTCTGCAATCATATTCCCCTTAGTCATCTCTTTTCCAGACTGAAGTCTCCCAGTTTTACTAATCTCTCCTTATTTTAATCCCTAATCATTTGCTACCCTTTTCTGAACTTTTGCCAATTCCTATGTATCTTTTCTGAGATGAGGCAACCACCTCTGCACACAGCATCCACTTAGAAGTGAAGGAAGCTGAAACATATGGTGTGACTGCAGTAGGCATTCTATGGATCACAAGATCGGTCTGTTAGGAAGGACTAATGACAAATAAAAGCAATTTCCTCCAAGAAAACGTATGTGAATGAGCCCCATGGTAAAATAACATGGTGACTACAATGAACTTTGACCAACTCCAACATTTAAATCCAATTGATATATACCTGGCGATCCTCAAGGCACTGAAGAGATCACTGAATTCAGGCTAGCATAGAAAGACTCCTTTTCATCATCTACAGCAGTGCAAGTGGGTGCATATGTACTAACAAGTACAAGATATAGTCTCTGCCTCAGTCTAGGCTTTGTGGTCATAAGGCAAGGACTGATGGCATGTGGCTGGGATTCAAGCTGGGGGAGTAGTGGCATCCTGATGGCGAAGCCAACTCCCGCCTGCTTGGGGTGACTCTCAGGGTATCCCCACACTAATACGAGTAGCCTGCTTCAATCTCTGAACTGGCAGGTAGCAGACATAAGTGTTGCACTTAAAGCTGCATCATCAATTTTATAACATGCAAGTTCTCTACCAGTAATTGCTGTCCTGAATTCATGGATATCACTGCTATCAAGATGTGTGCGCATGTCCAGGATGGAAAGCATACTTTGCTTAGTCGTTGATTTTCCCTCATGACTGCAAAAATTGTATATCCAGTCAGTTGCGGTTAATTGACAGGGAGCAATTGGAACAAGCTGTAAAATTAGGGACTGTTTTCTCCCCACCTCTTCTTTGGAAGAAAGCAACACTGTCCCTAAATAGGGCTGCTTTGACACCTATGCAGGCTACGGGAGCTGCTGCTGCTGTTCCAGTTCAGCTGACAGACAACCATAACACCTGGGCCGCCTACACACAGGTTTGTGACTAAACGTTTCCAGTGTTACCCTAAAAAGGCTTAGCGAGCTCAGTCTGCCCTGTCTTAGAATCAGAGTTTCTCTTCTCCTAGATACTCTGGGTCCATGGTGCCTTATTCTGTGTTATTTGGCACAACCCCGCAAGACCACTCCATGGAGGGCTTCCTCAGTGCACCACCCTAAGAACACACCTCAATGCTGTAATACCCCAGTGTGATGCACAAGGTGGTCTACAGGACAGAGCAAAGGGCTAGGAGCTTGGAATCTGTGGTTATCATCTTTGCTTTGCCAATGACTCATTGAGAGACCTTGAGTAAATCACTCAACCTCTGTCTGATTTCCCTTTTGTAAAGTGAGAACAATACTTGGTAGCAACTGAAAGGAGCCAAGGAGTCCAGTTATAATAAAGAATGTTCCATCTACAGAGCAAAAAAAAAAAAAAATACTACTTTTCTGCATGAGTAAGGCTATGATTTAGACAGATTTTTGACTAAAATTAATGGGCAGGTCACAGGCAATTAAACTCATGACCTGTCCATGACTTATACTAAAAATACCTGTGATTAAATCTTGGCAGGGCACAGTGGGAGTGCTGAGTACCTCAGGGGTGGGGGGAGGGGGAGATGCTGGTGTGTGGGGAGGGGGCGCTGATGCAGAGGGTGAAGTAGAAAACTGCTGCTGCTCTGGCCACCCCAAGACTGCTGCTGGGGGCTGACAGAGCAACAGCTGGTGTGTTCGGTCACCAGGCCACTCTAGAAGCAGCTCATTTGGCTGTCTTAAGGGCCATTGGAGCATCCAGCCACAGAGCCAGCTGCTTAGGCAGACCTGGTATCAGCCACACTGTCACCCAAAAGTCATAAAAAGTCACAGAATCTGTGACTTCCACAACCTCTGTGACAGACACAGAGCCCCATAGATGAGTGATAGGATCAAGACACCACTGCAAATTAACGTGGTAAAAACACACAGCCACTGTGTCTAGGCTCAGTGAATCTCTCGTGTTACACTGCTTTGAAGAGATGCCTAACTTCATTTCTTCTGCCTGCTCTTATCAAATATGCTCCTCTACTTGCTGTGAGTTTTCAGTTTGCATAGAGGCCTAAAACCACTGTAAATTCTTCAGGGCAGGGACTGGTTTAGTCTTGTGTAGCACTAGGCACTCTGGGCTAGATTTTCAAAGGTATTCAGGTGCCTAAAGATGCAGGCAGGCAGCTAGTGGGATATTCAAAAGTACTTAATGTTAAGTTAGTAATGTAACCTTGACTGACTTCAATTTGAGTTAGCCACCTAACCTGCTTTAACTGCTTTTGAAAATCCCACTAGGCATCTATCTGCACCTTTAGGCCCCTAGGAGCCTTTGAAAACCCTGCCCAGTATCATCTCATACATCTAGCGTAGACACACCTTCGTTTTTACTATTTTTGCATTGGAGCCCTTACATTTTGGATCAGGTCATTTTATGTACCATTGTATTAAGCCTTGTTATACAGAAATTTAGTTATATTTTGTAGAACAGTTCCTAGAAGTAGGAAAGGTGAAGAAAAACCTCTCTGCCCCCTTTATTTTGGATTGTTTAATTGATTGCCCTGTTGAGTGAATGAGGTGTGAATGGAACGGCATGGGAGACAAGCACCTCCTCGTACTTGCAAGGGTTGGAGAAGGTAGATCCAAGACCAATGAGAAGAATGATGTAACCTGGGAAGTGGGCCCACTGAAAGAAGATTGGGCATACGGACGCCTTGGGAGTCACCAGCAAGTGCCTGCCTTTGGAAGCACCACCCAGAAGAAGGTGCTAAATGCATATTCATAAAATTGCTCTTCCAGATTATGCATATGCATGAGATGGCTAACTGGTATCAACATGCACGACAGGGAGAGGACAGCATAAATGGAATAGTAACAGAGAGGTAGCCAGGTTAGTCTGTACTCCAACAAAACAAAGCAGCAGAAATGTAGCACTTTAAAAGACTAGCAAAATGATTTATTCCAGTGGTTCCCTAATTTTTTGGCATTGCTCCCCTCTTCGGATTTTTGAGAAACTCTCACACCCTCCCCCCACCTCTTCTTTGCCATCATCCATCCCCCCCCTTTTAACAAAAAAAATTCAATTAATAATTTAAAATATACACAAGAGTTTGATATAAAAATGTCATTTAAAATGAAAATAAGCACAAATAGTTTTTCTTGGCTCCTTGAGGGTGGCTGGTGCAGCCCCAGGTGGCCAGCTGCCTGAGCCCTGTGCCAGCTGCCAGAACTGTCCATGCCAGCCACCCACCTGCCCAAGCCCTATGCTGCCAGGGCTGCCTGCCTGAGCCAATTAAACCCTGCACTGTTGGGGCCAGCCACCTGAGCCTCATGCCGCTGGTACCAGCCGCCTGCCCGCCCAAGTCCTGGGAGCCATCTGACCAAGTCCTGTTAGCCACGAGCTGCCCACCCAAGCCTCTCCCCTCCCGCATAGCCAGGCACCACCAGCCCCCAGCTCTTACTCCATCCACCTCTCCCAAGCCAGGCACCCTCAGCCCCACATCTAACCTCATCCTCCTCTCCCAACCCACACTCACTCACTCTTGCAGGAGACAGCTAACTCCACGTGTGTCTTCTAGTTCCATGTGGATCTTTGCCAGTTGCCTCCTTTTTATAGTAGCTGTGCCAGGTGACCCATATAAAATTACAGGGGCTGAGACCCGGAAGCAAAGATCAGCTCTTTCTTGGGGTGGGAGGAATGACGAGGAGGGGGCAGCTCATCACGCAATAAATCATTTTGTTAGTCTTTAAAGTGCTACGCTTCTGCTGCCCCCCCCCCCTTTTTTTTTTTTTTAAAGTATAACTGGAAGGCATCTCACACAGGGACTCCAGGTTTATTTTGTCACCACTGGAGTACCGATCCGGATCGGCAGAAGCCCCACTCCACCCCTGCCCCAGCTAACTGACCTGGTCAGTGCCGTTAGCGGGAGCAACTAATGGTAACAGCAACAAGACACGAGTGTGCTGGTGTGTGTGGGAGTGTAATATATCATATGCATATGATAAGCGTTGATTGCTACAGGTGTATTACCAATAAATGTGGTGTTTTGCCTTTTCCCCTGAAAAGATCCTGTGCAGTACTTCTCAGTACAACACTAGCTCATAATTTATTACAAGTTTCTAAACTGGAACCCACCTGAAAGCAGTAGCCAAAGTTCCCCTCTCATGATTTCTGGAATGCCTTTCAGCACAAGATCTCTAGTTTTCTCTGTCCGATACATGCAGAGACCCTGACCATACTCAGCAAAATGAATCTTCCAGGCTTGTTCTTTCAGAAACTCTTTAGCCTACAAATAAATAAGTTTGAGAATGTACAGTAATGCATTAAATGTGAGAAGAAAAAGCAAAGTCCCCACACGCCATAACCTCTCTAATTCAGCACCCTCAGGACCTGATCAGTGCTGAATCAGAGAATTTGCTGGACCATGGGAGGTCCATATTGTTTAGCAGCATTACCAACACTTCCACTGCTTACTGGGCTCTTAGAAGACAGGTAGGAATAAATTACAGCTAAATAACAGCAGAGAATACTAAGAGCCAGCAATGGTGGCTGTAAAGAAACTTTATGGGACCACAGAAAACTTGGCCACTCCCATGATAAGTGGTAATCCAGCTAACTAAAATCATGTCAGATATGGACGTTGCCAAATGTGAGTGCCGGACTAGAGAGGTTCAGCCTGTAGTTCTTTGGCAGTTAAGGAAAGGATATCCTGAAGTTGTCCCTAACCTTACATACATCTCATTGCATGAAATACTTTGGAGTTTTGGCACGCTGCTTTCTGTGAAATTCTGCTTCTGAAGTACCGGACATTTATTTTCAAAAAAGTAACCATCTCTGCATGTGGTTGGCAGTGTAAACTGCTCAGTCCAGAACAAGCAAAAGTTATATAAACTCATTGTGGACTGTTAACTTTAAAAACTTTTTTTTAAGTAAACCACAACGCTTCCTGTTGGTCAGAATTTACAAAAACAACAGTGAGATCTACCAATTTTGGGTTGAATTCCTCAGGTGACCTCCGTCGATACATTGTCATTAAAGCCTGTGTTGCTGTGGGAATGCTATTGCCATTGAGATTGAACTGTCGTTCTCCATCTGCTTCAGAGCTGAGACTTCTTTGAGGGCTTGAGGAAACAATACTACTTGGTCTTGAACACACCTGCAAAGAACAGCCACAAGTTGTTCATGGGTGAGAGATGGATAATTTCACTTGTAATACACCAAAATTATGGCATTCTAAGAGCCAATTCAGTTTGAGGAAACTCAAACCCCCAAGATGCACCTCCAGGGCAAGCATCTGGCAACAGAAATTAAACTGATTTCAAATAATGAAATACATTTGTAGTTTACCAACCAAATTAGTTCTCAGAATCTACCCCCTTGTGCCAAACATCTAACGATAAAATTAGAGCTAGTTTTAATTTTTCAGTCACTAAGATAATACATTGGAAGACGCAGAGGCATGGTTTATGCACCCAAAGACATTTTACATTAATTTCTGCAGACAGTAAAATGACTCATGTCTATCAGGATATTTTTGGTCTCTGCACAGCAACAGCCAATTACAAAAGAATTTTTCCTTTCTTTCCTTCTTTCTATTAAAAAAGTAGAAGAATTTCACAAAGGTCAGGATTTAAATGTGCTTCTGTTAACTTGGCTTATGTCTATACCACAGCCCTATTTTGAAATAGCTGTTCTGAGTTAATGCTGCCACACAGAAAATGCATTTCAAAATAGCTAGGTGCTCTTTCAAAATAGCATGTCAAACACATAATACCCATTTCAAAATAATGCCACTGCAGCCCATTATGGCTTATTTCAAAATAGCGCTATTCCATGTCTTAACATCACCTACTTCAAAATACGCATTTTTCGTCCTGCAATGACGTTTACCGATTTAGAAATAATGCACCCATCATTTCAATTTTATATTGAAATAGCGTGTGCATAAGGTAGACGCTTGCAAAACTATTTTGAAATAGCTCTATAGTGTAGACATAGCCTTTGAGGCTGTGTCTACACTTGAATTTTGTGATGGAAAACCTGTCAAACTTTTCAGTTAGTTTAAATTCTCAACATGTTCACAAAATTGGGCCCTTATAAGGTGCCTCAGGTTGGACACTCAGGGTGTGTCTAATGCTTGCATTCCTCTTTCAAGCAAGGAATGCAAATGAGGAAAACTGAAAATGCAAAATAGACACTGATTTACATATTTTCATTTTTGTTTCAGGAAAAAGCGTTCTTTGGAAGATGGGGTTTATTTTCAAAGAGCCACATCTACACTGCTTTTTTTCTTTCAAAAGAATCTCTTCTGAAAAAATTATGCAAATGAAGCAAGATATGTAAATCAGTGCCTTAAGTGCCTTTTCAATTTCCCTCATTTGCATTCCTCTTTTGAAAGACGAACGCAAGTGTAGACACAGTCTGTGCGTCCAACCTGAGGCACCTTAACAGGGCTCAATTTTGTGAAAGTGATGAGAATATAAACTGCTTGAAAAGTTTGACAGGTTTTCCATCAAAAAATGCTAATTTGACAGAATCAAGATGGTCAGCAATTTCCTGTCAGACAACTTATGGGCAAGCAGCTTGACTTCCTGGAATCTTCCTCCCCAGAATTTTTCAAGAAATTGTTTGTTCTCTCAAAATGGATTTTTTAAAATATTCCATTCCATGGAAAACTGTACATCTTTGACTCTGTTCTGATCAAGAATTATTTGTTTTTAAATGAGAAACTTCTGCAGAATAGAAAATCCACACTTGAGCTGTCTGCCTTTTCCACTACTGAGACCTATGAAGAAACAATAACCACCGGTCATAGCTATTCAACAGCTTGATATGTACCATTTTCAGAGTACTGAAAACTTTTTCTCTTCAAGGGGTCTCTTTTGGGAACTCCTTAAAACTGAGGTATCCATGATCACTAGTCACTTTTTAAAATCTTGGCTAATAACAATAGTACCTTTTCAGAGTATTCGAGTCTGTGAAAATATTTACAGACAAACTTGGTCTAGAATGAATCCCAGCAATCAAGCTACTGAAGTTCTCAATCATTTCATTACATTTTAAAGGGTACCAAAAATATGACAAAATTTACTGGACCAGAAGAAGAGCTCTGTGTGGCTTGAAGGCTTGTCTCACTCACCAAAAAGTCTTGTGGCACCTTAAAGACGAATAGATTTATTTTGACATAAGCTTTCATGGGTAAAAACCTCTGTTAGATGTGGTTCACTCCTAGCAGTTGACGTGGAGGTGTGAATACCAAGAGACAGAAAAATTGCTTTTGTAGGGCAATAACTATTTTAAGTTCTTATTCTATCCTAATTTGATCATATTAAATGCAAACTAATTGCAGCTCTCTCTGGCTTTGAAGTTTTTTTATTTTATTTTAATTTTTTTAAAAGGTTGGCTACTTTTTAAAATGGTTACTGAATGTCCAGGGAGGTTAAATATTCTCCTACTGTTTTTCCTGTTTTACCTTTTATGATGTCTCATTTGTATCCCTTCGATGCAAAGACTGTACAGTTTGGACAATATAAGTTAGCCCAACAAAAGATATTCCCTCGCCCATCTTTTCTATTTACCAGGCTGCAAATGATCAACACTGAAAACCTCATCTTCTAGTGACACGCAACAGCTAACACTATTGTCAAGGTGACAGTTGGCAAGCTGGGAGGCTTTTTCCCCCCCCGATTTAACTCTAAATTTAGGTAACAGTCATAATATTTCAATGTCTCTAAGCTCAAGATACGAGGGTCTTCTGACTAAATGATGTTTTTACAGTCTTTACTCAGAAGTGTCAAGAATACATCTCACTCCACAGACAATGAAACTAAAGTTAAATTCCTTCCTGTCACTTAAATGAATCACATTCACCCATACACACCTCATCATCGGAACTGTTGTAACTTCCAGCAATCTCTTTTTCAGAATATGTTTTTGGAGTAGTTTGTAGAAGGAAGTCTGAAATCCTTTGCACGAGAAAGTCTCTGTCCTTCAAGTTGGCAAAGAGGAATGTCATTTTGTTTTTAGTGCTGATTGATAATGGGCTGGGCAACACACTTGAGCTGTCTGCCTTTTCCACTACTGAGACCTATGAAGAAACAATAACCACTGGTCATACCTATTCAACAGCTTGATATGTGCCATTTTCAGAGTAGAATCTTATTCTTAGGAATCATCTTTAGAACCACTGCAGAAGTTTCTAGTACACTTTTTTTTTTGCATTTTTATATGCAAAATCATCTTTTCCTATAGATTACTAATCCTATTGGAAAACCAAATATCGGTACTGAAACCAATACCTGTAATGCTGAAAACAGAAGTTATCTATTTATATCAAGGCTTCTCAGTCTTTCCCAGCACAAACTCCTTGCTTTCATGAAACAACTTTGTGGACTCTGCATTAAATCACACATTATTTAGTTGTCATATTTTATTTTAACCAAGTTTTGAGTACAATCACCACCATTTCCATACCACGTGTCCTACAAGCTTCCTAGAGGCCACACAGTGGTTGTCTATTCTGAAAATTACAAAGCTAAATAGGGTGTGTGCCTTTGAAGTACCCTTTTTCCTCCATACTAGACTCATAGCAAGGTTTCAGAGGAAGGTTTCCCATAAGGAAAACTTGTTCTTTGACAGTTCAGCCAGGGCCTCAACTGACACCACTCTGTTATGCTAGCTCTGTGCATTAGTGCATTTGGTGGCCAGAGCTGGCTAATCCTCTGAACACATACACGTACAGATGCATATTAAATTGGAAAATAAAGACTTTTTCTCACGTTAATGGTGAACAATTGTTAGAACCTACCTCACTTATTGCTGACAATAAATGGAGATGTTCTTAAGGAATACTTCACAGTTTCAACACACTAAATCACTGTAGCAGACCCTCCAACCCAATCCGAATATGGACATCTACATCACGGACATCTCTCCAGAAAGACAAAAGGAAACTGCGCAAGTGTGGAACTTTCCAAACCTTGCTTCCTCTTCCCAGGAATCTCTCCAAAAACTGGAGATGGGTGTATGCTTTTTCTTGCAAGGATTTTGTTTGGCTTTCCACAGTTAGTTATGTATTCACTAATCAAACTCCACCCTGTACATAGCGTTCAGAGAAAGAAACCTACAAAAGCACAGCTCAATATTTCACCAAGCTTCAGGAAAGGTAAATTATAATATAGAACTGCCGCTGATCAATTATACACAAGCTATAAATGCGTGATGCATGTTCTACACACTACCGATTATTCCGTTAAAAAACAAAATCAATCAAGCTCACAAAAAGACTGCTCTTCTCCGGAGCCTAATTGCTTTTAACCATCACTTTGATAGAGTGGATCAGAATCTTCTACGTAATAAAAACTCCATTAGACATTTCAATGTAAGAGAGAGCTTACCATGTTTTGGCTTACCATGTTTTGTTTTTTTAAATTAGCAATCTATGACCCGACATTAAGGTATTGTGCTAATGTTTCATTAGTTAAAAGGGCTAGATAATTTGTTTTTCATTTAACATCTCTTCCCAAGCTGTATTCAAAGACCGCAATACATAGCTCACTCAGAATATTTCCTATCCTCCTCCCCAACCAACTTCCTTCTGTTTTTCAGTGAGCTGTAAATCAGCTCTTTATTAATGCAAAAGAGCCTCATGAACAGCATATTTAAGTTAACAATGGAAAAATGTTCCTAGATCACTTTTATTTTTTTAAACCAATTCATTGTCCTCAAGGGGAGTTGCGCCACTGCCCGAAGTACTGCAATACTAGGTCGATGCATGGAGCAGACAGAGTGAGCTCCTGTGCCACCTCCCTGTTCCAAAAATGCATTTAATATAAAGTTCCCAGATAGAGAACATATTGGATCCACTTAAAGAGCAGTCTGAGGGCATTCAAAACAGAGGAAGCGGAGATAAACGCAGCACTAGAGTGGATGTGTTGCAGCCAGGATGCTGTAGCATTAGCAGAAGCCAGAACAGACACATTTCCTTCTTAATGCTTCTAACAATCACCTTCTGCAAATGCAGGCCCACTCCCTGCGTAGCACTGAGCCTGGACTTACAAAATGAAAATTTTACTTTCTGACCACAGCTACAGGATAGGTGCTTCTAAAGGTCCTGAAAACCTCTCTGCTTATCTATAAAGGTGCCTCTTTGTTCTAGTAACTCACAAAAGGTTGGAACTTAGAACCCGATCCAAAGCCACGTAAAGGCAATAGAAAGCTAACTTCAAAAGGCTTTAGTTCACGCTCTCAGAGCACTGCAAACACCTAGTTTTATCATCATCAGTGGGCTATTCAAAAGCAACAAGATGACCTGTGGCAACTTATAGACTCACATATATTTTGGAGCACAAGTTTTCATGGGCAAAGACCCGCTTTATCAGGTGCGTGAGTGGGGGGGTTCCAGGGGAGGGTTGATATTGATAATCACTAAGGGAACCCCCCACTCACGAACCTGATGAAGCAGGTCTTTGCCCATGAAAGCTCACGATCCAAAATATCCGTTAGTCTATAAGGTGCCACAGGTCGTCTTGTTAGTTTATTATTATTTCCAACACTGGGATTACTGAACATCGAACTTCAATGGTTTACACACAACTTTAAACATAAGAACATAAGAATGGCCATACTGGGTCAGACCAAAGGTCCATCCAGCCCAGTATCCCGTCTGCCGACAGTGGCCAATGCCAGGTGCCCCAGAGAAGGAGAACAGAAGACAATGATCAAGTGATTTATCTCCTGCCATCCATCTCCTGCCCTTGTACTGAAGGCTAGGGCACCATACTTAACCCCTGGCTAATCGCCATTTATGGACCTAACCTGCAAAAATTTAAACAGTTAATGCGCATTCCTTCAGATGGCCTCTCAGCTTTTGGAGAGGGAATCAGCTGAGTCCTATGCTGATACTGTAGCTACAGCACTTGCTATCAGAAGCAGCTGCCAGTTTCACATCCAAGAGAAGCTGCCGTGCTTCACAAAAGGTATATGGGGTTTTATTCCCCAACCACACGGTATTTCCCCTACTCAACCTTCATTTGGCAATTCATTGCTCCTCTTGAATTCCGCGTAAAATAAATAATGTAAATTTAAGGTCAGATTTGAATCACAGATTTTAAAAAACACTACTGCAAACTCCTGGGAAGCTGGGTTTGGGAGTTTTCAGTGGAACAGCATTTTTAACCCCCCTTAGTGATTATGAACAGTCCTTCAGAATACGCAAAAAGGAAATAAAACCATTTCCCCCTGGGCCACAATGCTTTCAGTACTCCAAGCATCCTGGGCCAGGCCAGCCCTTGGCTATACAGCAAGTTACTTCTAAGATAAATCACTGTTTTAATCAGTGCTTTTTCGTGCTGGTACTTGCCAAAACTGCACTTTGGCAGCCCCAGCCATGAGACTGGCTTGTGGGGAGGAGCGGGGAACCGGCTGAGTATTGACTCATTTTATTTTTAAAACTAAAACAGCATTGCTATCAATCTTTTCTGTTTAAAACTGATATTCAAATTTTTTTAGTGTTTTTATTGTCATGTACCCTGGGTCAACTGTAACGTGGTTTAATTCTCCACTTGTCTGGAAGGACAAAAACCATGCTATAGCCCCTTACCTATAAGGGATGGAAACCAAGAAAGAGAAAGGAATCGTGAGAATCAAAAGGTGGTCTGGGAAAACAAACCTGTGAGTCACAGTAGTGTGAGCATAAAACTGAAGTTGCTACTGAAGTGGAGCTACTTCCTCATGTGACAAAGGGATTAAGCAGCTTATCAGCACAATATTCATGTGTGAGAATCCACCTCAACAGCAGACAAGTGAAACAATTTGCTATAGATATTCAGGACTTACACTCACCTCTCGAAGGGGGATAATGAGACTACACAAGTTCTCCTCCTTACTAGTAAAGCAGATGTAATTTGTAGAAACAAACATCTGACCCAAAATGTGCATTTTATTAAACGGGGTCCACAAGGTGCAATCTGTGTGTCCATCTAACTTCTCATCTTTGGGAAGTCGGAACAGTGCTCGGTATCGCTCACTCTTTGCTCTCGCATCCAAGTCCCTGAAGATGGTGTTAACATGATACACATGACAAATTTTAGACATCTCTTTGCTGGCCAAATCGTAAAAATATACTTGCAACTTATTTTTCATTTACATAGCTATACACAAATGTGAAAAAATCATTAGGAAAGTTATATCTATGAGACATATTAACATTTCAGTTCTGGTGGAGTGTTGGAGTTTCATAATAGTTTATAGATCCATTGCAGGCCTTCTAATGTGCTAGTCATATATAATGTACCACTGTTTAACACTATTCCTGCTACCAAAATACTTTAAAAAAAACGCAGTGTGATACAATGTGCCTTAATTGTCACTATGTAACAAAAGAAATGCAGCTAAAATACAGGCTAAACTAAAATACATTTTATTAAATATATTGAAAATATAAAGATGATTAACAAGGAGCAATTCAGGTATGGTGTAATAATACTTTCTGTATTATATTTGGGTGTTTAGACTTTTCTTTCGGTACTACTTTACTGTAAAATATGAAAGAGTGATGAGCAGTAAGTTATGTGCAGGGCCTATAGCTAGATCCATTTTGCCTGTTATAGTACCAAGTACACACAAACGGGCCTGCTTCCCATTTACATTAAAGCCCATTTACATGGCTATGGCAAGGTAAAAGGGCCTTAAAGTGGGTATGCAATACAGTTACTCCCACTGCAAGGCCCCTCTAAGTTGTCAGGTTTGTAAAGGGTACTTGGGGTAAATGAGAATCAGGCCCAAATGTTCTACTTTTATCTTGGTAACATGCCTATAAGGCTTAGCCAGATTTTTCCATCGCCACCTTCAATGGCAGACAAACAATGATGTTTCAATTAACTTTCCCTCTTCTCACTACCACTATAAAACAACACATCTGTAATTAAAACAAGGGGACATTATCAGAAAACCCAGTAAGTAAAAAAACAAAGTAAAATAGTATACAAACTATTACAAGTCTGTGTCACCTACCGTTTCAGTGCAGATACTTTTTTGGGAGATTTCTTTTTCAGTTTAGGTAATGACCTGTCTTGTTCAAATCCTTCATTATCCAAAAGCTGTCTCATAGCTATGTTGGCTAGCTGTTCCATCAATTTGAATGTCTCGTTGATATTGAGGAATACCGAAAAGAAGTGTTCGCTTGACCTTGTACTCACTTTGATGATGTCAGGAAAAAGCAGCGTAGCATTCTTCTCAAGCTGAGTGATATCAACCCAGCGGATCACTAACTTTGCTGAACAAGGAAAACAGAAAAAAGATTCACCGCAAGAATGTCCTTATGAAAAAGGCTGGTACTCAAAAGCATTTTTCTTCCCAGGTGTGGGAGACAGGGCATTTGTTCACCAATCTCATATTTTATATATCATACAATGATGTTAGATTAGATTTTCTTACATCTTGGCAAGGTGAAAGAATAGTGCAAATAGGGCCACCAACTTGGCAAAGCAAAAAATATAGCCTTATAACAAGGTAAATCTGTGTCAGTATAATTTATTTATATATGAAATACACACAGACCACATACACCATCATAGTTTTACTCCTTTCCTTTGAAATGTTGTATGTGCATACTCTGCTCCACTATGAGATCGGCAAATGCAATTTGGGCTTGTCAAATGGGTCTCCTATTGTTAGTTGCCCTCCTTGGATGTGGGAGGCAATCACCATTCAAATAGGCTACCACAATTAATTTTAAGAACAATTCATCATTACCAACGACTGTGACAAAAACAAACTTGAAATTATAAGACAGCCTTAAGGATATTCAACCAATCTGATCTCCAGCTGACTGTGTTTTTAGCCATATAAATCCTTTCCTGTGGAAGCAACTATTTGTCAATCTTCCATTTGCAATTAACAAGCAGTCCTTCAGCACCTTAAAGACTAACAAATTTATCAGGTAGTGACCTTTTCTGGGTAAGGCCCACATCTTCAGATTATCAGACTTGGAGTAGATAATTAGAATGCATGGTTTACACAGCAGGTGGAGGGAAGGAAAAAGGTAGGGAAGGGAGGCAAGGTGGTGGGGGGGTCCACCTGTCACTGACAGGACCAGTGGGAGAAATTAAGTAAGTGGGATAGGTGCCATTCCTGGGAATATCGAAGATGGGGAAATTGCCTTTGTAATGCGTAAGACAATTCAGATCTCTCTTAAATCACATGTGAAATGTGTTAAACTCATAAATGAATTCCAAGTCAGAGGTCTCCCTCTGTAATCTTGTGGTAAAATCCTTTCGCAGAAGAATGGCTACTTTCAAATCCTCTGTGGACATTCAAAGAAAATGGCACATACCCCACTTAATTTACTTCTTCCACTGGTCCTATTAGTGACAGGTGACTCACCCCACCAATCCCCTGAGCTTTCCAATCCAAACTCGCTATATAAACCCTAGATTCAAATTATCTTCTCCAAATCTGAGAAGTGGGGCTCACCCACAAAAGCTCATTACCTAATAAATAAATTTGTTATCCTTCAAGGTGCTAAAGGACTGATTATTTTATGTGACGCTTCAGACTGACACGGCTACCCCTCTGAGTTAATTTAAATTCTTAAACTGCTTTACTTTAGGATTACACCTGAGGTAAAATGACATTAATTGAAATAGATTATTCTGTACTTTATTTTAAATTGACATGGTGCTTCTGTCAATAGTATCATTCAATTTGTCAGACAGAATAAGTTTTGCTTCATAGTAAGATGCATATAGAGAACCACATATTGTTCATAGTCTATTTGAACCTCCTTATAGGTCTGGAATATTAATACTCATCTTGATGGTGTATTTTTAGGTAAAGCAGTGGTGAAGCACTTGCAAGCATAGAATGCATGCAATTTATCCTGTGACTCTTCAACTCATCCCATATACTCCACCATGTGAGAGTTTTGTATGTATATATTCATAACGTGTCACAGCAATACTGAGTTCTCCATGTATCTAAAGTACATCATTGGTGTGGTTGAGAAAGTTAGCTCTTTGGGATAGGGATTGTGTTTATTTAAATTTTTGCACAGTGCCCAGCACTTTGTCCATGTTCGATAAATTAAGTATTAATTAAATTAATAATTTTAGCAATAAACCTCAGATTTCCTATCTACCATTAGGTGCCCAGATTGACCTGCCATTTTTAAACATACCTTCTCTTCCCATAAGAAAAGAATAAAAGCAAAGGTGGTTAATACTGAGATACATCCAGCCCTGACGGGGCACCTTCCCCTTCCAATAACTGCAGGAATAATAGTTCACCAATTTCTCTTCCTCTGGCATCCCAAACAACTTGTGGAACTTCACTATAGCTTCCTTAAACTTCTCAGTGTCATCATCCTCTTTGATACCATTGATTTTGTTGTACTCTGCAATGATCCCCTGAGAAAACATGAAGGGTGTTAGCCACAAAAAGGTATTGGACATTTTTATCAGACATCTGAGTGAATTTAAATGTCATGACCACTTCCTCTGCCACCTTCTGCTCATCTAGTTATCGTCCTTCCTACAAACCAGACTCCCTAATGACTTCACTCTCTTACCTTGCTTATGTCCCAGATAAGTAATAAAGCACATGCCTACATCTCTCAAGAGCACTAACCCTATTTTACACCAGTGAAGAGGTGAGGAGGGGAGTCACTGCAACTTGCCAAAAAGTTCAGATATGGAATGTTCATTTTTCCTGTCAGATTTTGGTGAAAAAAACTGCAGAAAAACTGAATTTTGGGAAAAATATCAACTAACTTGAGTGAATGAAGAGTGACTTTGTACACTATACAAATGTTAATTTGACTTTGAAGTAAGGATTGTGTTTGTTCTTATTTGTACAGCACCTAGCACAGGGTCCATAACTAAGGTTTTTATGCATCACCAGAACACAAACCAGCACATCACAATTTTCTTATAGTGATCGACTTTCAAAACAAGGAGCAAGGAGACACGTATGGTTATCTTTTCTTATTATCTCACCAGAATATGGGAAACACAATAAGCAATTTTATTTATGATTGGATGAGAGGATCAAAACTACAATGAAGAGTGCAATTCAGAGTATGGCAGAGCCATACCTGTGGCTAAGCACAGGCTAACTGTAGGCCTCAAAGTGCTTTCTAAATGTCCAGTTTCATGCCAGTAAATGTACCTTAAATACAGTAGACCCCCGAGATAATGTGACTGAGTGTGGGTGGGGGGCGCCAGCTCCCCACCACTCAAAAGGAGCAGAAAAACTGACAAGCACTGCAATGCTGGTCAGTTTCCCTGGTCCTGTCAGGGGCAGTGAGAGTCAGGCTGTTGCTCCTGACAAGAGCGGTTTCTCTGCTCCTGTGAGGGGTGGCAACCTCTCCGTTCCTGTCAGGGGCAGTGAGAGTCAGGCTGCGGCCCCTTACAGGAGCAGGGAAAGCTAGCCAGTGTTGCTGTGCTCGTCAGTTTCCAAGCTCTGCAAGCCTAGGGGGAGTGGGAAGTCAGGCTGCTGGCTGGTTCCCAGCTTCCCATTGTTTGCTGGAGCCAGGAAAATGACCAGGGCTGCTGCCCTGGTTAGTTTCCCCGCTCCAGTCAGGGGCAGCAGCTGAGAGCCTGACTCTCGGGTGCTACTGGACAGGAGCAGCTACGGCCCCTGACAGGAGCAGGGAAACGTGCTGGGGTGGCACCCAAGAGTCAGGCTGCCACCCCTGAGAGCAGTGTGGAAACTGACTAGTGCATCAATGCTAGTCAGCTTTCCCTATCTTGTGAGCAGCGGGCAGCCCAGAGCCAGGCTCTCAGCTGCGCACCACACACAGGAGACAGGAACGTTGGTCAGTTTTCTGGCTCATGAGTTGTACAAATCTTGACCTATGCAGAGCTCCGCAAGAACGCAACCCCTGAGTAAATCGGGAGTCTGCTGTACTCCCAAAATACTTGATGAGGCACCCATGTCCTCTTCCCCATCCCATTGTGGGTACACATCTTGTCTGACGAAACAAGACTAGGCTTTTACTAGAGCAGGAGAGTCATATTCTAAATAAAAACAAAATCAGTTAAATTCCATCACTTTTTTTTTTTTTTTTTAAAGGAACAAAATAACTTATGACCCATCTTAAAAGGCACTGAATGAAAGGCTAGTACTTGGTAACTGGAAGGATAGAAATGCTTTCATTTACTAACTGACCTATTATAACCTGGGGAAAATAAGCTACAACATAACCCCTTTAACCCAATGTTAAAAGGAAAACTTCCTTCTACTCCTTACATTAGTGTAGATTTCTTGATTTCTCTGGAGAGCACAGTTGGACTGGTGACATTTTCTTTGTCGTACAAATGCTCAGTTAGGCAGCAGTTTAAAGTAATAACACTTCTAAGCAGAGCGGTAGTTGTCTCATGGAAAGTATTTTAATGCTACAGGTTTAAACCATTTATAAATGGGTCCATTGTACTTATTTCTGATCTGCGACTGAAATTTACCAAAGCACAGCTTTTTAAGAGGCCTTTTGGCTAAGATCATTGTATGAAAGGTTGAAGAACGGTGAGATGGAACCAACAGGCTTCATTGACAACATATTTTATATACTAGTATAAATATTTTGGTTAGAAATGTTATGCTGTCATGAAATAACTGCACTTATAATCAGCACATTTATTTCAGTATGACTGCGTCCATACCAAACGGATTGGTATAATTAAAGTGGTACAATATTTGTGCATAGACAAAACCTACACTATTCTTCTAAGTTGCTGTATGTAGAGTAAGAGAAAAACATAATTTACTCTAGACCAAAGATGTGGCTGGGGGAAGGGGAACACACTAAGATTTTGGGAAGTGGTCAAGGGCCACCCTTTTCTATGCAAATGTTGTGGGGTCTGGGATGGACATAGGGGGCAGAAGAGAGCTCAGAGTAGGGACTGGGATGCAGGAGAGGGTGTGGGGTCTGAGAGGGAGTTTGGTCAAAGGTGAGGGTTGTGACTTGGGGTGGGGTATTGGGGTGCAGGGTCTGAGAAGGGTTATGGGCACAGGAGAGGATTCTGCTTAGGGAGAAATGTAGGAGTGGAGGCAAGGTCTGAGAGGGAGCTGTGACCTGAGGGGGAAAGAAGGTGCAAGGGGTTTGGGTGGTGACTTGGGAAAGGGAATTAGGGTGCAGGAAAGGATTCTGGCCTGGGGCAGGGGTTTAGAGCAGGTGCAGGGTCTGGGAGGCAGTTGACATGTGGTGCCAGAAGCAGGCTCTGGCTGGGAGGCACTAACCTAAGCAGCTCTTGGCCAGCAGCACTCTCAGGTAGGCTTCCCTGCCTGTCAGCAGCCCTAGCCCACTGGCTGTTCCATGTGTGTCTCTGCGCTTGGCGGGGGAGGGATTCACTGCCCCCATTCCCAGAAAAATCTCTCAGCTCCTATTGGCCAGCAACTGGTCAACTGGGAGCAGCAACTGGGAGCAGCCAGCTCCCCCACCAGCAAAATCTTTCAGCTACTATTGGCTGGACACTGGCCAATGAGAACTGAGAAACAGTGATATGCTGTATCAGTCCCGTTTCTGGCCAACAGGAGGTGATAGATTTCACTTTGAGTGGGAGTAGCACTGAAACCCTACCCCCTCTGCAGCCACAGGGGCCAGCAGTGGGCCAGATTAAAAGGCTTGGCTAGCCAGATCTGGCCCATGGACTGTATTTTACGCACACCATACTGGACACAAACAGAAGCATCGAGATTTAACTGTTTAAATTTCTATAGCTCGGCAGCATTAACAAACCAGTGTTTATTTTCAAAACTATTCATCACACATTTTGAGTGAATCAAAAAAAGGTTGTCTAAAACCAGCCCCAAAAAACAATTTTTTTCCTTTAAGCTACTTTAGATGTTGAACTAAAGCACAAGGAGAGGATAGATGAAATGGGCAGTCCCACATACAATTAGTTTAATTACACTGATATTTATGCTCCAGCAAATTTTCCTAATCTAAATATGCACACAATGTTGCTTTCCTTTCAAAAAACACAGGGGTACACAAATTATTGGGTCACACATGATGAGACATCAATTTTATGATTACATTTATAATCAACAGATTTTTATATGCTACCTGTATTTTTCCTCTGACAAATGTGTTTATGTCATTTTCATTTTCAAATATTGAAAGTGTTTGCAACAGATTCTGTTCGAGCCATTCCCAGTGTTCAGTGATTTCCTTCCTTGAACAACCTGCAGAAAAGAACAAAGTAAATAATTTGCAGATGTCTAAAACGTATTCTTCATGTTTCCCAAAAACAAAAGAGATGTGAGGCAAATTTTTCAGCACCGAAAGTAGTAATGTTTCACAAAGAAACAAATGTCACAATCTCAGTAAGAAAAATTCTCCCTAACCCTCAATTCACTACTAATGACTGGCAGCAGCTTCCAAGATCACCTTGTGTTAAGCAGAACTCAACAGGATTCTTTTAAAACTTTTCATTATTGGCGCCTAGTTTAAAGACCAATGAGGACAGCTAAATTACACAATAGAGAAGATTGAAGCTGCTGCAGTCGATCTTCCAGGATTCAGTTTAGCATGTCTAATAGGATTGTGGTTAAACTGAGCCCTGAGGATGCCCGATCAACAGTGGTGTGCAGTGACACCATCCTAGAAATCCAACTTAAAGTATGTCAGCTCCAGCTACACAATTCCCGTACCTGGAATTTCATATCTTAGGTCAAATTTCTTTTCTAGTGAAGACCAGCCCTCAAAAATTTTAAAAACATAAGGACTGAAAAGAATTGTAAAGGACATACTAATGAGATCTAATTACACAAGGTGGTGGTTGCAATTGTTGGAAGCGGAAGCCAAAAGATAATTGTATATTATTACTCAAATGGTTCTTGACTGACGTAAATTCTAATTTATGATATAGTTACCAAACTCCATGACCAAAATCACACCTGAAACAACTAGTGGCATGTGTCAGTAGATAACTTAAGTCTTAAAAGAAAGAAATCTAATTGTATTTTCCAAACCTCAGATGAAAGAAAATGCCATATATGGCTGTTATAAACATACAGCTGTGAGGGTATAAATACAAATATTTACAGGATAACAAATTACTGCATCATCACTATGTCCTCTTATTCAAAAGAGCTGTGGGGGAACTTGTCTGCCCGCTCTAGGCAACAGGGGAAAAGGTCTAAGACCCGGAAATTCTCATCCTGGCAGGACCCACGATGGAGTGGCGGTGTAATGTTATATGCCCAAGGCATCAACCCTGCTCAGTCTAGTAATAGACAGCTGCTATTTTGATGCAGGCAATGTTTCTTTTTTTATGCCTCTAAAGAAACTGCTGCCAACAGACAGTGGTCGGTGTCTTTGGGTAGGTCTATGCTGCAATGCAAACCTTGGGTTAGCAGATCCTGGGTTTGTTAACCTACGATCCTTTGTAATCACAGGGTAGGAATTGTTCAACCTGGGTCCCAACCTGTGGCTCAAATGTCTACACTGCATTGTGCAGGTCTAAGTGTAATCATCCATCTTGCAGACTTCTTGGCATCCTTACAAAATGCAGCTGCTATTGCTCATTGTTCATGGTAGAACATAGGAAACCAACTGTACAGAAGACAAAAGAAGATAGTCCAAGGTCAACAGAATACTTTGGTGGACTCCCAGAGCATTGGTCCAGAACTGCTACATCTATGCTGTGGAACAACTTGGCCTGAATCGTGAGTAAGGCTTAGTCCCTTCACCCCACAGGTCCTGTGCCCAATTCCTGGATTACTGTAATTTGTTTATATACAGAAGTGGGATTCTTCTTGAGCCTGAGTTTGACCCTGGACTCACACTGCATTCTACACATCCCTTAGCCAAAAGCAGTCTCAAAGAGTAAGATGAAGCCAACAGTTTACCAGCAAGAAGCGCAACCACAAGAAAAAGGGACCATGGGGAGATAGAGGCAGGAACCAAGCACATGTCCCTCATGGAAGATCAGATTTCTGCTTCCAGCTCTAACCGTAAGCGCACATTGGGGTGAACATACTGAGAAGGCAACACAGGATCAGCAGTGGGTCTAGAACTTTCACATGAGAAACAACCCATTCTTGACGCTGTTTAAACAGTTTGCCCTCTCCTCAGATGAGAGAGCAACAAACGAGAGAGCCAATAGTGCTCTGAAGCATGTTGCTATTGCCGTGTAGAAGCTGACAAGACTTGCCTGTACTGGATCTGTTAATCAGTCAGAGGCAGGCAAACCATCGCTGACAGAAGATTGGAAGGCATTTTACTGTTGTATCATACTGGGAAGATGCAAGACAGAGATGGCACGAACAAGGTTGGACCAAGGATCTCAAGTGGACACATAGGAAGGCAGATCCCCTTATGTTCAGGGATCAGTGAAAGGCTGATGGTAAAACTGAATGTGTTTCCAGAGGGCTTGTGGGAAGGGACTGGAGGACTATCATGTACGGATTTCCTGGGACAGAGCACGGCTGTATTTTTCCCCTGACATTCCCTCAGGGCACATCTACAATACCAAGTTTTGTCAACATATTTTATGTCAACACCCAAAAGCTGACAAAACAAATTGCCAGTGTGTTCACAAATCACGTCCACACGGGGGGCACCATCATCAATAGTGAGAGCAATACACTGCGGCAATATATCCCACAGTGCAGTGTTGAAAGAAAGCAAAGCTGATTGCTGCACAACTCCCACTATCTCCTCAACTGTTGGGAGCAGCATCACAAGTAGCGCTGTGAGCTTCCCAAGCCAAGGAATGTCAAAGCAGCACAGCAACCCATCTCCCTACCCTGCAGCAGCAGTCTACCCGCTGCTGTATTCCTAGTGCAAGGCAGAATGGAGTATTCTAGCACATTCAGCTGTCAGATACTTCCCGGAGCTTTGAAAGGAGAGGGGCGCATGCCTCCACGGCAGCAGAGATGACTGAGCAGAGTCATCAGGGCAGGCATTGTGGGATACCATCAGAAGCCAGTTCTGTCAACAAAACAAAGAGCAGAGTCTACACCGGCTCTCTGTTAACAAAGAGGGGAAAAAGAAAAAAAAAAGTCTGTATGATAGAAGTTATTTTGTTGCCAAAAACTGGGTTTTCCTGCGAACAAGTTGCACTGCAGGGTGTAGGCTCTGACTGTTTTGTCACCCAACTCTTTCAGTATAAACAAAATCTGGGTTGGGAATATACTAGATTAACTTGGGGTTTGCCCTATAGCTCAGGTCACAGTGGTGTCATTTTAGTTATTTTACACTAGAGAAACCATCCCTGTGTTACACTCATGTGGTTTTATTAAATGTCACTATTGGATTAAAGAAAAAGGGGTAACTAGTTTTCATGTATACACTCAAACACTCATACCCTCCTGCACTCATACCCTTCCACAGATGAACTCACACAGGTGGAGAGTTGTACAGGAACAGTGAAAGCAGCCAAGGCATAGCGGGTCCAGTGTGTTTTGCTAAAGTCATGAATCCAGTGCAGCAAGCTGATCATATGACCGCCTTGTCAGCTTGCTCTCTGTCAGCTGTAGTCCTCAGTGTCTTTCATCCTGGGGAGAGGGAAAGGGGCCCAGATCCCTGGGCCTCCTGCACCTCCACGCCCATCCAACTGAGGCTACCTCCTGCAGAGTGCTGATGGCAAGAAGAAAAAGGAAAAAGAGAGCTCCTATCCCTTAGCCCCTATCTTTTATGTGTTTTAGTCCAATAGCAATTGTTCCTGTTCCACTGCCCCAGGATGCTGTATAACCATGAGTCAGCAGAATGGTCCCAGGACTCAGCATGACCATGAGTCATCAGCTAACAGCAGATAGGACTTTGATCTTCTACTGATGGGGCCGCTTTCTCTTTCTTGGGCGGATTCTTTTTCAGGCTCAGCTCCTATTCTTCTCTGGCCATCCACATGCTGCTGGCAGTTCGCGTCCAGACAGGCTGCACTCAAACCTTCCTCACTCACACAAAGGAAAGCTCACTTGAGAAAGAAAGCAGCAGAAATGTAGCACTTGAAAGACTAACAAAATGATTTATTCAGTGATGAGCTTTTGCGAGACAGACCCACTTCAAAAAGAAATTTCATTTACAAAATGAACAGCCAGGATTTCTTACAAAAGAGAGTAGCCATAAATAATTTATTAGTAACGTATACTACTTTAGACCTAGCAGCTGCTACAAAACAAAGCTCATAAAACAAAATATAACTGTACAGCACAAAGCTATGCATAAAAACCCAAAACTATTGTTACAAAGCTTACAGACAGTTACAGAACTTAAAACCAGCAATGACAAAGTTACCAAACTTACCTCTGCATTGTACTGGACTGAGCACAGGCTTTATGCAACAGGTGGCTGCTCTTATTATGCAAAGCTCTCCTCTGAAGAGAGGACCTTTGTCCACTAATTATCTGTTAAAGGCCAAGTGACAGTTGCTCCACCTTGCCAGGGTTCAGAACTAGAACTTGTTAGCCTAAAAAAACCCACTTGCGGGTACTGAGGGACTGACACCTACCAGAGCTCGAGGCTGGAGTCCCAGTAGCCTCTGCTAAGCTCCTTGAGCATGTGTCTAGTTCTGTGGATGCAGATACCCACAGATATAAAGCAAACACCCATGTATTTGCTGGGGTCTTACATGAACCAACTAGTGCACAACACAGTGTGCACTGGCACAACATGTTGGTGTTCATTAGAATTCACACCCTCTCTCATAGAGCTGGAAGGAACCTTCAGAGGTCATTGCGTGCAGCCCCCTGCCTTCACAGCAGGACCTATTCACCACCCCTGACATGTTTAAAAAAAAAAAGTTTGCCCCCGATCCTCCCATGCAGGTGCCATTTATTGAACTCACACCCTGGGCGTAGCAGGCCAATGTTCAACCACTGAGCTATCCCCTCCCACCAAGCCTTTGGTGTGCATGGTACAGACACATCCTAGGTCCTAGCATTGTAGCGTAAGCCTGTGCCAGTACAGTGGAGCTCTGTGACAAGTTGCCAATGCCACATCATACTTTTTGTAATCCTTATTTTAAGAAGAGCGCACACACGATGATTTGTACCAGTTAGAAATTGTAAGTTATTTTCACCCCTGGATTGGAGAGCAAATGAGGACAAGGAAAAAGTTGAGTCTGGGGATAGACTCTTCAGCAGGAAGAAGCAACGTTTGCATCAACCCTCCACACCAGCTTCTCTCAACCATTTTTATTTATTTTTTAATAAAGTACTCCTTTAAAAAAAATTCTAAGTACCCCTGTTCCCCACTCCCCTCCTCCAGAACCAGGCACCCCCCAGTCCCCCCGCCCCCCGCTGTACCCCAATGCTGCAACTCACTGGAGCCAGAGCCGCTGCCACGTGCTTCTCCCTCAAAGGGATGGGGTGGAATGTGTACTCACAGTGACACACAGCACTCGTTAGCTCCTAGCATTTGACACTCATCCCTCATTAAATGAGTACTTCACTTACGAGTACTCACTTAAACAGGGGACATGTATACTTACCTTTGCTCACTAGAGGAGCGATCTCCCCTGACTAATATGAGCCTTACCCACCCCCCGCAGCTCCAACCCGCCTCAGCCTGAACACCCCTTCTCACCCCCCCGCCAGCCCCACACACCCAATTCGCTGCAGCCTGACCCTTCCACTGGCTCCGTGGCCCCAACCTGCTGCAGGCAGACCCCACCGCCAGCCTGCACACCCAACCTGCAGCAGCCTTAACCCCCCACGGACCCAACCTGCCACCAGGTTTTAAGCCTCCCTCCCATTCATGGCACCAAACTACCCCCAGACTTTAACCCTCCCCAATACCCTCACCCCAACTCAAGGTTCACTTAACTTTCCAAAGCAACGCCACCTGCTGCCACTCCTACACTGAGTTGGGAGCACTCAGAACCAATCAGAGACCGTTACATGTATTTTAATGGTAGTTTAGTGTCCCTCTTACAAGTTTTCGCCTACGAGCAGAAAGGTGGGAACCAATTGTGCTCGTATAGCAAGGGTTGAGTGTATTGCTCAAAGGGCCGCATGCGGCTTGGGCACATGTACCCTGCCGGATTTTCCTTGCATCCTGGGATCAGCAAGCTGCCAGCAGAGCAGGGAGTCTGAGGCGACCTGTATAGCCAGGTCTTGCCTGGGTGGCTCTTGTCAGGGGAGAGGCGGGGACAGGTTGGGGGTGGGGAAGCATGTAGAGAGCCACAGATGAGTCAGCGGCAGCAGTGTCTGGAGCCACAAATGACTCCTTAAAGAGCCATATGCAGGTTGCTGACGCCTGTCCTAGCCCATTCAAGAGAGGACCCTGATCCTCTCAGTCATTTTCAGATTAGAAACAGCGATTGTACATTATGTTAATTTCTATAAATCTGTAATAACAACTCTGTATTACAGAGCCAAACAGCTTCAAACATAACCAGCTAGTATGTGAGTGTAGATAATCATTGGATTTCTCCAAAACTGTAATGTTAAGCTGCTGAATAAGTGAGCCAGAAACCAAACACACATGATTTCCAGAGCTCTGTAACATTCTTCCTGGGGAGTCAAGGATTAACGTATTGTGGAAGGCAAATGAGACTGCAATGAGTTTCTGTAAAAACTGGAGAGTATAAGTACCAACTAATTAGAGACATACTTGCAAGAAAACACACTAAAGAACAACTGTGCAATGGAAGATGAGTTACACCTAAGGAGCCACAGCTGAACATTGCAACAACCTTTGAATAATGTGTTAACAGTGAAAACTTGGAAGAAGTTGTAGAAAAACAAAATCATCATAGTGCGATGTTCTCAGGTAATACACAGATGGCCAGTTTCAACGCAGATCAGGAAAAGAATGTGCACTCAGGAAAACAGATTTTATTTCTTTTCATAGGTAGGGCCCTACCAAATTCACAGTCATGAAAGATGCAACATAGACCAAAATCTAGTGTCCTTGCATGAAATCAGGCCTTTTGTGTGTGTATTTACCCTATATTCTATAGATTTCACAGGGGAGACCAACATATCTCAAATTGGGGGTTCTGACTCAGAAGAGAGTTGTAACGGTTCACAAGATTACATCAGGAGGATCATGGCACTGTCACCCTTACTTCTATACTGACTTCTGAGCAGGGCACCACGCCAACATTATAGTCACTGCTCTTCAATTGCCCAGCTCTGAAATCAGCATGCTACCAGCAGTAGTGCAGAAGTAGGGGTGGCAATACCATTCTCATGTTGCCCTTCTATATTATTGCTTTCAGAGCTGGGCACCCAGAGTGTGGCGGGTGCTGACAAAGGTCCTGGCTCTACAAGCAGCAGTGCAAAATAAAAGGGCGTTAAAGTACTATAACATCCTTACTTCTGTGCTGCTGCTGGCAGTAGCTCTGCCTTCAGAACTGAACTCCTGGCCAGCAGCTACCGCTCTCCAGCTGCCCAGCTCACCCAACCGAATTGCAAAAGTAAAGGTGGCGATGCCACACACCCTTGCCCCTCAAAACATCTTGTAACCCTCACACAACTTTTTTGTATCAGGATCCCCTCAATTACACCACCATAAAATTTCAGATTTTTAGATAGCTGAAAACAAGAAATTTATCATTTTTAAAATCCTATGACCGTAGAATTGACCAAAATGGACCGTGAATTTGGTAGAGTACTATTTATAGGTCATACTATTGCCTTTCAGGTGTCAGACTAACTACTACAATCATTTAACAGAAAACATATAATCAGCCAGACATACAAAACCCTAAATCTAGCTGAAATTCAAGGGGAAAAAACACAAAACAATGAGGAGTCCCATGGCACCTCAAAGATAAACAAATTTGGAAGTTTGCCCATAAAAACTTATGCCCAAATAAATCCATTAATCTGAAAGGTGCCACAGACGACCTCGTTGTTTTTACAGATAGAGACCAACATGGCTACCCCCATGATACTTCAAATTCAAGAAGCAACAATAAAAAGATGCAATGGACAGCAGGTACATTTTCTAATACCTTAACTTTCAAAACTTAAAATTTTCCTAACTAGAAATACAAATTCAAGGGATTCAAAATAGAAGTATTTCTTAATTCAATTAAAAATGCAAATCAAGTAATTATTTATTGGAGCAACCGGAAAACCAGTTTTTAAATGTGCAAGCAGCGTTATAATCCTTGAAGGAATGATGTACTCTTGTTAGTTTTGTGATACACATATTTGTAAGGAGAGGAAAGGCAATCTCTCCTATTAGAAAGAATTCTGGGGGCATCTTGCTTCCTCAGAACCTGGCATTCATGTTCAAACAGAGAAAAAAGGGCTGGTTTGCATGGTGTTTGTGAACATCTGTGTTCAAGGAGCAGTGTGAATTAACATGTTATACGAAGAAAATGCCCTTCTACCATATCACTGGTTTCTCCTCTAAGCGGAAAGCAATCTGCATTGCCCAGCCACCTACTACAGTGTAACAGAGGTGACATTTAAAATAAAAGGTAGGTTAAATGAGAACTCCAAAATGTCTATTATAAAAATGGCTGTATTATCTTTTACGAAGAGTAAGCATAGTATGTATTCCCCAGCAGCCAGCTGCTCCTGTGCAATAAATACAGGACAATTAGTCCCTTTTATAAAATAAGCTGGGATGCCTTTTTGGCATCACAAATACAGGACCTATCCCACTGAAAATGGGAGGGATGGTCACCCTAGTGTTAGGTATAATCATTAAATAAGTCTGACTTTAGAAGACACCATGGGCAAGGGTGTCTTCACCACTTTAAGACGCTGTCTACACTAGAAAATTAAACAATCTTAACTATACCAGTCAGTCAGAGGTGTGAAAAACCTAATTCTGAGTGATGTAGTAAAGCAGACCTAACCCCCAGTGCAGGCAGCACAAAGTTAACTGAAGAATTTTTCCATCAACCTACCTACTCCCTCTTCAGGGAATGAACTGCCTATATCAATGACAGAAACCTTCCTGGTGGCATACAAATGTTTTGTCTCCATTAGGCCATTTGGTCAGTTTTAGATATGCAGTTCTAGCTACCCCATTCGCATAGCTAGAATTGACCTGTCAGAATCTACTTTCTTCCCTAGCGTAGTGTGAGCCTTGGGAGTCTCACGTCATCGTTCCTTACCCCATGCAAAAGCATGGAGTACAGGGATCAATGGCCAAGCCTAGAGAGGTTGATTTTGCTGCTGCTTCTTCGCCAGACACTCAGAATTGAACTCTGGAAGATCAACTACAGCATGCCAATCTTCCCGTAAGTATAGATGTGCCCAAAGTGTCTACACTGAAGTGCTACAGTGATGTAGCTGTGCTACAGTAGCATTTCAATTGTAGAAAAGCCCCAACATGTGACCAGTAGGCAAACTTTTCTCTCAAATTGTGACCTAGTGAACAGTTGTGAATTTGCAATATCAATACGCAGTGTCATAGGGTTGGTAATAACATTGCTAAATTATAGCAATATGGATTATATTCAGATGCTTCTATTATAGTCAGGTACGGCCAAACAGATTCACAATTTATTTACTGCTTCATACTTTACACTGCGGGTCTTAGAATTACATGTTTACAAGAGAGTATTATTAGTGCTGGAAATCCTACTTATGAAATAGCAATCTTACCAAAAACTCTTAATAATAGAAGAAATTAAGTAGGGCCCAATTTTTGAAAAAATCCAGAATAAATATGCTTAAAAGTTATTATATCTATTTAACCAAGTTTCATGTACATATATTACGTGGCTTGCTGATTTTTTAAATACTTCCTTCATCAACAAACTTTCAGTTCCAGCTGATTGACAAATCATCACAAAACACCTGCACTTCACTTGCAGTGACACATTCCATTTGTTACATAGCACATGCACCCTCCCCCAACTCCCACAAATAATTCTGTTTTAGTGTATTTGTTCTTACCGCAGGCAATAGTCCAGTAAACCAAGGAGTCTGGTGCCTGGTAGAGGATTCGGTAAGGTGCTACCCTTGCACTGGAGTCCAGCACAACATCAAGAGTACCCACTAGGAGACCTGTGAAACAGGAAATTCTGTTGGTGAATGTAATTGGTGATAGATAATCTAGAAATCCACATTACTAGAAGACAGATCGTTTTTGCCAACAGATAAAAAGGGCTATAATTAAAACAGATTTCAGCTGGTATATATGAGTTCATGTTACTTTAAAAAGAAAACATGCTGAAGAACACTAAAAACGAGTCTTTTTAAAAGCACTTATTTAGTTGTAGCTTCTCAGTTTCACCTTCTTTAGATATTTTCTAAAGATACAATGAATACCCCACAAGAGCTCAAATTTGGAATTACATATAGGGAAATAATCCAAATATTTCCAGGACCAAATTTTCTGGAATGCCTGTTGAAAACAAGCCGGGCTGTAACTTTACTTAAGGGCTATTCAACCACAATGTGAACATTCAGGCCGGGACTCTAGGGCCTTACAGGGTTCCCAGAAGTCAGGCTGCGGCCCAAACCTGAATGGAACTACACAGTCCCTTAGCCCAAGCCTTGCGAGTTTCCATCAGCTGGCACAGGCTAGCTACATGTGTCTTATTGCAGACATACCCACACAGCCAAACTGCTCTCAGCAGCAAAGTGGAGAATAACTAAGAACCTAAGGACATAACCAGGAAGCCATTGAAGAAAGGCATCAACAGCTGTGTATCAGGTTCCATTGGAAGCCTCCCTGTCCTTAGGGGAGTTAAGGGTTTTCTAATCTGAGGGGTTTTAGAAAATATGCTAAACAGGGAAGACAAAAACAATGCATCAGAGGGATGGGTTTATATTTTTGACTACGCGTAAAGAACATATGGAAGATTCCCCCCACCCTGCACAAGTTGGATTTTGTGTGCTTTTGATGTTTTGAGGGGAGTGGAATCTCAAAGAGCAGGCATCCTTTCCCCACATATTCATTTGATTCTGGATTTTAAACAGGAGTCAAAACCAAATCAGCCAACATTTGAACACTGACTACTGTTCACTTCCCCTTTTAAAATGCTCATTGGCAGTTTTGTGATGTCATAATTGTACTAGTTCATTCTGCTGTCCTCCTGAGTAGACAAAACTGGAATTTTTAACGTGAAAAGAGAAATCACCCTTCCTCTTTTTTTGGGACACAGTATCCTTTCAGATTCTCTTTAAACATCAGAAATCTATAAAGAGCACACACCCATCATTTTCCTTGAGTTAGTTATTTGTCCCACCGTCAATGCAGAGCAATTAGGGGCCTTTCACTTGATGTATTTCAAACAATCGCACTTAGTTCTTCCTGGGTCAGATGAGTCAGGAAGTAATTTCTCTCCCTCCTTGCATTAATGTCCATCAGCCACCTTTTCTATCTAAGAAGTGCCAATTATTATGTTGAAGACAGACTGGATATGTTACCAGAACCTTGGCAGGCAAGGCTAGAAGGATGCATGCTGAACAGAAAACAAGATATACTCCATATTAACTAGACAAGTTGTCCCCTTTTAAGGCACCTTTGCTTTACGAAGTCTAACTACTTATCTGACATTTTGACAACTGTTTGTTGACCAGAGGGCTTCCTCAAACATTCTACAAATAGTCCTAGATAAGTTTTGACTCAATTCACAAACTAGCATGCAAGAAAAATTAAAATTGTCCCTTTAAGACATGTATTATCTTGAAACTCATCCACATTCAATAATTTTGCCTTTACAACAGCAAGGCCCTGATCCAGTAAAACATTTAAGCACATGCTGAGTTTTAGGCATATGTGTGGTCCCTGAAAAAGGTAAGCCTGAGATTTAAGTGATTTACTAGACTTGGGTAGAGGGTAACATTTTCTACAAAGCAAAAGTGAACGACAGGAGGGCTTCCACTCTGTATATGCAATAAATGTGTTGCAAGAGTTATAAAGTGTCTTCACACTTTGCAACTCCATACATTTATTGACCATATTAAAAATGCAAGGCTTGGGACAATAATCAAATTATTTGTAAGATAGCTGTGCTCCCACTGTGATATGCAAGACCATTGGATCTCCTGATTTTGGCAGCAATTTCCCTCATTCCTATAATTAAAAATATCTTACTTTCCTTCTGATGCACTTCCAAGGCTGATACGTGTGAGTGGTCCTGAGAATTCTGTCACCACCTCCGCAACTATGTCAGAGCTGAAAACTAGGACTCAAAGTGCTGAAGACACTAGAAGGAGTACAAACTACTCTAGGGTGTCAAGTCATGAGTATCCCCCTCCTTAACTCATTCGCACTGAGCTGCTGGAGATGGGAGAAAGAAAAAAAAGTTGTGCATTATCTCAGCACTGCACCAGTGGAAGCAGAGTAAAAGAAGGATTGATGAGCACTGAAGAAACAGAGGGCTCTGAAAGAAAGAAGAGGTGAATAAGAATGCCCATTGCTACAGTAATGGTGTAAGGATTCCCTTTCCTCTAAAGCTGGAGAAAGAGATTGCAGAGAAACTAGTGCTATGAGAGTAGCAAAGAAATATTCATAATATTCAACAAAAAAACAAGTGAATCTCTGCTTTTCTGTACCTTCATCCTTAACAGGCTATTACTTTATGTATAAAATACTGAACACAGTATTTTGATAGCAAGAAACACTACTTGGAAATGTATCTGTAAAAACTAACACATTTATTCATTTGTTGTTAACTAATAAATATTGCCTTTTCAAATCTTACAATTACCCTTGCAGGATGTCCTTGAAGAACTGCTCTATGTTGCACCATAGGTCAGTTTCCTCTGTGCAGTGAGGTGATGCAACCAGAATGAAATAATAGCTGTTAAAGTGATTCTCTCTCTGAGCAGCTTTGAGCAGAAGTGATCATATTAATTTTTTATTACAAAGAGAGAGCTTACTTAACTGTTTCCCAGTTTATTAACTCATGATAAAGCAAGTACATTCTACTATGTATTACCAATGAATAAATTTGAGAATTCAAATGAAAAGATGAAGCTGAAGAAATAAATCTGCCCCTCAATTCACATTACACCCATCATTCACACAAAATAATGCATTACCCAAATCCCAGTTACATCCTCTTGCACTAGTTAACCGTTGAATTATATTACTGCTACTACTACTCAACCCTTGCATTCCGAGCAGCGTATAGGTCATCTACAAGCCTCCTCCACTTCACTTTGTTTCGGGACAAAATTTCTAGCTTACCCTAAGTGTACCCATTTTCTTTCAATGTCAGTAGATCTCCACATCGTCCAAGGTCCCCCCTCTTTTGCACTTCCATTGTGGGTTTCATTTGAGCACTTGATGGACTATGCTGGATGATAGTTTTCTGAGACTGTGGCCTAGCCATCTCCACTTTCTTCTCTTGATTTGAAGATCAAGTGGTTCTTGTTCTGCTCTGTTCCAAAGCTCCTTGTTTGTGACCAAGTCTCGCCATTTGATGTGAAAGATGTACCTCAGGCATCTGTTTAGGTGTGACTGTAGCTTGTGATTTGAGGACTTTTTAGTATGCCAGACCTTGCATGTGCACAAGAGCACACCCTTCACATTTGTGTTGAAGACTGCACTTTTGTCTCCGCACATATTATCTGTGATCTCCATATGGGACGAAGAGTCTTGAATGCATTTATTGCTTTCCCTATTCTGACACTGCTATCCTTGGAGAGTAACAAAGAGGTAGCCGTGTTAGTCTGCATTCTAACAAAACAAACCAGAAGTCACGTAGCACTTTAAAGACTAACAAAATAAACCTATCCATAGGGTCAGAGCAGATGCGATTGTATCTAAGGCCTTGACTATAAATGATGGATCATGTGGTGCATGCTGGATGGAAGCTGGAGGCATGCAGTAAAGTGTGTCAGTCAGTGGACTTCTGGTAGAGAGTGGTGTCGATGTGGCCATCAGTGATTCGTACTGTGCTGTCCAGGAAATCCCTCTCTTGTGTAGAATGGTCAAGGCCGAGATTGTAACAACCTGCACCTTCCCATCAATCTCTGTGGAATTCCTCCAGAATCTCTTTACTGTGGGTCCAAATGATACAGATGTCATCCATGTAGAGTAAGTAAAGGAGGGGTAATAGACGAGAGCTGAGGAAATGTTCTAAATCAGCCATAAAAACGTTAGCATACGGTGGGGCCATGCAGGTGCCCATAGCGGTGCTGCTAATCTGGAGGTATAAATTGTTTCCAACCCCTTAAATACAATCAGATATGCTCTGATCCTACAGACAGAGACCAAAAATTTCAAGATCTCTACCAAGCATTCATAAAACTTAATTACTCACCACGAGAAGTTTTAAAAAAGCACAGACTGACAGGGACAAGATAGGCCCAAGAAGGTCAATAACAGAACTCCACTTGTGTTCTTGTGAACACCTATAGCCCCCAGCTTGAACCCCTGCAGTGCATCATCAAAAATCTACAACCTATTGTAGACCATAATGCTACATTCTGAAAGGCCATAAGTGAAAGGCCTGTCCTCTCCTATAGACAACCACCTAACCTCAGGAAAATTCTCACTAGGAACCATAGGCTATACCACAACACTACTAATCCCAGAACTCTTCCTTGCAACAAACTCTGTTGCCAACTTTTTCCACATATTTATTCTGGAGATACCATCACTGGACCTAACTATGTTAATTATAGGATCAGGGGCTCATTCTCCCGTACCTCAACCAAGGTTATATAGTAAACCCTCGACGTGCACAATTTCGAGTTGCGCTGAACTCACATGAACGCCAGTTAAGCACAATTCAAAATCTCGCTCCACCTGGCCCCAGCTCTAACCTCGTCTCCTCCCCAGCCCTGCTTACCACCCACGCACAGCTCTGGCTCACCTCCCCTCACCCTGGTTCAAACCCCACCCCCGCTCCATTTTTTCTCTCCCCCCCACCGCCTCCCCCACCCAGCTCAATCCCCCTCCCCAGCCCTGGCTCATCCCCCTCCCCAGCCTGGTTCAACCCTCCCATGCCCACGCATGGGCTGTGGCTCAACCCCACACCCCGTCTCCCTAACCCACCCCAGGCTTACCCCCTCTGCCGCTCTCCAATGGCCCCAGCCCACTGCCAGGCTTAACCCTCCTCATCTGCCCCCACCTATACCAGGACTTACTTTCCAGAAGGAGCCCCAGGTGCTCCTGCTGCTTCCCTGGCTGCAGAACATACGTTCTGCGGGAGAAAAAGCCGCCTTCCAACTCACGCAAAATTTGAGTTATGCGAGGGTGGGTGGGAACACAACCCTCACATATATCGAGGCACTACTGTATATGCCATCATGTGCCAACAGTGCCCCTCTACTACGTTCATTGGACAAACTGGGCAAGCACTTCACTAAAGAACGGGACACAGAGTAGACATGAGAAATCTCAAGACACATAAACCTGTCAGTTACCATGTCAATGGAGGGGGCCATGCTGTTAAAGACCTGAAAAATATGTGCGCTACAACAAAGACTTTAACAGCAGATTACAAAGGGAGGTGCGTGAACCAGGGTTGACACTCAAATTTGACACAACACTTGGTATGAACAGGGACAGCAATTATCTCACACATTACAAGGATTGTTTCCCTTCTTTTGCTGTTCGTAATGATCTCAGGGAAGACACTCGCATCGCCCACTCTCGCCCCTCCCCCTTCGGTTCCATGTATTTGATTTGTCAGTTTTTATTGTATTG
Organism: Carettochelys insculpta; assembly: GCF_033958435.1. Classification (NCBI taxonomy): domain Eukaryota; kingdom Metazoa; phylum Chordata; order Testudines; family Carettochelyidae; genus Carettochelys; species Carettochelys insculpta. Next base: position 89,347,356 of record NC_134140.1, on the reverse strand, counting down.
GGTTTTTTGAGACCTCTGTGCTGTGTAACTGAGACTGTATTGGGCATGCCGTAGATCTGAAGAAATGGGTCTGTCCCACGAAGGCTCACCACCTAATAAATTATTGTTAGTCTTTAAAGTACTACATGACTGCTGGCTTGTATTGATATCCTTGTCTATTCTTCTGACTCCACCTGTAATAATCACCAAGAAGGTCAACTGCTCCACATCTTCCACATCGTCCTCTCTGCCCAGTCATTGAGGCAGTTCTCTTCAGTGTTGCGACCTTTTCTTCCAGGCTTTCGTATCAGTGTGAAAGGAGGGCAACATTGTCAGCAAAATCAATGTCTTCAAGCTGTTTGAAAACAGCCCACTGAATGCCCCATTGGTGGCCATCTGCTGGTGAGCTGATACTCAAAGACTCAGTCCCATCAACTTCAGAAGGCCTGCTCTTGGAATCCCTCTCTGCTATGACTGGGGAGGGAGAGTGATTTGCAATTGGCTCTAGGAGAGCATGCAAAATCTGGTCCCTTATTAGTAATTTTTCAAAACACTGATACTATTTTTCAATGTGAAGTTTTAAAACACTAAATAAAAGATATACTCCCAATATTTGAACTAGGTTGATGGTCCCCTTCCACTATACACTGTGAGCCCATAATGGACATTTGTGTACATCACAGTCATTATTAAAGACTCTGTCAAAGTTCAAGCTGCACAGTCCCCTGCCTATGCTGTGGTATTCAAAGCATGCCACAATGCTGAGACAGGCCAACATCTTAGTTTGCTTTCTCCAGTGACCATAAGCAGTGTAATTGCACACAATCACATTAGCACACAGCTCTTACTAAGTAAGCACATTTATTTAGCTGAAAGCTTTAGAGAGAAAACAATAAAAACCTACACATGTTAAGACTACCAGAGATCACCCACCCAACTCCAACAAGGGCTTTAGTCAGTGAACAATTAATCAGACCCCACAAAGGAGTTCTGCTTGGATCGCGAATACACTGCAGTGAGCATCTCATGTCAAGCATTCCCACTAATGGGTTAGTTTGGGGGGCAGCAACCTTTCTGAGGTGAAGTGCTGAAATTTGACCTTTGACCTCTATTTATAGCCCAGGTGCCAGTGATACTTTTTAACATCACTAATACTCCTACCTAGGACAGCTTCATTAACAGATACAGATGCAAAACTTTCCCATTTGCAGGGCTCTACCTATAGGAACAAATAGATGTCAGTCACCTAAATTTGAACTACTCGTTGATATCACTGATACTCCCTCAGCGTAAGGATGGCATGGTTCTCAGCATGCTATCCTGTTTCTAACCACAAAGAAGCAATGCTGTCGACCTGGGGCAGCATTGTTCTAGTTCCCAGGGACTTCAGTTGGGTATTTACACCCAACTGTGCTGTACAGGGGCCAGCAGGTGCTGGGGCCCCAGCCCAGATTCAGAGTCACTTGAATAAAACCCCCGCAAAAAAAAGGTCTTTTGTTAATCCACAGAGGGCACGGCTTTGAGTAAGCTCCCAGGTGCGTGGGGGAGGAGGAGTGGGGCTGAGCTCCCACCTCATGTGCCAATGAAAATCAGCTTGCATGCCACTCTTGGCACCTGTGCGGGGGTTGCTGACTGCTGCCCTAGAGTTTTCTCCAGAGAAACCACTTGACAGCATTTTTCCAAAAGTCCATTCTTGCCTGCATTATTCAACATAGTCCTTTAGTTCATACCTTCCAGTGCTCAAAGTAACACTTTACCTTGGCATTCAACAAAATAGACTACAGAGATACTAAACTTAATTCAGAAAGGTTTTCAAGGCTATTGCAGGATATGTCTCTGACACTCCCAGGATAGTTGCTAAAGATGTAGGAAGCTACCCCAAAGAGTAAGAATCACGTACGTCTGTAGAATTTCCTTATCACCCCTCGAGGCAATCTTTGATTTGGCCCTAAGTGTTAAATTTTGCACATATTTATAGGTTGTAAAACAAGTCATCCTGAAGCTTGGATGTCATTAGCTAGGTTATAAAAATAGTAATGTTGGCACGGGAAACGTTATTATATTCTGATCTCATAGAGACATTGTTTTGTAAATGAATGCTTATTGATGTTCTCATAAGGTTCAATACTGAATTTAGCATTGTTAGTGAATCCTCCTTAATTTTCAGTATTGTTTTGTTAATGAGATCCTGTTCATGGTTCTATACGACCGAATAACTCTACCTTCCTGTAATTTACTTTTTGTTAATAATCTATTGGTACTTGACCTCCTGCTCAATAGGGAATTACCAGAGCGGAATCACATAAGACCAGTAAGAATTCAGTTTGAGCTGGGGGAGTGGATAAGGGAATTATGAGAAACTCTCCCCTGGTTTGTTGGGAGGGGGTGAACAAAGGAGAAGAGAGGTATAAGTATTGCTCACTGCTTGTTGCAAGGTGTGCAGGCTTTGAGGAGAGATCCCCCTGCACCTTACTTGGCATGCCAAATAAAGATTCTTCTTCCACTCTCGGTGTGTTATTGGGCCAGCGTTGCATACCAGGCACGAACTGCCACTGTGCCACCTTAAGAAGGAGGCAACAGTTTCTCAACAAAAACAAAATAGGGACTCAACAAAAACAAAATAGCAAGGATGTTCAGTATGAGAAGGCAGTTTTACTTCCCTTAGTCACTACAATGAATCATTGTTTTTCCTCTACTTTTGCAAGGCAGTCCACATGGTTGATTAGGCAAGCAGCTCAGTCATTTTTATTACAGGAAGAGGTCCCAATCACTTCCCATCACAGGCTAGTGTAAACAACACTCAAAGCTCTGTAGTTAAAATTGTGAGACAAATGTCTGTGTTAGCTGTGTGAGTAGTTCTATGGACTTTAGATCAATTATGGCACGGGGTAAACAAAGATCTTTCAGGTGGTAGAGCAACTCATCTAGATATCTGCCTAGGTTTACAGTACGATACATCAAAAAGACTAGCATAGTCAGTACAAACTAGAATTTCATAGTTACAGAGAGGTAGCCATGTTAGTCTGTATCTTCACAAGACAAAAAAGCAATCATGTAGAACTCTCCCAGTTTCTCCATTTTTGATATTCGCAGTGATCTCAGGCAAGTCACTTAATAGACACTTGCAGTGAGTAATTTTCTTCCCCTTTCTACTGCTTACCTTCCCAGCTGATTTATCAGTTTTCATTTCATTTTTTTGTTTTCTCTGTTTTTTTATATAGTGACAATTCACTATTTCCACATCTGAAGAAGTAGGTCTGCCCCACGGAAGCTCATTACCTTATAAATTATTTTGTTAGTCTTTGAAGTGCTACGTGACTCCTTTTTTGTTTTGTAAAATTTCATACGATTTGCTATACTACTCTGTACACTAGACAATGAAAGGTAAGTGCACTATTTACAGTTCAAATTGATTTCTTTTACAATTATATGGTAAAAAAGAACTAAGCAATTTTCCAGTACTAGTGTTGGTAACACTTTTGTAATTTTTTTTTTTGGAAGCAAGTCATTCAAATGAAGTGATACTTGGAGGTACATAAAACATGTCAAGACTCCTGAAAGGATTCTACTAGCCTGAGAAGACTGAGAGGCACTGCATTAATCAATGGATGCCACTCTCAAAAACTTCTACTAGCTGGAAAACTGAACATTCTAGTCTGACATTACTACTGACAGCATGGTCCAGAAGCAACATGCTGGTGACAGAAACAGTCCCTGCCACCTTCAACTTTTGACAAGCAAGGAAGGTGGTGGGATTTCTAAGCTGGGCACCACCCCACATTCTTCTTGGGAGACAAAGTGTCTCAGCTAGAGGTCTGACAGATAGGAAAATTCTCTTTGAAGAGGGCTATGTTAATGGGAACTAGAAATCTTTCACTTCATACCTGTAGCATTCAGGTAGTACTTCCCTGCACAGGCTATTCACACCCCATTGGGCATGTGGACCAACCCTTGGAAAGGAAGAAAGACTCAGCTGATCTAATGGTTTTCCTAGAAGAGAAAGTTTTACTAGTTACAATTACACATTTAGTTTGAATCCCTTGCCAAGAGACTTGAGCATTTTTTAAGGCACCAATACCAAAATAACAGCCAACATGGGGAGCGGGTTTATATGGATTTAACTATGTCCATTTAAAACCAGCAAAACAACTTCCTCTCCCCACACACACGTTGTATTTCCACCTTGCATTTCTCCTCAGCCTAACGTTTTAAAAATTCTCCTTACCACAGGAATACTTTCCATGCCTGTCGCTAATGCTTTCCTCCACGCAGTCACAAACTGAAACGGGCACAGGTCTGCAGTTTACTTGATGAACACAGGCTCCTGAATGTACAAAATGAAACTGACCTAAGTCTAAAATTGCGAGGCACTACATTTAACCGTTTGGAATGGAGATCCATCAACTAAGTCTAAATTATTGTCTCTCTGCTGAGCAGCATGAATAGCACCGTGGCAGTCTGGCTGCAGACTGAAGAAGACTAAATTGACTTTCCTACATGACTTTTTGTCAATGTTAAATGTTAAGTGGCATTTTGAAATGTGTTAATTAAAATGTAAATATTTGAAAATACCACTTTTTGCATTGTGCAGACAAAGTCAGAATGTATATGTGCACACCAAAATAAATGCAGATGCTTTTAAAATTACATCGGAAAAGGTGTAAGAAGGTCTGGTGGTATTTCCACTGAGCCTCCAAGTATTTCCAGATAATAGATTTTGATATGGACATTAAGTCACACGTATTAGAAGCACATGGGTCCCAGAAGAAAACCCAACAGGCCTGTTAAGTTTCTCCCCACCCCCCTATTATAAATAAGAAGTTGGGAGGGGTTGGGTGGATGGCATGAAGACAGAATATTAGTCTGGTTATGTAAAAGGTCACAGATAATTAAAGTCAAGGTTCCAATATCTAAACGCACACACATATGCCTAAAAAAAATGGTAAACTACATAAGTGCTCTTTTTACAAATTCCAATTGTTTTATTTCAAGCTACGTAAAGGACATGTGCCCCATTGAACATTATCTACTGATTTTGACATATATAATGCTAATCTGAAATGAAATAAGCAGTGGCAAAGTTTGCAAAAGCACTGAGCAATTTTTATAGAATCAGATGACAAGCTGGCCTAAACAGCAATTTTTCCAAAAGTTTTAAATATCTAGAAATAAAGGCCTATAAATAGGGCTTCCCTCAGCCACCAGAAATCCTATTACTGTACTTGGGAGGAAAGCCTCTACAAAGTTGGGGCTACAGAGTCTTGGCATAAACTCAGTGATACCATGCAACAGTACTGGGGTAACACTGCCCCCTTTTTCATGTCACTTAAAACATACTGTTCCACAGAACTTGCCATCCATTAACCAGAACTAATCTACCACTCTCTTTCCAATCCTTTTTCCAATATAACAGCAACAATCCTCATTCCTCAGCACAAAGAAATATTTGGTGAGAACTAAAACAAACATATCGTATCTAGTGATTAAGTACTAAGAAAATCTTTGGCAACATTTCATAGACTTACAGCATTACTTCACAGCTTGTAATGAGCGCTTTCATACATGTGGTGATCCAGATGCTAGCATAAATACTTGATTTACAAAAGCGACAGAGACATAGGCATGTTAGTCTGCATTCTGTTAAAGCAAAAAAGCAGTCATGTAGCACTTTATAGACTAACAAAATATTGTGTTAGTCTTTAAAGTGCTACATGACTGGTTTTTTTGTTCTGAGCTTCAAAACAATTCATACCCCAGCCATGACTCTTGCAAACAAACAAAAATCCACTACTTGCCTAGAGAGTGAAACATCCTGTGACAAGGAGTCCCTTTAAAAAACAAAGGCAAACCAAGCATTTCATACCAAGCTACCACATTTTTAGCACATATATGCTTCTCTTTTTGTTTATACAGAACAGTCACAGAAGCCGGACTTTCTATCTGTGCACTGTACACACGTGTTTCCATTACCACCAAGGAGTGCACGGTAGTCAGTATGTCCCTACAGTGTTCTCTCCAAAATAAATTTGGCTAGCATTGCTATAGAAAAATGTGATACCTCGAGGCTTCTCTTTAATCTACTAGTTCTCTTAAAAATTAAAATCTACATTTTAAGAACACACACAAAAACCTGGTTATTTCATTTACAAATGTCAAAGGCATTCACAAGAATTTCATATCCAGGATTGAGCTCTGTGCCACAGTGAGGAGATCCAAGTTCTACTTCACCCCTCAACCTCTCATTGGCCATCTACCAAGGTGTGAAAATTCTGTAGACGCTTGATCGTCCTCATGGGGAAGGAGCACTTTGTGTTGGCTGTAACGGGACAATATTCATGCAACCAGCTCTGGCTAAAAATCTCTTAGGTCAAGAGACCTAACACGAGGTGACATGTGGTTTTCATTTTTATTGAGAATCAAAGACTTTTTTTTAAATGAAGAAAATAAGATTTGAGTTTTATTCTGAAAAATTAATGAAGTGATGCAAGATAAAGGGTGATTTTAAACAGTGGCTCAAACAATTTACCAAAAGCCATTTTCATTTCTCCCCTCCTATAAAAAGAAAAAAAAAAATCCAGCCACTCTTATTTTCTACTGCAACATAACAGAGCAAATAATTAAGGAAGCCACCTGCAAACATCTGGAAGAAATTAAGGTGATAAGTAACAGTCAGCATGGAGTTGTCAACAACAAACCATGTCAAACCAACCTGATACGTTATCAAGGAAAGCTAACAAGTCCTGCGGTTAAGGGGAAGCAGTAGATGCAGTATACCCTAGAGTTAGAGTAAAGCATTTGATAGTGTCTCACAGACCATCTTATCAATATACTAGAGAAATACAAAATAAATGGGCTACTATAAAGTGGGTACATAATTGGATGGATAACTGTTCTCAGAGGCTACGTCCACACATGCCTTGCAAACGAAGCAGGTCGAAAATACTAAGGAGGTGGCGATATGAACATTCAGCACCTCATTTGCATAATGGCAGACATCCACAGAGTCAAAAGCACGGCTTTCAAATTGCAAACTAGCCATGTAGGTGGTGTTCCTTCAAAAGAAAACCCCAATTTCAAAAGCTCCCTTCCTCCCCAAAAGATTGGGAAGAACGGTGCTTTTGAAATCGGGGTTTCCTTTTGAAGGGACCCCATCTACATGGCTAGTTTGCAATTCATAAGCAACACTTTTGATACTCCGGGGGGGGGGGCGCCATTATGCAAATGAGATGCTGAATATTCATATAAGCACCTCCTTAGCATTTTTTACTTCCTTCATTTACATGCCCCTTCCAAAAGGGAAGGGCACAAGGAAATGTAGCCACAAAGTACAGTAAAGCTCTGTTGTCTGGACCACTCCTCCCCCGAGGGCTGAGGATGCTGGATATTGGAGCAGAAAAGCAGCCCCACTGTACTAGTCCTGCAGTCACAGGCTGAGCAGCTGGCTCCCAGCCTCACTGTCCCTGTCACAGATCAGAGAGCTGGCCCCGGCCCCACCTGAACAGCCGGCTTCCAGCCGTCGCAGTCTATCATCCAGCTCATAGCAGGGCAGTAAACCTAATGTGCCAGTTAACAAAGCTTCTAATGTAGTTATCCAACAGTTCGTAGTTATGCTGGAATGGCTTAACAAATGGGGTTCTGCAGAAGTCCTTTTTGGGACTGGTCCTGTTCAATATCTTCACAAACAATTCAGATAATGGCATAGAAAATATACTTAAAAGTTTGTGGATGATACCAAGTTGTGCTTTGGAGGACAGAGCTATAATTCAAAACAATCTGGACAAATCTACAGAGTGGTCTGAGGTAAATAGGATGACGTTCAATCAGGACAAATGCAGAGCACTCTACTAAGGAAAGACCAATCCGTTTCACACACATAAAATGGGAAGTGACTGCCTAAGGAATACCGTAGAAAGGGATCTAGGGGTCATAGTGAATGAGACTCTAAATACGAGTCAGTGTGACACTCTTGCAAAAAAGCAGACATTCTGGGATGCATTAATAGGAGTGTCATAAACAAGACATGAGAAGCAATTCTTACACTCTACTCTGTGCTGACTGGGCCTTAACTGGATTACTGTGTCCAGTTGTGGTCACCACACTTCAAGAAGGATGTGGAGAAAGTCCAGAGAAGAGCAACTAAAAGGATTAAAGGTCTAGGAAATATGACCTATGAGCAGTGTTCTCTCCAATTTTCTTCATCCATAGGCAGAATAAATTATTACATGCGCCAAGACATGTATGGATGTGTACCACCAATAGGAACACATGCCGTTCACTGTGGTCAGTGGTGGATGTTGCATCAATCAGCTGAGGGGCTCCTGAATCTGTCCTGGGCATTCACCCAAGCTCTGAGCTTTCAGGAAACACTCCCTATGGGGGACAATTGAAACAATTAGCCTTGTTTAGTTTGGAAAAGAGAAGACTAGAAATATGATAACAGCTTTCAAGTACCTAAAACGGTGTCAGGAGGAGGAGGGAGAAAAATAATTCTCCATAACCTCTGAGGGTAGGAAAAGAAACAAGAGGCTTGAATTGCATCAAGGGAGCTTTAGGTTGGACATTATGAAAAAACTTCCTAATTGTCAGGGCAGTTAAATACTGGAGTAAATTGCTTATGGTGGATGTGGAATCTCCATTTTGGAGATATTTAAGAGCAGGTTAGATACACATCTGTCAAGCATGAGCTAGACGGTGCTTACCCTGCACTTCATGACCTCTCAAGGTCCATTACAGTAGTATCCTACAATTGTATTAGGGTTTGTTTGCAGAAGAAAGTTGCAGTAGTATATTCAAAACTGATCTTCAAAGCAATAGAGTTACAATAGTACTAAAAGCTATGTAGGCACTCTGATTTTAGTATGAGTGCATAAAACCAATTTCAACTAAACCAAAATACTCCAACTAAGCTAATAATTATAACTTTTTTTTTTATTGTGGTAGCTCACAGGAGCCCTAGCCTAGATCATGGCCCATTGTTTTAGCTATTGAGGCTATGCCTGCACTGCAACATGACACCTGCAACTGGCCTGAGTCAGCTGACTCAGGCACATGAGGCCGCAGACCTATAAAACTGGAGCACAGACCTGGACATGGGTTGGAGCCAAGGCTCTAAAGGTATGTCTAAACTGCATGGCTGCCCCAATTAGCTTTCTCGGGCTTGCGGAGATCAACTTAAAGGGCTGTTTCACTCTGGGGTAGATACCTGGATTTGTCCTGGAGCAGGAGCACAAAGCCTATATCACAATTACACAGTCTTAGGCTGAGCTCCATGACCCAAGTAAACTGACCCAGGCCAGCAATACACCTCTAACTGCAAGGTAAACATACCCTATCCTAAAACACAACAAAAAAGCTTCCCTTAGATTGCAGAATTGATCCGTGAGACACTCCACTTAAAACTGACTGCTAATCAGACATTGAGCTGTTGACCTGTTGGGCCCTACCATTTAGTCAGCCTTCTGTCCAACCTACGGCCCATTTATCCAATCCATACTTCCTTAACTTGCAGACAATAACATTGTGGAAGACTGTATCAAAAACTTTGCTAAAGTTAAGGTATGTCCCATCCATTAACTTCCCCCTGTCCACAGAGCCAGTTAGCTCATCATAGAAACTAGCCAGATTGATGAGGCATGACTTGTCCTTGGGAATCCATGCTGACTGTTCCTGATTACTGTTCCCTCTTCCAAGTGCTTCAAAATGGATTCCTTGAGGATCCCCTCCATGATTTCTCTGGAGACTGAGGTAGAGCTGACTAGTCTATTTCTCTGGATTGTCTCTTTCCTTTTTCAAAAGATGTGCACTATATTTGCTTTTTCCAGTCAAAGACCTCTCCCCATCTCCATGAGTTTTCAGAGATAATGGCCAAAGACTCTGCAATGACAGTTGCCAACTCCCTCAGAATGCTTGGATGCATTAAATCCAGAACCATGGATTTGTTTATGTCTGGGTTTTCTAAATAGTTCTTAACTTGTTCTTTCCCCACTGAGGGCTGCACAACCCCTTCTTGTTCTGCACTGCCTAGTGCAGTAGCCTGGGATCTGACCTTGTCTGTGAAGATGGCGACAAAAAAGCATTGAGTACTTCAGCTTTTCCCACATCACCTGTCACTAGGTCACCTCCCTCATCCACTAATGGCCCCACACCCTCCCTGATCACCTCTTATTAACATGCCTGTAGAAACCTTTCTTGTCACCCTTCACATTCCTTGCTAGCTGCAATTCCAATTATGCTTTCACCTCCCTGATCACTCCTCTGCATTCTCAAGCAATATATTTATACTCCTCAATCATCTGTCCAATTTCCACTTCTTATCAGCTTCCTTTTTGTGTTTAAGCTCACCAAGGATTTCTCAGGTTAGCCAAACTGGTTGCCTGCCATATCTGCTTTTCTCACTCTGCATTGGGATGGCTTGTTCCTGTGCCTTCAGCAAGAGTTCTTTAGAATGCTGCCAGTTCTCCTGGACTCCTTTTCCCTTCATGTTAGAATCCCAAGGGATCCTGCCCATCGGTTCTCTGAGGAACTCAAAGTCAGCTTTTCTGAAATCCAGGGTCTCTATTTCAATGCTCATCTCATGATCACTGCAGCCCAGGTTGCCTCCCATTTCTACCTGTCCTACTAGTTCCTCTGTCTGTGAGCAGCAAGTCAAGCTGCACATGGCCCCTGGTTGATTCCTTCAGCTCTTGTACCAGGAAGTTATCCCCAACGTTCTCCAAAAACTTCCTAGATTGTCTGGGTACTGCTGTATTGGTCTCCAAATAGACATCATGGTGACTGAAGTCCGCCATGAAAACTAGAGACTTTTCTCTGGAAGCTTCTCAGTTGCCAGAGGAAAGCCTCATCTACCTCATCCATCTGACTGAATGGTCTATGGCAGACACCAACCACACCATCACCTCTGTTGCTTTCAGCTCTAAGCTTAACCAAAAGACTTTCAATGGGCTTTTCTCCCGCTATCTACTGGAGTGCTAGGCAATCATACTGCCCTCTTACATACAGTGCAACTCCTCGTCCTCTCTCTTCTTAGGGGTGGTGGTTGTAGAACCCCCATTCCTGAGGCTGTGCATCCTACACCTCCCAGTAAATGCACTTTTCTTTTGATCCTTTCCCTGATATTGCCGCCAAAGCATTCTCCACTGTAGTGCCTGTTCAGAGCCTGGAAGTAGTTATTTACCTTCACTGGAATTGGGGATACCATAGTTTTTCCTTCTCCTGGAGGTTACATGCTTCCAATTTTCTTCCTTCCTCTGGCATTTTAAACCCACAAACAAAACTTTACTGCATGCCAGTACTGGGGGAAACAAATCAGCAGAAGTCATCACAAGAAGGGAAAACAAAAGACACTTCCATCTTCAGGACACATTTCTGAGATAAACGGTGTCGGTTTTTTTTGAGCACAAAGAATGAAGATAAACTATGCGAGGCATGCAAGGCAGGAGGAGTTCAGCCATGCCATCCTGCCTTCATGTAGTGGGGGTGCAGAGGGCCATGGGTGCCGCCCTGCTCCAACAGGCACACACTGCTGTGAGTGGAGGGGCAGCGGGAACGTGGGGACATTTAACACATACTTGCCACCAATAACTTATTCTGGTCAAGAAGAAGCAGTATTTCAGCCGCACTTTGGCTGCATCTACACTAGCAAGTTCTTTCGGAAAATCAGGCCCTTTTTTGAAAGAACGCCCAGAGCATCCACACACAAAATGCACTCTTGATCTGAAATCGAAAGAATGCAACTCTTCTTCCAGAAGCCCTCTTCTGCTCCCAGATCAGGAAGAGCACCTCCTTTGGAGAGCTTCTTTTGAAAAAGAGCACACGTAGATGCTCCACAGGCCCCTTCTTCAAAAGAGCAGTCAAGGCACCAGGTTTTCAGTCCCTGGCCCATTCTTTTCAGAGTGGGGGCTGTGTGGATGCTCTCTATTGAAAGAGCAGATCAATCTTTCTATCCTATTTTTGGTATGTGGGTGCACTCTTTTGAAAGATCTTCTGGAAGATCATCTTTTGAAAGATCTCTGCAGTGTAGACGTGGCCTTTAGGAAGAAAACAGGCTGTTCCACCACCCAGGATCTTATTTGTATAGTGGTGGTGCTGGGAGTCACTGACTCAAAGTGTAAACCTACGACAGAAATTACTCCAAACCAGGGAGCAAGGCAACACCTAGCACACTAGTTCCAGCACTACAGGTAGGTTCATCTACACAAAACGCTGAAGGAAGAAAAATGATCAAACATCCCTGAGTTTGTTGCTATAACTGGGAAAACAAACAACCAAAATACATGCAAAAGCACTTATCACTAGATTATAAATTATTTTTTAGCAAGGACAGCATACTAGCCCAAAGAAAAACTTTATTCCCCAATAAAGATACACAGACCCTAGCACCAAAAATGCAAGCACTCCACAATGCTCCTTTTTGTTTCAGTATATGTGGCTTTAAAAAAAATTTAAAAGAATAAGTTCCTCTTATTGAGACAATTTGTACTGATTCAGGAAAGGAAGTTGATAATAAAACTGATGTGTGTTCTGCATTTCCAATTGCTGTTTTTCTTTAAAACTAGAAAAATTCATACTGTACCCTGTCAAAGCTTATCTTTTTTTTAAAAAAAAAAAGCAAACAAAAACAAAAAGCATTATATATACTCACACCATAGGTAGTGCAGCATTCAATCCAGGTATTAGGGGTATGTGTTACATAGTACTTAAATAAATACTACCAGGGTGAGATGACCCTCTTACCATAAAGCTTTCAATGCTGATAATTTTTGACTAAAATGTACTAAATTTGCAGAGAACTCATACAACCATAATGTGACTGAAAACTCACTTTTTTGAGACATACCTTGCCTAGACTAGCACAAAAGGCTTGTACAATATAGATTCAAACACAAAACTGCTCCCTCACTGCTAAACACATATGCATATAGGATTATGTTTTAATCAATATAACAGAAAAACAAGCTCAGCAAAAACCAAGAATTTCTGCAAATTGAGCCTGAATATATACAAGTCATCAAATGCTGCCTTGATTATTTATTTATTATGTAACCTTTACAATGTTTCTGACCTCTGCACAGACATTAAGAAATCTTTACAACATTTATAAATAAAAACCAATTATTACAACACTAGCCTAAGGTCAGAGCCCTATGCTGTCTGCTATCAAGTAGTAACCCTCTGACTCCACTGGAATAACACTTCCCCTGGCAGCCAGGTAAGAACTCTTCGGAACGGATGGAAAAACAATTCTAGCTTCCTAATCACAAAAGACGATAGTCACGTTTCCCTCAGTACCATCAACTGAATTGACACCGCTTCCCTAATTCACCTCTCTCCCTGAGCACCACTCCTGTGACTGATGCGGGACTCGATTATCCTCTGAAACCCCCCACCACCACCAAACACTAACACAAGGGCAGCAGCGCTGGCTATATGGCTGCTGCCACTAAGTGAGCCAGGAGGAACCTAAAGGAACAAGAGCTGGGGCAGCCCTAGAAGCAGAGGCACTGCCTGGGAGACAAGCCAGGCTCTCTCCTGCTACCTGTCACAGCTCACAGCCCGCTCCCTGCTGAGGTGGGGCACGCTGCAGCTGCCCCTACGGCCACTACCCCCAGGCGCAGATGCTGAGCGCCTGTCACGTTGAGAGTGGGCCCCATGCCCTGCAGCCCAGCAGGCTTGGTGGGATGCACGGTGTGGCTCGAGAGGGGGGAAGGGCCCTCCGATTCCTTACCAGCCAGTCCGCCGCCGCCTCCATCTCCTCCGTGCCCCTTCCTCCTCTGCAGGATGAAGTAGGGGTTGGCCCGCTCGGTGACCCACAGGGCGTTTGCCAGCAGCACCTCCCCGGGGTTGACCCACATGCTGCCGGCTGACACCCACGGCAGCGAGCGGCGGCTGGGCTGGGGGCGCTACACCATTCGCGGAGCGGGGGGATGCCGGCGAGGGGCCGGTCACACGGCGCGCGCTGCGCGACCCCGCCGAGCGGCAACAAAGCCGCCGCCGGGCGAGCCGGGGAGGAGGCGGCGGCGGCGGCGGCGGCAGCGGCTGACCGTAGCCCGCACGCTCCCCCAGCCGCAGGGGCCGGTGCCGAGCGGCGCTGGGGGCGAGCCTACGGCGGCGGCACGGGCCAGACGCGGCGGCAGGCGCAGCCCCGCAGCGCGGAGAGCAGCAGTGACATCAGCACCCGGCCCGCACCGTGCGCCCGGCAGCTGCTCCAGGCGGCCCCACCCGCCGGAGGAGGGCGGGCTCAGCCGCAGCTCGGACCCTCGTGCCCCGGGGCCCCGCACAGCATAGGCGGTGCGCGCAGGGCAACGAGCCGCCGAGCGAGCCTCTCTTGGTGCAGCCGGAGCGCTCGGCAGAGCGGCACCACCCCGCCCCGCCCCGCGGGCTGCGCTCCTGCTCCCGAGCCGCCAGGCGCAGGCGCGCGCGCTGGGCCGCGCTCAGCCTTGAATGCGCCGAAAGGGCCCGGCGCGCCCCCAGGCCGTAGACCCCGGCCGCGCCTGCTGCGAGAAGAGCGAGCCCCACAGCTCCCCTGCACCTGCACCTGCCCGCCCCGCCCCGGCGGTCCAAGAAGGAGCGTCACGTGGGCGGCGCGAGCGCAGCAGCAGCAGCCGCCGCCGTGCCGAGTCCCGCTGTGGGCGTTGCTCGCCGCCGGCAATGGCCCAGCGCGCGCCCGGCCGAGGAGGGTTGCTCGCGCTCCCTGCGGCTCCGGCACACGCGCCTCCTGCGGGGCGCCGGATGATTTCCCTAGACCAGGCGGGCCCCGGGCTCCTGTGGCAGCCGCCGGGCAGCCCCCAGGGACTCCGGCAGCTTCCGCTGATTGTGTGGGAGAGGTGAGCTGGACCTTGGCAGTGGCCGCACGGTCCCACCCGCCAGCGGGGTGCGAGGCTGCGGGATTGGGCCCGTGAGGTTTTTAACATTTCCTACAGCTGCTGCAAAGCGAAATGGAACCCCCTGGGAGCAGTGAAACCCAAGGGCCTGTCCCTCTTGGAGGGGTGGGGATCTGGGAGGTGACATGCAATAAAGGTTTTGCCTTAGGTGGGAAGTACAATAAAAGGCTGCACTAGATCTATGAGCTGCTCTAGGCAAAGGCCAAGAAGGAACAGCTGTGATTACCCTGTCTGAACTCCTGTATGACAGTCACTGGCCTCGTCAAATTTTAAGTAAAGGGACTTCAGAGCACCAGCAGGTCAGCTGCAGCTCGAGGTGAGCCAGCACTTTGAAGTTGCTGCGGGGGTGGGGGCATATAATTTGCTTAATGAAGTGCTGCATATGCAGCACAGCACTTCATTAAACTCCCAGCACCTTACTTACCATCCTCCCAGCCCCCAATTTGGGGGCATGGTAATTAGGGTGGTGGAGATTACTAATGAAGTGTTGTGGTGCATATGCAGTACTTCATTAGGCTAATTCCCCTGTCGCAACTTCGAAGCACCCACTTCTGTGTAGCTGTGGGTCAGCTGCAGGTACTGTGAAGTACCCTCCCTACACTGAAGTCCCTTTATACTAAAAGTGAGGAGTAAAGGGGCTTTGAAGTACCCGTAGCTGACTCGTGGCTGCAGCCAAGCTGGCATTTTGAAGTTACCCTGCAGGAGATTTAGCTTAATGAAGGGCTACATATGCACTGCAGTACTTTATTAGTAATCTCCCAACACATTAAGTACCCTGCTCCCTTCAAAGGTGCGAGCTAGTCTAGACTCAGCCAGGGCATGCTTCCTCAGCTGAGGGAAATATGTAACCTACATACCTACCAAGTATGGTATGTTGTCCCACCTAGTGGCACTTAGGCCACTTACATAGAGCAAGAATGAGTTTCTTCCCTAGCCTTAGCTGAGAGCCAGCTGGCTTTTAGCTAGACCTATAGAGGCTCATGTACTAAGCACCAGCAGTATCAGGTTTGGATCTGTTGGCTTTATGCAAATTGCACTCTGAACATCCACATATAGCTGCAGGCAGCCTGTCCACATGCTGGATTCCATCAGCTGTGGTTACTACTTGTACCGTGATCCCAGCACATGCCCTTTCCCAGAAATATAGTCTCTAACAGTCCATCCCCTTCATGGGCAATTCAGATATTTGATGTCTGTTGCCCCACAAGGGATACATTTTTAACTGAAGTTAAACAACTGAGTTAAAACACAACTCAGTTAATTTGGATTAAAGAATAAAAAGTTTCATTACAAAGAGATTTGAGTACAAGAATAAGGCATTAAAGTCAGAAATGGTTACAAAAAAAGTTTAAAAAACTAGGCTTGGTTCAAGATAAAATCCTTACCCTACATTCGTAGTAATCTTGCTGACAAGATTTCAGGTCAAGATTTCATGCCAAAGTCAAGTGGCTAGTTGCTTTGTTTTTCTTAGGTGAAAGCAAGAGAGAGCTGGATAGGAAGTAATGGCCTGGGTGATTTTGCTCCTCACTTTTAAGTGGGGAATTTGGGGGTGAAGAGAACACCCTGCTTTTTCTCCCATACGTGCACCAAAATGCAGAATGACTCCCTTTTGTTGTCTCAAGGGCTGTTTACTATTTCTGTCTAAAATCAAGACAAACACTACTTTATTTAACACTGCCACCCTAGACAGGGCTGGTTGGTTTTGAATATGAGCTACACAGGTATTTGATATTTGTGTTAATCCCCAATAGATACACAAGGGCATCAAGCAAAAAGAGATTAATTTATTGAGGTCTAAACACAGGTGCCATCACAGTAGATTTGACAGAAGCCTTCTTGAGCCATTGTTAACTTTCAAAGTCAGCAGTGGACCTCCCAGTCTTATGCTCAGTGCTTTTTTTGTGCAGTTACCAAGTACTGGCACCTCAGCAGCCGCAGCCCTGGGTTTGGTGGAGAGCTGTGAGCTGGCCACGTATTGGCTCCTCTGACTGTTAAAAAGCCCACTGCAAGGCTCTTGCTAAACACCGAATATCCATCTTGTCACAGCTCACTACTACCATGATGTGCCCTCATTCCTGCCATGATGGTTCTCTCCATCTGTGCATGATGTGACCAAAGCACAAAGTTGTGCTTATTTCTGACACCACAGTCCATTCCCCATAATATTTCTAACATAAGCTTTTGATTTTTCATCTAGGAAATTGTCATGCCGTTTAATTGCATGATGAAAGTGGAAGTATGAGATGTGGTGCAAGCAGCATTTGTTTCATATCCATGAGTTGCTAAGAAAATAATGAAGCTTGTAAATCAGCTGAAGTGGTGTTTTGAATTCCACATTTTTGTAAGAGTGATGGCTGACTGAGCCACACCTAATCTAATCTGGCACAGCACCCTTGGCTGGATACGTATGATCCCAGATAATTAAATTCACATCCCACTTTTAAAGCTTGGCAGCTGACTGATGCCCAGCCACATCCTGCTATTATTGATTGTGACACCATACAGGCATTTAGTGTTTGAACATGGACTCTGAATGTGGCAATTGCATGCTCAGTCCACAGTTCCTGTGCAAAACATTCCTGTGAGTCCAAGCCAGTCATGTAGTTCTGAATGTTGGACAAGCTGTCAGTCTTGGAGTTCTGCGAACACAAGCATTGAGAGGCTACTTCAATATAGCTTAAAAAAAATCTCTATCAATTGGCAATAGCCAGTGTTCTGAATTTTTTCCATTCATGGCAGAATAAGTTTTGTTATGAGCACCAAAGCATGTGCAGATGTGTGCCACCAATAAAACTGCGTGCTGCCCGCTTTGGTTTGCTGTGGGTGCTCTGCTAATTGGCTGGGCAGCACCTGCGTCTCTCCTGTGAGCTGAACATATGGATAGCTGCCCAGGGAACACTGGCAACCACAGCTGGTGAGCCAACACTATGGCCCTTATGCTCACTGCACTCCTGTGGGTTTCTTTGTTAAGGCAGAAATAGAAAAGCTATTAAGGCATTAGAAAAAGTAGCCATTACTAACATTAGTGACACCTTGTCATTAGTTCTGTCATGGCCATCACTGTGGATGTGAACTGGTAGTAACAAGGGAAGGAAGTTGTAGGGGGTACAAACTGTGCAGATGGTATTACTGAAAGATGTTCTGCTGTAACCCGCTGGAGTTAATTTCTTTTTAAATGATCTGCTTGGGACATTTAAACATAACAAGCAAAGCCAGGGATAAAAGCTATCCTGTTATCAGAGGTAGGTGCTACAGAGAGGGCTCAAAATACTACTAAAGGCAGCAAAATCCTTGTCTCCCCCTAACCGCCCCCATACCACACTTCATTTTGAGCAATTGTTAGACATACTTGCAAGTCTCTTGGCTCTGCAGCCGACAGCTTCCAGGATTTCAGTGGCCCATTAACCTGGTGGTCAAGTGTTTGGGCTTGAGGACAGTGATGTTGAAAAGCAGTGACTTTTTTAAAAGACCAAAACCTAAGCCAGTACTTAGCCAGCTCCCCCCATATCCCCTGGCTGGGGCTTTTGCTGCAGGGCTTGTGCCCCCCCACACCCACAGCCAGGAATCTCATGTCTGAAGCTGCCATATTCAGTACCAGCAAGTACTGGCACAAAAAAAGCCCTGGGCTTATATTAACCTGAAGACTGACGCTCTTCAAACATTCTGTGTGCCGATTTTAGGTAATAAAGTTTCCAGATCTTAATAATCATGGAAAGAAATTAAGTTTCACAGCACTCTTTTCTGTAGATAAGGAATTTTAAAAAAAAGTCTTCCATAGCCTAAGAAACAGAAATTGTTCCATCACATCTTTTTAATCAGAAGGTACTGAAGGATGGGGGAGTATCCTCTTTGTTTAGAGATTCATTTGTGCCATTTTTGAACCTAAGTGTACTTTTAACAGTTTTTATCCTGCATGTAAACTTTTAGCTCTTAATCTTAAATCATATTACCTTAAAAGCTGTTGATTTGTGTAGCTTGTGAACAAGCTTGGGGGTTTCTGTTCCTTTTGTAATCTACAGAATGATGCAAAGATTAGATACAACTGGAAAATAGAAAACAAGCTAATAAAAAAAAACACCTCCTCATTTATAGGCCAAGTGAGATTTCATATTTATGCTTTGAGAAGACTACATCTAGCAGATTGGAGGTTTTCTGTGTAAGAGATTGTTGATAAATTGGGAGGCACGGCAATCTTTACACACTCCTCATAGACATGGCTTTAAGTTGCTCCACTGTGAAGAACAAATGGATTAAAAAAGTACGTTCTAGGAACAATCAATAAAACAAGCTTCCCCCCTGCCCCCAGTACAGATAGCAGTTACCTTGGAATGGTCACATTTGACAACTTAAAATAAGGCAGCATTTTCCAAGCTCTGAGAAGATAAACATTAACAGTTTACAACATATCAGAAATACCATATGCAGAAATTCTGGACTAGCACAAACAGGACCACCAGTGGGGTAGAGCAGGGAGGCAGCAAAAGGATTACTGCCCTGTGGCCTGGCAACTCAGAAGTGTCCAGGACCCTTTAAATAGCTGTTGGAGACCCACAGCATACACTTTAGGCAGTAGTGAAGACTGCCTGGGGGAGGCTAGGCCCCACCCCACCCCTTTTACCTGAAGCCCCACCCGCTCTTGGGATAGAGCTGCCTCCCCCTGTGCAGGGGACAGGCAAGTCTGTCTGCCCCACTGAGCACAAAATGTTATTCCAATGCAACTGAATATTCCATAGAGCAGTTTCCCTGCAGCATTCTGGACAAAGCTTATTGAATAAATTTTATTGAAGTTAATTATATTAGGAGCTCACTGTATTTAAAATGTGCTTATGTATTTGTTATTGTGGCATTGTGTGTACCTTGACTAGGAAACATACCTGAGGTAAGCCTTAGGAAGTGTTATCAGCTTCACAGGATTCTTTTAAACAGTGATTTAAAATGAGAATGAACAGTTAAGTAGATTTCATAGGACCGCATTTCCCAAACTAATTTGGCCACAACACTTTCGTATTTGGAATGTATTGACAGAACACATACGTGTGGGACCAGGGGGGCAGAGGGGGTTCTCTACTGAAGACCTGCCACAAATAATGCTCAAAAAGTTTAAAAAAAAGAATTGCTTTTTGTAAAATAAGAGCCATCTTAAAAAAAACTGAGAAAATCTGAATGAACAATTAATAACTTTGATAGGAGGATGTTTAGCTACCTCAATTATAAAAATTAAGAATTAAGTACAAACCCAAGAACCCATCAATAGCTAAAAGGATGGTTTATATCACTTTTGTACAAAAATAGGAAGGATAATTGTTCAAAAAACTGTCCTTTCTTAAAGCTCAAAAAACAGTTTTATGAAAAAAATGCAAAACAAATTAGGTATGGAAATATTTTTAAGTTGTTTATAAATTTGTGTTTTACAGTAAAAAAACTGGAAAATAAAAATGAGTTTAAGTGGGAAGAGTGTTTGGGCACAAGTTGCCTAACTATACTATTATGAATGTGTTAAGATAGCTACAATGTAAATACTGTTCAAAACACCTTAGTATTTTTCATATGTATAATTTTTCCACAGTGTATCTGTTCACATTGCATAGAACACCAGTGTACCATGGAATACAGTTTGAGAAACTGTCCTAGGAAATAGGGATGAGGGAATACAAATGCTTTTACCTTACCCTAAAAAATAAAATGTACTTGCTTAGAAAATGGCTGTATAGTAACTTAACTGTGGGAAATTGCATTGTTTTATAATCAGTCAGTCATGCATCTGATGAAGTGGGTCTTTGCCCATGAAAGCTTATGCTCCAAAATAGCTGTTAGGCTATACAGTGCCACAGGACTTCTTGTTTTTGAAGATACAAACTCAGCTACTGCTCAGATACTTGGCACTGTTTATGGCCAGAGAAAGCAAAGCACAGATGCAGGTCTGTTTATGCAGTCTGGCCTGCTGCAAACACAGGGTAGGTATGAGCTGTTCAACCTGCAAAACCTCAGTCAGGAGAAAGTGTAACACATTTCTCTGCCCAAGACAGAAGACATCTGGAGAAATCAGAAGGCCAAGAGTAGATGACCTCAGTGGATCAGCAAGAGGGGGAGAAACACAGATGCAGTTGCCTTGGACTAGGACAATAAGCAAGAGAGTTTTATTATTTCAAAATTCACTTAAAATATCAGAAAACTTCCAAAAGGTCCTTCCAGCAAAGGAATAATTTACATATTATTCAGGCCTTGACCTAGACAAGCTTAGTTTTTTCCCCCCCTCTGACTGCCAGAAGCTGGGACTGGACAACAGGGCAGATCACTCAATTTCTTTTATTCATTCACTCTGGAGGTATCTGGCACAGTCTTCTGTCAAAAGAAAGCACAATGGGCTAGATGGCCTATTGTTATAATCAAGTCACACCTTCCTAATTGCTTGTGAAATGCTAAGTTTGCAATGTGAGCAATACTCTGAGTGAAACCAACAGATTGTGTCTAGATTTGAAGAAAGAGGCAAAAAAAGAAACTTAACATGTGATCCAGTAGTAAAACAAATGAGGAAATTAAAGCAACAAAAACCCTAACTACATCTATGCAATCTACATAATGCAGAAACTACAGTGAGAGATTATGCCATACACTCAAAGAAACTGAGGAACCAACTAATCAGCATCCTGTACAACAACAGGAGAACATCAAAAAAGCTCTCAAATCTGGAGTCTTTCATAAAAGCCAACCTTCAACACAAACTTCCACACCGCTGAACTTTACTAAAATAAGACAGGAGGTTTACATTAGACACGACTACTCTATAGAGGAAAAAGGACTGCAAGCTGTCTAAACTCCTGCCTGTCACAGCCACAGCAGTGGTACCACTAACTCAGCCAGCAATATCATCAAGCTGTCCAGCTATACACTCAGCTCAGCAGAAGAGTCTGCTCACTCTCAGGGACTCTTTGCCCTACCACCTGCTCAAATTTCCAGATCACTGCAGAACTGTATGCCTACTTTTGCCATCTCAGACTCAAAGAATACTTTCAACACAACATTGACCAGCACACCTTTACACACAGACACCCTCCCAGCAGCACAAGATTAACTCCATGTGGACTCCTCCTGAGGATAGAAATAAACAAACAGTCTGGACCTATATATAGAATGCTTCCGCTGACACACACAGGCAGAAATTGTGGAGAGACAGCATCGTTTGCCTCACCACCTCAGTCGTGCAGAACGCAATGCCATCCACAGCCTCAGAAACAACCCTGACATTATAATCAAAAGAGACAGATAAAGGAGGAGCTACTGTCATCATGAACAGATGTGACTACCAGAAGGAGGCTTCCAGACAACTCTCCAATACCAGATTTTACAGGCTACTTTCCTCAGATCCCACTGAGGAATACAGTAAGAAGCTACACCATCTGCTCAGGACACTCTCTACAAAAGCACAAGAACAGATTTCTACCCACACACCTCTAGAGCCCCGTCCGGGGCTATTCTACCTACTACCCAAGATCCAAACCTGGAAGTCCTGGATGCCCCATCATCTCGGGCATTGGCATGCTCACTGAAGGACTGTCTGGTTATGTGGACTCTCTCCTCAGACCCTATGCCACCAGCACTCCCAGCTATCTCCAAGACACCACTGACTTCCTGAGAAAACTGCAATACATTGATGACCCACCAGAAAACACTATCCTAGCCACCATGGATGTAGAGGCTCTCTATACCAACATCCCACACAAAGATGGAATAAATGCTGTCTGGAACAGTATCCCTGATGATGCTACAGCACATCTGATGGCTGAGCTCTGTAACTTTATCCTCACACACAACTATTTCAGATTTGGCGACGATATATACCTTCAAATCAGTGGCACAGCTGTGGGTACCTGCATGGCCCCTCAATATGCCAATATTTTCATGGCTGACCTGGAACAGTGCTTCCTTAGCTCTCGTTCACTAACACACCATCTCTACTTATGCTACATTGATGACATCATCATCTGGACCCATGGGAAGGAGACTCTGGAGGAATTCCACCGGGACTTGAACAACTTTCACCCCAACATCAACCTCAGCCTGGAACAGTCCACACAGGAGATCCACTTCCTGGACACCACGGTCCTAATACATGATGGCCACATCAATACCACCCTGTACCATAAACCCACTGACTGCTACACCTACCTTCATGCCTCCAGCTTCCATCCCAGACACACCACATGATCCATTGTCTACAGCCAAGCACTAAGATATAACCGCATTTGCTCCAACCCCTCTGACAGAGGCAAACACCTACAGGATCTCTACCAAGCATTCTTGAAACTGCAATACCCACCTGAGAAGTGGAAAACACAGATCAGAGCCAGACGTGTGCCACAAAGCCTCTTACTACAGGACAAGCCCAAGAGAGAAACCAATAGAACACCACTAGCCATCACCTACTGTCCTCAGCTAAAACCTCTACAGCGCATTATCAGAGATTTACAACCCATCCTGGACAATGATCCCCACTTTCACAGGCCTTGGGAGGCAGACCAGTCCTTGCCTACAGACAACCTGAAGCAAATCCTAACCAGCAACTATACACTGCACCACACTAACTCAGGGACCCATCCATGCAACAAACCTCATTGCCACATATCTACACCAGCAACACCATTACAGGACCTAACCAGATCAGCCACACCATCATGGGTTCATTCAGCCGCACATCTACCAATATAATTTATGCCATCATGTGCCAGCAATGCCCCTCTGCTATATACATCGGACAAACTGGACAGTCTCTACGTAAAAGAATAAACGCACACAAATCAGATATCAGAAATGGCAATATACAAAAACCCGTAGGAGAGCACTTCTATCTCCTGGGCCACACAGTAGCAGACTTAAAAGTAGCTATCCTACAGCGAAAATATTTCAGAACCAGGCTCCAAAGAGAAATTGCTGAGCTACAATTCATCTGCAAAATTTGACACCCTCAGCTCAGGCTTAAACAAAGACTGTGACTGGCTGGCTAAATACAAAAGCCGCTTCCCCTCCCTTGGTGTTCACACCTCCAGATCAACTGCTGGTAGTAAGCCTTGCTGACTGAGCTAACCTAGTTATCCC
Source organism: Carettochelys insculpta (assembly GCF_033958435.1). NCBI lineage: Eukaryota > Metazoa > Chordata > Testudines > Carettochelyidae > Carettochelys > Carettochelys insculpta. The sequence continues at coordinate 89,323,405 of NC_134140.1, read as the reverse complement.
CACCCTTGGTCTGGCTTATTTATACCTGGCCCTGCAGATTTCCATGACCAGCATTTGATGAAGTGAGTCTGTGCTCACAAAAGCTCATGCTCAAAACTTCTGTTAGTCTATAAGGTGCCACAGGACCCTTTGTTGCTGTTACACATCTATGTGGCATTGCTAAGCCGACCTAAGTCCCTGTGTAGATAGAGCTAAGTGTCTACATAAACATTTTCATTACTATGGACTTTAGGATGACCATACTGACTGAGCTTCTGGAGTAAATCAGGAGCCCATCTCCACCACATTTACTGACAGGATTTAATAGAACTATTTTATGTTCAGCCTAAATCATTTTAAAAATGCCAAGTGCCTGTCACTGAATAGGTTTAAAGCAGCCACTTTCAATTGCTTAAGTTTTTTGGGGTGGTTTTTACTTTGAATTTGCTAGTGAGCTTCAGCAATGATTGCAACACCACTTTTGCATGTTAACATAAATCAAGGCAATTGCATATTTTCTATTCACTAATAGTTAACACCATAGTTACTGTTATTCCATGCTATGGTTGTGCAGTGCACTTTGCTGACATGTAAAAGGACAGGTTCCTGCCCTAGAATCTACAATGTAAAGGCCAGACTATGGCCTCTTTTGCATGCTGGTGCAAAGGAGATAGGGTGCCCTTTATTCCCTTGCACCAGTGTACTATACCACCACATCTTGCAGAAGGGGGGTGGAGTAGGCCCCCCGCCACTCTTGCACAGATGGACAGGATAGCAGGCAAAGCCTAGGCTGTGCTCCTCAATATAGCCAAAAAGCTTAGTTACATATGTTTAGGATTGTATGTTGCGACAGCCATAGACTCAGTACATTTTACTCCCTCCTCAGAGCGCTGTTAACTGGGGATTTAAGGATTTACATATATGTAGCAATATTAATTTGGTTAAGGCTCACCAGTCTGAAAGATCAAAGGTCTGTCCCTGCACCCTGATTACTCACAATACCACAGAGTGGGAGAAGCTCCAGGACTCAGTATAGTTGTTGGGACCCCAGAGACCACACAAGTAATTTTGGCAGCACTTGTCTTTATTTTCCTTTAGCAGCAAATTGGTTTTAACTAATTTGAAAAATACAAACTGAATGATATGATATCAAGCAAGAGAGTTAATATTTGCTTGTAAACTGAATTGCTCCAATAACTCTCTGAACATAACATGCTGACTATATATGGTTGCATAATACCCTGCGACATACCCCACCCCCCACTATCCTTTTGGGGTACTGCACTTCCAGGTGGCTCCTTGTGTGCCTCAGAGAGGCCCTTTCCTTGCCCTGGAGTTTCCCCAAGGGCCATGGCCTCCCTTTACCAAGCCAGTTTCATCATAGGCCAGTCTTGAGTGAGGGCAGAGTCTGAGCCTCCCTACCAGACTTCAGGTCAGGCTGCCCCAGTTTGGGGCCAGTTGGGTACCCCCTCCAAGGGAAAAGGTTGTGGGGGGTGGGGGAGAAGTCTGGTCCCACCCACTGCCCTGGACTCCAGTTCACAGACTGTAGGAAAGAAGGGAGCTAGTGGGGCTTTTGCCCCTGCCCTACAGCAGCAACCTTTTCCCAGGCCTCTACACCCACCACTTCCCTCCGGTACCTAGTGGCTGGGATCCCTTGGCTTCACTCAGCCAACCTTGCTTGGTACTTCTCTCAGTCCTCTTCCTCTCTCAGCACTGCTCTCCCCATAGTGCCTGGGGAAAGTCTTTTATAGGGAGCCTCGAGGCGTTAACTGGTGGCAGGTGCTTGATTGCAAATTGTAGCTGGCTGACTCCTAACGAGCTCCAGCTGCCCTATCCAGCCTGCAGATCTGCACCCCCTGGGAACTTAGAAGGGGAACAAAAAGGCATTCCTCCAGCAGCCAAAACGTTTGCCCTCTCAGACATTTACTGGCTGCCGCTGCTGCTCTGCCACAACCCTAAGCTTTAGTAAAACACTATGCACCCTCCCTCCAGAGAATCTTTGGAGTTGAGACCTGCTTTGCGCCACAGCCAGCAAAGGGAGATTGTGTGATAGAAGTAGGGGAAGGTTTTAAGAGTAGAAAGAACTGGTACCAGAGCAAAGGATACAATTGAAGCTATCTGGAATCCTTTAGAAAACCCTTTGGAGAGAGCTGAAGAGCCTCCTATGAGCCCTCTGGAAGTCTGCTCCCATCACCTGCCATGGGGCACAATAGGCCCCTTTTTGTCACTTTGACCAAACCTTCCCAATAGCAAATTAGGCATATGTACCCTAGGGATTTATGGGGTACTCCAATATGATTGGGGGAATTAATTTGAGGTGTCAGCCCAAATATGCATGAGGTGTGATGTTACAGCCTCGTAAGTAAACTCTGAGAAACGACAAAAAGACCCACCCTGCAACCTTGGTCTGCACTTCCCTTGATCTACGGGATGGCTGTTATCCAAAGGAGCCTGATGTTATCTAGCTTTCCCTGATGCTTCCAGAGATATATATACCCCTTTTTAGGTCAGCACGTGGATAGAAAAACATGACTGACATTGAAATCCAAGACATTGGCCAGACAGGTGTGCAGATATGGATCAGTACCTGCCTTTGTACCTCATAGCTAGAGAGAAAAATAGAGTGTAAAAATAGGAAAACAAACCAAAAACCAAAAATCAAAAAGAACCACTCAAGCTGGCCACAGGGCACCATAGTGTCCTTGTTTGGTAGGGGCCACTGTGCAGGGAGCACAGGTGTGTGCAGCCCGATGTACCCATTCCATGGCCCAGTAGTGGGGGCTGCTACTTGTGGGGGGGCATGAGGCAGGGTCTTGGGGACTGTGCTGCAGGAAGGACGCAACATCCACCCTTCCCTCCCTACAGCTGCACCCTCCGAGGGCCAGGCCAGCCCTGCTGACCAGCCAGGCATCCCCAGGCGGGGGCCAGAGCTGGCAGAACTGGGACCAGTGCCACAGAGGAAAGGGCTGCAGGCTGAGGGCAACCCTCCACAATGCCTGTGGGGGTTATTGAGGGCCGCAAGTGAGGTACTCCTGCAGGGCCTTCCGGATGTGCACTCTTTATATATCTGCTTGGTGGCTGGGTGCAGTGCCCAGCTGCTCATAGGGGCCACCAGTCTTTAGCCCTCACCCCTGGAGGAAGTCCTCCCCCTTCCGCTGCACTAGATTATGGAGGGCACAGCAGGCTGCCACGATGTGGGGGACATTCTGCCCTGCCTCCCCATGTCCAGCTGATTCAGGAGGCATCAGAACCTCCCCTTTAAACACCTGAAGGCAGGCTCCACTTGGTTCTGTGCCCATGTGCGGCAAACTGTGTAAAGTTAGCATAACTAACATGGCTTCTGTGAGGCCAAGTGCCCATGTGATTAGCTCTGCTAGCTTGCTGGCAGATATGCAGACAATGGTATGACCTGACACAGGAATGTGCAGAACGGACTGTAAGGAGCTGGAAAGAACTGGATCTAACTGAACTGGGAGTACTGTCTTGTCAAAGCTAAGATGTTGAAGAATTACCGCTTGACAGTTGGAACATACCTGTTTGTTCATCCGTTACTATTGCCTGTATCCTATCTAATGTATCCTAGTAACTGTGTTTGACCAATCAACTGTATGCAAGTGAAGATTATAAATGATCCATTACTTTGTTATACGGGGTCCCTCTCTCTGGAGAGGTACCTTATGCGCATAATAAACACCTTGTAATTCGACCCTGGAGAAGCCTCTGTGTCTCTCAGTTAGCCGAACGCTGTTGGTTCTCTGACACGTCAGCCGGGCATTAAAGAGGTCCTGGGTGGGGTCCGAGTGACCAGTGTAGGGACTCATTAGCCACAGAAGAAGTGGGTAGGCCTCACTACCTACTATGCATACGGGCATCTGGATGTCTCTGACTGCTAGCTCCTGGGAGAGGACGCAGATGTGCACTTCCGTCCTCCAGAACAGGTTGGAGTTCCAGAACACCCTTGCATCATGGTTTCAGCTTGACCACCTGACGTAGATGTCAAGGAATTCTCCTTACTGGTCCACCAAAGTCTGCATGACCACGGAGTGGTAGCCCTTCCTATTTATGTAGCATGAGGTGCTGTGGTCTGGGGCCCAGATGGGGATGTGAGTCCCGTCTAGCATCCTGAAGCAACCAGGGAAGCCAAGGTAGTCAAAGCTAGCCACCAGGGTGTACGTGTTGCTGACCCAGATGAGCCTCTGCAGCAGATTGGCATTGATGTCCTGCACCACCTGTGTAAGGGAGCCAAAGCAATCTGTCAGCGTCTCTTCAGGAAGATCGTAACCGTGGGAGATGTACAGGCCATAGTGGATGGCTTTGCTAGCCAGGGGCTAGAGGTTTCCTAACTGCTGTGGGGCAATAGATAGCATGCACATCCCCATCCTGGTCCTGGCCTACCTGGCCTCCAAGTATATAAACAGAAAGGGGTACTTCTCCATTGTTTTGTAGGCATTGGTAGCTCAGAAAGGTCATTTCACCAACATCAGTGTGGGATGGTCAGGGAAGATTCACGATGTGCATATTCAGAAATTCTGGGCTGTACAGAAAGCTCATGGATGGGGCTTTTTTCCCCCAGATCAAGATTGGTGATGTGGAGATGCCTAGGTAACTAGTGGTGTTCCCCAGGGCTCAGTCCTGGGACCGATCCTGTTCAACTTGTTCATCAATGATCTAGAAAATGAGGTAAGCAGTGAGGTGGCAAAGTTTGCAGATGACACCAAGTTGTTCAGGACAGTCAAAAGCAAAAGGGATTGTGAAGAACTACAAAAAGATCTCAGCAAACTGAGTGATTGGGCAGCAAAATGGCAAATGAAATTTAATGTGGGTAAGTGTAAGGTAATGCATGTTGGAAAAAAATAACCCAAATTACACGTACTACATGATGGGGTCAAATTTAGCTACGACAGATCAGGAAAGGGATCTTGGAGTTATAGTGGATAGTTCTCTGAAGACATCCACGCAGTGTGCAGCGGCAGTTAGTAAGGCAAATAGGATGTTAGGAATTATTAAAAAAGGGATCGATAATAAGACAAAAGATATCATACTTCCCCTATATAAAACTATGGTACGCCCACATCTCGAGTACTGCGTGCAGATGTGGTCTCCTCACCTCAAAAAAGATATATTGGCATTAGAAAAGGTTCAGAAAAGGGCGACTAAGATGATTAGGGGCTTGGAAAGGGTCCCATATGGGGAGAGGCTAGAGAGACTGGGACTTTTCAGTTTGGAAAAGAGGCGATTGAGGGGCGATATGATAGAGGTATATAAAATCATGAATGGTGTGGAGAAAGTGAATATAGAAAAATTATTTACCTTTTCCCATAATACAAGAACTAGGGGACACCAAATGAAATTGATGGGTAGTAGGTTCAAAACTAATAAAAGGAAATTTTTCTTCACACAGCGCACAGTCAACCTGTGGAACTCCTTGCCCGAGGAGGCTGTGAAGGCCAGGACTCTATTAGGGTTTAAAAAAGAGCTTGATAAATTTTTGCAGGTCAGGTCCATAAATGGCTATTAGCCAGGGATAAAGTATGGTGCCCTAGCCTTCATAACAAGGGCAGGAGATGGATGGCAGGAGATAAATCACTTGTCTTCTGTTCTCCTTCTCTGGGGCACCTGGCATTGGCCACCGTCGGCAGATGGGATGCTGGGCTTGATGGACCTTTGGTCTGACCCAGTATGGCCATTCTTATGTTCTTATGTTCTTATGTTCTTATTAATATTGGGCGACCCTGCTTACCTTTGCTCTCTTGCCTTGTGAAACACGACACAGGAGCCCTGGACCGCAGCAAGGAAAACTTCAATCAGAGACTCAGCAAGTGTAGAATGGCAGTTGAACGCACCTTTGGCCATTTAAAAGCAAGGTTCAGATGCCTATTGACACGTTTGGACCTTTATGAAACCAATGCCCCCACCATGATTACAGCATTAGCATAACATTTGTGAATCCAGGCGGAAGAATTTCCTGAACACCTGGAATATCAAGGCTGGGGGGGCCATAGGCAGGGCTTACTCGAAGCTGCCTACACTGCCATTCTCTGCTCTCACCCTCCCATAGCACTGCATTTTAACCATGCTGTCAGAATAAATACATCTAAAGCCTGGTCTACACTACAGTGTTAGGCTGATGTAAGCTACCTTGCAGCCATTTAGTTGTAGTACAGTCTTTGCTAAAATACACCAATGAGGGATGCTTTACAAAATAGCTTCATGAATGATCTGCCATGTATGTAATAGTGATGTATTTCTCTGTTGTAATGAAAAACAACCCCCACTCACCAAACTGATTTGTGCTCCCCACCAAGCGTGAACTAATATATCAGACCGTGTCTTACACGAATGCTTTTACTTAGTTGGAGGGGATTAAGCTGCAGGCAAAAGAATGGATTTGGAGGAAGATTATTTTTCTGAAAAAAAAGGGCTGGTGTGCTATTGGTCCTCTCCACCCCTGCCTGGGTGCCTTTACCGCAACTCCTCGGTGGACCTTGTGCATCAGCAGGTACCTGTGCTATTGGCCCTCTTCCCACCGTCCAGGTTCCACTGCCACGAGTCCTCTGTGGACCTTGGTGTGGTGGTGGGCAGCTGTGCTATCGGCCCTCTCCACCCCTTCCCGGTTCCTCACAATGATTTGTGCACCTACCACCCATGCATGCCAAAAAAATCACACTGAGCTTAAAAGAATATGTTTATTTTGTGTGGGAGGAGAGGTTTAAGTGTCAGGAAAAAGAAACATGTATAAATGTGGAAGAATAGTCTTTCGCAGTGGCCCTTAGGGCTAGAGCCTAGTAGGCTGTCCTTGCCCTCCCTCCTCTCATTCAAGGACTGCGATGATGGGGGGCGGGTGAGTGACCTGTCTTCAGGGGACTCCCAACTGCTGTGTTTTGAGCCCTTCTGTAGCTCCAGCGTGGAGCACAGGACCTCCATTTGGTCGCTCACTGCTGCTGTGAGCTTTGCTGTGTCCTACCTCTGGTTTGCCTCTTGCTTTCTCTGGAACTCAAGCATACTTTGCCACCATTGTGCTGTGTCCCTTTTCACGTCAGTGGTTTCTACTTCAAGCCCCTCCATGTGCTGCAGGATCAGGTCCTGCTTGGACCTTTTGCTCTTCCCCGCCCTGTCTCCCACACTGAGCATGATGGCTGTAAAATGAAGGTAAAAAATGAGATACAATTCACACAAAGAGCTTAGCCATGGAATGAATGGGTCTCTGTCTCTACTATCCGGGAAACTTTCTTTTTGCAAGGCCACTTAAGGCTTATTAAAGCTGGGATTCAAAGCGTGCATTGCACAAGCCATCATTTACCATCATTTATCCAGAACCTTCATTGTGGACATGGTGCACTATTGTTCACTTTCCAAGAGAAAGTGGGGGGCTGCAAAGAAGAGGAAGCTGTCTGGTGTGCCGGAGCAGGGGAAAACTTTTTTCAGCCATTCCTGGAGTAATCTTCTGCAAGGAGCAAGGCCTGCAGAGACTGGCAGCCATGCGGCGAGGTGGGATGGTAGGGAAGGGTTTGATTCCAGCCGCAAGGATGGCTGGGTGTGGAGAGATCCCTGTAAACTGAAAACAAATGCTGGAGGCTGGGTTGTGTTTCCAGCTGTCTGCTGGTCAGGGTAAAAAAGTTTCTTCTTCGAGTGGTCCCCGTGGGTGCTCCACAGTAGGTGTCGGGCTTGCCCAGCGCCGCAGATCGGAATTCTTCTAGCAGTTTCCAATGGATCGCGCATGCGCCGATGCGCACCACTCCCTTGCGCGCCCTCGGTCATGTGTGCAATCTGGTCCCTGCCAGTTCCTTCTCAACCGCCAATGGCTGCAGACGGAATCTGCTCCGGCTCTATAGCCTGAGACAGATAAGATAGTTGTTTTCCTTGTTAGCTCGTTATTTTCCTATTATTAAAAAAAAAAAAAGCATACAAAATAGTAGAGAGAAGAGGAATGGAGGGAAGAGGAGCAGACAATGAAGGCTGTTTTAAGCCGTCCGCTACCTTGAGGGCTGTGAATGTTATTTGGTTGTAGAACGCACTGATTAGCAGCTAAGTACCCGATTAACAGTAAAGACTCACCGCGATGGCTTCCTTGGGGTTTAAGAAGTGTGAGTCATGCTGCAAGGCTATGCCAGCCTCTGATGGGCATAGTGAGTGCATTCGTTGCCTGGGGGAGTCCCATGTTACCCAGAAGTGTTCACACTGCGCTAAGCTTACAGCCAGGGCCAGGAAGGACAGAGAAATGAGGCTCAAAATGATCTTGTTTGATAAGGCCCTCCAGCCTGAGCCGCCGGAGAAGCCTCACACAGAAGGGTCCTCTGGGTCACATAAAAGGAAGGCGGCATCTTTGACCCCCTCTGTGCAAAAGAAGAAGAAACTCTCCCTGGCTCGATCCTTGCTGGCGGTTCCAGTGAGCAGGACGAGCGGAATGCAGAGCCCTCAGCAGCGGGCTGATGAAAGCAGCAGTGCGGTCGCGCACGTGGCCGGGGCTGGGCCTCTGACTATGCAGCAGTCGGCACGGAGGGCACCGCGGGCACCAGCGTGGCAAGCGCCAGAATCAGCGGCGCTGCCTCATGCGGCACTGGCTATCGCAGTGCCAACGGTACAGGGGCACCCAGCACGGGGCCCACCAGCGCCGGAGGAAGCTACCCACATGGCACCGCTGATGACGGTACTGAGTGCGGCGCCGACAGCGGGGCCGAGATCCCCGGCACGGGAGGGGGCGGCGCCCACCCTGCAGGGGTGGTGGAAGGCTAGAGCCAAAACCCGGCACCTTAGTCCATCTCCAGACAGGGCTGTGATGCCCTTATAACCCCCTCCCCCCCCCCCCCAATATACACACGCCGCATCTCCGGGCGGCAACTCCACCGGCTTATTTTGGACCTCCCTCTCCATTCCTCCAACCACCTTCGCCGTGGCTCAGGCCACCTTCACCCTTTTTGGGCATGGATCCCTATGAGTACTATCACAAACCAGCTTCACCATTATCAATGCCATCACGGAGATCCCGCTCTCCCAGACATCATGGGTGCACTCTCCGATCGTGGTCAAGGTCTCCATCACCGGGCCCTTGTCCATGTTGTTATGGCTGTCCTCATCATACTGAACACCGACATCGGAGGTCTAGATCCAGGGGCAGATCCCCTCCCACTCCTCGCCAATACTCCCGTGTACACTCTCGCTCTGGGAGAGGAACGCAGCTGTCCCAGGGGGAATTAGGTCCAGAGTCCCGAGACTTTCCTTCACAGCCCACAAAGGAGGAAGCATACCAGTGAACTTGGGAGCCAGAGGACTTGGGGGAGGTTTATCCCAGCGGTTCCTCCTCATCCTCCCCAGATAAGGCAATTGTCCCCGGGGCTGTCTCCCCTCCGGATGACCTTAAACAATTCCAAGAGCTGTTCAAAAGAGTAGCATACATGCAGGACATTCAAATAGCAGAGGTACAGGAGAAACATCATAAACTCCTGAAAAATTTGAGACCCCCGGCTTCATCTAAAATTGCTATCCCACTGGACGAAGCCATTATGGAGTCAGCCACTAACATATGTCAGACTCCGGCCTCTATTCCGCTTACAAACAAAAGGGCAGATAAGAAATACTTTGTCCCAGCCAAGGGAATGGAATTCCTGTTTAGCCACCCACAACCAAATTCTTTGGTGGTTGAATTGTCCCAGCAGAGGTTGAAGACGTCTCAGTGCAAATCAGGGGGGTTGGATAAAGATGCTAAGAAATTAGAGCTGTTCGGCAGGAAGGTCTACTCCTCCTCTACCCTATTATTGAGAATGGCAAACTACGCGGCACATTTATCAAACCATAACTTTGACAATTACTCTAGACGCACCTCTCTCATGGATTCCCTTCTGGAGGACAAGAAGCCAGTGTTAAAGGCGATTGTCCAGGAGGGCTACGCGGCCTCACGAACGGGAGTTCAGATTGCCCCGGACGTGGCGGACACAGCGGCACGCTCAACAGCCGCAGCAGTGGTAATGCATAGGGAATCCTGGCTCCAGATGTCTGGTATCCCTAGAGATCTACAGGCGAAGATCGTGGATCTTCCCTTTGACAAGCAAAAGCTGTTTGCAGAATCAACCGACTCGGTCCTCCACTCTAGCAAAGATTCAAGGGCCACACTTAAGACCTTGGGTATCTACACTCCTCCATACAAGAAAAAGAAATTCTATCCTCAGCAAAGGTGCTACGCTTACCAACCACAGCGTGCACAATATCAGCAAGGCTATGACCAAGGGCGCCATCAACAGCAGCAGCAGTACAGGGCCCCCAGGCGACGTTGTCAACAAAGTTGTACAACCTCAGGGCAAGCCCAGAGGCAGCAAGTTGGACGGGTATGTCGAGGACTGCACTATCAATACCATCGCTCAATGCCACTCTCACCTCATGTTCCATCATCGCCTCAAACCATTCCATTCCCAGTGGCAAAAGATCACAACAGACAAATGGGTGCTGGAAATTATAGCCACAGGTTACACGATCCCCTTCCAGTCACTTCCACCGACGAAACCTCCCACCTGGCCTCCTCTCAGGGACCCTTCTCACGAGGCGAGGCTGAAGCAGGAGGTAGATCACTTCATGTTCATAGGGGCGGTGGAAAGAGTGCCGGAACAATTCCAAGGGAAAGGTTTTTACTCACGCTACTTCCTAACAGAGAAGAAAACGAGGCTGGAGGCCGATTTTGGACCTATGGGGCCTCGACCAATACTTGTGCAAGCAGCGCTTCCGAATGATTACAATTGCCTCCATACTTACGGCCCTGGACAATGGAGACTGGTTTGCAGCCCTCGACTTACAAGACGCTTACTTTCATATAACAATCCACCCGGCACACAGACGCTTCCTCCATTTCACGGTCGGCGGGGAACATTTCCAATACAGGGTTCTTCCATTCGGCCTATCCTCGGCACCCAGAGTCTTTACGAAAACCCTGGCAGTGGTATCAGCTTACCTGCACAGGCAGGGCGTGTTTATCTTTCCATATCTGGACGACTGCCTACTGAAAGGGGCCTCAAAGGCAGAGGTCCTATGCATGATACGCGTCACCGTGAACACGTTTACTTCGCTGGGCCTAGTTATCAACCTTGCAAAGTCAAAGACTGAACCCACGCAAGATATAGACTTCATAGAGGCGCGCATAAACTCTATCGCATCAAGAGTATACCTGCCCGACACACGCTTCCGCACCATCAAATCCTTGGTGCAAGTCATGATGTACAGCCCCACGGTGATGGTCCTAACGTGCCTGCAACTGTTGGGGCACATGGCGGCCGCCACATTTGTGGTACAGAATGCCAGGTTACACATGCAAAGCCTGCAGCATTGGCTGGCAAGTGTTTACAAACCGGCATCCCATACCGTCCACAGGGTAGTATCGCCCACGATGGAGGTACGGAAGTCGCTAGCGTGGTGGGCAGATCCCAAGAACCTGCTAGTAGGAGTGCCCTTCCACCAACCACAAATTTCCATTTTTCTTACAACCGACACCTCCCACATAGGATGAAGAACGCACATTGGCAGCAAGGTGACACAAGGGCTATGGTCCCCCGCGGAACAGACACTGCACATAAATGTACTGGAGCTCAGAGCAGTGTTCAATGCATGCAGACATTTTCAGAAATACCTGCACGGCAAAGTAGTCGGGATCAATACCGACAATACCTCCACCATGTTCTACGTCAATCAACAAGGAGGGGCACAGTCCCGTGCGCTATGCACGGAAGCAGTCCGATTGTGGAATTGGTGCATTGCCAACAACATAACGTTGAAAGCCTCGTACTTGCCGGGCACCCACAACGTGAAGGCAGATCAACTGAGCAGGCGCTTTGCACTCACGCACGAATGGCAGATCTGCTCCGACCTGCTCCGACGCATATTTCACACCTGGGGATTTCCCCAAGTCGATTTGTTTGCCACCCAGCACAACAAGAAGTGCCCTCAGTACTGCTCCAGAGCAGGAATAGGGCGGGGGTCCCTGGGGGACGCCTTCATGATCACATGGAAGGGCCCTGTACTCCATACATTTCCCCCCACAACACTTATCCACAAGGTTCTGCAGAAAGCCAGAAGGGAGAGAGCTCGCATGATACTCATAGTTCCAACTTGGGACCGACGACAATGGTTTCCCTTGCTTCTGCGCATGTCGGATCGTCCACCACTCCCCCTACTGGTAGCACCGGACTTACTCACGCAGGCTCAGGGGTCCATAGTGCACCCGCACCCCCAGGGACTACGCTTACAAGCATGGTTAATCCATGGCTCAGCGCCTTAGAGAGCACATGTGCGGAGGGAGTAAGACAAGTCTTAGAGTGTAGCCGAAGGACCTCCACCAGGAGGACTTACGAACAGAAATGGGGACGCTTTGCTGCCTGGTGCTCTGCCAAACGGTTAGCTCCTCTTGACGTTCCTATAACTGTAATTCTAGAATACCTGCTGGACCTCAAACGAGACGGGCTCTCTCTATCCTCGCTAAAGGTCCACCTCACAGCTATATCAGCTTTTTGGCACAAAGAGGAAGGGCCCACCGTATTCGCCCATCCTATCGTCACAAGGTTCTTGAAGGGGCTGGTAAACCTGTACCCTCCTCGAAAACCGCTACCACCATCATGGAGTTTGGACTTGGTACTCCACATGCTATCGGGACCACCCTTCGAACCGTTAGCCACGGTACCCCTCCGACTACTTACCATGAAAACGACCTTCCTTCTTGCGATTACATCAGCCCGCAGGGTGAGCAAGCTCGCAGCAGTGATGGCAACGCCGCCCTGCACAGTATTCTCAAAGGAGGCGGTGATCTTACAGTTACACCCAGCCTTCGTTCCAAAAGTTTCCTCGGAGTTCCACATTAACGAACCAATGTATTACCCTCGTTTTACCTGAAGCCTCACGGCTCCAGCAAGGAGGCGCGCCTGCATCTCCTAGATGTGAGGAAGGCGTTGGCCTTTTACATAGACAGAACTAAGTCCTTCCGGAAAACGGACAGGCTTCTGGTGTCTCTCGCTCCCAGGTCAAAAGGGGAAGGCCTCTCTTCCCAGAGAATTTCAAAGCACATTGTGTCCTGTATAAAACTGTGCTACGAGCTTCAAAAGACCCCTTTGCTAGCCCCGCCTAGGGCTCACTCCACCAGAGCAGTGGCGGCATCAACAGCCTTCTTCAAGGGAATCGCGTTGAAAGACATTTGTAGAGCGGCGACTTGGTCATCCTATGACACCTTCGCCAAGCATTACGCCCTGCATCGGGTGTTCGATGAGGATACCCGTCTGTCGACAGCAGTCCTCTTGGGGGCAAGCTGCACATGAATCGAGTACCCACCTTCTTACTTGGGGTTACTGCTGGGTAGTCACCTACTGTGGAGCACCCACGGGGACCACTCGAAGAAGAAAGAGAAGTTACTCACTTGTAGTAACGATGGTTCTTCGAGATGTGTCCCCGTGGGTGCTCCACTACCTGCCCATCCTCCCCACTTCGGATCTCTGTCCGGTGTTTTTCAGGAGCATCCGAGGCGGTTGGTCAAAGAACTGGCAGGGACTGGATCGCGCACATGACCGAGGGCACGCAAAGGAGCAGCGTGCATTGGCTCATGTGCGATCCAATGGAAACTGCTAGAAGACTCCAATCTGTGGCGCTGGGCGAGCCCGACACCTACTGTGGAGCACCCACGGGGACACATCTCGAAGAACCATCGTTACTACAAGTGAGTAACTTCTCTTTCTCAATGGTCACCGGAGCAGCCCACGTCAGGAAAAAAAAAAGGCCATGTAAAGCAGTGCAAACCCACCTGTGCTACACATGCTGGTTTGCGGTAGTAGGGTCCGCAGAACCCGGCAGCCATGTGGCGAGGGGGAAGGGTGGGGAAGGGTTTGATTCCAGCTGCATGGACGGCTGGTGAAGAGGGATCCCAGTAAATTGAAAACAATGCTGGGGGCAAGAGAAATGGGAGGGGACAAGAACTGGAGACCCTGCCACCCAGAGTTCATGCCAGTCACGTAGTGTGGCAGTGCATGCCAGCAAAATGTACAAGGGCAGAAAACATTACCAAAAAATCGAATTCAAATTCCTGTGCTTCTTTAGGTTGCCAAAGAAGATATCACCCTCCTAAAACTAACAGATATTGGTTAGGAATAGCTGCTCATCCTTTGCGACCACAAGTCTGGAAAGTTTCCCAAAATGCTGTGTTGTGCCATGACACCAGAGTGCTCTCTGGTTGCCTGACGTGGCAAGGTGGAAGATGCAAAAAGTCAGGACTGCCCAAAAACCTGGTGCAAAACATGCAAGAGTGCCTGGATGAGGCCTTCAAGGAGATCACCAAGAAGGGTAAGTGCTCCATCCCCAGAAATATTAAAGTGCTCCGCTGAGGGGCACAGAGATGTAGAAAATCTATACCCATACTCATATTTATACCTATACCCACCCGCAACCCACTTCTGGCATTCAGAAGAAATAAATTCTCACCAGAACAGCTTTGTTCTGGGGGCTTGGGGACTGGCGCAAAGGGGGGACCTGCATAGGGAAGACCGGTTCCAGCTCTAGGGTGAACAATTATGGGCTGTTGGGTACTTTCTCAGGCCCCTGCTGGTTGCTCTCATCTTCCTCTCCATTGGCCTCTTTAGCCTGGCCCTCCAGCTGCTCTCAGCTCACCCCAGACTCCAGACCAGGGCCTCCACAACTGTTGAAATGAGCAGTGGGCAACATGGCGGGGTCCCCCACAAAAAGCACGTGCAGATGTTCATAATAGCAGTAGGTCTGTGGAGATGACCCGGAACACTGGTTGGCATCTCAGACTCTGTGTTAGGCCTGCCAGAGTTCTTTCATCTTTACCCAGCATTGTGTAGAGTCACGGGAGTGACCTGTGGCAATCGTCAAGTGCACTATCTTATCATATATGTTTGTGTGTCTCTTGGACACCCAAGGTCTGCTCGCCACTGATTCATCTCCCCAAACTGCAAGAAGATCCAGAATCTCCTGATGGCTCCAAGCTGGAGCTGTCTTGAGAGACTGAGAACTACTAGGCAGATCACTACCCTGAGTGCTCATGACTAAAGGAGATGGCTACCAAGACGGTGGGATGGCTACTGATGCGATGAGATGGGTAAAAGAAATTGTTCATTGTGGGCACCCTTTATATTTCCAGGCTGGGGTGCTGATGAATTCAAATTCGAATTTGTGGGCTTCCTGTGACCTCCTTTCTGCATACCTGGAAAGCAGAGGAGAAGGAAGTGGCCATACCTAGTGGGTAACTGTGTAGCTTTCTGAGATACACACAGGACATTTCTGGAGGTTAATAAATTTGATTTTTACGACGTTACACTTCCACAGTGACCTTTATTCAAAATTTTAAATTTGAACTTGGTGCTACACCCAGCTGGTTCCAATGATATTATGATATTGATATAAGTGCACCCTAATTCGAACTAATGGTATTTACAGTGAAGACAGTGACCTTTTAATATCGAGCTAACTGCCTTAAACTCAAATTTATCTCATAGTGTAGACATAGCCTAAGTGCCTACCGTATGCTTGGTGCCAAAAAAAGGGAGGTCTGAGGTAGGGGGCAAATGAAGTGTGTGTGTGTGGGTGCGCGCGCTCGCGCACGGGAAAGGTGGGAGTGGGTAGGCAGGGAGGGATGCTCAGGGATGGAAGGCTAACCAAAAGGCATGAGGTTAAAGGAGAAAAGAAAGGTTGCTCTGTGGGCAGGATCAAGGAGAATGTTCCAGGTGTAGGGGCGGTATGGAACACTGCTGGGACGAGGGAATGAGGAGACCATCAAGCTGTATTGACAAAGCATAGACAAGGAGTGTTACAGGACAAGTGATGAGATGGCATTGGGGCAGGGCCTTTTTGATGAAGCTGCCTCTGAGGGACTTACGGAAAGCAAGCAGATGCAAATGGAAAGAGAAGGGTGGTCTGGCCTTGCCTCAAAATGGGGCAGCTAGCTGAATGTCTACGGGGGAGAGGTCAGAGAGAAAGCTACAGGGTCAGACTGATTCCAGGGGGTCAAGAATGGAGATACAAATTTGTTAGTCATCAGCACAGTGATGTGAATTCCTGAGAGTGCATGACAATACCCAGTGTGAAGCAGCTTGTGAAGGGACACAAGAAGGGAAGATATCAAAGTTCTTTTTAAAAACAGACACTTTTTCATGTTTAAAAGATGAAAGAAAAATATGAATTCACCTTCTTTTCTGGGTTTCATCATGTTTGTCTTTTACTTTGTGGGCTCTTCATAACAGCAACTATCTTCAATTTTTGTGTTTTATGCAAAGCCAAGCACACTGTCAGCATTGAAATCATAGTTATGGGCCGTACTGTGATATCATTTTCAGGCAATACTCCTCAGTGTTCTCATTGGGAGCTTAGTGTTGGTATGACTCCAACATGATCCAATTATTAATGCTAAATTTCTCACAGATTATCTTGGGATCCATTTCTTTTTCATTCACTATATTTCTTTTCTTGGCTGTCTGTAATTGCCTTTGAGATGTCCCAACTTGTTTGCACAAGGCAGACATAAGCAGTGGATGCTAAATGCATCCTTTGTGCAGTGGAGTAATATTACCGATGAATTTTTCTCTCTGTGGCTAAAAGATCAATGATTCATCCTGCAGCAGCTGACCTCTGAAGAGGAATTGAAAGGAACTTCCTGTTTGGAGTCAATACCCTGAAGGAACCAGTTCATTACACTGTGTAATGCTGCTAAAATTTATTTAATCTGAGCTCCTGAATTATGAGCAACACATTATTAACAATTTGTCTGGCTGTGTCTACTGCAACAACACAGACAGCATGATGACGAATTGAGATGGAGCAATTTTAGGAAACAGTTTTCTCTTGAACAGTACATCAATTCCTTCCAAATTCCCTGTAAGATACTTATAAAACAGTGTTAATGACACTGAAGAGCTCAAGCCACAAGAGTCTCTTTAACATGTCTTTTTCAGCTCTGTGCAGCACCTGTTATTAAAACACTTTGTGATTTAATTACTGTTAACCAGTCTAAGATGCTATCCAGTCTGGATGCTATTATTATGTTATTAACCATCTGTAGTTGATAAAATAATAATAATATCTGGTCAGTCATTATGCTGCAATAATAACCCAGTATGACTATACAGTGCAATAGTAACAGAGAGGTAGCTGTGTTAGTCTGTACTCCAACAAAACAAAGGAGCAGAAAAGTAGCACTTTAAAGTCTAACAGAATGATTTATTTGGTGATGAGCTTTCGTGGGACAGACCCACTTCTTCAGATCCAAAGAAGATGAAGTGGGTCTGTCCCACGAAAGCTCATCACCAAATAAATCATTTTGTTAGTCTTTAAAGTGCTACATTTCTGCTGCTTTGTTTTGATATTGTGCAATAGTAAATGAAACAATGATATCATACTACTGTGGTTCTTTCAGGCAATGCTGGTGGCTCTTGACCCCTGAGATCTGTGTATCACATAAGATCTCATATTTTTCAAAATAATCCATAAGGGTGGGTTTTTATAGCGACAGTTCATTCCTGTGCATTGTGCCTCTTTGGAACTATTTAGCAAGGGACAAGGTGGATTCACCCCCACTGGCAATTTTTAAACAAAGACTAAATGTTTTATGACATGTTCTTGTTCAGAAGGAATTAATTCTGGGGCAGTTCTATGGCCTGTGATATCCAGGAGATGAGATGAGATGATTACACTGGGCCTTTCTAGCCTTATACTCTATGAAACTAGACAGTAATTGGCTCATACAGTTTTCCTAATGAAACATATCAATAAATCCGATAGATGAAATCACAGCATTCTTCAACAGTGAGCCCTCATTGTACGTGACTGACTGGTCATGAAGTACACTGACTAAAAAGAATGATTTCTAATTTCTTCCCCTTACAGGCTGACCATCATCCTCTCTCTGATCCTCCTGGTTGTTTGGAACACGTGTTTTTTCCCTCCTTCTGAGTCTCAACTATTCCAAAGACCCCAGAGTGTTTGATATTGATAGTCTCTTCATTCAGTAACAAAATGAGTTAAACTAAACAGATATCAGCCACTCTTAAACCAATGTTAGAGTGCCCACACAAGGGGGTTGTGCCAATGATTAATACTGCAATTGGCAAAGGTTCAAAAACGGACAACAAAAATGAGTAGGGGACAGATTCATAAGACTGGGAGTTTTCAGCTTGCAAAAGAGATGACTAAGGGGGGATATTTTAGAGGCCTGTAAATTCATGACTGAAGAGGAAATAAATAACACTTCCTTATTTAATCTGTAGTGGTCAATTGCAGAAGAACTTTGTATATGAAAGCTTAGGGGTGAGCCCCCCCCCCCCCCCCCCCCCGCCACGTCTAATGAGCCAGGAACAAGCCTCAGGGAAAAACTGCCAAACAAGATAAGTGGTGGCATTGTAGAAGAACAATTTGTAGATAGAAATAAGAGGAAGGGCACAAACATGTACCAATCTTGTATGCTGAGATGTGGTAAACACCTAAGCAGGATTAAAGAAAAAACAGTAACAGAACCAATAACAGATCAAGAACTGACAGCTAAGGACAGACCATAAATAGTAAAGAGTGGCCTAATGGCACTACATAATGAGGCAGAAAAACTGCGTATAACCAAAACAGAAATCAGTGCAATTTGGACCTCGCTAATGGGCCATGGCGCTGGTGCCTTGGCAGCCTAGTGAACTCCCACTCGTCCGCAGCTTACTGGGGTCCCCAGCTTGCCAAAGGGATGTGAGGTGCCACTTTTCTATCATGCTTTTGCTTTTTGGTTAAGGGTTTATTGCTAAAGCCGGTCAGGGCAGTAAGTTGCTTGTGGTTAACAGATATCTTGTCAGCGTGTTTTGTACGCAGAGAACCCAGTGTCGAACCTGAGATAACTTTTGACTGCAACAAACTCCTCATAGCACAAGGGGTCACAAAATGAAATTAAAAAGCGGCAGATTTAAAATGTACAAAAGGAAGTATATTTTTCATACAACACACAGGCAACATATGGAACTCCTTGCCAGATGTTGTTGTGAAGGCCAAGACTATAACAAGGTACAAAAAAGAGCTAGATAAATTCATGGAGGATAGGTCCATCAGTGGCAATTAGCCAAGATAGGCAGGGATGGTGTTTCTAGTCTCTGTTTACCTGATGCTGGGAATGGGCGACAGGGGATGGACCACTTGATCATTGCTTGTTGGCTTCGTCTACGTTAGTCCCAAACTTCGAAATGGCCATGCAAATGGCCATTTTGAAGATTACTAATGAAGGGCTGAAATACACATTCAGTGCCTCATTAGCATGCGGGCGGCTGCAGCACTTTGAAATTGCTGGAAAAGGACCCCTCCCACTTCGAAAATCCCCTTATTCCTATCAGCAGAAAAAGTCGTCCAACTCTCAGTCTTCAACTGGAGCCATGTGTGCTCAGCAGGGATGTAAAATCCCATTTAATTAGGTTTAACTAATTAACCAGTTAAACGTGTGGGGTGGTGGCTGGGGAGGCCACTGCAACCCAGCTGGCCTGGAGCAGCCCTCTGGTGCAGACAGGGACTGCTCCAGCCAAGCTGAAGCACCTCCTCCGGCTCTGCACCAGGGACCGGCGCTTCTACAGCTGACTGGAGTGTCCCTGCCTATGGTGCCACTGTGTGTGTGGGGGGCAGGGGGTTGGACTCCTGGTGTGTGGGTGTGTGTGTGTAGGGGTTGCACTCCTGTCTGTGGTGGCTCCAGGTGGGCTGAAGCAGCCTCCTCACCCACCACCCCCTGGCCGACATGGACAAGAGCTATTCTGGCCCTGCTGGCCTGCAGTGGCTCCGCAGGACTGGAACAACCTCCTGCCCATGGGGGGCTGCTCTAATCCTGTTACGCGTGAGCCTTATTGGTTAACTGGTTAAACATTAGCATCCCTGACGCCCAGAACCTCTGGAAATCAAGCCATCTATGTTGGACCCGTATACAGATTTAGATGCTTAATCTTAGACTTCCCTTAATTATGACGTTGTGGAATTTGATTCAGTTCAGAAGATATTCGTTATGGGCAGATGATGCTGTGAATCTGCCTAGTCTCGCAAGCAGTGATGGGCAACTCAGAATAGTGAGTGGGCTGCATGAGTGGGTCTCCTTCATCTCAATCGGCCGCAGCAGCCTGTGGCCCATTGGGGTTCCACCTGCAGCCCAAAGCACCCCCCATCTGCTCCCCTCCCCCACACTCCTCTCACATAGTGGGGCACTGAAACTCTGTGCTTCATACTTCCTTCCCTCCTGACCAGCATTTTCGGCGCACCAAGAATCCACTGATTTATACTCTGTCCTCACTCCTCTGCCTCTCTCCCAGAGCTGGCATGCCGCAGATCAGCTGTTTCCATTTTCAGTTGAAAAAGAGCTCACTCAGCCTTGTATTACCTCACCCACGTTGTCTCGAATACCCTTGGACTGACACAGCTACAAGAACACGCTTCTTTCCCCTTTTTATTATCTGAGGCTTTGAAAGCTGCCATTTGGTAGTACAGTAGTGGCTGCTTCCTAACCAATGCAATATTTATGATCAAGATTGTTTACAAGGGGCCTCTGGATGGTTTGATGAGGAGGGAAAATTGATAGAAGGTGAAAGGATATTGCTACACTGAGGCAACCTGCACAATTTTTGATTGCTGAGAGGAGCGAAGCTCTGCTGGCATACGCATTACTTTTAGTATTCTGCCGTGCCTTTACTGCCCTCGATGAGAAAATGTTTTCCTTGTCTGGCAGCCATTCATTATTATTTGTATTTGATCCTTTTTATAAATGGAACAACCATGACCCAAAGACCACTGGAGAATAATTACTTTTCTACTCTCTGGCCAGAAATATTTTACTTCTCACATTATAGTCAATCTGTAAGGACTGGAAATACAACTGTGGGATTCTTTACAGTGCTTTAAAGTTTAAACCTTATGACAATGTTTATGCAGACCAGGCACCAGTTTATGCTCCGTGAGCCCTAGCCGGCCAGCCAGCTGCCCTGGCCCTGTGGCCACCAGCCCCTCTCCGACTGGCTGGAAGAGCTGATGATGGTTAATTGAACGTGCTGGTCATCCAAATTCTGAGTAACCTGGCTTTTACTGTAACAATTCTGTAGAGCACATCACTTAGACAAACAAAGCGATATGTCTAAGACAGTAGAGAGCCTGGACCAATACCTCAGAGGGGTTACCAGACTGTCAGTGGGGTGAGATGCCAATGATAACTGAGATGCCAATGATGACATTTAAATGTCAAAACTTCTAAGTATTTCACTATTCATCAAAGAAGGGAGGGAAGGAGAGGAAGAGCTTCACAATCTGATCTGAGTGATATTTTATATGCCATGAGTTGATGGACTTGGGAGATTCCTCTAATGCAATAGTTATCACTGAGGACAATGAGGAGAAGCTAGTGAAAACAGTGCAGGTGTTAAAAGAAGGGAAGGGGTGCGAACTGATTATGAACATTGATAAAACAAAAACAATGGTCTTTGAAGATAAGGAAATAGGAAGGAAGATCAGTGTTGATGGTATTGAACTAGAATATGTAGAGAAGTTCACATATCTGGGGAGCAACATAGCGTATGATCTAGACTGTAAGAAGGAAATGGTGATTAGAACAGCAAAAGCAAGAGCGCGTTTGAAGACAATGGATAAGATCTGGAAAAGCAAAGTGTTAGCTTAAGAATGAAGCTGAGTGTCTTGAAAAACGTGTGTATTCAGCAGCATGTTGTATGGATGGGTGATAAAAAAGATTCAAAAAGAAGAATATTGGCGTTTGAAAGGAGTTGTTATAGAAAGATTCTGAGAATAGGATGGATGCAGAAGGTCACCAATGAGGAATTATATAGAAAGATACAGCCAAAAGAGAACCTGCTGCAGAAGGTTATAAAACAAATGGAAAATCAAGACCCTGGTATTCCACATAATGGACGGTTCGAATAGGAGAGGCAGACCCCACAGAGAATGTATAGATGATGTAGTAGATTGGTGCAGAATTAGTCTACAGAGACTAAGCCACTCCGCACTGGACAGGGAAAGATGGAAGGAAATAGTGAGAGAGGCATCAGACTCCAACAGGGGCTGAGCCCACGGTTATTGATGATGATGATGAATAGAAATTATGCCCAGGAACCTTGTAGGACATTTAAGTCACATTGAGGGGAAGCTGAGGCCAGCAGAGTCAATGGGCGTACTGTCTCACAGACAGCATGTCTGCCTTGCACCATTAACCTAGGCTTTTCTCTGGATTTTAGACAACCCCACTTTACTCTCCACACAGAGAAATCTGCAACCTGGGTTTTGAGGTGCCCTGAGGAGTGAGGTGAGGTGTGGTTAGAGTCCAGATTGTTTTAGTGTGGGACTGGAACCGATTTATTTTGCACTGAGGTCACAGACAAAAAAAAAATTCACTTGGTTGCTGACTCCTCGCTACTGCCCTTTCCATAATTCCCCACCCCAAAGGGCAGAAACAAAATCACCCATAATTACTTAGAACCTCTCAGACAAAGAACCATGAGCTATATGCCCCCTGCCCCCACCCTCAACACACAGAATTGCACAGAAACAGTGAGGACACTGTAATAAGGGTATTTTGGGTTTGCAGTATGGATGCTCACAACTAGGATAGATAATCTGGGTTCTCAGACCCAGGGGCTAAGTAGCTCGGTAAGCAGTGCAGTGTAGACATCTCGCCTATGTCTACCTAGCCTAGCCCATTGACCAGGGGTGCGTGGGTGGACCTGCAATGGTCATGCCCATCCCCAAAGCACCACAGAGACCCTGTGTAACAGGGCCCACTGTGCGGGGAACACATGACAGTGCTCCTGGACATCCCTGTCCCTTAGCTCAGGGGTGGGGGTTGCTGCCCATGGTGGATGGGGTGTAGGGCTTTATGGGCTGTGTGGCAGGAGTGACTTACAATCTCTCTGTCCTTGCTTCCTAAAGCTGCACCATCGGAGGGGCAGGCCAGCCCCACATCGACTTCAGGGCCAGCCAGCCCCATCCCCCAACTGGAACCAGGCAGCCCAGGACCGGCACTCATGCTAGCAGGTACCTGACCAGGGTCGGGCCTGTGGACAGAGGGCCCATTGGGCCACTGGGGAGGACATGCCCTGGACCTACACCAAAGCCCTCTGGATGTACACAGACATCCTGGAGCTGTGGGTGCTGGCTGACCTGGAGTGGTGGGCTTGGGAATGAGAGGGGCAGGACCTGGAGCAGTGAATTTGGGCCCGGGACCAGCTCATGGGGAGGTTTCACGCCACCATGGCCATCCGTCAGGCCTTGCTGGACCAGCACCCATGTCTGCCACTCGTTCTCCCCCCGCTGATACCTCCCTTCCCCCTGCCATCTCCACTCCCGCCACTGCCATTGGGGGCCATGGGAGAAGCTCTCCCTCAGGGCCTCCAGATCGGCATCCCATTCACATGGGCCTGACAGACCAGTGCTGTGCCCAGCTATTCATAGCTATGGCTGGCGTCTGCTCCCGACCCCAGGAAGAAGGCCTCCCCCTACCCCTCCACAAGGTTGTGACTTACCATCTCTCCTTTCTCTCCTTCTAAAGCTGCACCATCGGAGGGGCAGGCCAGCCCCACATCCATGCCAGGGACAACCAGCCAACAAGGGTGTGGAGGGACAACATGCAGCCATGACTTGGGGGACATTGTGGTCTGTCTAGGTCAGGAGGCACCCAAAATGTGCCTTGAAGTGCCTCAACCTGTTTCTGTGCCTCATTGATGTGGGTGTGGAAGAGGGCCTGGGTTGGGTCCAGGTGGCCTGTGTAGGGCCCCATGAGACAGGGCAGAAGGGGATAGATGGCATCCCCAACAATGCACAATGGCATGTCTATGTGCCTGATGGCCAGCTCCTGGTGAGTAACGAAGATGCCCACCTCCATTACCTGGAACAGGTCAGAGTTGCAGAACACCTGCACCTTGTGTGGTTGGCCTGATCACCCAACATAAACATCCAGGAATCATCCACAGTCATCCACCAGGGCCTACAGCATGATGGAGTGGTAGCCCTTGTGGTTTATGTACCGTGCCATGCTGTGGTCTGGGCCACGGATGGGGATGTGGGTCCTGTCCATGAACCCAAAGCAGTTAGGGAAGCCCAAGGTGGCAAATCCAGACATGATTGTGTCCAGGTCTGCAAGGCAGACAACCCTCTGGAGCAGGATGGTCTTGATGGCCATCATGACCTGCAAGGGGAGAGACCAAACACACACATGATGGACTGAGGGATGGAGTCCCAGGATCCTGGGGCTCCCCTGCCCCCTCTCCTCCTCACCCCCTGGAAGCTCTCCAGGTGCCCTCCATGAGAGGCTGCGCCCCACCCCGCCAGTGGATCTGTGTGAGGGTTGCTCAGCACAGTCCCCTGGGGGTGGGGCTTCTCCCCTCCCCCACCCCTTGCACCCCCACAATTGCTCCCTGAGGGTTCCCCTTGGGCAGGAACCCCCTCCACCTCCCCCACCCCCACCCCTGTGCAGGGCCCACAGGCCAGGGGTGCCTTGCTTGCATGAAGATAGCCCTGATGGTGGACTCTCCATGTGGAACTGGTTGCCCACCAAACAGTAGCTGTCCAGGGTGGTGAGCTTCCAGAGGGTAATGGCAACTCACTTCTCCCGGGGGAGGGGGTGACGGACAGCCTGTGGGTGTCCTGTCTGTGGAGGGTGGGGGCAAGCCAGGCGCAGGGCTCTAGGAAGGTGTCCTTCCACCTGCGGAAGTTCTGGAGCCACTGCTGGTTGTCCCACTGCCCCATGACCAGCCAGTCCCACCAGTCGGAACTGGTGGTGTGTCTCCAGACCCACCTGGTCACCTTGGCCGTGTCTACACTAGCCCCAAACTTCGAAATGGCCACGCAAATGGCCATTTCGAAGTTTACTGATGAAGCGGTGAAATACATATTCAGTGCTTCATTAGCATGCGGGCGGCTGCGGCGCTTCGAAATTG
Source organism: Carettochelys insculpta (assembly GCF_033958435.1). Lineage (NCBI taxonomy): Eukaryota > Metazoa > Chordata > Testudines > Carettochelyidae > Carettochelys > Carettochelys insculpta. The sequence continues at coordinate 89,298,524 of NC_134140.1, read as the reverse complement.
ACATGGCTCGTCGCCACGCGGCTCGTCCCGATGGGGCTTCTTTTCGAAGCTGAGCAGATGGGAATAAGGGGACTTGGAAGTAGGTGGGGTCCTTTCGAAAAGGAGCCCCGTCGGGACGAGCCGCGCGGCGACGAGCCATGTCAATTTCGAAGTGCCGCAGCCGCCCGCATGCTAACGAAGCGCTGAATATGCATTTCACCGCTTCATTAGTAAACTTCGAAATGGCCATTTGTATGGCCATTTCGAAGTTTGGGGCTAGTGTAGACACGGCCCTTAAGGGATGAGCTCAAGTGGGGCACTGGGAGGCTGGGGTCCTGCTCCTCAGGCCCAGTGTTGGGTGTGCCTCCCAGGCGAGGTGGAGGATGGCTGTCAGCAGCACAAGCACCAGGGAGTGGGTCCAGGGCAAGCCTGGGGGCTGCTCTGGCACCATGGCTGACTGGAAAGATGGAGCTCACTCTCAGCAAGTGTATGAGCCCTGCAGTAGCTTTGCTGTCCCTCAGGAAGGTAGGCAAGCCTCAGCATGGGCAGGGAACATGGGTGGGGGGACTCCCTTTAACAGCTCCCCTGGCCAGGGCGCCTGGAAGGGCTTGGTGTCCATGAGACCCTGTTTCCAGGGCTCTGGAGCCCATTCTGCTGAGAGAGTGGCCGGGGAGTCTGGCCACTTTCTGTCGACAGAGCAGGTTGATAGAGCACTCTGCTTGTGTGTGTGGACGTGATCTGTTGAGAGACATTTTGTAAGAAGATCTCTTCCAAGAGTGACTTCTGTCCACAGATCACGGTAGTGTAGACATAGCCCTTGGGAACACATGAACTCAAGACATGCAGCAGAGACCGACTGATCATATTTTAAACAGCTATATATAATCTACTCATTTTGATGACTCAAGTGCATAAACTCTGGAAGAATACCACAAATTTCCTCTGCCTCCCCCACCTGCACTGAAATGTTGGTAACACTTCTTTATTTTAGCCTTGCATTTAAAGCAACACGCACAGCTATATGTAACCCTACTACATGAGCTAAAAGCCGGCTGGCTCTCAGCCAAAGCTGTAGAGCAGAGAGTTCACTCTCCCTTGTCAGTGGTCTCAGTGCCTCTGGGGGTCACATACTCCCCTCAGCTGAGGATGCACATCCCGCACTCCTGAGACCTTCCAGCAATTCACTCAGACGAACCCCCACTTGTAAGGCCAATGCACGTGGGTCGTTAGCAGGAGGGAATGAACCCGCAACCTTTCTGAGCACCAACAAAATGTTTGCAAACCTGTCACCTCCTGATGTTAAATTTCCTAGGGATACTCTACTGCAGAGGATCCAAACTTTTTTGACATCCTGTCCCCCTTTTGATTTCTGAGACACCCTCACACACACACCCCACCTCTTCTTTACCATCATACAACCCCGCTTTTAACAAAAACTTCAATTTGTAATTTAAAATAAGCATTAAACTTGATATTAAATTTTATTGGAAATTAAAAATAAGCACAAAGAGTTTTACTCGGCCTCTTGTGGGTGCCTGGTGCAGCCTCAGCTGGCCAGCAGCCTGAGGCCCATGCCAGCTGCCCACCCACCTGAGCCCTGTGCCTCCAGAACCACTTTTGCCAGCTGACCGAGCCCCACACTGCCAGGGCCAGGCACCTGGCCACCAGCCTGAGCCACCCAAGCCCTGCAATGCTGTGGCCAACCACCCAAGCCCCATGAGCCCCACAAGCCAGCTGCCCAAGCCCCTCCTCTCCCCCAAAGCCAGGCACCCCCAGTTCTCCACTCACTCCATCCCCCTCTCGCAAGCCAGGCACTACCAGCCCCCATCTAACTCCATCCTTCTCCTCCCCTCCCCAACCTACACTCACTCCCCTTTGCAGGAGGCAGGTAGCTCCATGTGGGTCTTTGCTGACCGGCTGCTTTTTATAGTGGCTGAGCTGGGTCGCCCACATAAAATGGCAGGGGCTGAGAGCCAGAATTGAAGGCCGGCTTTTCCTTTGAGTGGGGAGAATGATGGGAGGGGCTGGGTCACCTCGTGTCTCCACTAGAATTTCTTCATGCCCCCCAGTTTGGGAAACCATGTTCTATTGTATGAGCTCAGTGAGGCTGTCAGAGAGAGAACCTTAAGAACATAAGAATGGCCATACTGGGTCAAACCAAAGGTCCATCTAGCTTAATAGCCTGTTTGCCAACAGTGGCCAATACTAGGTGCCCCAGAGGGAGTGGACTGAACAGGTGGTCCTTGCGTGACAAACAGAGGCTAGAGAGAGACCATTCCTACCCACCCTGGCTAATAGCCCTTTATGGTCCTAGCCTCCATGAATTTATCTAGCTCTTTTTTGAACCCTGTTAAAGGTAAAGTCCTGGTTTTCACAACATCCTCTGGCAAGGAGTTCCACAGGCGTACCATGTGACGCATGAAGAAAAACTCCCCCACTCAGCCTTCAGTGTGTCCAGACCATGTGTTCACCACAAGAATAAATGTGCTTTCTTAGAAATAGCTGTGTGGTACTTATACCATTGCTTACAGACTCTGAGAAGAAGGCAAAGCAGACCCACATACGCAGTCTGTCTTGCTGGGGAACTTACAGCAGGCAGGGAACTGTGGGGCTGGAAAATCCCAGGAGGGAAAAGGACTTGTGTCTCCATCTTAGACAAGAGATCAGAAGACTGAAGGTGGGCCCTTTGTTGGAATAGAAAGAGGAACAGGAGTGCAGTTTACCTCAAATTTCTGCCTCATTTTGTGACTTAGAGTCGTTACTTAGCTTCTCTGTGACTTAGTTCCTTATTTGCAACATGGAAATAATACCTGAGTCCACGAATTCATCTAATGGGAAGAATCAGAAGCATTAGTGATGATTAGTATTACTTGTATGATTGAAGCAGGACACGAATAACAAGTGGGGCTCCACAGGGGTCAGTTTGGGGCCAGTTCTGTTCAATATCTTCATCAATGATTTAGATAATGCAGTACAGAGTACGCTTATTAAGTCTGCAGATGATACCAAGCTGGGAGTGGTTGCAAGGGCTTCGGAGGGTAGGGTCAGAATTCAAAATGATCTGGGCAAATTGGAGAAATGGTCTGAGGAAAATAGGATGAAGTTCAATAAAGACAAATGCAAAGTTTCAGATGTACAAAGTGGGAAGTGACTCTCTAGGAGGGAGTACTGCAGAAAAAGATCTAGGGGTCATAGGGGATCACAAACTGAATATGAGTCAACTGCATGACACTATTGCAAAAAAACCCAAACATAATGCTGGGATGCATTAACACCATGGTTGTCCTCCTTCCATATTTGCCATAGGCCCCCCCCAACCCCGCTCTAAATAAATGGCCCCCCCAATCCAGGCTCCTCCCCACGCTAAAAAATGCCCTCCCCCAGAGCCAGGGTCCTCCAGACCCTCCAGGCTTCCCCAGAGCCTCCAAGTGCTTGTCCCACCAAGTGATGAGGCACGTGCGTGGAGCAGACAGACTGCATGCCATATGTATACCTCCGAGGAGCTGCATTTAAGGGCTTCAAGAGCCACACGTGGCACCACAGCCTGACATTACCACACCGTGGTTTTCTGTTCGCCGCATGCGGTGAGTGGTTAATGTATTGGACACCACAGCATTAACAGGAGTTTTGTGAGAAAGTCACTAGAACTAATGCTTCTGCTTGCTCTGCACTGATTAGGCCTCAAATTGGAGTACTGTGTCCAATTTGGGTAGCACATTTCAGAAAAGATGTGAAGATATTGGAGACAGTCCAGAGAGGAGTAACTAACATGGTTAAAGGTCTAGAAAATGTGACCTGTGAGAGAAGATTAAAAGAATTGGGTTAGTTTAGTTTGGAAAAGAGAAGGCGGAGAGGGCCCATGATCACCGCTTTCAAGTACCTAAATGGTGGAGGAGGGAGAAAAATTATTCTCCTTCGCCTCTAATGACAGGAAATTTTTCCTAAAGTCCAATCTAAACCTCCCTTGCTGCAATTTAAGCCCATTGCTCCTTGTTCTAACGGTCAGGGTGGTTAAGTACTGGACTAAATTGCCTAGGGTAGTTGTAGACTCTCCATCATTGGAGGTATTTAAGAACAGGTTGGATAAAGAGCCAACGGGTGATATAGACCAGGGATCAGCAAACCCTGGCACGGGTGCCAAGAGTGGCCCGCGAGCCAATTTTCACTCACACGTGATGCAGGAGTTCAGACCCGCTCATCCTCCTACACGTAGCCATGCATTTGCTCAAAGCCATGCTGCCTGGGGATTAACAAAAGACCAGCTAATGCTACTACCCGCCATCTAACCACTACAGCTCTGCATCTTAATATATTTATTAATGAAGCTGTTGTAAGTAGGGCTTTTAGTGAGTGTAAAAAGTATCATCAGCACTTGGACCCTACATAGAGGCCAAAAGGTCGAATTTCTGCACCCCGCCTCAAAAAGGCTGGTGACCCCTGTTCGAGATGGTGATTGAGGGCAGGGACTGGACTTGATGACCTCTTGGAGTCCCTTCAAGTCTTGTATTCTACGATTCTGTGATTCTGCTTCATTCTGGATGGGAAGCGAGTGCTGTTGTGTTTCTAATATAACCTCTCAAAACTAGTCACTCCCCCTATTATCATTCAAGTTATTTTGTTCAATAATTTACACAGTTTAATGTTGTAAGTGCACAGAGGTGTTCGCAATCACTGAGCTTCATTACTAATCAGCCTGTGATTTTAGCTAAGCTGACACTTCCCTTGCTATTTTTAGAGAATGACTCAGACACACAGTGCTACCGTATTTGAGAAATCTCTGGAGGCTGATGACAAAAACCTCATGCAAAGAGTGTGAAAGCCCCAGATAGTCAAAGAAAGATTCAAAGCAGATAGTCATTGACTTTCTATATTTGCTTTACAGACGTGTAGAAATGTGGGAAAATACAAGCTATTTTTTTTTCCTCCTCGGAAGAGGACCAGTAATTAGGGGAAGGAGACTCAGTGTCAGTGGCACTCTCTCAGAATCGGTTACTGAGCTGACCAAAAAATTAAAAGAAGTGGCTGTCTGTGGATTTTCACTATATTTTTCCTCTATCAATATTTTAATTTGAATCAGTTCTGAAGCCAATTGAAAAATAAGATGTATGATTGCTGTCGAGCGCCGTACTTTCTTTAAAAGTCATAGTTTAAATTTCATGAATTATGAAGAATTAAATATTATTTTTTTATCCTCGCTAATAAATGTCTTTAAATTTCAGTTCATACGCCATACCCCTGCCTGTGCTGCTCCTGCTAAGCATAGACCGAAAGCTTTGATTGCATCGCTTTGCCTTACATAGAACAAGTAGCCCATGTCATGCCTCTATGCTGGCTACTTATGCAAAGTGACCCTCCCTGCTGATGAACATTTGCTTCAGCTGACCAGCCTCCAAGAAGAGCTGGTGTTCAGTGGAATGGGGGGGCAGCAAGTTTTACCTCCTTCCTCCCTTGCACAGATCAGTTTATTTCCCAGTGACTTCACTGCCATGCATACCACATGGTCTGTAAAACCCCTGCCTGACAACAAAAATTACTACAAAACCCCAGGAGCCGGGGGAGGGTGGGACGCAAAGCCTGGGTGTTGACCCTGGGAGGGTGGGAGCCAAAGCCCAAGCCACACCATCCAAAGCAGGGGGGACAGGGAAAGACCAGAACTAGGGCTTCAGTTCCAGATGGCCCCTAGAGCCCTGCAGCAGGGACTGAAGCCCTTGGGATTCAACTTTGGCCCCAGATGGTGGGATTCAGGCTTCAGCTTTGGCCCCAGTAGGTCTAAACCAGTCCTCACGGTCCCATTCAAGCAGTGATTCCCAAACTTTTCAGCATCAGGCCCCCTTTTGATTTCTGAGAAACCCTCACCCCTTCCCCAGCTCCTTTTTATCATCATCCCACTGCGCTTTTAACAAAAAATTCAACTCGTCATTTAAAATAAACACAAAAACTTGATATAAAATGTTATTTAAAATTAAAAATAAACACCAATAATTTTTCTTGACCCCTTTGTGGGTGCCTGGTGCAGCCCCATGTGCCTGAGCCCCATGCCAGCCGCCAGAGCTGCCCATGCTAGTCACCCACGTCCCCAAGCCCTGTGCTGCCAGAGCCACCTGCCCGAGCTGACTGAGTCCTGCACTGCTGGGGCCAGCCACCCACCTGAGCCCCGTGCTGCTGGGGCCAGCCGCCAGCCTGAGCCTTGCAAGCTGCCTGCCGGAGCCCCTTCCCCTCCTGCAAAGCCAGGCACCACTAGCCCCCTGCTTTTACCACATCACCATCCCCTGAGCCAGGCATCTAACCCCATCTACTCCTCCTCTCCCTCCTCTACAACCCACACCTTTGCAGGAGGCAGCAGACTCCATGTGGGTCTTTGCCGGCTGTCTGCTTTGTATAGTGGCTGCGCCGGGTCAACCACATAAAATGGCAGGGGTTGAGAGCCAGAAGCAAAGGCCAGCTCTTTCTTGGGGGTGGGGGGAATGACGGGGGGGGGCTGGGTCACCTCGTGCTCCCCCTGGAATTTCTTTACTCCCTGGGGGGGCATGTCCCCCAGTTCGGGAACCCATGCATCAAAATGTTGTTGCAACCCATTTTGGGGTCCAGACCAACAATTTGAGAACTGCTGTAATAGACCATATTAACAGTAGGATCATCACCACCACCTGTAGTTCTCATTGTGAGACCCCTGGATCAGTTGAAAATCAACCTTTGCAAGGGGGCTAACTTCGATCTGATATCATCCTACGCTACCATCCTACCATTTGTCTGTTTACCAAATGTCTGGGTGCACAATGGCTGTACTGGAACCATTAGTTACAGTAATATAGGTAATATGACTGGCGTGTAGCATTATTGCTCATCTGGATGCAAGCGTACAGTTAGTCTAAAATTTACAGCAATTTAATCATTTATGGAGACCTGAAGTTAGGGTTATAGGGTAACGGTGCTTCCACCTACCAGTGATTTCCCAGAGAACTTAGAATTAATTTTGAATCATGAAGGAGCCCCTTCTGCAAGGTGCTGAGTGCGCTCTACTCTTTCAGAAGCCCATGGGAGTGGAAGATGTGCAGCACCTCCCAGTACTGAGACTTGAGCTTGGGACAAGCATGCAAGGAAAATGCTTGGCTATGAATTCTAACGAGCAGGGAAAGGTAATTTTACACTGACTTGCCATTTCTGCTTGTAAGGAATTGTTTCACATTCTTAACCTTAGAATTATTTTTGGTCTCAGAGCTTTTTAGTTCAGTGCTAGTATCAAAAGCATTTCCTCAGGATAATACAGAATTATGTATCTTTGTGATCTGCTTTATTACCTCTTGGTAAGTTTTAATGTCATAGGTTATGTTCATTCAGACTTTCTGAGCACTGTCATAGCCATGCAAACCGAAATGTTCAGGAAAAGCATGTGGCTTGGGGGAGCCACAGGCTCAGTAGGTGCTTGTTTGCTCCAGGTTTACTTGGGGGAAAAGCTGTTGAAACTCTGCCACGAAGCCTCTACGGCATGGGTGTCCAACATTTTGGCTTGCCTGGGCCGCATTGAGTGAAGAGGAATTGTCTTGGGCCACATATAAAATATATAATATAGTTAATGTATATAAATCACATAATAAGGTTAAAAGTTTACGATCTTGTGGGGCCGCATTACTAGCTGTCCAGGGCTGCATGCGGCCCGTGGGCCGCAGGTTGGACACGCCTGCTCTGGGGTTTCCACGTCAAGCCCAAGCCTTGATAAAGGAGGAGGGTTGGTCAGATGAGCGACGATGTGCTGACTGTGAAACAACGATATGAATGAAATCTGATGCCAGTACAACTAACTGATAAAAGATGCTGGCTCAGATGTCGCCTGGATAAACAAGGACTGTAGCATCAGTTGAGCAATCGGGGTTGGGTCAATAAGTTGGCTACCAAAAGAAAATTACAGCTAAAACATACACTACCAATTAGAATGTGGAACATCCGAACACTTGGGCGACTGCAAAGTTAGAGCTGCCTCAAAAGGAGAGGGAGAGATACTGATGCATTATACTTGGACTGGCGGAGATGCGTTGGACAGCATCTGAAGCGATGGGCAATTGCAAAGGCATTTGGCCAGGGAACAAAATGAGACAGGAGTCGGATTCCTTCTTAGCAGAAGAGCTAGAGGTGCATTGTTGGGATACAAACCAGTAAGTGGAAGAATGAATGGTAGCGAAATTCGAAGCAAAACTGTTCCACATCACTGTTGTTCAGGTGTATGCACCCATGTCAGACAGTGCGGAGGTAGAGATCGAGCTATTCTATAAATACTTGACAAATGCGCTGGAGCAGATACTGAAGAGAGATGTGTTGATCATTGGAGGAGATTGGAACGCAAAGGTCAGAACAGATAATTAAAGGTTGGGAGAGAGTCATGGGAAGCCTTTGTTACAGAGAAAGAAATGAATGAGGAGAGAAACTACTAGAGTTTGCTATGGAGCAAGATGGTGAGGTGCAACATGAGATCCCAACAAAAGGACTGTAGGAAGTGGACATGCTGATTGAATTATGGGAAGTCCAAGAACATAATAGATATGATCTTGATAAGAAGAAGATGGGTAACATCGGTACAGCAGTGCCAAACTTTCCAAGGAGAGGATATAGACTCAGACCACAGTCTAGTGATCACAGACATCAAGATGAAACTCAAGAGAAATTATAAGACACAGTTTAAGAAAAGAAGAGACATAGCAAGGCAAGAGAAGGTGAGGAAGAAAACAGAGAACACGTACAGAGCAGCACTCAAAGAGAAGATTAAGAATGTGGGCACAGAGAAAGACCTAGATAAGAGAGTTGAAGGGATAGCCATGGCTATAGAAGAGACAATTGAGCAGACTGTTCCAGAAGAAGAGAAGATCAACAAGATGTGGATTACACAGGAGACACTGAAGCTGGTTCAAGAGAAGAGAGCACTGAAGATCAGAAGGGATGTTTCTGAAAAGGTGGAACAGCTATATAGAGTGAAAAGAGGTAAGGAAAGTGTCCAGAATGGATAAGGCCAAATGGTTAGAGGAGAAGTGTGAACGTATAGAGAGGTATTTCAGTGAGTGTAAGACCAGGGAGGTGTATAACATGATTAGGAGTATTAACAGAAAGTGGCAGCTGAAGCAGATGGCGACCAAAGATGAGAATGACCATGTGCTTGTGAACCAGGAGAAGGTTGTGCAGCGATGGATGAGATATTGCACTGATCTGTATTAAGCACAGTTGAACTCGGGTGTCTCAGAGGGACTCATTGAAGAACTGAAAGAGATATCTCCACTGAATATCGAGAGTGGGACTGATATTTTGAAGGAAGAAGTAGAAAGGGCAGTGAAATGACTACAGAACCACAAGAACCCTGGAAATGATAAGATCACAGGAGAGATGATCAAATACAATGGAGGAAGCATGATTCAGGAACTACACCGACTGTAAAATATAGCATGGAAAGAAGGGAAGGCACCTAAGAAATGAAGTAGATCCATGCTAGTGACAATACACAAAAAAGGAAGTGCATTGGAGTGCAAGAACTGCCGAACAAATGCTCTAACAAGTCATCTAGGCAAGGTGTTCATGATGATACTGATGTAGAGACTGAGATTGCAGATAGAAGAACATCTAGCGAATGAGCAAACAGGATTCAGGAAAGATGGAAGGACCATACAGCAGATATTGGCACTCAGATTGATAGCGGAGAAAGTACAACAAAAGAACAAGAACAGCTACAATCACTTTGTTGATCTTCAGAAGGCTTATGACAGTATATATCAGAAAGTGACGTGGGCGGTGTTGGAGGTGTATGGAGTGGATAGCAGACCGATACAGTTGTTGACAGATATCAGTGCCAATGCAGAGGCAGCACTAAGAACGTGTGGAGAGCTGGGAAGTTGGTTTAGAATGAGTAGAGGTACAAGAAAGGAGATCCGATATTGCCGAGTATCTTCATGGTGCACCTAAAGAGAGTGATGGACAAGGAGGAGGTAGAAGGGAAGTCTGTGCTCAGGATGAGAATCAACAGCTTGAGGTTCGCAGATGCTATAGTTATCACTGAAGAAGGCAAAGAGAAGTTAATGAGAAAGGTGCAGGTGGTAAATGAGGAGTGGAAGTGGTACAGACTGATTATGAACATCAATAAAACAAACACAATGGTACCTGGAGATAAGGAAATAGGAAGGAAGAAACAAAAGGTAGGAATAAATGGTAAATTTTCTGAATGGAGAAAGGTAATGAGTGGTGTTCCCCAAGGGTCAGTCCTAGCACCAATCCTATTCAACTTAGTCAAAAACGACCTAGAGAAAGAGGTAAGCAGTGAGATGGGAAAGTCTGCGGATGATATTAAACTGTTCAAAATAGACTAGACGAAAGCAGACTGTGAAAGATCTCACCAAACTGAGTGATCAGGCAACAAAATGGCAAATGAATTTAATGTGGATAAGTGTAAAGTAATGCACATTGGAAAAAAACAACCTCAAGTATACATGTAATGTGATGGGGGCTAATTTAGCTACAAGTAATCAGGAAAGTGATCTTGAGGTTATCCTGGATAGTTCTCTGAAAACATCCACGCAGTGTGCACCAGCAGTCAAAAAAGAAAATAGGATGTTAGGAATTATTAAAAAAGGGATAGAAAAGAAGACAAAAAATATTTTACTGCCCCTTTATAAAACTATGGTACACCGTCATCTTGACTACAGCATACAGATGTAGTCTCCTCACCTCAAAAAAGATATTTTGACATTAGAAAAGGTTCAGAAAATGGCAATTAAAATGATTAGGTGTTTGGAATGGGTCCTATATGAGAAGAGGTTAAAGAGAGACGGGGAATTTTCAGTTTAGAAAAGAGGAGACTAAGGGGCAGGTATGACAGAGGTATATAAAATCATGAGTGCTGTGGAGAGGGTAAATAACGAAAAGTTATTTACTTGTTCCCATAATGTAAGAACTGGAAGACAGCAAATGAAATTAATGAGCAGCAGGTTTAAAACTAATAAAAGAAAGTTCTTTGTCACACAGAGCACAGTCAACCTGTGGAACTCCTTGCCAGAGGAGGCTGTGAAGGCTAGGACAATAAGAGAGTTCAGAGAAGAGCTAGATAAATTCATGGAGGTGAGGGCCATAAAAGGCTATTACTCAGGGGGTGGGATGGTGTCCCTGGCCTCTGATTGTCAGACGCTGGCAACAGATGTCAGGAGACAAGTTGCTTGGTCATTGTCTTCGGTCCATCTCCTCTGGGGCACCTGGCACTGGCCACTGTCGGCAGACAGGATGCTGGGCTAGATGAATGTTTGGTCTGACCCAGTAATGACCATTCATATGTTCTTAAGATCATTGTAGATGGGATAGAACTAGAGAACATAGAGAAGTTCAAGTAGCTGGGGAGCGACATAACAGATGATCTAGACTGTAAGAAGGAAACAGCGACCAGCATAGTGAAAACAAGAGCGAATTTGAAGGCAATGGATAAGCTCTAGAAAAACAATATAATTAGCTTTGGAACAAAGCTGAGCATCTTGAAAATGTGTGTATTCAGCAGTGTACTGATGTGAGACATGGTTGATAATGGAAGATTCAAAGAGAAGGATATTGGCATTTGAGAGGAGTTGTTATAGAAAGATCCTGAGAATAGGATGGATGCAGAAGGTCACAAACGAGAAATTACATAGGAAGATACAACCAAAAGAGAATCTATTGCAGAAGGTTATACAACAGAAATTACAGCTATTCGGGCATATCTGCAGAATGAACGATGAATGAAAAATTAAGACCCTGGGATGCGGCATATTGGACGGCTCGCATAAGAGAGGCAGATCCCACAGAGAATGGGTAGATGATGTAGTGGATTGGTGCGGAGCTAGGCTACAGAAACTAAGCCACTTTGCACTGGACAGGGAAAGATGGAAGGAAATAGTGAGGGAGGCATTGGACACCAAAGGAGTCTGAGCCCATGGTTGTTGATGATGATGATGATGAAGAAAACTGTTGACATGATTCCCGCCCTACCTTTCTGCATGTGATCTGGCATATGATCCACTGTTATCGTGGACTTGTGGGATTGAAGGTTCCCTGCCTTGTTAAATGTATTCTTTCACCGGGGAAACTTTGAGGTACCTGTTCACATGGCACAGTGAGCTGCTGCACATACATCATCGTATGTGGGATTGACAGTTCCCTGATGTGTTGCCTTGTGGAAGTTGTTCTTCCATTGGGAGAAAACTGAGGTACCTGTTGACATGGTCCAGTCAGTGGTGTGCTCCCAGAGCACATTTTTGAAGAGTGTTTCAGCTTCTTCAACCTATCTGGCTTTATTTCCCTTGGGATTCCCTACATTCCTTTTCTATGACTAATATGCTTACCCTATTCACATGGATCCAGATTTTTCCAGTGTTTGGTGTTCTTTCACCAGGGGAAATCTAGCTGACCAACCTGTTGACATGATTCAGTCATGGTTTTCTTTCCCTCTTGTGACAGGGTCAGGCCAAAAAACTAATGCAATGATAGAGAAGCAACACCTTGCAAAGGACAGAGGGATACCTCAGGGCAGGGAGGAACAGCTGAGCTGGGGAGGCAGCCAAAGAGGGGCTGCAAGGAGCGTCTGGGGACTTCCCACTCCCAAGACAACTGGTGCAGGGTGAGGGCCTACCTCCCAGCCCTTTTAGACCTGTCAGCCCAGGGACTTTTGAGCAAACTGCCATTGGAGTACGTGGGACCCGCCCTACCTGCGGGATGCTGAGCAGGGCAAGGGGTCTGGAATGCAGGAGCGAGGCTGACTACCACACCTTGGATTCACAACTTTTCCTTCTTTCCTTTTGAAAAATGGCCATTTGCTTTCAATGAGAGGGGGGTGAGGGAAATACAGCTTGGGAAAATGACAGTGGGTACTCTCAGGACACATTTGGTTCAAAGATCTGTAATGCGAACGACTCAAACAATCTCTGTCATTGGGGAGACTTCTGAAAAATGGCCGTTTGTTGTCAAAGGGAGGAGAATGAGAGCAAGGCAGTGTGGGAAGATGACACCACACACCCACAACCACATGCGGGGCACTCTTTAACCCTGAGAACACCAGCAAAAACATCCAGAATGCAACAGGGCTGAGGGAACTGTGGGATAGGTTCCCACAATGCACTGCTGCAACAGTCAAACTTTGGTGATGTACTGGGGACGTGCTAAGTCGACTTTGTGGGGAGGTGTGGGTACTCAGCTTTGACTTTATAAAACCCAGTGTTACAAAGTCAACTTTGTTTCGGAGTGTAGATGTAGCCTGGCATACACTGTTTATTTTACACTCAGCAGTATAAGGTTCTGCAGTGTTAACCACCTGAACCTCTCTGCCTGTAGGAGAGATGCACAGATGCAAGTGCTATTCAGCTACTGCAGCTGCTCTGCACTACCAATAGCATCACTCTGGCAACAAAGGCCAAAATGTAGCGCTGTGCGTGGGAGTTTTAATTCATGCTTTCAATGGCTATAACAGAGGGATTCAAGCTAGATGGCTAAGACTGCAGCTTTAGGTACAGTATAGTCACCATCCCCGAAGCTGAGGAATAGCTCCCAGAGTCTGCATAATGCGCAACCTGGGAGGTAATGCTGATGATCCTGAATGTAAAGAAAAAAAGGTGGGAGTAACATATCCTAGTGACCCCACTTAGGAGCTGGCCGTGGATACGGAGCAAGCCTCATCCCTCTCCAGCCTTTGCTGCTGAAGCACAGTAGGGGAAAGGCACCAGACTGAAAGTATTCAGCCAAGTGTTCCAAGGCTTGTGATCACTGATTATGGGACAGAGGAGGTAGGGAGGACAGAGTATGTCAATTAACATTAAAAGTGTAATTTCAGAAGAAGAAACAAATTTTATCCAAGCTTGATGAGAGACAGACACTTGGCCCTATCAGCTTGGATATTTTTCTTCACAGAAGGAAGCAAAAGAAAAATAACAGCCTGAGTACTACAGTAAACACTGTTTTAATTGGTATTCAAACAAGTGGCTTTCTCAATTAACTGGCATTCCATCTCGTGTGTGTATTGCTGGCAGCTCCTCCGCTCTCCCACCCAGTGCCCACTGCTCAGAGTGGCTCCCCATGTGATGCAGCCAGGCCTGAGCCACCCACAGCAGCGTCCCGCCCTCAGTGTCTCCCTGTGTGGCCGTGCATGAGCCACCCTTCACAGAGTGGCTCCCTGCACAGCCACCCACAAGCCACCCAGATTGGCTCCCTGCGTCATGCCCCGCCATGGGCATGTTGGAACCTCCCGCATATTCAGCATATGGAATATCCAGCAACCTCCTGGTCCTCAGGCTGCTGGATATGAAAGCATTTACTGTAATATTGAAAACTCATTTTCCAAATTCACTTTTAAAATGCAAGGGATTAGAAGCAGCTAAAAATATAGCATCAAAATAATCCTCAGTGCCAGCTGATTAATACAAAAACCATTCTGCAATTAAATTTTTTCCTTCTACTTTAAGAAGTCTGAATAAAAATATTACTATAGTATCTTTCATGCATTGATCTTAAAGCACCTTTGCAAAGGGGGATTAGCATCAGTACCTTTGTTTATAGAGGGAAGATCTGAAGCCTGTGAATCCAAAATCTGAATCAGGTCCAACGATTCTGGTCTACAAATACGAAAATACCTCTCCACATATACAAAAACAATAGGTCCAAAGAAGTTTTTCCTGGAATAAATCTGACGATTTAGATGTTAACAGAAAAAGTTACATTATCAAAATAGAAACTTTACAATATCAAGGATGAGCCAGAGAGCAGCAAAGATTGAGCATTTTTGAATATCAAACAGGAGTTGACTTTAGCTACGAAAATGTCTGGCTTCACAATGAAAAGCCAAAAAAAAGCAAATTGATGATGATGACAACTCTAGCATACAGCTGCAATTACATTTTTGCTTAGTATGCCACTAGTGCATAGCTAATGTGCAGACACTGAAGTGTATGGTTAAAATGCTCTGCTTTAACCTCTGATATGTTTGGATGTTACAAATCTGATACGCCTCTTCTCTTGTTAGTGGGGCACAGATCTCATTAATAACAAGAAGTCCTGTGGACGTTATAGACTAACATATTTTGGAGCATAAGCTTTCATGGGCAAAGACCCGCTTTGTCTTTGCCCATGAAAGCTTGTGCTCCAACATATCTGTTAGCCCATAAGGTGCCACAGGACTTCTTGCTGTTTTTGAAGATATAGACTAACTTGGCTACCTCTCTGATGCAGATCGCATTGTTTCCAAAAGCTGTGAGATCATCTCACTTTGGGCTTGTCTGCACTTGCTCCAAACTTCAAAGCGGGCATGTTAATCAGGGCGACGGGAGATCACTAATGAAGTGCTGCAGTGAATATGCAGCACTTCATTAGGCTAATTCTCCCCTGCTGCAACTTCGAAGCTTCAAACTTCGAAGTGCCGGCATGCGTGTAGCCACGGGCATTTCTAGGTGCCTGTGCTACTTCAAAGTGCCTTTACTCCTCAAAATTTTGAGGAGTAAAGTGATTTTGAGGTAGTGCTGGCACTTTGAAGTTTGAAGCTTCGAAGTTGCTGTGGGGGAGAATTAGCCTAATGAAATGCTGCATATTCACCGCAGCACTTCATTAGTGATCTCCCATTGCGCTGATTAACATGCTCCCTTCAAAGCTGGGGGCAAGTGTAGACCCAGCCTTTGAGATTAGCAGGAACACATGAAACAAACATGCTGGTTAGAACCAGACTGCTTTGTTGTCTGGGAAGTCTATTTGCTAACACAACACAAATGTCATAGTTAAGCAATTACTATGGCAATAAAGTAGGCAAATGTTGTCTGGAATGTCACTCCCCTGGTTCATATAGCTTTAGGGCTGCTATCTCTTATACAAGCACACATTGTGTTGCATCTAATAAATTATCGTGCTGAACTTGCTCATGCAGACACTGTATTCATGATTTTATAAAATCCATGGCACAATGTGCCTGGCTGTTAGGAGAAAAGGACAACAGGGGTAGATATCATGTATGTTTTCATTGGGCACTGTCTGAAGGCTGATGGGTGAGGCTGGCATGAAAACAGGCATGCATTCTTCTCAAAATGGGGGATTTTCTCTAGCTAATTCCTGTTAATGCCAATAGGAATTATGCTTGCAAGCCCTTTGCCCTACCCCTGCACTGAAAGCAAAATAGCCCTTTAGTTATTAGGAAAGATTAAACCCTTCACTGCTGGAGACGAGGCAGCAGTTGAATGCAGCAGACGTTCCAAAGAACGTGCATTAGGTGCCCTGGAAGATCATTTGGTCATAAACCAGATAGATTTCTCAGCAATCAAAATGCTAATTAGACTGGGGAGAACAGCCTTCCACTTACCATTCCTGTCATTTGCCTTCCAAATACCATATCCAAAAATGCATGTACTGGGCATTGGTTTCATACCCAGAAAGTGTATTTTATATCTATCTATCTATCTATAAACAAAACTGTCTGGGTTTGCTAAGTGCTGTCCCCTAAACCAGCAGCACCACTTCCATAACAAGAGAGAAGAGAAAAATAATCACCATAGTATGAAGAGGAGGAGGAGCAAGTTTAAGCGCTATGCTAGTTAAAGCCAGCTAATTACAAACAGATCTTATCTGTGCCAGCATCCTCTTAGGGGCACTATTTCTGATTGCTTGTTTCCTGAATGTGCTGTGGAGTCCCACTCCATGTGAAGAAATTGACACGTGTCAGTTTATGCAAGTGGATCACAGGGTGTGTTTCAGTAGCTGCTGCTCTCTAGAGCTCCACGTAGCCTAAAACAAATAGAAAAGTAGCTCCCTGGACACCTAACAATAATGGTGCATGGCCCAAGGAGGAGCCACTGTCTCCCCTCTTTGAAAAAATCTAGAATCATAGAATACTAGGACTGGAAGGCACCTCGAGAGGCCATCGAGTCCAGCCCCCTGCCCTAATGGCAGGACCACGTACTGTCTAAGCCATCCCTGATAGACATCTATCTAACCTGTTCTTAAATATCTCCAGCAACGGAGATGCTCCTGCTACTGCTCCAAAGTTCTTCTGGCCAAATATTTCTTAAAACCAGAGAGAGTGCAAAGGGCAAATGTTGCTAAGAGTATCTCACATGCTCACAACCCCTTCCATCCAGTGGTCGTTGTTTAACTTCCATATCCCATCTGCATTCTGCTCTCCAGAGTACTTCCTTGGCATAGTAGATGCACTAATCACCATAATTTCTTGTCTTAAAATAGGGAGGTAGGATTACTGTGGCAGTTATGCTGCTACCGTATTTCACTGTAGAGTTGATGCGATTCTTATATTAAAGTTGTGCTTCTCCTTTTGTGTGTTGCATCAGAGACTGAGAACTTGGGCTGGATTCACCAAGAGCAGTTAAATAACTTGAACTTGAATGAAACAGGGTCCATTTTCACGTGAGCCTGGTATACGTAGCAGCGTCATATTGACATCAAACACCAAGGGGATTTTACACATGTAGTGAGGTGGTGTGGTCTGTCCCCTCCCCATAAGCAGTGGAATCCTCCCAGAGGCCTTGGTGGGCAAACCAGAGCGCCCTTGCCCTGCTCACCCCAGAGACTGACACACAAGGCAGGAAGTGCCAGAGGCAGGGCATGGAGCTCATTAAAAGGGTGGCTGCTGAGCCAAACAGAGCACCCCAGCCGGGCTCCTGAGAGCAGGAGCCAAATAGCCCGCACCAGACTTACAGACTAGCCAGGCTGGTCGGCTGGCTGCTTTGACCCAACCCTGGCGGAGCGTCTGGACCTGCTGTTTTCCCACTACCCAGAGGGTCCTGATTTACTTGAGCCCCATGACCTGCTGCGGGCTCGCTACCAGAAAGGCCCCGACCTGCTCAAGTCTCCGGACCTGCCCAATGCAAGATACCCAGAGGACGTGGACCTGCTTGAGTCTCAGGACCTGCTGGCTGCCACCTACCCAGAGGATATGCACCTGCCCCACCGCCCCGACTACCCTGAGTGGGACCCCATGCTGATAGAGGTGGAGGAAGGAAGTAGTCCAGGGGACACCCTGCCAGAGCCAACGTCAGTGTGTTGGGGTCCTGGGGCGGGGGGAGGGCAGTGAAGAGGTGGGCCTATGCACTTCTACCCTCCCCACACAGCAGCGGCCCTCTGCCTCTCCAGCCCCACACTGACTTGTTTGTTTGCCTGCTGCCAGGAGCTGAGCCTTGCACTCACCAGTGACCTACAGCCCTGGAGTGAGACGCCATCTTAGTCTTCGCTGGCTCAGCCCTGCTGCAAGGCACCGAGCCTTATACTGATTCTGTGGCACCCTGCCCCAGGGCAGGCTCCCTCATTAACTATGTGTTGGCTCAGCCCTGCTGAAAGGAGCTGAGCCCCCTGCTACACAGACTGCTGCCACCTCCTGCCACAGGGTTGGCCCCTTATTGACTGTTTGCATTCAGCCCCACTGAAGGGGCTGAACCAGGCAGTGACTACCACCCAGCCTGAACTGGGGTGGCTCTGAGACTGTGTCAAGGTGTTGTGGCCACCTTCCACCCCAGAGGGGGTGAACCCCTGATGTGTTGCTACAGCACAGTTTGGATAAGATGCAGCAGATTCAAATCGAGCTTCAAGCTGAGTTTTGGTGTGTCCCCCCCGCAACTCTAAATTCAATGCAAACTCATGTTCAAATACAATTCCATTCCACATGGCGGAAAACAAAAGCCAGTTTTCCTACAGACTGATTCCTAATCAATTTTAGTTAGCCCCAAATAAGCCTTTTTGAAACCAAAATCGCAGGGTCCGAGCAAGAACTTGTGTGGTTTAAAATAATATCTTGACTAGGCCTATACAACAGTATCTTTTTTGGTTTCCTTTCTGGAGCCAATTAACAGGGACTAGTCTCTTTATCTCCATAAAGTAGGAAACACCAAAAGAGTTTAGAAACTCCCCCCACTCCCACCCTACAAAAAAAACAAATGCTTCTAAGTGCTAGCAAGGGTGCTCTCAAAGCTTCAGCCAGTAAGAATTCTACATAACTAACCTCTTTTCCACTTGCCATAAGACAAGTGTGCCCAGCTGAGCTAATTCTATTCTTAATACAATGCAAATTCATTCCACTTTTAATTCATCACTCCCCCAATACAAAAACTAATGCGAATATGAAAACAGGTAAACTTACAGGCTTCCTGAATGTCCACATTGGATAACATGATGGTAGGAGATTTGCTATTTAAAACACAAAGGGTGCATCTACACTAGCCGGCTGCTTCGAAGTAGCTGGCACAACGTCGAAATAGCACGTGTCGCGTCTACACGTGCCGTGCGCTATTTCAACGTTGAAATCGACATTAGGTGGCTAGACATCGAAATCACTATTCCTATCCAAAGATGGGAATAGTGTCCTACTTCGACGTTGAACGTCGAAGTAGGGCGTGTGTAGACGATCCGCCTCCCACCACGTCGAAATAGCGGCCATCAGCTGAGGGGTTGAGAGAGGCTCTGTCCAGCCCCTGCTGGGCTCTATGGTCGCCGCATGCAGCAGCCCTTAGCCCAGGGCTTCTGGTTGCTGTTGCTGCAGCTGGGGGTCCATGCTGTGTGCACGGGGTGGGCAAATGGTGGTTGGCCTGCGGACCTTGTGCTGTGCAGGCCGAGTGTGGCTGGGAGGAGCCCTTTAAGGGAGTGGCTTGCCAGAAGGGCTAGTCTGCCCTGTGACCCTGTCCACAGGCTTTCCTAGCCCCCTTATTCCGATCAGGGCTGCTTTTGCGTGTAGACATTCCCCTGCGGGGCCCGTTTCGATGTAGCACTTTTGTACCTCGATGTCGAACATTGACGGCACCAGCCCTGGAGGATGCGTGGATGCTATGCGTCGACATAGCTTATTTCTATTTCACTACATCAAAATAAGCTATTTTGATGTAGTGTCCCAGTGTAGACGTAGCCAAATTGTTTAATTAAAATAGTATCAGAATTATTAAGCACATTTATTCCAGTTGGGCCCTCAACCACCACTACCTACAAACTTCCAAAGCCCTGTCCAAACATGCACTTGGTCCTGTGTGAAACCTGGAGCAGACCATTAGGGTTGGAGACTACCATGCTTTTTCTGAAGTGCTGGTCAGAAAGAGGGAGCGGCTTTTTCCAGGTCATCACAGTAATCAGAGGGGAAAAAGTGTTCTGGCACTTTGTTGAGGAATTGGCTGAGGGAGAAATCCTGGCTCAGTTGAAGAAAATGGTAAAACGCCCATTCATTGTAACAGGGCCTGGAGTTCGCTTCTAGGATTTCTTAACATGTGCTATACTAGCTCCGCAACATAATAAACATACAACAATCTCATAAAATCTCTTGTAAAGCCCTTTTGTGTTGACAATTAAGAATTATTAGGGTCTCCTTTGAGGTGTTGGGAATTTCAGTGGGAGTCTGTGACCAGGCATGGGTCGGAAAGCAAAGCATAACACTGCAGATGTCAATACCAGTCACTAGGTGTCAGTTTATATTAAACACATTAATTTTGACAAATAACAAGGAGTCCCATGACACCCGAGATTCTGAGCCTCTCTTCCAGGTCAGCAGTGACTAGCCATTGCTACCAACTGATGGCTTTGGGTGGCTTGTGTGAAATGACATCAGTGGCCTCGGCCCAGCTGTTAGTGGGCGAGGGTTACCATCACAAAACCATCCTCCTTGCAATTGACCTGAATAGGTCCCCTTTGAACCTTCTCAGCAGAGAGCTCAGCCATTGAATAGGTATGGATGCTTGTCTATCAGAGCAATCATTTCAGGTCTGGGTGTGGGCAGTTTGGCAGGGCAGTGTGGGAATGTCCCTGGTTTGTGGCTAATTGGAGATCATTATTTTCTAGGAGTGTAAATGTGGTACCTTTCACAAGCACTAAATTCACACAAAAATGTAAAACAAAACCACACTGAGCAGGAACATAGATACAGGTAACAATGAGGACCCTGCCCTTCTCCCCGTTAGGGCATTTAATTGCAAGAGAAATAACTGATCAATAGGGAGTCAAACCAACTCCTCCCATATTCCTAAAGCAGTACGTGAATATTGCTGGAAGAGGAGGACCGATTTGCTTGCAGAAGTAAAACGCAAAAAAGACCCTTTGCGTTAAAGTAAAACAAGACGTACAAGATGAAAGTCCACATTGAAAAGCCTGTATCCCCTGTAATACAAATCTAGAACTACTTCCACTTCTTATTGTTATGTAACTTGAGTGGAACTGACCAGATCAGGTCCATGCAGGGAGAATGTATTGTGCTTTTTGTGGGCGGAGCAGAAAGCATTTTGACATGCCATTTAAAATCAATGAAACAATGCACATGACCAGCACCAAAAGGGTTAAATGCTACAGTTGTGAGACTGTGGCATTCCCGCTCCTTTCTAGTTCAAAACATATTTCCCTGTGAGTTTCTTTTGGTGTCACAAGTTTCTTCTGTGGGGGTTACAGAGTACCAAAATCAAGAACTGACAACCAATTTTTATTGAAGTGGAACTGGGATTTGAATATATGCAGAAAATATACGTAGTTCCTTGTAAATAGCCAGCATGCCTCAAGCAAACAGGTCATGCAGTGCAGTTGCTCTGACAGATAAAAACACGCACACATTTCCTGTCTAATGAAGGACTAGTAAGTTAGTGTGGGGGTACAAAAGTCATCTTCTACTTACCCAGTCCTGAAGTCAATCAGGGGCTATTTCAGCTCCCCAAAACGTAATTTAGAGCACCCTGTGGACTGCTCCTAGAATCTCATACAAGACCTTTTGTATTGATGGTTAAGACAGTATCAGGATCTCTTTTGAGGCATTGGGAGTTTGAGCGGGAGTCTGTGGCCTGGCATGTATCAGAATGCAAAGTGTCACACTGCAGGTGTCAATACCAGCCACTAGGTGTCAGTTCATGTTAAACACATTAATATTGACAAACAACAAGCATTCCTGTGGCACCTGAGAAACTAATATATTTATTAGGTCTGGAGTTCTCATAGGTAAAATCCACTTCCTCAGATGAAAGGGGGTTTTACCCATGAAAGCTTATGGCCGAAGAAATGTATTAGTCTCACTGCTGCCGCAGGACTGCCTGTTATTCGTGAAGCAGGTACATGCTGTGATTCTGATCGCAGGATAACACCACTAAGTGCAACCTGGTTTCTTTCATATATATATAAAAACAGTGTATAAAGCAGTGCTTTTGGAACACTTCCGTAATGTTTTGTATTTCTAATTTTGCTTTTTCCCCCCCTAATAAAAAAAGATTGGTAGCACTGTGTTTTTTTTCTACACCACCGTGCTTAGGTGTCCATACACAACCAAATATAGCTCAAATAACAAACAGTCCTGGAGAGGTAGCTGTGTTAAGTCTGTATCTTCAGAAAACAAAGCAAGCAGTCCTGTGGGCTCTTTGTACAATATCCACCGCTATTTTGGCTCTTAATCTCTAACTGATTGGCCACCCCAACCTAATAAACAAAATTGTTAGTCTTTAAGGTGCTATAGGACTTCAAATAACAAATATTGTAGTCACACTATAAAAAAATAAGTTTTTCAAAAAGTTCCTTCCTAACTTGGCTTCTCATTCTAGGAGCCTCAATCAAATTCTTGGGCTCTATCTACACTACAGCGATCCTTCAAAAGAAGTTCTTCCGGCAGATATTGTCTGAAAAAACGTCTTTTGAAAGAACTTGTCCACCCACAAAAAAGGCAAAAAGAAAAAGCGATCCACTCGTTCGCTACAGAGCATCCGCAGCATCGCCCTCACTCTCTTTGAAAGAATGGGCAAGGGATCGAAAAATCCAGTAGTGCTGGAGTAGAGGAGAGTTGTATAGTTCTGAGCACATCTATCAACGTCACCCACAGGAGCGGGTTGGAAAGGAGGCTCTCCGAGGCCAGCTCTCAGGCCTAACGCTAGGGTAAACATATTCCTGGCCCTGTGGCCTGTAACAGCCCACTCTGGATCTGCACGGAGTGTTGTGATGTCACATGTCAAAGTTAGACTCGAGACTCACAGTTTGTCAGACCACTCTGTTTATTAGCAAAACTGCTCTGCTAATACATTCAGAAAAAGGTGAGCCCCCGCCTAGGGCTCAGGTCTCTCAATTTATAGAGACAAAAGAAGGCAAGTTAATAAACAAAGAAGAAAAAAAAACCAGACACACCCACCCACCCACCCCACATAGCCCCTGAGACTAGTCATGTACCTTCATTTCCATATCACCTTCAGCAGTCTCCTGTTTATAACTCTCTGGTTACCTTAATTAATTACCATCTAGCACCTACTGCTCTGGTTCCTGGTTTCCCAGGCACACCTGGCTCCACCCAAACCCACCATACATTCCGAAACACAGCATAACTTCCCCCTCTTGAACTCAGAAGCAACATTGTATCGTAGTGTGATTTTTTTTACAATGTAACTCTTACACTTCCACACACAGGAGCAGCTAGTTAGAGTTCTGACAAACCATGAATCTGTGGCTGGAGGGAACCCCAAGTTGGGGCCCCATAAAAAGGGTGTGGCTTTTTTTTTTTTTTTTTTTAAATTTTGGTACAAGGTAGAGCCAGTCTAATAGCTTTGCTGAGGAACCTGGAGTTACTTGTACCAACTCAGGCATCATTAGATAAACTTTTTTTTTTTCAAATGTTTAAGGCATATTTCCCCTGACATCTGACAAACTGCTGTTTGGTGTAGCCATCCAGAGGCATATTAATAACTACTTCCCCACCTCCCTCACCTTTTTGGTTTCCCTCACTATGACCTTATCTCATTCTTTGCCCACAACAGTTCCTTTCCCGAACCCAATTGCCTCTCTCGTTCCATTTTCTTGCAACTCATTCTTTTTTTCCTCCATATTGGTCCCTTTTTCTAACCCAGTCTTCTTTTAGACAATCCTTTGCTTATTACTACCAAATAGGACAGCACACCTGTGAAAGGAGAAACATGACTGAGGGGGTGGGAAGTAAGAGCGGGGTCACCATAAGTAACATCTGTAAAAATGCATTGCCCCCGGGCATACCCGTGTGTGAACTCATCTCCCTCAGTTCCCTATTCTCAGCATCTGCAATTTAAATATTTAAGCCGCAGCCCCATGCAGTGTACTCTATGTTGAAGAAATTGTGCTTGGCAGATTTGCTCTCAAAGCCCTGCACTGGTCTCAGCCTAAAAACTGGGTAAACTCAGTTCCTATTTGCCTTCAGCATGGCTTAGTTTACGAAAATCTTTTGATCTGAAAGGCAAGAGAGCCATCTGTTGGTGAAATTCTTACATATCTTGCTAGTAAAACTAGTCCACAGCAAAACAAAGCAGCAGAAATGTAGCACTTTAAAGACTAACAGAATGATTTATTCGGTGAGGAGCTTTCCTGGGACAGACCCACTTCTTCAGATCGATTTCATTTCCAACACAGACTGACACTTATAAGTACAGATGACCAAAAAGAAAAAAAAAATCCAATAAAAACTGACAAATCAAATAGGATTGAAGGAAGGGGGTAAGAAGTGGGGGGATGTTAATTGTCCTGTCTGAGATAATTATGAGCTTCAAAGGAAGGGAAGCAGTCCTTGTAATGTGAGAGGTAGTTGATGTCTCTGTTCATACCACCTGTTAGAGTATGTATTCAAATTGAACACATTTAACGCACAAATTTCTCACTTTAATCTGTTGTTAAATTCTCTGTGTTCCAGGACACAAATTCTCAGGTCTTTAACAGAATGGCCCACTCCATTGAAGTGTTCCCTCACGGGCTTACATGTATTGAGTTTCTTGATGTCTGCTCTGTGTCCATTTATTCTTTGGCGAAGGTGTTGCCCAGTCTGTCTAATGTACATAGTGTCAGGGCATTGTTGGCACATAATAGCATAACGTTGCTGGAAGCTTACAAGAATGTGCCTTTGATCTTGTAACTAACATGGTTAGGTCCAGTGATGTTATCCCTGGACTAAATATGTGGACAAAGTTGGCAGTGGGGTTTGTTGCAAGGAAAAGTTCCAGGATTCATATATTACTGTGGTGGAGCCTGTGATTGCTGGTGAGAATCTCTCTCAGGTTAGGAGTTTGTCTATAAGAAAGGACAGGCCTGTCACCTAGAGCCTTCTGGAGTGTAGCATCCTGATCCAGAATAGGTTGTAGATTTTTAATGACGCATTGCAGGGGTTTGAGTTGGAGGCTATAGATGCTGGAGTACAGGCCAACAGAGCTACCTCTCTGTTACTCGTCCATAGCAGGCACTGCCTCATGGGGAAACTCTAGTGAAATCTATGGCTATCAGCTTTGGGATCATTGTTGTGCATTTCCTTTAAAAAACCTCAGCAATAAATTGTAAAAAAAAAGTCTATTCTCCTTCTCTGTTTTCTACTCCCTTCAGACGGAGTATTAGCATGGGGCAGTAGGCTAGGGCTAGCTTAACGTTTAACAGCTGCTTTTGCTACTCCTTCTCTAAAATGGGGTCTTAAAGGAAATGCTCCAGCCCGAGCAACATGTTTGGCGTGAATATTTTTTTAAATCTTTTTTTTTAATTACCTTGGATTGGCACGTTGTAGCGCCCTCGTACATAAGCAAGCCTTCCACTGCACTGGGCTGGAAGTAGGGCTCCTGGAGCTGGCCAGGGAACTCGCACTGTAAGGTGAGCGAGGGTCCATGTAAGGCCTTTGCAGTTATGTCAATTGGTTTTTACTCACTATATCCTCCTGTAAGATGAACTACCAAGCTGATTTGGTCACTGGATTTTGTTTTATTGTTTTGCCCTCCTTTTGGCCAACTGGTTATTGCTAACTGGGTTGTTGGACCCAGGTTCATTTGAACTGTTGTGGCTTTTATCCTTTTAAGTAAATGTGCTCTGGCCAGAGATTGGCCTGGACCCAATTACTGCATGGACTTTCCCAGTACAGTTGTAATCCTAAATGGCCAAAATCTTGAATGAGGTCCTGAAAAAGCTTGAGCTTTGAAAAATATAGCAATTTTTTTTTTAAAAACTTACCTTCTATTTTTTTCATCTTTCAGGAGCACTCCGTACCCGCTTTAAACATTTCCTCTGCAGCCGTAAGGTGAAACCTGAGCATTTCTCAATCAGTTGCCACCAGGAGCAAAGCTGGAAACGCTACAGTCCAAAGCCCAGATGCTTTGAAAGGCAATGTTAATTGTATCGCATTCAATGCTTGATTCCTTGCTGTTACAAGAGCAATCGCTTCACAAATATTATCAAGCAGAACATTTACTGAATCACAACTTCTGAGTCTCAGTGCTGTGTTTCACGGTGCTAGTCTTCCCAAATGCTCCTTTTTTAGTTAGCAGACTGTGAAAGTTGTATGGAGGAAGAGTATCTCTTTTAATTAATGAAAAAATGGTAATTTCATTAGTTGTTTAAGGTCACAGTTCAGTATATCACTGAGGCACATGTTGGACTTTAGCATGTGCTTCAGTGACTTGGGGATCTATAAAAATTATTCAGTTACAGTAAACTCTTTCATATCTGGCATTCTATCACCTGGAACCCTCAAGTAACCGGCATTTTAACCATAAGTAAATTTTAGCTACGTTTTTCCATAAGTACAGAACAGTGACAGTAAAAACAAATCAATACAGCAAATACGGTACAAGTTTACAGTGGGCAACACTACTGTTGTTGGTAAATAAAGTACTCCGCATACATTTTTGTTTGTTTCGTAATAGCTAATCTTGCTTTTCTTTAGTGTTATGTATTGCCAGGTACACCTCTCTGTTATCCAGAATATTTGAATATCCAGCAACCTTGTCCCAGGGCTGCTGGATATGAAAGAGTTTACTGTATGTAGTGACTATAGGATACTACTTCTTATGTGACAGAACAGATCATTCCTAGTCTGTTCCAGCGAGATCTTTGCCTTAATCTCATCCTTTTACAGCACTTTTCAAGAGACTCTTTCAAACCAGGGGCCTGCTGGGACTGCTCTGCGAAAATATAGCACAATGCCTGCTTTTTAAAAATAGACATCATGTCATAGGCTAAAACCTGCTCTCAGCTATGCTCGTGTAAATCAGGAGCAAGGCTCTTCTGATTTGATCCAAAGGCCATTTTCCATGGACTTCAATGGGCTTTTGACACCCTTTTATGTGAAAGGGAGTTGTGTGAGCAAAATTTGATCTTCCACTTTCAGGAGAGACAATCAGAGTGGAGATGTACATTTTTATGGTCATATTTTGAAAAAGGACAAAAGGCATATACAGTAGATAAAAAGTGATGTAATCTAAGACCTACAGTATGTGCTTACAGCTTGGAATTAACAGCTCCACTCTCCTAGTTATTTTTAGATAATGATGCCATTCCCAGCAGCTTCAGATTGTATTGCTTCTCTAAGATATATGAGCTCTTCACTGCCAGAAGAGCTATAATATCAGTGACAGCTGTGTTGTGTGTGCAGCTCACATAGCAACTGAGCACAGCTGTTTGCCAAGGAAAGCTGTCTGTGGTTTCTGCCATGACCTTTTATTAAATCAGTGGTAAAAACAAAAGGCGTGAGGCAGGAGGAGACAGTGTAAGAAAGAGTGAGACCAGATTCCTTGGCAATAATGCATATACATTCTCTTAATCAACAGTGCAGGGTTTATTTTTACGACTATTGCTTCCATTCTTGGAATAGAAATCCAGAGTCTGTTACACACAGCAGATACAGTGCCAAGGCTATTGGGAAACTCCCGTGAAGTATCCACTAACTGGCCTAAAGCAGTAGCAAGGATAGAAGCAACCCAGCGTTTTGTTGCTAAAACTGTATTAAATCATACGTAGCTCCCCATTCTGCATCAACACCCGCATCTTCATCATGTGAACAGTAACTGTAGCAGCTACAGCTGTACAATGGAATTTTCTTACTAGGCTGCACATGAACCCTTCCGTGATGACTGTGAACAACATGAGTATTTCTTTCCCCTGCTCTTCTGCCACTCCCCACGGCAAGGGCTTTATGATCACTTGCAGCTGGGCTGGCACCTCACAGGCTGCCCTGAGTATTTAGGGTTGCGCTGCCCCAGGAGTCACACTTTGGTTCCCACTTCTCCCAGCTCATTGGCACAATTCAGCTGCACTGGCTGGTGTGCTAAAGAACCAGAGCCCAGCGTGCGCCCCCTGCTTCCCTGTCGCTTGGCCTCTGTGCAGGAGGGGAGAGCAGCGGACTTGGGGAGGCTGCTCCACCCTCCAGAGGAAACCTGTGAAAAAGGCAGCAAAGGGATACCTTGTGTGCCTCCAACTTACCTGCCCAAATAGACTGGTTCACAACGGGGCTCCTACGAAGAACTTTCAGCAGCCAGCTTTGTGCAGCACTGTACTCTCTGAATTCACTTTCACTGTAAAGGTTTTGCTGAGTGTTGGCAAGAGTCCTTATTAGCCCCAAAGAATCAAGTTAGTCTTGGCTGCTTTAACAGACTGATGTTGTAATGCTCACAGTCCAGTATCACAAAGTACTCTGCGTCAGGCCTGCTGCCAGGGGCAGGGGAGGGGAGGCCAAGCAGGGCAATTGCACAGGGGCCTAGCGTTTCAAAGGAGCCTGGAACTCCTAGCCATCACCTGTGTTGCAGTAGCAGCAGCGACAGCTGGGCACTCTGGGCCCCTTTGAAATGCCACAAGAGCGTCGCTTCCTGCAGCTTTTGAGAGTTGGGGGTGGAAGGGTGCAGCACCATACTCTAGGTGGTGCTAAGGGCTGATTGCCATTGGCACCTACCCTTTTGCCTGAGGCCCCACCCCTTCTGAGGGCATGGAACACCCATCCTTGCACATCCTGGCTAACGGATGGTCAGGGAAACTCATCATCTGATGGCTTTCTGAAGGTCTGTGTGAAATGAATTTGTTCTCCATCCAATTTACCTACGTTCCTATCTCTTAACTCACCATCACAACTGGCAGTAACTGGCATCTTCACTGGCAGTCTCAGTAGAGGAGCACAGAAAATGAGCAGCTCTGAGTTACTGCAGCTGAACAGTCCAGCACAGATTTGGCTAGGCAAGGTGAAGCCCAAACTTCCATTATTTGGGCACCATCTATTTTTCTGGCAAAGCAGTGCTTCCCCCTCCAACCTAGGTCTTTCCCCATGTGTTAAAATACACTTTTAACTTGATTAAAGAGAAGTTGTTTCTGCTCATGCCATGATTGGGTATGTGGCCAATGTAACATCAATTAAGCTCCCCCACAATTCCTGCAGGCTTGAGTCTTGGGGCAGTGACTGGGGCCTTGCGTTTCTGGCTGTAAGAAAGAGGAAAATGATAACAAGGGCATGAAGACACTTCTCACTTTCATTAGTGACACTGCTCCTTTTACTTCCTCATGGAAAGCAACTGAGGAGGAGAAAGAACCAGTTGTAACACCTCGTCCTTCTGTGCACTGGCAGCATCAAGCTGGCCACTGAGTACAGTGCTTTGGTTAATATAAATGTAAAAGCAGAGGCTAATTAGTTCAGGAGATGAGTGAATTAGTCAAACTTCTGGAAAGCTGATTTAGACTTTACCTGTATCACAGGCAACATAAATTCAAACTACTCCCTAACGAATTTGTTTATCTGATGCACACTTTGTAGTCTCTCATCAGCAGCACCACATACCAGTCAAGTTTCATCAGAACTATTTATTTATTTTTGCCTTGTTGTAGATGCTGCCACTGATTTCTGTGAACTCCAAACTCAGTTTAAGAACTCCTCAAGAAAGCACTTGAAAATGTCATGTCAACAAGAATTGGCTTTACAGTTCTGTTTGGAAATAGGCATGAGACAGTAATCAAATCATTTTTTATTACAAAAACTTGCAATAAAATTTCTTAGTATTCACAATCTTTTACTAGTACATAACACAGTCTCACATATTTACATTGTAACCCTCTCACAAAAATAGCCAGGTGGTACTACTGAATAATGTTTCCAAAGATCAGCCTTAAAATTTCAGCATTTCCCCCAACTGAGCGAGCCACGGTCTATGCTCCTAAGCATTTACAGCATATACTAAAGCAAAATAAAAGTTTGTGCCTCTTGATTTCAAGCAAATCCCTTTAAAGATAATAGTTCTCTGACTCCCGTATTTTTCAAGAGATATAAAGTGCGTTGAAGGGGAAGATGTATGTATAATAAAATAAGAGCAAAGACTTATCTAACAATTGAAATACATTTGCAATACTGTACAGAAAATAATGCTTAGAAAAAAAGTCTTGCTTCACAAACCACTACTGCATTGTTCAGGCAGACAATTCACAGCTAGCAAAGAATGCTTAATTAAAAATTGTCTATGCAAATACCACCATGTAATTCCTTCATGGTTTTTTGTTTTACTTATCAAAGTGAGGTTGTTTGGATGCTAGAAATTTTTCTTAATGCAGAGGTGAAGGGTAATGTCCGTGGTCTAAACAGCACACATTGAGAGCTCTGCAGAAATGGATTGTAAAGCCAGCTAAAAAGCCTCACTGCCAAAATACACGTTAACCATTGCAGGTCTTCAGCAAAACAAAACATACATTTTGCATGTAGGAACAACCGCCCCCACCCCAGTACTTAGGAAAGTATGAAAAGCAGGTTTATGCTCTAATTTTTAATATTTCACTATTCTTGTAAAAGGTTTCTAAGTGGAAATAATTTCAGTAAGATATGCAGGCCTTTTTCTTTCTCTGAAAAACAAAATAAAATACACCAAGAGTTATATATTGTATTTTTTTTTTCCTTTTTTTAATTGGCATTTGCTGGTACTGGTCTGCAATCTGCTGGAAGATACATCACTAGATAAAATGGTGGAGCCATTACTGGAAACCAGAATATTTATTCTTTTGTCATGAACTGCATGCCAAGTGGATGCCACTTTTTTTTTTGTTTTTGTTTAAAAACTATTTTAAATAAAAATAATTATTTTCTGGAAATGGATGGAATGTATATTTTGACAAGTACAAAATCATTTTCAATGTTCACTAAATACAAGGAACATCTTGCTAAAAAATAACACGCCTTCCCAAACCCTACCCCCCCCCCCACCCTTTACACTTCTAACTATAAAATGTTACAGCAATTTCAGGTAACTAACAAAAAATAGGAAGTAAAGATGGGAGTATGTACACATACAAAACATTTTGGTATTTCACAACTGTAATAACCTTTTACATTCATAACAAAGATGTAGATTTTGATGATTTAAAAAGTTAAGCAACCAAAAATGTTCTCTCTCCCTTTTTTCCTGCATTCACTCCACCAAATCACAAAGAACACACTTCAAAAATTCAGATTTTATTTAAGTCAGAAGTTCTTTCACTGGCTTTTCAGTTAAATATCACGGCATCATTAATGCATCTTCTCTTTTTACACTGTATTTTTTAAAAAAACTGCATATCCAGTTGCTGAGGAACTAGCATTTTTATTGGAGACAAAAAATTCCCGGCTGGCAGATTAGAAACTGTGCTGCAGAGGGCACTCTTCTCCCTAACTATCCATTTCAATCCATCAATAAGTACCATCTGGTATATGAACAAATTCCAGACTAAAAATTCCAGCTGGTGCTCTTTTTTCAACTTCAAACATAACAATTAGTTCAGGCAACAGCGGACTAAAATAAAAGAACTAGTTGCGTTGGATAAAACTTCTGCTTAGGAAAAAAAAGTCCACTAAAGTAACAGTATCGTCCTGTCCTTCCGATCTCTTACAAAATATTCCACTATATTATTTAAATTATTACTTGAAGAAAACCAATTGAATTTGTTGATACTAATTGCCTAATATACACAAACTCTTTGGTTCTATACAATAAATTAGTCAATGCTCACTTTTCCTTAACAATCCAACTGTGAGACAGTTGACCTCATTAGTGTTGAGAGTGGTTAGGTATCCTCAAACCCTCAAGGAAAAGGGTACCACCTTTTACTAATCATTTAAACTTCATTATCTTCTAGACAAAGTAGAGTCCATCATTCTTGTTTACATTGAAACACTTTTTGTTGCTAGAGTGGTGTGAACTAGCTTAGTGTAAAGAACATTCATGCCCTGTACCCAGTAGAAACCAGACCCAAAGATGTGGGTACACTTCATACAGCAACAGTCAGAGGCTCACAACTCCACTTATGATTTTATTTCTTCTCCAGGAAGATCAGTGCTCTTGTGATGAGTTAGAGCAACCTAATGGATACTCTGAGTTATTTTGGCAACGCCCATCGTGGTCAAATATGCAGCTGAGGACTGCTGATGTCCTGGCTACGTCCACTTCCCTCTGCAACACAGAAAGCAGAGTGGGGTGGGCTAAGACCCCTTATATATTAGCTGTGTGCCTCTGAAAGATCAGTTTCACACTGAAGTGATTATGTGGACTGGTTAAGGTGCAGTAAGGCCAAAATACTCCTAGGAGATGGTGCAAATCTGGTGCTATAATATCTATCAGTTTGTAAAATAAGATCAATTTGGATGCAGCATATACTCATAATGACATGGCATTCCTGTTAGATTTGCAACCTTCTCTTATACACTTACCCACAAAAGCATCCCTACTGGTGGGTGTATGATAGGGGTGAGGGGAGAAATATTACCGATAAGAGAGAAATAAAAATCAGTACGTTATCATTCGCTAATGCCTACCTTTATCAGCCCAGACCACATGGACATATTCTTAGCTCACTTTTACCTATCTGGTTAGTCCTAAACTTTCCTAGGGACAGTTACTGGTTAGGAACAAGCTACCTATAAATAAAATCTGGGCAATACACAGCTGCTTAGCTGAAATGCATTTGCCTTTGCTGTACACGCATTAACACTGACCAATCATTATAATCACGATCTGCATCCTATATAAAAGCCTGTGCCCTGATCATTGCCTTTTAATCACAGATCTTCCTGGAAGAAGTAATACAACACAAATTAGGAAGAGAAAATTCATGGGTTTGTATGACTGAAATTTATACACACAAATTACAGCATTATAAGGTTTCTACATTTCATCGGAATTACAAATAAAATCCATGTGATGGAAAATCAGTAGCTGATGTTTACTAATTAAGGGCACATATATGTGTAAAGCAGCCTGTAAATGCTTGTCAGGATAATTCAGCTATTTGAATAATTAATTCAGGAGAGGAGAAAGAGATAACCGAAAACTGAGATAGCCCTAAACCAGGGGTCTGCAACCTATGGCTCTTTAAGGACTTCTTTGTGGCTCCCAATGCTATAATTGCAAAGTAAAAAAAACCTTCTTCTTCTTGTTTTCAATAATTGGTGAATGTCTAAAAGCCCAATAATGAACAACTCATATCTAAATAGCAAATGATATGTGATCTCAAAATATTGGATAACCCTTTAATATGTGCAGTGCATACTGGGATATGATCCTGAATCTGAGTTTGGATTGTGTTGCTGATAAAGTCTTGATTTTGAAAAGGAAGCTTGTGGCATTCCTGCTGTGAAGGGCAAAATGCATTTTAAGAAAGAAAACTGAAAGTAACAATGAAGTAAAATTGACATAATTAAAGTGCGGTTGGAATGGCTTAAAAAAAGAGGAAAATCAGCAATGAAAACAGAATTTCAAACTGAATAGAGCCAATCCTTCGCATTTATATCAAGTTTGGCTGGACTGTCTTTATGTCTCATTTGCACTAAGAAACAACAAAAAATGCAACCTCAAATGTAAAAAGTTTGTGAACATCCTGCAGTAAGCATGCATCGCATTAAAATCATTGTATGGGCTGTTCTTAAAATAGAAGTTGCAAAAAGTATGGTTTAATGTTATTTATTAAAGATCGTTTCGTATTCACATGCATTGAGACTCTTGAATTATTAACTTTTTTTACTGAATTTGAAAAAAAGGGCTCTTCTTGCTATTTTGGTTGCTGACCCCTGACTTAAACGAAACCTTGGTTCATGACACCCTCACACCTCAGGATAGTTCAAATTCTGATGTGGAGCTGAAGTCTGTAACTTGGGATCATCTCTAGAAGAAATGAGAATGTATCACTAAGTATTCATGTGACAAGTTCCTATTAAAATACTTACCTTGTACAACTACTTCCTGTGGGACATACTGAAGTCCATGAAAAACCTCCTGCAAAGGTCTTATGTCCACTTCCCAACCAAACCCCACTCATTGCCTGCCCCACAAAAAATTCAATAGTTCTCAATTAAACTATTAAACAATTAAAAAGCTTTTACACTAGCTTTATTGTGTTACTTTCTCTAAATCAAACACTGACTAAAACTGCTACCTCCCTGTGTTCTCCTGACAGTTCATTCTTATATATATCATATCATTCTGTCTGTGCACTAATACATATTAATTCAATACTGTAGAGATCAGAGAAATGAATATGAAATTATTCTGTCTACAAATTATTGTCCGAGGATTTTCCTAGTGCTCCCACATGTTCTAAAACTACTGTAAATCAGAAAAAAACCTCCCATAATAATTAATGCAAATTTTTCAGACCAGGTGAGTCAGGAAGATTTGATGCACATCTGGCATGTGGGACAAATCCCATTTCTGCATTCACATGTGTAAATTGGCTAACTGGTGAGTGCACTTTTTTTTTTTTTAAGTGTAGTGTTCTGTCCATGTGCATTTTACATGGTTGAGACACTAAGTTTTTCTTTTGGAATGTAGTTTAATTAAACCCCAAAAAACTATGAGAAATTCACAGTATGGGCTCTGTCTGCCCAAATTCACATCTTCAACTGCTGGTCCCTGAACAGTCATCAGGTTTCCCAAGTTACATAGCAGCAGAGGCTGCTGTTTACACAAAGGAGAAACAGCCCCTCCCAGAGCAAGTCTATACTAGGGAAATAAATCGATTTCAGATACGCAGCGCTAGCTACGGCATTTGAGTAGCTAGAATCGACGTATCAGAATCGGCTAACTTCCATTGTGAAGTACGAGCCTCTTTAGTTTCACACTGACGTCCCTTACTCAACACAACAGCGTGGAGTACAGTGGTAGACAGCCGAGCTCAGAGAGGTCGATTATGCTGCTCTTCACCTTATATGCAAATTGAACTCCGGAAGATTGACTGCAGCATGTTGATCTTCCAGTAAGTATAGACAAAGCTACAGCAACAAACTCCGCTTGACGTGGCTGCTCAAGCCTGTCCCTTCCCCAGAGGTGAAGTCAGAATCCCTGGTCAGCTCAGTGACTTTGGGAATTATACTGCAAAATACCGAACACGCTGAGTGTCTGGAAGGTTTTAAAAGGCTGCGTTAAAGGTGCTCTTTGGTGTGAAATTCATCCAGGGAGAATACGAAGGCTTCCCACTGCTCACCCACATCGTGAACGGGAAATCAGAGAAATACTCACAGGGATGAAAACAGCAGCAAGAGAGGGGAAAAGCAAGAGGATTCTCTTCCCACAATAGGGATCTTCTTTTCTTTGGCCTAGCCTGTACTTAAAATTTGGGTTGACCCAGACCTGCCGCTCAGCAGTGTGAAAAGCTCATGCTCCTGAGAGATGCAGTTAAGCTGACCCAAGCCTCAGAGTAGACTGTTAGGAAAATTCTTTTATCGACCCTGCTAATGCCTCTCAGGGAGGAGGGTGAACTACAGTGACAAAAGAATCATTGCGGTAGAGTGTGTCTACACTACAGCTCCACAGTGGCATCGCTTCAGCGCTAAAGCTGTAGCTTATCTATTATTGACATACCCTTCAGCACTGAGTTGTTTTATCAGCTAACGACATGGCATGATATTACTCTCTACCGAGGGGCAGCTACTTACTCCCACGGGCTTTGCAGTGCCGGTAGGAATGGTGGTGGCGATGATGAAAAGAAACAGGCAGTAGACAGAGCATTACAGTTTGAGGGAGGAGAATGATTTCCAGGAACACTCCACTTCCCCAGGGAAGGCTGACTCATAGATAGGCTGGCTGTACAGTAGACCCCTGACTTATGCCTGGGCAATCGCACATAACTCAAAATTTCGCACAAGTTGAGGGGACGGTTAGAACCCCTGCCAGCTCCAGCTCCAGGGAGCCACAGGGCTGGGGGGAATCCCCGACAGCAGTGGGGACTGGGGGCTGGCTGGAGCAGCAGCGGGGAATCCCCAGCAGCAAAGCAGCTGTGAGCTGGCCTGCTGCAGCCCCCAGCTTGGGGAAACAGAGGAGCAGCCACGTTATCCCGCTAGTCTGCATGCCAGGTGCCCCTGCTGGGGGGAGCCAAGGAGCAGCCGTGCCACCGTGCTGGTCTGCCTGCTCCCGGGCTCCGTCAGCTGGGAGTGCTGGGGGCTGGAGCCGGTGGGCAGAGCGCTGCACCACCTGGCCGACTCACAGCTGCTGTGCTACCGGGGCTTCCCCCTGGTCACAGCAGTTCCTTGGGGCTGGGGTGGAGTGCTGCACTCCGACTAGCTCCCATTCCCCATTGCTGCCAGGGATTTCCCCCGGCCAGCTGGCTCCCCAGGGTGGAGCTGGCGGCAGAATTGTGCTCTGGGCAGACCCCAGCGCTGCTGGGAACCCCTGGAGTGCGTGTTCACATACACATGTGAGAACAAGAAGTCCTGTGGCGCCTTATAGACTAAGAGATATTTTGGAGCATAAGTTTTAATGGGCAAAGACCCACTTCATCAGGTGCATGAGTGGGGAGGTGGTTTCAGAGGGGCATCTAGGGCTTTCCTTTAACGTTCACGCCTTCTTTTCGATTCGCATTAATCTATTCAATGCGTTAAGTCGAAATTGCGTAGTTCAGGGTTTTACTGTACAATCAGTATCAGAGGCCCTGAAGTTAACAAATATTCAGAGCTGGATTAACCCTTTAATACTGAACCCCAATATTAAACGTAACAATACGCAGAAAGTACAGGGAGGTCTAAGCAAGTGTGACTCTTGTATTACATTCCCTAAATCTTGCAAAATATTTATATATGTGCTTAATTTTACTCACACGAGTAGCCTTATAGGAGCCAGTGGGGGGCTATTTCCATGAATAAAGTTAATTATCTCTAAGTATTTGTAGGATTAGAGCCTATATGTGTTACTGTATGTGTCTTCACGGTTTGAGGCATTATGGAGAGTCTATGTTAACACCAACTTCCTTGATTTTGTGGGTTTAATGATGTAACGTAATGATCTTTCAGCCCAGGATTCCCAAGGTGTTAGACAAATTCAAACACAAATAACACCATCAATCAGAGTCTGAGTTCAGAAAGCATCCCCATTCACAACACGTGCTTCACTTTAAACACGTGCCCAAGTCCCAACCAGACCAGGGGGATCTGAGTATTTTCCTAAAATTAAACATGTGCTGAAGTGCTTTCCTGAATCAAGATGGATTTAACAGGTGCTTAAGGGCCTGCCTGGACTGGTGTGTCAGTGAAGTGCAACAGAGCTGGCTAGCTTAGAAGAGTGCAGACTAACAGAGCAGTCTGGGAGAGCAATGGAAGGGTATTTTAGCCAAGTGAATCTGCAGGTAGAATTTGGGAATTAAATACGAAGACCCCACATTGCAATTTGGCCAGGATATCCTAACACTTGTGAAAATGACCAGAAGGAGTCAGGGTTTATGTCTGACCTGAAATATGGCACATCCTTGAACAGAGCTACCTCTAATACTATTGCGGAGGCAGTGATTTAATACTGAATAAAAGCTTAATTTCCTTCAGCAGCATGTTTGGGGTATTTTGTTTTTCCTCTTGCACTGAAGTACTGGTCTCTCCTCTGCTGGGCTCTTGGGATCCTCCCAATATGTGATGGTGACAGATAAATTAAATGTCAAAAGTGAGACTTAACA
Source organism: Carettochelys insculpta (assembly GCF_033958435.1). Taxonomy (NCBI): domain Eukaryota; kingdom Metazoa; phylum Chordata; order Testudines; family Carettochelyidae; genus Carettochelys; species Carettochelys insculpta. Next base: position 89,260,949 of record NC_134140.1, on the reverse strand, counting down.
GTGAACAGAAGTTTTGAAGTAACCTAAGTGTGTAGAGTCAGCTACAATGAATCCGCGTTCTGGTTTTAAGGATGAGTCAGATCGCTCTGTCTGTTCATAGTTTGCAAATATGTTGGTGTTAAAGGGTCACAGTCAACTCAAAAATCAGGTTTCTGCCTGACCATCTTTTTAACTTACTCTTATCTAAATCATACAGTAAACTCATCCATATCTGGCAGCCTCGGGGCCAGGAGGTTGCCGGATAGTCAAACATTATGGATAACCGAGAAGATTCTTTCACCGCCTGGGGTCTGTACTACAGCAACGCTCCCCTCCCTGAAGGCCTTGGCAGCCCAGCTCCCGGAACACTGTCTCCACCAGCGCAGCCCTCTTCATGCTCCCAGTGGCTCAGGCCCTGGCCCATTCTGCCTCCCTGCCTTGCTGCACTCCCCGCCGGGGGTAAGCAGCTCCCAGGGGCAGGCCCTGGCCCGTGCTGCCATGCAAGGGGTGTGTGCGTGTGTCTGGCTCCCTCTGCTCCAGACACCCATCCTGATGCACTCCCTGCCAGGGTTAAGCAGCTCCCAGCGGCAGGCCCTGTGGGCAACAGTAACCCCGCCCCCACCCCGAAGAACTGAAAATAACCAGCCCCAAGGTGAATAAAACTAGCCCCACATTTGCCAAAGGAGGTGGTGGTGGCGTTGGGAAGAGGATGTGCAACGAGCTGCTCTTTTGGGCATGTTGTTTCCCTGGGAGTGTCCCCCACTGCAGAGCCCCTCCCATGTGCTGCCTCAGCCCCTCTCCCTGCCTGGGGCAGAGGTGGGGTGGCTGCTTCTCCTATGAAGAGAGAGCCCAACAGGTTGGGGGGGAGGGTAGAGGAGGCGAGGGAGTCAGACGCCATGTAAAACTGAGCCCAACAAGGGAGGAATTGCGCCTTGATCTGGGGGTGGGAGCAGCGGTGGTGGCGTCTCCATGCCAGACTTGTGGTCATTTAGAAAAGCACCCAAAAGGTGTGGCAGCACCTGTCCTGTCCCGGAGACAGCCGGCCACGCTGGGCAGGGGCTAATGCGCGCTTCCCACTCTGCTTAGCTTCACGACTGGGGCCCTTTCTTCCACTCCCCATGCTGTTTGGTGGCCCCTCGGTCTCCCCCTTTGGTTTCCTTCATTACACCTGATAGCGCCCGGAGTCCATGCCAGTTATTTGAGAATACCGGTTAATTGAGTATCAGTTAAGACAGCTTTCAGTGTATGTATGAAAACCATAACTGGGAGAGAGGAGTGATTTTTTTCTCTCTTTTTATCAGCTTGGTTACTTTTTTTATGGAGAGCACTTTGTGTATAAAATCAGTTTCCTTTTTTCCCCCCCTATGTAGCCAATTTAGGTGAATTTCATCCCCCTACAGAATGTCTATGCACCACTTCCATCCATTTCAGCATTATTTTTAGGGCTTAAGTGGGGCTTTTTTGGTGTCTTGTGCCCAGGGACATACATCAGTCACATTCCCCTGAGGTTCGTGTGGATGCTTCACACACAGAGCAACAACGAACAGAAGAAGTTAACAAAAGTCTGATTATAAAGCCACAAGTATTGGCACAGGTGACTCAAAACAGGTGAAGAGTCAGACAGTATCCTTAGCTTGCTTTTCAAACTGAGTGAATTTCCAACTGATTGATTGATAAAGCAAAAATATATATTTTACAAAGGGTACATAAAATCGTATTGGTGTATGCATCATAATCATAAGTTTGGCTTATTTTGCTGAAAGTTCTTTATTCACTTGTCTGAACTAATTATACTCAAAATTTCATCGATAGAAGCAATTGTTTGAGTCATAACTGGACAAAAAAAGTCCAGCAAACTCTCTCCCCTCTGCCCTGTCCCATCCTGGAGTAAAGTGCACGGTAGGCCTGTGCAACTCCTTCCCAGAGGATGTTGTGAAGACCAGGACTTTAACAGGGTTCAAAAAGAACTAGATAAATTCATGGAGGATAGGTCCACCAATGGCTATTAGCCAGGATAGGTAGGAAGGGTAGGAGAGGGCTGTTCTGTTCAGTCCCTCTGGGACATCTGGCATTGGCCACTACCTGAAGGTGCTTGGTCTGACCCACTACAGCCATTCTTATGTTAGGAAAGAATCGACAAGCTTTTAAAAAGTATCGGTAAACAAACGTCTCCTACTGCAAGACCTCAGATGCCATGTTTCAGCAGGGAGAACATTTTTTAAGTTAAAATATAAATGCCTGAAAAGAGGAGATTAAAATAACAATGCTGAAAGAACAAAATGACATTTTGAGATTCAATTCTAATACAAATAGGTGAAAATAGTTTCCTTTCCTTTCAATTTGTGTGTGAGCTGTGTGCTGTTGCTTCTACTCACCTGCTCAAAAGGGGGTAATGCGATTCAAATGTTCTGTCAAAAGAAAATGTTCACTCTCTTATAAACAACAAGTTGAAAGTCATCGTTTGTACTTGAATATTTTGATTGAAACGCAAAATTGCCCCTTAAATAAGTAGCAATAAAATAGAACTTTCTGTAAATTATAGTCAATGACAGTCAATAGTTAAAGATTTAGGTTTTGGCAATCATGCAATGCCTTAATTTTTAACCTATCAGCCAGAAAGAAAAAGAAAACATTGAATACTTCTCCTGCCATGTTTTTCAGGTTCAAATATACCGGTAGCTTATCTCAATCATTGTACTGCCACATTCAGAGGTCTCTAGAAAACAGTGAATTTAGGATTCATCTAAATCCTTTGTGTTTGTTAACAATGATGTGCAAAAACTGCACTTAAAATATGAAGGGAAACAATATGTCCAGCTATTTATTCTGGAAACTGAAACTTTAGTCCTCTTTGCAGGTCGGGCCTTTTCTAAAAGTATTTCTATTAGCCACAAACACCCACATAGGGATTACCAAGTGGTGTCTTGAAACTGCTCAGACACTCATTGATCTCCTGCTTTTTGTTTTTAAATTTAAGGAAAAACTTCTTATTTTAAACTAGATCCTGTTTTCCAGCTAGTGAACTACGAAGTCACAAGGAAGGCCATTAATGTACCAGAAGCTATTAATGACAGAAAATAATACCAAGGAAAGGATGAAGCTAAATGCCATCTTTTTTTCTTTTACATAATGTACTCTCTGTGCATTTAATTGAGCTCTGTAAGTGGAAGCCAACATAATGCAGTTTTAAAGAACTCACCAACATCAATTAATTGAGGGCTTCAACTCACAAAGGTAAAGGCCCCTTGAAGACAGACTCTCCAAGACCCACTTGAAAGGTTTTAAAATCTTAAAGAAAATAGGCTTCACATTAATACAGAGTGCTGAAGCACTATTTCTTTCCAAAGCCATGCATGCTTCATGCAAAAATGTCAAGGCAATAATAAATCCTGGAGACAGATCGGGAAATGATCAGAGAACAGGAATTCCAGACTGAACTCTTGGAAAAGCTGGGGTCAGTCAATGAAAAAAAAAGGGTTCATTGGTAATCAACCATAAATAAACATCTTCTTTAAAAAAGAAAAACGGGAACAAGAGTAGAAAACACTCAGGCTGTCATTTCAGTTGCACAGGTATGAGCCACTGAAGAGGTACAGGATTGCTTTTAAGCATGTGGGAAAACAATAAGCTTTCATCTTCCACGTGAACAACACAGACAGATGTCAATGATGAAACTGTATCCAGGTAGACACAACTGTTGCTATTGCTTTTTCGTGACCATCTCAGAATGGACTGCACTGGATTGACAGTGTTCTAGAGGGGTGTATGCACGTGTGTGAGTGTGTGTGTGAGTGTGTGTGTATCCCTGCTCCTCACGCCTACCCTTTAGTTTAGGTGGGGGTTTTCTGCTTGTTATTCAGGATTTCACCTCTTCGCAGTCTTGATCAGTGGAAAGCTCCACATCAGACAGTCCGACCTCCATTGCCATAATCAATGATATATCAGAATCACTGCTGACTGCTGGCTCCTGTTCACCTGGAAGAAGACAAGAAAAGGGACCAATGTTCAAATCATGTCAGTTTACCGCAGGTATTTAAATGCAGAGATAAGTGCACAATCTAGATCCAAGGGTCCCCAGTGTTTGGCTCCTGTTCAATGTCTGTTTAAAAAGTCTTAAAAATTGACAGGCTCAAGTCACAAGTAAATTAAGGCCCAAAAGAGTTTTGCGACAAAAGATCTGTCAGACTCTTCCACATCTGGAAAGATCCCCACAGAGGTGCAAGTCTCCACGGCCTTCTGGCTATTTTACTGACACTTTCTCCACATCTCTCTCCTGCTCGGTCTTTCAGATGTACTTTTAGCAGCTCCTGACATATGACCTAGAGTTTCTACCTTAATTCACCTTGATCCCAACTAAATTTAGAAGCAGCTCTATTCACCTTTACCTGACTGCTGGTTACCTCATGCAGTGTGTTTAGGAAGAAAAGCATCTTTATGGTAGGATCCGGCAGCCCTTATTGTATGTTTGTTTCAACACTGGTGAAGCCAATGGAAGAGCTGCACTCTACAAGACGGTAGGATCAAATTGGGGGCGGGGGGGGGGGGAAGGAGCTGGTACTCCGCTGGCTCCCTGACATCCCACTCCTAGTTAATTCCCTGGCTGGGGCTGCCGAGGTGCCAGTGCACAGTATTGGCAAATACCAGCACAGAAACAGCACAGGTTCTAGAGCTGAACCACAGAATCTGAGCTAGACGGAAATTAAAAAAAGTCTAAAGGTGGATCTGGATTGTCATGAGGTCATGAAATTATACCTTAATCACACCACAAAAGCAAAAATTACAGTTTGAGTCTCTCAAAATTAAGTCAGTGCAATCCCTTTACATCCTCCTCACAACTGCAGGATTCTAAACTGTGATTCCTTAATTATTACTATTAATTGGCAGCTGGTATCGAGCAAACTGCCCCAAGGGTTTGTCCTGGGGCTGGGTTTGTTCAATGTCTTCATTAATGATCTGGATGATGGGATGGACTGCACCCTCAGCAATTCTGTGGATGACACTAAGCTACTTTGGATTATTTTTATATACGCTGTAATTGCAAGATAGATATACTTGTACATCAGATTATTTCAACTCCTCTCCATCAATATCATGGCAGTCAAAAGTTTAAACATTTCTTTGGCTAGAATTTTTACCACTGGAGGGAAAAGGAGTATTTACTGAATGAACAATCTAGAATGCAAACATTAATGGACTTTAATGACATTGGACTACTTGAAATTTAGTGCAAACAGTGAAAAAGTATTAATACGTATTTCACTGAGATCTCAAACATTATCTTTATTAACAAAAATGGCCTAAAACTGAAAGAAAAACATTCCAGAATACTGGTTTATTAATGCATGTTTCAAAGTTATGGATTTTTAAAAATAAATATATTATTTTATTTTATTATTTTATTCTAAAAATAACAAAAACGATAAAAGTTATTAACAATAAATGGGTTTACATTTAATTTAATATAAAGTCCACTGTTCATATGGTTTAACCATGTTAAAATTCAGCTGAGGATTCTCAAGACAAAAGTAATTTTAACCTGAACCAGATGTGAAGTAAAGATGAATGAGCTGATTTACATCACTTTCACAGATTTGCAGAACGAGCAGGCTGACCCTTCCATATAGATGTCACACCACCATTTAATGAGTATTTCTCATGCTGCCTTTTTTTCTCCGGGAGTGATGGTACGACCTTGGCTGTGTCCAGAGCAGGAAGACAGTGCAATGATGACGGATGGCAGTGCTGTGAGCCAGCTACAGACTGCCTACCACTCCCATGCTCAGAAGGGTGAGAAATCTTTTCAAACCTGTTCTCTTCTATCTATTCAGTAATAAAAGGCCTATTTTCTTTTGGCAAAAATATTTCAGTAGGAATTATGAAATAGAGTGGGTAAAATTATTCTTTGTGTACAACACAAAAACAAACAAGCTGCTGCCCAAGTAGTCATTTTACAATGATGTTCCCTGTTATGGAAATAGAATCCGACTAGGCTAATGATGCAAGGGCTCATAATAATTAGCACTTGGACAACGCTTCAAAGATTTAAAGTGTTATTCAAGTGCTGAGTAGCATTAATATTCCCTTTTTTCAAGGGATTAACTCATCTGTGATTAAAACAATTTGCTTAAACTAAAGCTGTAGCTGCTCATTTCAACAGAGTAAGGAGAAGGTGCCAAGGAAGGAATTAAAACTGGGGTGAGCCATAATTCCTCTACCCCAACAGTGAAGTCCTTTGACAGGTGAAAGCAATGCAAAAGAGCAGATGTATCTCTGTGCCTGAACCTGCTCTACTAAAGCAAAGAGATATTGAACTATTGACAGCAACAGGTACCGGTTCAAACCCTATAAAGTCAGCATAAGACCCACCAGACATGCTTTAATTTTGGTAGCTCTCCGTGTACAGATCTGTCTGCAAACAGAGTTTCAGCACTGATGATTTCTATGCCACTGTGGTCAGTGTTCCACTCAAACGTGTGACCATGAGTAAGTCTCTCCCGAAATATTGGCTGTCTTTCAATTACATCACATGGACTGCACAATAATACATGGACCTCCTACCATTTCTTCACCAGATATATGACATTGCCATTGATTTTTGCAGAATAAAGGAGTAAACAACTTTTGCCTTAACTAAGTGCTCCAAGCTTAGTAACATTTGCATGTGTTCCCATTTCTCATGTTCCATTTGTGACCACAGTGATAAATTACACATAGCACAGTTTATACTACAATATAGTGCCCAAAACTAAGGTCAAGAAAGTCCTCATAGGGAACTCCTCTTCATAGATGATGCAGCTCTCGTCACTCATAATGAAGACAGGCTACTGTCACGGTCACCGCAAACCTATCCAGGGACAAAGAACTGAACATCAGAATTGGAAAGGCAGCTACTATTTTGGCAGACTTAGGAAACCATCATGGAACAATCCTAAGCTGACAGTGAAAACAACGATACTAATCTACCAGGCATGTGTATTGAGTATCCTTCTATATGGTTCTGAGGCATGGACCACCTACTTGAACCAGGAGAAAAAACTGAACAGCTTCCCTCTTTGCTGCCTCCGCAGAATTATGAATATCAACTGGCAAGATAAAGTTTCAAATGCAGATGTCTTGTCAAGATCTGGCATACCCAACCTCATAGCGATCCTCAACAGCAGATGACTACGTTGGCTTGGTCATGTGAGAAGAATGAGCAATGAATGTCTTCCCAAAGAAATCTTCGGTGAACTGTCATGTGGGTTGAGAACAAGCGGAAGACCAAAGCTAAGATTCAAGGACACATGCAAAAACGCCATGAAAAAATTCAACATCGATCCAAAATCCTGGGAATTGACATCATCAGACCGAAATACCTGGAGACTATTGCTACGACAGGGCACATCATCCTTTGACAGTATATGTGCAAGCCATGCAAAAGAACTTCGTCTTAGAAGGAAAAATGCTCAAACTCAAGAATTTGGAAACAGACTGACATGCGGTTATTGCAATCGACTGTGCAAACCCAATCTTGTACGGATAAGCCAAGAGAGAAGCTGCAGACACACACACTGCCCATAAAGCCTCACAGCCACTAACCATTGTCTCTTCAGAAGAAAAAGGGCCAAAGTAATAGTAGTATAGTGCCCAACCCACTGTTGTCGACTTTCATGATTTTACTGCAAATTTTGCCATATTTAGTGTATTTTCTTAAAGCCTTAGCTCTTGGAGTCAGATGAACACCTCAAATTTCATTTAAAAAAGATTATGTTTCCAGTGCTTGTAGTAGCAGAGAAAAGCCTGAGAATGTAAATACTAAAGAGTCAAAATCATAGGGCAAATAAAAATAACTGTAATTTCATTATTTTTAAAAATCTTGTGATTTTTAAGGTAATCCTACCCTATTTGGGAGGCCTGACAAAAGAATTCTGCCTGCTTAGTGTTGACAATTTTGCTTGCCAAGGTGCACTTTAACAGTTTACACTTTAAATTGGAGGATTTTGTGACTGGAGCATGCTGCTAAAGGAAACAAAGAGTACTTCACAAGTAATGGTCCCTCTAATCTCTTCCATCCATGCACAGAATAAGTTTTATGTGCACTGATGCATGCGTGAATGTGCACTGCCAGTAGAAACACAACCTAGCTGTGGACACTTTGCTAACCAGCGGGGCAGCATGTGAATTTCTCCTGAGTGGCCACCAGTGCACAGCTTACAGGAATGCTGTTCACAAGCTTATTTTACTACCCTCAGGCCATTTCTATACAGGCCACTTTCTTTGGAAGTGGCATGCTAATACGTGCTTCTTCCGGAGGCCCCTTCTTCCCAAAAATTTTCGGGAAGAAGGGGCCTCTGGAAGAAGTACTTCCTTCCGGAAGCCCCGCTGGGGGCCGCACTTCTACACGGCGTTTTGGAGTCCGGAACAACGGTCTTCCAGACTCCAAATCATATGACGTTATGCTAATGAGGCACGGGGAATTTGTATCCGGGCCTCATTAGCATCTTTTGCTCCGTGTATTAGCATGCCACTTCTGAAGAAAGTAGCCTGTGTAGAAACGGCCTCAGTGGGTAATGGTAGACATCATTCAGAACACCAGTGGCGCTTTCCTTTCACTTCTAAGAGAAACAAGGCTACATGTCACAGCATGCTGCCTTTCTCTGCCTAATTCTGCATAGGCGTTCCATTCTGTTGTGTCCTCTGACACACGGTGGTTTGACAAAGAGGAACTAAAACCGAAGACCGTTTCTAACCTACAGTGCACCTGAGTTCACTTTGCTGTTGCCCTCATGATATTGCTATGCATGACAACATATGGCAGCCCAGGCCAAACTTATGGGCCCTCTGAGACACATATGATAATCTTAACAAGTTCAAGAGCCTGGATGCACTGCTGGGGCTCAAGGCTTCAGCCCTGTGGAGAGGAGGGTCTTGGAGCTGTAGCTCTGAGGCAGGTGCCTGCCTCGGCTTGGGGCTTCAGCTCCTTTTGTTGCTGTCTTTCCCTAAGGAGCGAAAGCACTGCAATTCCCAGTTGTTTGCCATTGCCTCTGCATGTAGACTTTACACTGGGAGCTGAAGGGAGGGGTCAATGAGGAATAGAAGGGGAACAGGCCTGGGGACAAGTGACTTAAGCTGTTGGGAGGAATGAATCTTTAAATTGTGCCTCCCACCACCTTCTTTGCAAGCAGGAGTTGTCTCTGGGAGAAGTCCCTAGCCCCACCACCCTGCTGCAGGACCAGAGGCCGGAGCTCTCTCCCCCTTTCTTTGTCTGGCGGATGGGAATAGTGTGTGTGGGAAGTGGGGCAGAAGGGGATTCACAAGATACACTTTAACATTAATGAGCTGCACGTGGCTCATGATCTGTGGTTTGGCCTCCTGGCATACGGCATAAGGTAATAATGATGCAGCCTTCATCTCTTTGCAAAATTAATACAAAGAGTGGTTACATTTGTTAGTACTAATTGCCGGCAAACTATGGACAGAAATATTTAGTTTGGTGGTTTAAAACAGGAAGATTGTAGATTTTGCAGTCTGTTCTAACCCTATGATTCTATGCTTAACAATGCTTATGCATTGTTACAGAATTTGCTTAACATTTGCAACATGTGTGTAGATTTTGGGGGAAAAAACTATTAGTAAAATATAAGTCTCAGAAGGGTAGCTGTGTTAATCTGAAGAAGTGGGTCTTATCCACAAAAGCTCATCACCTAATAAATAAATTGGTTAGTCTGTAAGGTACTACAGGACTGCTTGTTTTTAGTTAAAAAAAAATAGAAAGTTGCATTTTTAAAGAGCTGTCCTAGCTTGTAACATTCTGGATTGGTAGAGGCCAAACAGTCAATTGTAGGCACAAAGATGCATTTACAAAAATGACTAAATGTCCACTGCTAAGGAATTTGCAAACACACATTCACAATCTCAGATTTGGAACTTGTGTAATTTTCCCATCTATGATCAAAACGAAATGTTTTAGCCATGCAAATATGGTAGTTTTTGTGGTAGTTTTACATTAAAGTAGAGCTTTCCCTTTGGTCAGCTCCAGTTGATACAAAGGGGACAGAGAACAAGCCTAACAAGGCATCTATGTCTGGTTTAACGTTGTTGTCAACTCTACAGTACTCAGTACTGATCATCTTGCTTAGCACCAATTTATGGAGTATGGCTGCAGCATTCCATTCAAGCAATCCTGGATCATTCAGATAGGGCTTAAGGGATCCTTCTAACCAGTGCAAGTTAGGGCAGCCCACAGGCTGCGCCTGCACATACTAGGGGATAAGCCATAGAATCACAGAATACTAGAACTGGAAGGGACCTTAAGAGGTCATCTAATCCAGTCTCCTGCACTTCTGGCAGGACCAAGAGCCTTCTAGACCATCCCTGACAGTTGTTTATCTAATATGCTCTCCAATGATGGAGATTCCACAGCCTCCCTAAGCAGTTTATTCCAGAATGCTCTTTTGATTTCCTAGGGTGATGGAAATATCAATTTGCCCGTTCTTTGGCTCTATGAAAGCTCAAAGACGGGGAGTGACTTTTCCTGCCTATGATCATGGTGAAAACTGAAAGCTAATTTCCTCGGAGGCTTAGAATATAATTGAAGGAAGCCATCACCTGGCTAAGGTCTTAAACCCATCACACTAAGATTAAGAGTCTCATGTTATACCAACTAAGATAGCCATCTCCAGCTACCCCTAACTTCAAGGGTGGAAAGGTAGCAGAACCTAAGTGTGGACCTAGGAGATGCATGGACATTTTTGCCATTATGCCTAGTGATGCCTCATGGGAAAAACAGTCCCAAATGTCATAAAAGTAAAAATATCAGAAAACTTAGATGCCATAGATTGTTCTTCATGCTAAGGGGTAGAAAGATAAATCTTAAGATTTTTGCCATTTCCCCTCCTCCAGGCATTCAGATATCACTGTGTTATTAGACACTCTATCGAGGAAGCCAGGGATGTATTGTTTATTACGCTCTACATGCAAGTTGCCATCAGGGCTATAAGTCAGCTGCCAAAATATAACTAAAGCCAAACGTCTCCTTTTCTTCTGGATTAAAAACTTAAGTCACGGCAGGAAACTATTCAGTAGGAAGCTGGTCTCCATTTCCTTATATTTTAGCCATGGTCTGTGAACTAATTCAGTTTACTAAGGAGTCCAATCTTTCACACACACAATTAAACTGATGACACAAAACCTACAGAGTGCTGCCATTTTTTTTTAATCTCACAACAGTCACATGAAATAGGAAGTCAGGAAAAACTTGTAAGATGCTCTTACGTCTAAAATTAGGTGCAGGCAATGCTGCCTACCATAAGATTAAGGCTTTTATTTGTGCTAAATAAACTTTTTCTTGGGTTGCCTTCTGAAATTCTAATTAATTTTTGCAGTTCCTGACATAGAGTAATAAACGTTTGACTTTGAAGACATAATATATACATGTGCATGCATGGGGGTGAGCGCACACACGCGTGCGCACACACAGATTTCAACATCCAGTCAGACATTTTACAGCTGGAGAGTTTACTACATTATTCAGGCCAGCTCCTCGGCTGGTATACACGGGTTACTGAAGTGAATGGAGCCCTTCATCTAAAAATCTTGTCAAAACAAACAGGACCTCTTACTGCTATTCATGAAACTCATCTAGTTTCAAAACTGTTTATTTTACATGGGATGGAGGTAAGCCTGCATCCACACGCACTCAAGCTATGGGGAAGTTTGGATCTGGCGCTAGACAGAGCTCTCAGATCTGCAGCTTCTGCCCATTTCTAACTTGGGGCAGTTTAGCTTTAGAGCATCCCCTTATATTAGGTGTTGTATGGAACCATCCTGACCCCAGAGCCATCCGGTCCATAGGATGAGGTGAAGCAACTGTCCAAGGCCCCACACTTTTGCATCTCAGGGAAATGCAGGGGACCGGTGCCCACAGGAAAGGTCAGTGCCCCCACCCCAGTATTTCTTTTTGTCTGCTGCAGCCCCCCCAAGGGTTGAACTGACCTGTATGTTAGTCTAGTGGAGGCTTACTTGCTGGCTTCCACAGGGTCCTAGTGCTCATCCAACTGCCTAATGTCACTTTAGTACGCGGTCTGTGCAGGGCAGCCTGCCTTGGCTGACCCTGCTCTTCCAGGTTTCCACTTTTCCCTTTTCCAGCACGGGAACCCTCCACTAGTCCAGGGGGCCCTTCCAAACACAAGTGAGTGCCAGCCAGCCAGCCTCCATCACAGCTCCTCACCCACAGCCCAAAACTGTGCTCCCCCAGTGCCCCACACCTCCCCCTTTCACTGTCCTTTCTCTTCTCTTGCAGCTTTGTTTGTGCGTGTGTGTGTGTGGGGGGGGGGGGGGGTCCTTGCTACCAGGCTCCAGGCTGTGGGGTCAGGGGAGAGGCAGCCTTTATCATCTACTGCCTCAAGGTTCTCCATGCCTTTCTCAGCTCTCCAGCAGCAAGCTGCAGACTCGGGATTCCCTTTCTTGCAGTACAAGGATCTAAGGACCCACCAGGGCTGGCAAATCACAGAAAAACAGAGGGTTTCCACTGACTCCCACCATTTTATGAGCTTTAAAACTCAACGTAAGTGCTCTCAAATCTGAATAGTTACTCTGATTGCTTGGAAATCTGCCTCCTGGGGATGCAGAGTAGCACCAGTGATCCAAGCATCGGCTCATTTAACCAAGGGATCTCTGAGTTACAGGCTGCTCCCCAAACCTATTTTCTTCTGGTCTGTTAAACAGAGAGTGAGGTACTGAGTATGTCTGGATGAATCATAGACAAATTTCTTTTACACAGATGGTGTGAACTCACCAGACCATCAGTTAACATAACGAAGGATAAATCAACCTAACTGCATTAGACAAAAGGAGTTTTGGAATAGGTGCCTATCAGGTGCTACAATTTGAGAGCTATAGGTGACAATGTGATTTTGATGAAGATGTTGCCAGTGCTGGGAGTGTGGGGCAGAAATTAGGCATGTGAAGCAAGGGCCAGTATTAGGCATCAAAGGAGTGGAGAAATGAAAAGGAGAGTGGTGTAGAGCAAGGGGAATGTGGGGAGAAGGATACATAGGAATGGTGACTTTGTATATACAGGTGACTGCGCTCCCCTAGGGACAGCCCTGATGCCCCAGAAGAAAATAGGAGATGGAATTCCCTCCTGGACCCCTAATGGGCCAGAAATATGGCTGCTACACCAACCTTTGTCCACGGTTCTCTGTGCCTCTCCAGATCTTCTGGCTGGCCTAAGGAAGAGTGGACGGCCCTTCCTCAGTTCCTGAGGCTAGCTCCAACAGCAGCACTAACTTTGCAGAGTCCTTGGAATCATTGTACCACATTCTGTTCATCCACAGTAACTCTGCTGTGATGTAATCCACATAAAGTCTGCTGATGTCAATGGCATTAGTCTGGGAAAAATCTAAATAATCGTGATAAGAATCTGATCGAGTGTGTTTGGTCACCAAGCAAAGAAGTAGGACTGGGAAAGGAAAGAAGTATTCCTCAAGTCTTCTCACAACTTTTCGTAACCACAGAGAGACATAGAACAGTCATTTATATATAATATTGTCACTGTCAATGTCTTCTAAGTGTAGTTGGTACCTGAAAAGCTTGCATTTTCAGTGTATCTGATGTAAACTTGATACAGAGAAATAATTCCCTACCAAAAGCAGTATGCTAGATAGAAACATTCTGGAGACTTTTGATTAAGTTGAAAAACATCTGCTAAATCCCCGGAAGAAAGATCTAAAGACAAAAAAGGTTAGGCAGTGTTCTCTCAGGGTTAAATTTATACAGGAATGTAAGCTGCTAGAAATTCAAAATGCTCCAGAAGGTTTGTATAATATGTTACTACAGCAACCATTTATATACACGCAACATTCTATGGATTTGAATCAAGGGTCCCAGAACCAGTTTCTCTGTTCTAATCTGGGAATAAGGCCCGAATTTTTTTTTCTGTGCTTAAAATTAGTTTCCGCTACCACCACTGAGTTCCAAATCCAGTGTCTGTGAAGAAAAACAGATACATTTTCTTCTACTACAAGAGTTAGATTACCAAGAACTGTACTGTAATTCTCAGAGGAATTAGGCCTGTGGGTTATATGATTCCTCCCAAAAGTACATTCTGCACCATCACAAGACACCACACAATCATCTTTTTCGTGTTGTTCCACCAGAATTTGTGGCTGAAAACAGACACATGTTGTCTTTTTATGTTCAGTTTTACACCTACAGTGAAATCTTGGTGCCACTGAAGTCAATGCCAAAACCTCTACTGATTCCACCCTTGATCTTTATATATGGTAACACAGCGATGATACAGTAACACTCCTTCCCCTGCAATAAACTATATTCATCCTGCAGAATTGGAGGTGAGAGAATCTACAGAACTCCATTTCTACTGCTTGCTACCAAGATCTATAATCCTGAGCAAGATTGCATCCCACAGCTATTCTATCTGGAAGGGCTAGGGGAACATAGAGGTATTGTCTTGTGGCTGGCCACGTGGGGGGATGGCTGTCTTCACACTCTCCATCCTCTAGCAAGTGGCGCACAGAGATAGGTTACTGTGATGCGGAGACACTGAAAGCCTGTGCTGTTATAAAAGTATATTTCTCACACTCAGTGTCAGGTTCATTTTGAGGGATATAAACACATCTTTTATTATTAAATTAGAGATAGACATTTCCTAGAACTGGAAGGGACCTCAGGAGGTCATCTAGTCCAGTCCCCTGCCCTCTTGGCAGGACCAAGCACCATCCCTGACATCTATTTGCCTCAATCCCTACATGGCCTTCTCAAGGATTGAGCTCACAATTCTAGGTTTAGCAGGCCAGTGCTCAAACCACTGAGCTATCCCTCCCCCCACATTTGATTTGGATGGATTCATGTTTATGACCAAATCATTTATGCAATCCCAGTAACACTATGGGATAATCTTATCAAATGATGGTGAGACATCTTAAAACAAAGAAACAAACAAACAAACAAACAAAAAAAAAAGCCAACCACATCCCCAACCCATCTTTCCCCTATTCTATCTACCCTTTTTCTAAACACCATTTTTGTACAATTCATTGAATTCTGTACATTTGCAGCCAGAATTTTCAAACCCACAATTCGGTTCCTAATTCCATATTTATGCTGCTAAACATCAGAGGCTTGCAGCTCCCAAGGGGATTTTTGGGTGGCTAGCATTCTTCAAACCAAGGCTACTTTATTAAATTTAGGACCCTAACTTTAGACTTTACACTATTAAGCCATGCACTACATTGACTCTCCGCCCCCCCCCCCCCGCAACTGATATATTCTGCATAAATTTAAGTGACCTACCATGAATATTTTAACAAGTGAATCTATTTTCCTTGATAAGGAAATGTCTAGCAGTACAAAAAGATAATCTTAGACAGATGCTTAATAACTCAGGCAAGCATTTAACCTGTTTCTAGGTCAACTGCCAGAACAGTCCTGATGTGCTACCATCTCAAATAATAAGCATCAGCTTTTCTGCTCCTATTTTAAGACTCTCCCCCAACAATGAAATATTTTTTGTTGTTATTTTGCTCTCTGGTTGAAAAAGTGTCAAAACTGGATCCCTTATTCATGGAAACAGTCACATTTGCAAGACCTCTCATGCGTTAAGAAAGAACGATTTATTTAAAAATAGACTCCTGCAGGAAAAAGAAGTTCTACAAAAGTCCTACTGAGACAGAAGTCACGTGCTACACTAGGAAAAGTTACATTTGTTCTCCACATTGTCCCCAAAATACTTCAAGAATAATTGCATGGAAACTTTATACCATGGAGAGAGGATCAGTCTTTCTACCACCTCAGCTCTGACCTTCCCTGTGCATACTGTACTATGGAATATATTTGAAATTCACTGGCACCTACCAGCAGCTAAAAGGCATTGTACCGATCTCTTTCACATATTTTATTTTCCTTCCTCAGCCATCTCAGTGCTGTCTCCCATGCCGTGTCCGACACCTGAAATGTCTTCTCTGATCACTTACACCATGCTAACCTCTTCGCTGGGCTTCAAATTCACTTCTTTCGAAAAATTACTCTTTCCCACCTCCCTAAGACATTTCTCTTTCATTCACATACCCAGCTATCTTTGTGTGCCACACCCTAGGTTCCAATCTGAAAAAAATTCCATCATGTGACATGTTGACAACCCTGTGGGTTGTTAGTAGGTTGGAACCTTTAGACCAACACACGCCCCGGCACTTGCACTAATGGAGTAACTGATGCCAACTGCATGACATTCTCTATGTGGACCAGCACTAGAAGAGGAGGGGACACTTCCCTAATAGGTTCAAAGCTATTTGCTGACAGCAGAGAAATGGTGAGATTCAGGGATCTTGGAGGAGTGTGCCCCCTACCTTGCACAGACTCCTCTGGCCCCACCATTTCTACACTGTCCCTGTCCCATCCTGTCTTTTCCCCACCCCATCTGTTGTTCCCGTCCCATTCTCCTTGCCTCGCCTGTCCCAGTCTCCTCTCCTCAGGCTTCTCTTCCTAGTCCCAGTCTCCTTGGCCAGCCAGTCTCAGCATTCGCATTCAAGTCCCCTGTCCCAAGTGTCCCTCGACAGTGTCGCCCCCTCTCCAGATCCAGGCTCAATCTCATTGCCTCGTCTCATTGCTCCTTCTCTGACTGGGCTCTCCCCTTCTTGCTCCATTGGCTCCCAATTCTCGTATTCCTTCCCAGATTCCTCATTCAACCTCAGGCATGCCCCCCTCATTGGTTCACTTAATCCTTTTTAAAACAAAAAGCAGTCAAGTAGCACTTTAAAGACTAGCAAAATAGTTTATTAGGTGAGCTTTCATGGGACAGACCCACTTCTTCAGACCATAGCCAGACCAGTTCTGGCTATGGTCCGAAGAAGTGGGTCTGTCCCACGAAAGCTCACCTAATAAACTATTTTGCTAGTCTTTAAAGTGCTACTTGACTGCTTTTTGTTTTGATTGTGTATAGACTAGCACGGCTTCCTCTCTGTTATTAATCCTTTTTGTTAGCTAGCCAGCCCCAGGTCTCCCGGCTGCATCACAGCTCTGTCAGCTCTGTCCTCCCTCCCCCTGCTCCTTTCTACTCCCGCTCCTAGTCCCCATCTCCTTCTCCAGCCAGTCCCAGTCTCCCCTTCTCCTCACCCAACCTCAGTTCTCCCTCCCAGTTTCTCTTCTCACTCAAATCCCGTTACCATCACATTCCATGTTTCAACCTCCCTGACTTCCCTCCCCACTGGTTCGTTTTCATTCTTTCCGCTTGTGTCTAAGGCCACTCTCTCATCCCGTCTGCCAAGGCACCAGCAGCGATGGGGTTTTTGAGTGCACCAAAGAGATGGGCTGCTTGCTCTCAATTTCATTGCCTAGCCCCACCATGACCTTGAAGGGTGACTACAGCTGGGTTTATTCCTTCAGCCTTGGGCTGGGCTGGATTCTGTTGCTGTGTAAAAATTGCACACGTACAGTCTGGTCACATGCATGATCTCTGAGATGATGCAACATGTTCTGTATGAATGGAATCCTACGAAATTTTAGCTGTTTAGCGCTAAGAGGTTTCTACTGAGCATATGCAAACTTTGATCCTTTCAAGGGTTATTATTAAGTCAAATTTGGGCATGTTCTCACAGGGGTGGGCAAAGTTGCTTCTTGCCAAATTTCCAGTCCCTGCTCCAAAGCAAAAGGGTTCTACCTATGCTGAAAGAAAAGGTCAGAAGACTTTTTTTTTTTTTATAACGGGAAAACAGCTGAACCATTTGTGCTGAAATTTTCTAAATAATTCAGCCTCAGGCAGATTTCTGGCACGTGAAGTTTCATCCTAAATGACTGACATTTGGCAAAGTAGTAGGCAACTGAAAACAAAGTCTTAAAACTAAAACCAAGGTCTTAAAATAGGAAGTGCTGGGCAGTCTTGACAAGCAGAGCTGCGACCAGGCCCAGCTATAAAATCAGGAACATATACAAAGTGCAACATGTGATACGTGAAAAACTTCCATCTTTATTCTGTGTACATGTGATACAAGACAACCTCCCTCCTTTCCTGTGCCAAATGTAATACCTCCCTGCGTCCTGGCAACGTCCCAGATTCTGCAAGCACTTTATGTATCTCTGTAGCTTTGCTGACCTCCATAGTCCCATTGAAGTTAACGGGATTACTCACATGCATAAAATTATCCACTTGCACTCTTCGCAGTCTTGGGGCAGGACAATACCTAATCTCTCTATACACCACATCCATGTTCACCACTGTTTGGCAGTATGTAGACATGTCAGATGGTAACTCTTACAGGTTAGACATGTACACCACCAGTTCTGACAGGAAAGAAGATTCACGTTTTTTTTTTTTCCTTTAAATGAATGGCAGGATTAACTAGGTGGGTCCTGAATGCATGCAATTTGTGTCTGGAAATGCCACCTTGGAAACAAGGCACAGTTGATCTATTTAGCAGGCTGCCAGACTGCCAATATGATTCATCACTAAGTACCTGTACTATATAATTTATTTCCAGCTCAGGCTCATGTAGAAGTTGATGTGTCATGTCCTGACATTTCATTGATAGCTTTGTCAAGGAGAATTTCGGTATATTATATATGTACAGGCACGCTTACCACAAACCCCATGGAGAGAAACAAATAGATGTTATGGAAATCAGACCACTTTAATACACAATTCTGCAAGTACCTAAGAAATCTGAGGGATGGGGATCTGAGAGCCCCAGAGGGAGGGTCTTCTCAAACTGTGAGTGAGTCATAAGAAGCAGCTGCTAAATTGTACCCACAAGCTGGGGAGCTGGAAGCAGTCTCATGAATCAGAGTATCCTGCAGGACAAAAAGCAGGAAAAGGTAGGAGCATCTTAAGTTGCAATCTTCCCCTCTCTTTTTCTGTTACCCCCCCGTGACCCCTTCCACACTCTTATCAGCTGTACTGTAGCTCCTCGACTCTCTTCCCCTCCTCCACGTCAGCTCTTACAGTGGGTACACCTTCAGCTACACAGCCTCCTGGGGAGGCAATGCCCCAGAGCTGAGTCAGCAGGAGGGGATAGCCACCCAGCAGAAACAACAAGAAGTCTTCTGGCACCTTATAGAGTAACAGATATTTTGGAGTATAAGCTTTTGTGGGCACAGACCTACTTCATCAGATGCATATAGTGGAGATTCCAGAGGTAGGCCTAATTATACAGGCTCGTGAAAAGGAGGGAGTCCAAATCAAGAAGGCCAGAGCTGACGAAGTCAGTTCAGTCAGGGAGGGTGTGGCCCACTTCCAGCAGCTGATGTGGAGGTGTGAACACCAAGAGAGGAGAAACTGCTTTTGTAGCTCACCAGCCACTCCCATTCTCTGTTCAGTCCTTGATTGATGGTGGCAAATTTGCTAATGAATGCCAGTTCTGCAGTTTCTTTTTGGAGCCTGTTTTTGAAATTTTTTTTGATGCAGGTTGGCTACTTTTAAAGCTGCTACTGAGTGTCCAGGAAGATTGAAATGTTCTCCTACAGGTTTTTGTATGTTACCGCTACTGACATCTGATTGGCTTCCATCCAGCAGATGCTCCATCGCCATCAGATGTGGCAGCTGGGCCCAGTCCCCAACCCAGAAAGCGCCTGCAGCAACAGCCAAGCCGCAGAACCCTACCCAGCCACAAGAACTAGCCATGAAGCCCACTGTCCTAGACCATTGCTCAGACCATGTCACCCTTCTCTTTGAAACCCTCTCCACAGGTTCCCTCCTTTCTGTTTCATCAAACACACTGACCCTACCTATCCTTTCTAATTCTGTCAAGAGGTCAAGGACTGCCTGTACTGACCAAGATGCCAGCCTCCACTGCTTGCTTAAATATTGAGCTAACACGTTTTGCTTTCTCCCAGGCTGCTTCTCACACTGGGGAGGAACTCCTCATGAATACCCCCTACAACTCTACCTCGTTAACCTCCTAAGCACTCTCCTTTGACAGATTGCCCACAACCATCTTGACAATAATTACGTCAGTAGTGTGCTTGCAACACTTCCTATTGTGCTGACGAATATAGTCTCACCATTTCCTAGCATTCCCTTGTCAGTCTGTCTATATAACTATCATCTCATGTCTTGTGCTTAGATTGTAAGCTCTTCTGGGGCAGGGACCATCTTTTTGTTCTGTGTGTCCTGGCCCATCAGTAGTGCTTGTAGGGGTCATGGCAATGCAATAATAAACAGTCTGTGATACAGTGATAAATGATTGATACAAAGTGCAGGGATTTCTTCAATAATCAAGTGAAGAAATAAGTACGTCTATGCAGAAAGGGGGTAAAAATCTTTAACTGTGATATACATTACTTTCAAAAAATTAGCGATAGCAACAGTAAAATAAAGATAGTGATTAATATACACATTCCCATATGTACTATTACTGTGTCACACTAACACATTTACCCAGCTTTGCTCAGCTCTTCAATTGAATTTTGCTTGGGCAATTTTGCCCCCGCTCCTTCACAGCGACGAAGGCGAACAGCCAGTGTCACCCTTGTATGAATTAGTGGAGGGGGAGCTCCAGCTCCCCACCCTTCCTAAAAGGCACATGGCAGGTGGGAGGCTCAGGGCTGGGGCAGTCCCAGATGGAGGGGGATGCACCCTCCGCCAGAACCTGTCACCTACCTGGTGACTGTCTTTTTTTTGGAAGGTTTTATGCAATGCAATTCCATTCCAAGCACATCCCAATTTCCTCACCCAACCAAACCCTTATGGTGCTCGAAGTTTAGATAAGAGGAAGCTATATACTGAAAATGGTGGTCCTAGCTCTTACCATTTAGGAGGAGTTATTGAAGAAACTAACGAACTCTCCAAATATATATAGTAGATAATCTACAGTCTACTGGTAGAGTATTACAGAAAAGATATTTTTAACCAAAAGTATAAGGTCCCCAACAATTTAACATGCATATCCCACTGTTAGAAAGATGAATGCCAACTTATTTTCTCCACGCAGAAGAGGAGAAGATTCCTGACAAAACAAGTTTACAGTCTTCTTCAGACACAGCATACACTGGGTATTGAGTTTGAGGTGGCAAAGGAAACTTAACTGCATTTTTAAAGGAGGTGTTGGAAGAATGGGAGAAGTGCCACTGGGAACGCAGGTAGATGGACACGAAGCACAGAGCTAATATGGAAGAGAGCGTAAAGAGGAGACAAAAGGAAGGATGCAAAGAAGGGTGGTTAGAGAGGAAAGCTTGTGTAAGCAATGGTAAAGGAGTGAAAATGTGATGCATCTGTGAAAATCAGATGGAAATGTCTCCTGAAATACATTCCAGCTATGGATCAGAGGTTTCCCCCGCCCCGCCACCCAGAAAGAGGGTCACCACTAGAAAGAGACTACAGGAATTATCTAACTACATGTTATAGCTCATGTATAGCGAGAAGTAATTTTCATCATGTGAGTTTTAATATTGCTGTCAAAAGCAAAAACAAAGAGCCCTTTTTGTTTAATCACCGTGCACTGATATTCCCCAACCCCCAGAAAATAAATAGCTTGTTTTGATGGCAACTTCTATACATGCTTAAACTAGAATGACAGCAGGAGCTGTTGTTAAATCAGGTCACATATGCTTCTCCGAAAAATGTGCCTGTGATTTTCAAATCTACCTCAGTGGATATATTTTCCTGTATAAACTCTTAAGAGCTAAGGTCACAAGCACAATATTACCCAGAAAAATAACATACTGGTTTTTCAAGAGCGAGTACAAAGAAAGTCTCACGCACAAACATAAGGGAAGCATTTGTGGATCATGGGATTTAATATGGTAGTAGGTATGAGCAGAAAATATTACTATTAACCATGGGTGGTGGCGGTGATCTGGAGTTAAGCAAACAGAATGGTAAGAAAAAAAATAACTTAAGAAATTATATATATGTTGTCTGAAATGTGGTGTGAGTGTCTTTTCATTCCCATGTGCCATATCCCGTATCACTGAAGGGAAAATAAGGTAATTCTAATACATTTTAACTTGGGGCAAATATTGCCCCTTTCTCTGCTGT
This sequence comes from Carettochelys insculpta, assembly GCF_033958435.1. NCBI lineage: Eukaryota > Metazoa > Chordata > Testudines > Carettochelyidae > Carettochelys > Carettochelys insculpta. The sequence goes on along the minus strand of NC_134140.1, from coordinate 89,239,003 downwards.
GTACAGGGCCTCATGTGCAATGGGACTGATGAGGTCCTGCTGCACAGCTTGCAGAAAAATGGATGCAATGCTAGGGATAAGGAACTCCTGCCAGGTGTGAAGCTGATAGCCATGGTAGCACCCTGAGCAGCTGGGCAGATTCACAGATTCACCAGCTATTTGTTATCCATGCAGTGCATATAGTTCAGTGAGAAATTTACTGACGCCTGAAAGCTGTACTAACAGCTGTGCTGCTGAGCTGTGACCTCCTTTTCTTCTCGCCTCTGCCGTAATAACCATCACACAACCCTCTGTGAGCTCTGGGCTGATGGACAAGATTACCCCTGGATGCAGAACACATACATGATTCACCCATTTGACAATTTTTACTCTTTCTTTAAGGAAAAAAAAAAATAAAAAGAGTCACTCATTAAATGTGCGTAACCTATTATACAATAGGCAGACATGAAGAAAAAAAAAGAAAGAAATGAGAGTCAGTTGACTAAAACACAGTATTTAGACTAAAGGTCAAGTGTCACAAGTCCACAGAAACAAAAATAATATAACAAAAAACTTAATGGTGTAAGAAACCCTGCCCCCTAAATGAACAATAGTCAACCTAAGAAGGAAAATTATTTCAGCCATCAGTATGTGCCTTAGCAATGAACGAAAATGGTTATAACTATCAGATCTTTCAAGTCCTGTATGCTTTAATGGGTATAAAATTAAGAGAGTACAGAAATTACTTTGCAAATCTAGACTATATTTCATAAAGAGTGATCATTTAATTTTTTTTCCTATCGCATTAACATACTTTTCTTTTAAAGGCTTTAGGATGATTCAATAAAATGGTTACTATACGTAAAGGAAACTGCAGTTTGAAAATTATAAATGCTGGGCTTCTTATGTACTGTTTCAAAGCTTATAATTCTTTCTCTGCATGTGCATCGCTCACCCACTCACACCTGTAAATGCAGTCTTGGATCATGATTGCAGACTGAAAGTGAAAGAACTCCAGACCTCCACATCTAAAGCTAGCAAAACTGCCTCTATTGTTCATTTCTCATTAGTCATCACTGAAATTGATATGCCACCAGGCAGCACTGAAAGTACAGTAAACACATCCCTTTGATAAGTTACATGAAATTGGTCTGTCATTGTAATATTTTTCATTTTTGCCAGGTTACATACAACTTTTTTTAAACAAAGGAAAATGCAACTATATTTCAGAAGCAGCTTGGAAGTGGAACAAAATTTTTAAGCACCTTATCTTCAGGATAAAAATATGGCTATCTGCTAGCAACTGAAATCATCTGCTCTTTGTATCCAGTTTAGAGAAAAAAACAACTTAAGGCCTAAATCTTGTTTTGAGGTCATAAGAGGGACTGAAATGGTGCACAGGCTTTGTGTTGGCCTTCTGAACAAGGTGAATTTTACTGTAAGGTTCGTGTTTAAGTCTTTTCAGATTTGAACACCTCTCCTAACAATAGAGGTAGATTGCATAGAGTTACTCAAACTCACTTTAAGGTTTCTATTTTTTTTTTTCATTTTGTTTTGTACGAGGGATGGTGGCAAGGGAGTGCAGTAGATTAAGCTGCGGCCAACACAGAGACCAGTGGGTTTGACTTTATACTGGCAGCTGTGGTCTATCCATGAGTCTGGCACATTGTACAAGCAGGACTGAGGAGCAGCAGGAAGAGGAAAGTAAATCAACACAGCTGGCATTACCTTTTCTTTTCAAGTATGTACATTTATTAGTGAACTGTGGAACTACAGTATATGTAACAAAGACCAAAGAACACACAACATCACACAAAGTCCCTGGTAAAAGGGCATTTAGTGATCCTGAAGAACTATAAAGTTTAGGCTTCCCAGGCCACAGGACTAAAAGACTTAATCCACGTGGCAGCAGTTGTTTTTATTAGCACCAAGCTTCCTTTCATTAGGCCGGCAAAAGAGGCTGTAACAGAACCTTTAGTTTTGGACAAAATAAAGCATATTAAATGTTCTCTGGGACTTCTTTGGGAGCTTTTACTGCCTTGGAAAAGGCATGTGGAAATGTTTCTGGATTTAAGCAAAACACTGAGTTAACTTTATATAGGAAAAACATGCAATTCAAGTAACTATGTCCAGATAAAACTGGAAATAGAAGCTAGCCAAGAGTAGAATAATGTCTAAGTGGATCAGAATTCAAGATTTTATCCTCTCTTGCAGCAGTACTAATGTAAGTCGACTAAATTCTATCAAATTTGAGTATGCGCAGCCAGATACATTATGCCTGGTTATTAAACAACAGCATAGTAAAACACCTCCTTTAAATCACGCAGATTCTCTTCCACGTTTTCTCCCAATCAAACCTTTTAAATCATTTAACGTATATCTCTTTTTAAACGGGATATGTTCCTTAATAATGCTGAAGTATTCCAATAAATTGTGATTTTACTGTTTTAAAAAAAGTCTTTGGCCTTTTAGACAATGTTTCTGGAATCAAAAGCATATTTAAACATTGTGTTTGCAAAGCTGAAATACAGAAAGAAAAATAAAACCAAACTTTGTTATTTGACCTGAAAATTAAACATTATTTTTAACTAATTCAACTTAAGTTTTTTTTAAGCAATTAACAAATATAATAAGTGATTGAACTTGACTTGACCTGGTGAAATGTCAGACCAGGCTCCTTGTTTTGCTATCTTTAAATAAGGCTTTTTTCCTTATTTAATAAGCTCCTTTCACTTTCTTTCTCTTCTATTATCATGAATAATACAATGAAAGAACAAAAAATTAATTTGCCTGCTCTTAAAGTGCTGAGGCGATATGACAATTACAAAACTGAAGGGAGGATGTGATGACAAAAAGCAGTAGAGCTAGCACAGTGGAGATAGTTTCACTCTCACTTCTAGGTCACTAATCCAAACCCAACCCAGCTGTGATGGAAAGTTGTGATGGGTTGCAACTGCTTTGGAGGATAGGGTCATAATTCAAAATGATCTGGACAAATTGCAGAAATGGTCTGAGATAAACAGGATGAATTTTAATAAAGACAAATGCAAAGTGCTCCACTTAGGAGGGAACAATCAGTTTCACACATACAGAATGGGAAGTGACTGTCTAGGAAGGAGTGCGGCAGAAAGGGATCTAGGGGTTATAGCAGATAACAAGCTAAATACGATTCAACAGTGTGATGCTGTTGCTATGTTGTGAGCAAGACACGAGGAGTCATTCTTCTGCTCTGCTCTGTGCGGGTTAGGTGTCAGTTGGAGGACTGTGTCCAGTTCTGGGCACTGCATTTCAAGAAAGATGTGGAGAAATTGGAGAGGGTCCAAAAAAGAGCAACAAGAATGATCAAAGGTCTAGAGAACATGACCTATGAAGAAGGGCTGAAAGAATTGGGCTTATTTAGTTTGGAAAAGAGAAGAATGAAGGGCGACATGATAGTTTTCAGGTATCTAAAAGGGTGTCATAAGGAAAAGGGAGAAAACTTGTTCTTCTTGGCCTCTGAGGATAGAACAAGAAGCAATGGGCTTAAACTGCAGCAAGGGAGGTTTAAGTTGGACATTAGGAAAAAGTTCCTAATGGTCAGGGTGGTCACACACTGGAATAACTTGCCTAGGGAGGCTGTGGAATCTCCATTTCTGGAGATGTTTAAGAACAGGTTAGATAAATGTCTGTCGGGGTGGTCTACACACTACTTGGTCCTGCCATGAGGGCAGGGGGCTGGACTCGACTTCTCGAGGTCCCTTCCAGTCCTAGTGTTCTATGAAAGCTGTCACCACTTGGCAATTTTTTGGCAGCCTACTTAAAATGTGTCCCCTCTCAGTCCTGTCTCTAGTGGACAAACTTTCACATAACAAATAAATCCATTAGACTTGGCACTGACAGGCACCCTGGTTGTAAGATTAATTAGAAAAGCTGAAGGTCAAGGCACTGAAGGACTGCTGTGCTTGCATAGAATCTTTTATGAAGTCAAGAATGTTCATCCGCAAGGGGTGGAATTACCCCTGTACAGACCAGCAAAAGGTGTATGCATGATATAAGTCCTCAAAATATGGGATTAGTGGGACATAGGCCTTGTAGATTAACACAATTCACAGCCATAGTGAACAAGGAGATTTTACGGACTTTTGACTCTATGAGGAGACCAGTTTAAGATCATGTTTCAGACTTATTGGACAGGCAAAATGGGGAAGAGACTATGTTATTTTTATTCCATTGACAGAGAATTTCAGTATGCAGGCTTTTTTAATAGGGAGTATAACAAAAGTATAACAAAAACAAGCAAAACCTCTGTAACGGAGAACAAAATGTAAGGATATGAGAATATTCCTAGAAAATTAGATCATCTGGTCATTCAAGATGTGCCATTAACATTTCTACCTTGCTGCTATGTTGCATCCAAAGCTTCTAACTGAAGCAGCCTCATCAAGTCTATGCCAGTGTTACTAACCATGTTACACCAAGACAAAAACTCATTTTTGAACACTGGTTATTAGAATTGAAAAGCTTCTGCCTGTATTACATTCATTTTAATGCATCTTTAGTTATTGACACTTCCACCATCCCCCAAGATTTTAAAGAAATACTTCTGCTGCCAATTTATTTTATAGTGCTTTTTTAAATTCTGAGTCATCACACATGTTCTTTGGGATCAAAGAATGAAAGTGAAGGGAAGCGAAGACAGCTTTGTTATTTTATCTTTCAATGAGCTGACAACCAGGAATGTGAAACCTCTAAATAAATGCTGACACCTTAGCACCCCCATTTTAAAATCCGTGTTCATATTTTCCTAATTAACACTGCCTTAAAACTAGTATAGCCATTTTTAAAATATAAAATAAAAAACACTTAAAACATTTTAGTTGAGCTCCAATGACCTACAAAAAGCTCTGTTTTTAAACTGAACATTTTCATATGGCAAAAGAATGCCTTTGAGGATCTGCAAAAGATTAAAAAGTTAAAATATGGCCCAATTATTTCATTTAGAAATACGAACTTTCTGAATCAGAATACATATCCTTTACATGCACAGAATTCCTCAGGGAAGGCAGCCTTGCATGCAAGCATTAGTCTGACACTTACTAATGAGACAAACCGCAGTGTTTATGAGCCACATCTATTTAGCATGATAGAGAAAGAAAAAGAATTCCTTCAAATAACCCAAAAGCTTCCAGCTACTGAGTGGGAAAGTGCAGTAAGAAGTGGTAGTCCAGACTGACCAGTCCAAAAGATTATCTTTCCCTCACTGCTTTTCCTGGCAGCTTTCCTTTGAAATGTGTTCTCAGAGTGGAAAGGGTTATCAACTGTGGGCTGGACTTGACTTCCAGCCCTCGGATTCCATGATTCTATCAACTGAACAGGTGGGAGAGCAGGCATCAGAAATTCTAGAACACGATTGCTTTTAGGGTCATGTTTTCTAAAAAATCTTATGGCAAGAATTTTGCAGCCCGAATAGTTCGTAGCTCTTCACATATTAGAATGACAATTTAAAGGTACCACTGATATTTTGGAACAGACTTACAGACCTACACTTAGGACCCTGAGTGTCTCTTCAAACAAAAGGGACACAATGGTTAACAAACTTAGCTCCTAAGTAAATACCTCAGCCTCCTTAAATCCCGTATGACATGCAGACAGGACATAATGCACCTCAAGTATCACCTTATATGTCTGATCTATTACTTTGACTACTGCACCGGAATGTGGCTCTTCCAAAAATGCTGCCTAATTTCACAACTGCATTAGGAATCAGCCAGGGAAGATTTTTTTTTTTTAAATTTTTAAATATACTTTGTATTTTTGTCCTTGAAACAATGCAATCTAAGAAACATGGAGATTTCATGTGGAGAAACCATGTTCATCATCAGCTGATGTGCTCTCCTCACCTCTCTAGTAAGCTTCAGAATATTTTGGTATGCAGGCACTGACACTTGGCTTTGCTGGTGAGTGCTTTTGAAGAGTTGGGTACACGTTTGGAGGTTGGCGGGGGCGGAACTCTGCCAATTTTGGGTGGAGGCCATTTTCAGCATTTTTATGTTTCTTTCACAATCTAGTTCCTGAATGTGTCTATCACTGAGACGTTAGTTTATCAAAATAATAAGGAACGACAATTATGTTATCATTAATTACAATACATTAAAATTATTGAAGTCACCCACAAGCTGTCTTCACTAGCATCCCAGTGTAAAGACATTACATTTCACGGTAGCTTTCTGGATGAAACTGTCAGTAACATGGGTGGTTAATGGGTACTCAGTACTGGAGCTCATGCGCAGAAGGGATCCAATTCTCCTTCGCTCTGCCCTGAAGCCCCACTTCTATTCTGTCTCTTCTCCTTGGGGCCACACTTGCCACTTGCTCATCTCTGCTTCTACCCACTTCTCCTACTTGCTTCATCCCTGTGAGGGCAGCTTGCGGGGAGTTGGGGGAAGTCACTGAGCAGGGGCAGGGCTTTGGGGCACAGCCATGGTCCAGGGATGTCAGGGCTTACAAAAAATTAATGCAAAGTACCCCTATTTTTTAGTGTGTGCTTCAGCCTCAGAGCACCCACAGAGTCATCACTCATGTACCTTATTCTGCATCTTTTACATACTCGCGCTCTGCTTGCAAACTTTTCTTCATTGTCCTGCAGCACCAAGCTAATCAAAATGTAACAAATACAAGAAAAATGCTTTTTCCACATAGGTTTCCAGATATGTAGCAGCAAGGACAGAAATGTGTCATAAAATACGGTCTCATCATTCTTACAGCAGGATGCATGCTCTTGCCCCCTCTCCAAACAGAAGTCCCTCAGACAGACTAATTCATGCAAGCTGAAACTAGCAAATTCTGACAATAGTACAAGAAAATCTGAACTCACAAGCCCAAAATAACCTGGAAAGAGCTCTTCTAAGTACACTGTGACAAACACAATGAACGCAGGTGTATATGGAGATTACTTTCATTAGCTTTCTGAAATTTTATCTGTTCAGTTAGTGCGAAGCCTTGAAATCATGAAAACTTCAAAGACCATTATACCAAGGTGGGCTAGATGATAGGATCCTATGGAATATTCACAGGACTTTATATGAATACAAGGCATGTATATTTGTGTGTTCCTAGTGCATAGGCCGGGGGTGGGGGACTTTTTGTGGAATCTGAATTCACAGTAGGGTGTGATTAATTGCAAAACCCCATGTTTGGCTATGCAGCTATCTAGTCCTTTTAAGTTATGGACTAAATGGGGCAAGAGAAAGGGGACAGTGGTGGCTTTTATTCACTTTTAGGAGGCCAAGAGATAAATGCTATTGGGGACAAAGGCTGACTTTAAGCAGACAATTTCTAGGGTCTTGTTTTTCTTTCAACAAATGGATACAGCCTGTTGTCCCAGGAGTTCCCCATTATGCTGAAAGGTTGAGAAGACTGAAACTTGTCAGGGTCCCCGCAGAGCTGATGGGTGACTTCTGTTAGGTTTAGTAGGCATTTAAAGTTTTATATGGTTTCTCTGTATGATTCTGACCTTAAATAAACTCTGCTCTGAAAGAGCTGAATGGTTCCTGGTAAATCACTGCCCTTGTCTTTGGAGGGAAACTAAAGTGCAGGGAGCTGAATGTCTGTCACATCTGCACAGGGAGACTCACAAGGGGACTGCAGTGTAAAATACCTGTTTAGAAAGGGGTGGATGAGTGTCTCTGCCCGGAGAGGTGGCAGTTAAGAATTAGCTCCATCGCACAGCTATTAAGGTATAGGTAAATGCCCGCAGACTAGAGGTCTGTTTAATTGCTGCGTAGCTAGTGTCACTGAGGTTTTACCCAGGCTTGTTGTCCATGAGAAAATATCTACCATTTTTAGAATGGTTACCAACCTGAGAATGCCGAGAGAAATCTCTCACTTTCGGATCAATGCATCTAGCAAAATTTCCTGTAAATGGAACTTGTTTTGCCTTCGGTGAGCCTGTTGCTGTCTGCATTAGGCCTCTCGTCCCCATTGTCTGGTAAAATTTATTTGCATGTTGCATCTCATAAACAACATTTCTCAGGGAAGGCTGCATCTAGTGCTAGGCGTACATACCAGACCTAGAACACTGGGGCCCATGATGTTTCATGGGCACTTAGTGATTAAGGAGCATGCCAAAGGTCTCTTTTATTGTGCCCAGTCACAAATGACTGTGCAAAATAAGAGCTTCATAGAACGCCACCTTAACACCTAAGATATGAATTTAAACCAATTGCCAGTTCTCCGTCACCTTCTTCCTTGGTATTCCAGCCCCAGTATTTTCTCCCACACAGATAGGTCAACAAGCTAAGGATTTGCCATGAGATTCAGAAGAGGTAGACAGGTCTCACAGAGGTGGTTGAGCCCTTCTGTGCAGGAAAAAAGAGTTCCCGGCACTAAGGGACCACTCCGTGCCTGGAGCTGAAAGGCCTCATCCATGCCATTGCTGTAGGTTTTCCCTCATGTCACTAGAGATGGCAGATTTATCTGCCAAATATTTGTCTCAATCTTTTGAATTTGTCTACTTTGTGCATTTGATAGCATTTTTTGTACAGTCAGTTTTACTGTTTGACATATAGAGACAGCTTGTGCTTTGAGGGGGTAACACAAACCAAGACAAAAAGAAAAAAAACATTTTAAAGTAGGAAAATGTCCTTGTGAAACCACAAATATGAGCAGAAGGGCAAGGGCCAATGTAGTAAGAAAATACTTACACTCAACTTATGGGACTGGTGAATTCATGCTGGTGGTGTTCCTGTAAGTAAGTCATCAGCCTTGCAGATAAGCAGTGGCACAAGCGAAAATTTTATACAATTAGTGCTCATCAACTCAAGTGTACATTTTAGTTTGCACTAGCATAATCACACAGGGAAGAATGGCATGGATCCTGGTGCTACATGATAAAAGTTCCCTCGTATGTTCCTTAGTATTGATTGCAAAAAGACTACATCAGTGCACACATGGGAACTTTTAAGCATGTAGAAGAGGGGTCCACCACACCAGACACTCTGCGGCGTACTGCTGTGGATCAGGAATTAATATTTCACCTGGGGTGTGCTAATACACTGTATAGACAATTCCTCAAAATAAAAAATCCAGGAACTCGGACCACTGTAATTTTCAGTGCCTGCTAATTGTCTAGCTAAGCATCACTTTAGAGTTTTAACAAGGCTTTAACACACATCACATCTAAGGCACTTGGTACTTAAACCTGTCACGTTTTGAGTAAATGAATTCTATGAGTAGTCCATCTCCAGGACACAATTTGTTTGTCATTTAGATGCTTTCACCATAAGCTTTTGCAGTTTTCAGATGCTTTTTCCTCCTAACTTCAAAACAAAGTACTCACAACACAGATGAACGGCCAAACGATTACGAGTCACCAGGTGATAAAATTCTTATGATAGCTCTTCATTTTTTTTCAGCAGCCAATTAACAGTATATCTTCCCAACAGACTTTTAAAAAATGCACAGATCAAAATCTTTCTAAGAGTTTTTATTTTAATAAAGAAACTACCCAACTAGTGTGACAAAGCTCTGACAATCTATATCTTTAGAGCTGATCCGCAACCCAGAAAAACCCAGGAAAAGAAATGTTCTCCCAAACCCATCAGGTAGACTTCACATTTGAACAGAAGATGACATTGGTTACCTGAATATTCTTGGTGCAAAACAGTGATCTGGCAACACCAGAACAGTTTGACAATGTGTTGGTTCCACCAAATTCTTCCGTAAAAAATTTCTGAAATTGGAATGTTTAATTTTGACATTTTTAAAATGGAATTTTGGTGTGCAATAACTTTGAGAAATTTCCTTTAATCCTATTAAAATACATCAAAGGAGAGGTGGTGGAATCTCTATCCTTAGAAGTTTCTAAGTCCTGGCTTGACAAATTTCTGGCTGGGATGATTGAGTCAGGGTTGATCCTGAGTCATGCAGGGGGCTGAACTAGATTACCTCCTGAGGTCCCTTCCAGCAAATAGGATTCTATGATTTTATGAAAATCTTTTACAATGGTTGAATTTGAACAACGTTTTGTTGAGAAGCAACTATTTTGTTTGACTTGTAGCTGTTTTTCTTCTACTTTTTTGGAATTGCCAAAACCCAGCAAACACATTATTCACACAGCTGCGCCTCACAGCTTCAGGTCCACATAAAATGTAAGAATCTCCCAGGCTATCCATTTGTCTCCAGGCTGAGCACAGTGGTTACTGCAGCTCAGGACCTTCTCTCTCTCTGGAGTTGCCTGGGGAGTTTCTAGACTGCAGAGTTTTGTGCATGTGTGTGCATGGGGTAAATCTAGTGGGCCTCATGCAGCATGCAAATCATTTTCTTAAACTGATAGTCAGTGCATGTGGCTCTTTGGGGATTGTACAGCTTGAAAGAGCAGAAGTATTTATAGTTCTCACCAAGAAATAAAATATGAACAGAGAATGAAGCCTGTAAATGCACACAAACTGTTACCAAAAATAGCAAACACCATGTGAACTGGGAAGTGTCCATATGATCAAGGGTGAAACAAAAGTGTATGAATGCTTTACTTTTCTCCAAATGCCAGATTTATATCAAGGACTTTTTAAAATATACACTCTAGCTGCTTTTTCTGTAAGAGAACTATAGTGTTTTTTAACTTAGATACTTAATGCTGATTAGCTGTCGCTCAGACGTTGGTGAATGGAGGTGGGAAGGAGCCTTCACTCTATGTAAAGCCCGAGAACACTGCAATTTCTGTGCTTGTGGAAATGGAAGGATCTGAGGCTCAGAGGAGAAGATTGCTCCACAGGAGTGAAAGAGAGAAGGAGAAATTGCCTTGAATCCTGTTTCTATTGATCCAAACAGTTGGCAGTCTCTAGGAAAGGAGCTGGCCACCATTCAAAGGGACATTGCCATGGGTACATTGCTTATGTGCACAACCAGGCAAAACTTGCCGCAGCTCCCCCACAGGCAGGTTAGCTCAGCATCACCTCTTATTCAAGGCAGTGGCCAAATGCCATGATCTAACCCCTGTGGTAACATTCACATTTGCATGGAATGGATCCTGCTCTCAAGGTGCTAGGACATTTCAGCTATGTCTACATCGCAGAGTTTTTCAGAAATAACTTCTTTGAATTGTCTAGTTTCTAAATAAAGTATTTCTGAAAAGAGTGTTCACGCTGCAAGAGCATCTCAAAATTGAGAGTGTCCACACTAGAGAGCCCAATTTTGAAATAACAGCAATGATGGGATGCCTCTCTGAAGCCAATTAAGTATTAATTACTTCTGCTTAGTACAGGAGTGAGCAAAGAGGGGCCTGTAATTTCCTAAGGGGGGCAGAGCACAATCGGCAGCTGAGTCTCAGGCTCATCCACCTCATTTAAAATGTTGAAATAGGTTACTGTTTTTATGTCTGTGTATTCAAAATTATAAATCAATTAATAAAGTTTTTATGTTCTCCATACTTATTTTCTTACACATGCTGAAAGGGTTTTTTTTCCCCCACCTGAACATAAAACTGAAATTTCTGTCAGTTTGGATTCCATTAGACAGGTGGTGGGTGGGGCTGCTAATAGCAGGGATGAAAAGTAGGGTCTGATGCAAAAAGTTTGCCCACCCCTGGCTTAGTACACACTGATTCCATTTTGAAACTGAAAGCAGGGAGGCGGGGGGAAATCGATGAAAGTTGTTAGTTTTGGTGGACTTACTATGTCGAGTGAAATGCCCTCTTATAAAAGAACAACAAACTTTGGATGTGGATGCAAGGGCTTTTCTTCTGGAAAAGAGGAGGTTTTCAACCATCCAACCACCTAATCCAGCGAAGACAAGCCCGAATGATAGCACTTGACGTAGAATAGCTCACTATTCAGAAGCAATGCAGTGCAACCATCACTATACGTGAGGCAATGGGAAAAGAGATTTGACACTTTGGAGATGTTAAGATTAAGAGGGCCACTGATTCTTGAAATAAAAAGTCCATTGCTGAGCTGAATATAAAACTAAAATTCTCCTTAATTTTAAAATGCTGATATCAATTTGAGATATGCAGGGACTGAAAAAGGAAATAAAGGAATTTAACATACACATCCTATTATTAACACCACCTAATAAATATTTCAGTGGATACAGCATTTCATCCCACGTATGTAGTACTATGAAAGTGTCCTTCCCCTAGGCCCACTTTCAGAAGTCCCTCCCTTTGGATCCTGTTTGGGAACAAATACACCCCCCATACAAGAACAGAAAGAATAACCTACAGCACCATGGGATAAGCACAACAATCCACAGAAACAGCAACAGTGGCAGCCAGTGCAGCGTCTGGATGCTGTGTACTCCACAGACGTTGCATGGCTGCTGCAGCTCCCACAGGTTCAAGCACAAGAAAAAGCCAGGCAAATCTCCAGTGCAGACTAAGCCCAGAAGCACTTGTCTGTCATTAGCAGAGCATAAAGGAGCAGAGGAGGGGGAAAAAGGGGAAAAAAAATCAAATACCTCTGCAAACATTCCTAGCAGCAGCCAGAGCCATCATTTGTAAAATCACAGACAAAATGAGTTTACATTGGGAGTCTGAGAGGAACCTCTGAGGATCTAGAACATTGACCACACCGGAACTATTCAATATAATTACTACAGTGCTCTGTCGACAGAAATCACTGTTGGAAGAGATTTCCCAACAAAACTTCTGTTGACAGAGTGTATCCACACACAAGAGCCAATTGGAAGAGCGCTCTGCTCTGTTGACAGAGCGGCCAGAGTGCCCGGCCACTCTGGCGACAAAACAAGCACCCAGAAGCACAGCGGACAGCGCTGTCCATTGTTCTGGATGCCGTCTGTCAAGAGAAGGTCCCCCAGAGCATCCACACAGCTTCTTTTTCGACAGAATCTGTTGACAGAAGTGTTACGCCTCATGGCCAAAAAGCAGAACACTGCTGGCAAAAGTGCTGAGTTTTGTCGATAAACTCTTGACAAAACACATTTTGTGTGTGGACATTCCACCAGTTTTGTCGACAAAACTGAGGTTTTGTTGGTTAAAACTCGCCAGTGTAACTGTAGTCCAAGCGAGTATATAATTCATAATTATTCTGACATATTTCTTGTTGTTTAAAGTTCTAACTATAACACAGCTATGACCAAGTCACTTACTGCATGGCTACCCTATGACCCCATTATATCTTCATTTAAATTACAATGTGTATTGGTCATAACTGTGTCCCCTAAATAGATTAAAGCTGTGCACTGTTTGAGAACTCAAGGGCCTGTGGGGCTGAACACTTGCCGTGCTTACTAAAGTCCAGTGGAATTGTGAGTTCTCATCACCTCAAACTCAGGCCACTAACTCTCAAACATACATTAAGGGGTTAGGTTACTGCCAGCCCCTCTCATAATGAACAGCAGGTCCAGCTGTTGACTACGATTGTGAACCAGACCACATGGATGTATTATTGAGCTGATTTAAGTCTGTGCACCTGATCAGTGAAAAAAATTTTTCAAGCATTACATTTAAACCCAAAAAGAACAAATTCTAATAATAATTTATACCTAATAGAAAACCCAGTCATCATTAACTGAAAAATCAAGCACCAAACCGGAATACCACAGATGAGACTGTGTACTCAGCATATTACACATAAGTACAGTCCAGGGCAGAGGTTGGCAACCAAAATAGCATGAACTACCATTTTTCCAAATTCGGTAAAAAACTCAATAATTCAAGAGCCCCAATGCCTGTGAATACGAGACAGTCCTTCATAAATAACAGCAAACCATACATTTTGTAGCCTTGTTTTAAGAACAGCGCACACGCAGCCATTTGTAATGTGAAACATGTTTACGGCAGGACGTTCACAAACTTTTTACATATTCTGTTTCCACTATCTTCCTGACTTCACCGCTACCTACTTAAATTATGCCAATTTTACTTCACGTTTAATTTCAGTTTTCTTTCTTAAAATGTGTATTCACAGCAGGAACACCGCAAGCTTCCTTTGCCTTTTCAAAATCAAGACTTTATTAGCAACATGATCAAAACACAGATACGTGTCATATCCCAGAATGCACTGCACATATTAAGGGGAGAATTATCCAGTGTTATGAGATCACATATCGTTTGCTACTTAGAGATGAATTGTTCATTGTTGGGCTTTTAGGTGTTCACCGTTTATCAAAAATAATCAGGAGGTGTTTTGCACTTTGCAATTATAATGTCAGAAGCCACAAATAAGTCCTTAAGGAGCCACAGGTTGCAGACCCTGGCCCAGGGCATTGAAGCTATCTAAGGTGGCTTCAGTGGGGCCTACAGACTTGCCCGGATCCTGGGCAAGGTGGGGGTGGGGGACTTGGCTCCAGGCTCTTGGAAGGGGTGGTACCTCAATCAGAACGGGCAGGGCTGCAGCAGGCCTCCCCCAGGCAGCCACAGTGCTGTCCACCCAGAGTGCACCATACCTACACCGGGCATCCCTCACTGTGGCCTAGAGTGTGCTGTGCAGCCCCCCGACAGTGATTTAAAAGGCCCAGGACTCTGGCTACTGCTGCAGTACCTGCTGTATTTGCCAGGAGCCACAGGCCTTTTTGAATAGCTGGGCTCAGGGGTAGTTGTTCCCTGCTTTAAGTATCCATTCTGCCCTCCTGAGTCTGGTTGTTCTAAGGATTGATGCAACCAATTAAAGCACTTCACGGACAGGGCTGGTTAAGTTCCCACAGCCAGTCCTTAGCTGCCCCTAGTCTGCACTTTCATGCATCCACAGTGCTACGGGCAGTTATCTTAGCAATGCAGAGGCTTATGAAGGGAAACTTTCCCCCACCCAGTTCAGGGACTATGGTGGTTCCTTTCTTCCAGTGCTCCGCAACCAGCCCTGGGCTCTACCCCTCTAAGGGAGAATCCTCCCCTTAGCTTTGTTTTCTGGCTTAAAGAATCCTACTACAAACTGCTGATACGGATATATTGCCTCTATTACCATTAGTGGAAAGAAAAGAAACAGACCCCCCAAATACGAGAACCAGAGGGTATAAATAAAGCAGGTGAGTGGGCCCTACTGACTCAAAGCACACTCCACGCTGCTTTAGTCAGTCGAAGAGTTCCTTTTGCTGCATCTGACAAAGTGGGTCTTCGTCCACAAAAGCTTATGCTTCAATAAATCTGTTAGTCTGTAAGGTGCCGCAGGACTTCTCATTGTTCTTGTGTAATGGAACATGGTCCACGGACAGCCCCAGAACTGAGGGTCACAAATCCCTGTGTTGCATCCTGTACCTGATCTAGCCCACTGTGGGTAGCACAACCAAGTGTGTCTGGGGGGTAGACCAAGATCAGAACTGAAGAAATACTGTACTCCCCACAAATGGGTATCAGACATCCCATATTGATGACAAAATACAGAACAGTTGCTATAATTCAGGTACATACGATGATATATATCCAGAGTAACTACTGGCTTGAGTGCCGTTACTCTGGTCTTAAACCAGCAAAACTGAGATCAGAATACTGCCCAACAAGTTTAGTAAATTTACTAACAAATAAAAATAATCTTAATTTCACCAATGAAATCAATCATGAGAAACACAACAACAGGGACACTAGCAAGGCTGAAAGGAATAAAATTTTACTAACCAACTTTTACTAGCTTAAATCTTAGCAACTCATTTAACATCTCTCTCATTGATTAAAATGGATCAGCCCAACAAAATGAGGCCTGAACAAGTCCTACCTTATCAGCTCTTGGACTGGCACTTTGCATGCGGGAGTACTGCATGCACATAACATTCTCTCTGCTCTCCTCCCGCTCTCACGACTTTGACCATGCAAAGACCTAAAACTGCAGTGAGTCCTTTTCTTTTAGAAAGACTAGCCCTCCTCCTCCAGAAAGCAGGCAAGTTGTCATTTTAAAGCCTTTACTAGATCACATGAATGTTGTCAGAGACCCAAGGACAAGGATGGTACAAAAGGCCATTGTGATACCTTTTCTCCCCTCCACCTTTAATATTGCCCTACTTCCCCTAAATCTGTTTCTTTGCTATGATGCTGTGCTCAAGTAAAACTGATTAATAGCTCACTCCCTGACGTATCGGAGGGGTAGCCGTGTTAGTCTGGATCTGTAACAGCAACAAAGGGTCCTGTGGCACCTTATAGACTAACAGAAAAGTTTTGAGCATGAGCTTTCGTGAGCACAGACTCACTTCATCAGATGCTGGTCTTGGAAATCTGCAGGGCCAGGTATAAATAAGCCAGATCAAGGGTGCGGATAACAAGTTAGCTCAGTCAGCAAGGGTGAGGCTTACTACAGTTGATCTGGAGGTGTGAACACCAAGGGAGGGGAAGCTGCTTCTGTATTTAGCCAGCCATTCGCAGTCTTTGTTTCAGCCTGAGCTGAGGGTGTCAAATTTTGCAGATGAATTGTAGCTCAAACTTCTCTTTGGAGTCTGGTTCTGAAACTTTTTTTGTTGTAGGATAGCTACTTTCAAGTCTGCTACTGTGTGGCCCAGGAGATTGAAGTGCTCTCCTACAGGTTTTTGTATATTGCCATTTCTGATATCTGATTTGTGTGCATTTATTCTTTTACGTAGAGACTGTCCAGTTTGTCCGATGTATATAGCAGAGGGGCATTGCTGGCACATGATGGCATAAATTATATTGGTAGATGTACAGCTGAATGAACCCACAATGGTGTGGCTGATCTGGTTAGGTCCTGTAATGGTGTTGCTGGTGTAGATATGTGGGCAGAGCTGGCAACGAGGTTTGTTACATGGATGGGTCTCTGAGTTAGAGTGACTGTGGTACGGTGTATAGTTGCTGGTTAGGATTTGCTTCAGGTTGGCAGGTTGTCTGTGGGCAAGGACTGGTCTGCCTACCAAGGCCTGTGAAAGTGGGGGATCATTGTCCAGGATGGGTTGTAAATCCCTGATGATGCGCTGTAGAGGTTTTAGCTGAGGACTGTAGGTGATGGCTAGTGGTGTTCTGTTGGTTTCTCTCTTGGGCTTGTCCTGTAGTAAGAGGCTTCGTGGCACACGTCTGGCTCTGTTGATCTATTTTTTCCACTTCCTCAGGTGGGTATTGCAGTTTCAAGAATGCTTGGTAGAGATCCTGTAGGTGTTTGTCTCTGTCAGAGGGGTTGGAGCAAATGCGGTTATATCTTAGTACTTGGCTGTAGACAATGGATCGTGTGGTGTGTCTGGGATGGCAGCTGGAGGCATGAAGGTAGGCGTAGCGGTCAGTGTGTTTACGGTACACGGTGGTATTGATGTGGCCATCGTGTATCAGCACCGTGGTGTCCAGGAAGTGGATCTCCTGTGTGGACTGTTCCAGGCTGAGGTTGATGTTGGGATGAAAGTTGTTGAAGTCCCGGTGGAATTCCTCCAGAGTCTCCTTCCCATGGGTCCAGATGATGAAGATGTCATCAATGTAGCGTAAGCAGAGATGGGGTGTTAGTGGATGAGAGCTAAGGAAGCGCTGTTCCAGGTCAACCATGAAAATATTGGCATATTGAGGGGCCATGCGGGTACCCACAGCTGTGCCGCTGATTTGAAGGTATATATCGTCGCCAAATCTGAAATAGTTGTGTGTGAGGATAAAGTTACAGAGCTCAGCCATCAGATGTGCTGTAGCATCATCAGGGATAATGTTCCGGACAGCATTTATTCCATCTTTGTGTGGGACATTGGTATAGAGAGCCTCTACATCCATGGTGGCTAGGATAGTGTTTTCTGGTAGGTCATCAATGTATTGCAGTTTTCTCCAGAAGTCAGTGGTGTCTTGGAGATAGCTGGGAGTGCTGGTGACATAACCAGACAGTCCTTCAGTGAGAGTGCCAATGTGCGAGATGATGGGGCGTCCAGGATTTCCAGGTTTGTGGATCTTGGGTAGTAGGTAGAATAGCCCTGGACGGGACTCTAGAGGTGTGTTGGTATAAATCTGTTCTTGTGCTTGTGTAGGGAGTGTCCTGAGCAGATCGTGTAGTTTCTTAGTGTATTCGTCGGTGGGATTTGAGGAAAGTAGCCTGTAAAATTTGGTATTGGAGAGCTGTCTGGAAGCCTCCTTCTGGTAGTCAGACCTGTTCATGATGACAGTAGCTCCTCCTTTATCTGCCTCTTTGATTATAATGTCAGGGTTGTTTCTGAGACCATGGATGGCATTGCGTTCCGCACGACTGAGATTGTGAGGCAAACAATGCTGTCTCTCCACAATTTCTGCCTGTGCGCATCGGCAGAAGCATTCTATAAGTCAGCACTTAAGATCATTCCACTGCTGGGAGAAAGTGACCACAGAGCAGTGGAACTGATTCATGCAGAGTGGTAATAAGAGAGAGAACTGAAGGCAGACAGACAAAGGAAGAGGAATTTCTGGGATGGCTGTTTGGGAACTGTCCTCTCCAGGCTCAAGTTGTCTTGTCTCTCTGCCTTCATGTTGCTACTCTCCTTTCTCTCTCACTTACAGGAAAGTAATAAAGTTAAATCTTGGTATCCCATGGGGTCGTACTGAATATAGCAATGTTTAATTATCCATAGTTAAATACCCAAAATTTCTTGGGACATAGGCAAGTTTCACACCTAATCCATTGTTCTATTATATTACTCTATCCCACAACAAACACACGAGTGTTACTTTTCTGCTTCTGTGCCCAACAACATGCATGGTCATACAGATACATACTTTCTAATTGTTGGCTATTTTTGCCTCCAAGTTCCATTTAGACAGACAGACAGACAAAGGAAGGTTTTGAACACAAAATGTTACATTTAGTGACAGCTCGGGATTGTCAGCATGGATGGTATCCATTAAAGAAATAGAAATCTAACATGAAAAGACCCCAAGTTACAAATTTAGTTTTTCGGTCAAAGCTGTTTCTTGATATTTAATGAAGTCTGATCGTCTGAGCAGGTGCTTTGACCAACACTCCTTTTGAAAAACTAAGACTATGTTACAAGAAACAACAAATAAAGCTTCCAGTGATGAAAAGAAGACAATGAAAGAGCACAAAGGAAATTAGAATGTGCTTTTTTCTTGATTTCAAGGAAGAGTCCTTCAGCAAGGCTTCCATTTTGTAAAAGTACACATCTAGGAAGAAAGCATGTAGGCCATATGTACCAGGTGGGGGGACTCTTCTGAGAAGCAGTGACTCTGCAAAAGATTTGGGGACTGTGGTGAATAATCAGTTGCACATGAATTCCCAGAGTGATGCTATGACCAAAAGAGCTAATGTGATTCTTAGGTGCATAAACAGCAGAAACTTGAGTAGCAGTAGGGAGGCTGTTTTACCACAGTTCTTGGCACAAGCGTGACTGCTACTGCACAAGTCAGGAAGAATATTAAAAAATTGGAGGGGTTCAAAGAAGAGCCATGAGAAGGGTGAAATGATTAGAAAACCTGCCTAATAGTGACAAACACATGGAGCAAAATCTGTTTAGTAAAACAAAGAAAATATTAAGCAATGACTTGATTGCCACCTACATGGAGGATAAATATGCAAAGATGGGATCTCCAGTACAGCAGAGAAAAGTACATTACAGTTGAAAGGCTGGAAATTAAAGCAAGACAGATTCAAACAGGAAATAAGGCATCAATTTTGAAATGTGTGGCATAATTAACTATTGGAGCCTCTTACTAAGGGTTGTGGTGAATTCTCTGTCTTGAGCAATTTTAACATCAATATTGGATGTTTTTCTAAAAACTATGCTCTACCAATTATTTTGGTGAGGTCCTCTGGCCTTTGTAATATAGGAGGTCAGACTAGGTGATCATAATGGCCTCTTTTGGTTTTGGAATCTGTGAAGCTATTTTAAGTTATGAAAGCAAGAGTGAAACGTTATATGAATAACAACAAATAGTACACCAAAGAACAACAGGCCTGGGGAGGAGGAATAGCTAAAGTTGGTAGACCAAGGCATCCAACAGATAAATTTAACAAAAGGAGCAGGATTGTAGGCATAGATTATTAAGGAAGACCTTGGTAAAAAGACTCCATTATCAGTTAAACAACACGTGAAGACGTCTATAATTTTAGTCTACTTTGTGTTAATAGAAGGGGCCTACTTCTTAGAGTATTCTTCCATACACTTCACTTTGCTATTCTATCAGATTAAATCCATTTAGTTGCATGTTGGGTTCAGAGTATTTGTGACACAATAGTACTTCAGATAATTCAAAGCTCCCATTATGAGCCAAGTTATTTACCCTCTAGATTTCAGTAAAATTTAAAGCAGCAAACAATATTCCAAGATTTACAGACCTATGCATTTCTTAGTGATCGCGATTTCTGCATACTGTTGTCAGAACAAACTCTGGCAGAAGGAGGAACTTACTGCTTGTTGTGAAGTTACCTTCCCCAACCTGGGGAGGAGGATCTGCATCCTGGATGACTTGTAGTACTCCCACAGTCCGGACAGGAGGATCCAGAGCTACAGAACTTTCATTCACAGTTATATCACTAGCCCCTGTAATCTGATTAGTTGGCGGTCCTCCTATGGAAGCTTCAAAATCTGGAGGTATATCATCTATGCAATCAGCATTTGGCTAATGGAAATAAAAAGAAAAGTCTTTGAGCTTTTATTCCACAGATAAGATATTAAGGACTCTAGTTACAAGAAGGAAGCGGGACAAAATCTAAATCTCTTACATGATTTTTGGGGCTTAAATCTCATGGACTGTCATTAAGATATGATTTGCTATGTGCCTAAATCATACCTTTGAAAATTTTAGCCATATTAGTTTAGGGGCAAACACTGAGTTCAGATATTTGTTTGGCTTCCAGTGATCTAGAGGGGACTACAAAAAATCTTGTGGCACCTTACAGACTAACAGATTTGATAAGTACTGTTGATACTGGGCCATTTCCACCTTGCTGACTAGACCTTGTCAGCTCTGGCCCTCCCTCTTACTGGGACTCCACTCTTTAAATACCCCCTCTGAAACCACCCCCCGACTCATGCATCTGATGAAGCGGGTCTTTGCCCACGAAAGCTTATGCTCCAAAATATCTGTTAGTCTATAAGGTGCCACAGGACTTTCTGTTGTTCTCGAAGCTACAGACCAACACAGCTACCTCTCCAATACTAGAGGGAGCTGTGAATATACACTTGTGAACAGAAATGGACTTCTTCAAACACAAGCAAAAAAGTAGCATTTTTTATTTTCCGGTTCTTAAATAAATGCTCCAATTTTTCTTCCTGAATTTTTGCATAACAAGTGGGTCTACTTTAACAAACAGAGATTTTCCCCTCACATACTCCTTCTAGGATCATGTCCTACAATCACGTCTTGTTCTTATTAATATTGCCTCACTAATTTTAATGGGACTACTGTACATACAGCAATATTAGGACCTTAAATGCTAATATCTAATAAATACAGATTATACAAAATATGCGGCCACTAGGGAGGGGTGAGAGGATTATGGGTGACAGGGACAAGAACTAAGGGGTAAGGGAATAAGTGGGCTGGATCTTGCAGGGCAGGGGTTAGGTGCAAAGGAGCAGAAGGGACAGAGACAGGCTTGGGGCAAAAGAGCACACTCTGTGCCAGATCCTAGGACTGAACACAGGAGTTCTGAATGGATTCTTTACTATTTATAATTGCTTTGAAACCCACTAGCAAAACCCCCTTAAAGGCTGGTCTACATGCAGCATAACACCCTGCTACTGCTGCAAGTTACTGAAAGACCTGCAGCAGAGGTGGATCTCAAGGTCCTAACTCTGCTGACGACCCACAGTGAGGTCAGTCCAAAAAAAGCAGTATGTGATGATGGAATTAAAGACAGTACTGTAATGCATATTAGGGCGATGAATGAAGGTTGAATATGCAGCTTTAAAACTGACAGTATGCCTGACTTTGCAACTTTATCAATCTTTCACTTCTCCCTTTGTCACACTCCTGCATGTGAGCGCACACATACACAAACACACTCATAATGCCTAATTACAAAATATCATAAGCGTATTATTTCAGGTGCATCCTGCTGGCTTTGTAATTGTACTAAGTTAAGAGACACACCTGCATGAGTATTTTATCATTGGACTATTTCTTAGAAAAATAAATTTATATCAACCTCTTATTTCATTTCAATAATTTGTTTGGATTATGTGTCTCCATGTCATTTCACTGCCGCTCTTGGGCATAACTACATTAGTTCTCCTTGTCTGCTCATCTGTGGGGTTTTGCTTTGTCTCATCTTCCTTATGTAGCACTCAGATATGTAATGTTGACATGCTGGTGCCTCAGTTTGGTGACAGTGTATTTACAGCAACTGTTGGCATATCGAGCATCATTGTATCAGGGTTAAACTTGACAATGAGGAGATACTTTTTTACATAAAACAAAGCTGATTAATTTCTTGATGGAGAAGACAGCAAAATGTGAGATAACTAATTTAGGGAAACTACATTGTTGGCAGAATGTTTACTAATTATATTTGATAATACAAACCAAAGAGTTAATTGACAAGCTTTGGCAGGTTTCTGAACAGATCTGAATTTACCAAGTGACTACAGTATAAGAAAATGTTCGCTTGTTAATCACAAGATTCTCATATGTTTAATCACTCAAGGAAAATGTTATGTTTTGTAACTAGGATTATGATCATCAGGTCTGCTGATATGCAAGGATGGTTTAAGAGGGGATGAAATGAGACAGAAATGGCAGTGGCTTTTGCAATCAGAGGAAAACTCCCTTAGACCGATACACCATGACATTTTTTATTTGCGTACCCGTTGCTTTGAGGCAGTGAAGAGGAATGGAGGTCCAGATGTGATGTAAAAGAGTAAAGAAAAGAAGATTTGAGTGTGATTGTACATTCCTGACTCAATGAGTTTAAAAAATCCCTACCCCTCAGCAAACTAACCAACCAAACACGCGCACACACACACACAAAACCCCCTTGGCCAAATTGGCAGCGGGAAGAAAAACAGATGTCTGCTTGTGTTCCATTAATACATCAGTCTAGCATGGTGATGAATGTGGTTAGAGAACCTAAATGACAAAAAGATAAGCATGTAAACATAATGGAGATGATCTCACTCTATTTTTACTAGCCTTTTGCATGACTTGCTTACCGGAATCCCTAGAGCTTTTAAGATGTTCATTTTACACATTGGGCAGGTACGATGGTCCAGCAGCCATGGGTCTACACAAGATTTATGAAAAAGATGCCTGCAATGAAATGCATGATATTTTAATTCAAACCCATACGTAACTTAGAGCTCTTTAGTCATTCCCAGCAGTTGCTTCTTAATATAGTAAAATCAGGAGCTTTGAAAGTATAATTCTCCAGTATGAAGTATTATGAAAAGTGCACACAGAGAGGAGTATAAAATCAGTGTACTATACTTCATTCAGATAAGCACAGTTTTCTGCCTACTAAGAGTTCACTGGCAACTGACACAAAGTGAGACGTACAAAATTGGACACCATCAATTAGAAAGACAAACGTGCAGTGGGTAGAAGCAAAAGGCTTAAAATGCTAAAGACTGCCAACTGTAATACAGGTAAACGTAAATCAGTTTCACGTAAAACTCAGATCATGTAAATATTTATTTATATGACATAACACAAAGATGACCCCACTACAGTGACCCAGAACTCTAAATAACTGTAACATGAAGCAATTTTGCATTTGTTTTTATTTTATAAGCTCATGGCAGTATATAGTCAGAAAAAATTCTCCCCTCATTCTTCTACTTTTTTGAGGGACAATGTCGCCTTTATGGTGATCCCCCCCTGTATTTTCTCCCCCATCCCATCAAGCCACCCAGGAAACTGAGCATCCATAACTGGACATTTCCTCCTCTGTAGCTGGCTGATACTATTCATTCAGATAATGTGAAGTGATCATCTGCAAAAGAGTGAAGGCATTCTGCCTACATATTATCATCTAGTTATGGAAGATAAAGTTTCTTAAAGTTTCAGATAAAGTTTTTGTAAGTGTTGGTTGTCTAAAGCTGCTTGAACAGACTGGAGGTTGTGCACTTCACTGATAGCCTAACTCATTCTTGTGAGGATGACCTGTCATATTGCAACTGAGAGATGAACACCTACTACAGAGAAAAATCATGCAGTTCTACAGGGTGAAGAATTTAAGAAATGCTAGGAGAAGAAATCAAGATAAGTTCTCAGGGATCTCTGATAGACAGGGAAGCTGTTTGCCCTCTCTGTGTTTCAGTTGGAGAGTCTCTACAGAACACAGTTCCTAATTCCTTATAATTACTCCAGTATGTGGAGAATTGTGACCAGATTATTTTAGTTATTTGTGAGTACTTCAACTGAGGAGACTATATCTATCCTCAGCAAGAGGGGATATGTCCAGGCACATAGACTGCTGTGAGGAACAGCACGCTGGAAACCTGGCTGCAGATGGATGGAGTATTGGCGTGGTGGGTCGGTCTTCAGTGAGACACTGGAGATTGATTTCTTCTCTCGCTTCCTACGGATTTTCGTGAAAGTATGTGGTTTTTCCTTAGAACAGAAGAATTGTTGGTTTGCTTCCCACCAATTAAAATTGTCAATTTTGCCATTTATTTAGCCACGTGTAAGATATAGGTTGCCCACATATATGTTTGCTGTCCCGTTGAACATGCCCTGTGGCTCTATCTGCTCTGTAACATTTTGCACCTAAACCACTGGTCCAATTAGACTGTTTCTGAGAAACCGGTACAGGTTGAAACTCTCTAATCCAGAATGCTCTCATCTGGGAACATCCATAAACCAGTGTGATTTTAGTTAGCTGGATGACCACTTATTATGCGGGTGACCATGTTTCCCATGGTCCCATAAAGTCCTGGCTCTCAGTGTTCTGTGCTGTTATTTAGCTGTAATTTACCCCTAAATGTCTTCTAAGAGCCCAGTAAGGAGTGGAAGTGCTGCTAATTCTGCTAGACAATATGACCTCCTGTAGTCTAGCAAATTCTCCCATCCGGCACAAGTCAGATCCCGAGGGTGCTGGATTAGAGAGGTTCAATGTGTACAAAGTTTTCTCATTTAAGCATAACCTCAGCACCTAAATCTTTATGTAAAAGCCTGAGAATTCACTCACCCACCTCAAACTATGATTTATGTAACAAAGACTTCAGCAAAAATCAGATGGCACTTTTATTCTGAAATAAGAATGTCCATACCCAGACTTGCGTCAAAACCAGCTGTGAATTAAACATATTTTTTCAACGTAAATGTATGTGTACAGTAGTCCTAATTAACTTCTCTCTATATGTAACAGAGGCACAACCTTTTGTTAGTCAAATTTCAGCTGAACTTTTATAATGCCACTTTTATTAAAAGGCCTTGCAGACTGGAGGGGTAAGTGTTTCACTTTATGTAGGTCTGTATTTCCCTGTGCCCTTGCTAGCCTTTTCCCATTTACAGGTCTTTTATATGAATGCACAAAAAACCACAAACTAAGAGCAGTGGGACATGTCTACAAACTGTCTTAATGCTAGATCTTGAGCTAATAGATCAATAGTATAAATTTTCTCTCCACAGCAGTGGTTATCTCAGAGAGAAATGCAGGAACACTATACATAACCAAACAGTTGTGTTTAAATTTTAAGAACACTGCATGGAAAGTAGTAACTCTACTTTGCTATTCCATCCCAATATTTAAACAACGGCATCCCACACAAAGATACGTCCATCCTTCCAATCAGTTGGAAGAGACAAAGGTACATTCTCATCAATGTTAATTTTTAACATCTGTTGCATGGAACTTTATAAGTTGCATCAGCCCAATTCCCTAGCTGAATTTAATACTAAAAACAGTAGTGAAAATACAGATCTAAAAATGTATGAAAGCTCTTCAGACCCTGCTACTCACTCCACTTGGCTCCCTTTCCTACTACTTCTATGGAAAATTGATCACTTAGGAATAAGAGTTACAAGGAAATTACAGTATTCCATTTTAAACTGACACTGACTTTGCACAGCTGTGGCACAGAAAATCTGTTGTTGGAATCTGAAACTAGTCTAATCATGTCAGTGGGCTGTAATACCAAAGTTTGTCAGACTTCATCCTATACTGCATGCCAACATGATTAATGTAAATGAAGCATCATGATACTTAAAGTTAAAATCACTATTTTACTAAGATTCGCAACTCCACTTCCAAAACAACATTTACCATGTTGGATAAAAAAAACAATGCATCAAATCTCTGTCTCTGCACTATATTAACTTCCCCCAGGGCTCCTTCTCCCAGGAGGTATATATTGCATATATCATTGTCAGACAAACATTTAGAGTAAGCAAGCAACATACAGACTACATATAATCTTCAGATAGCTAATTTACCATGAAATGTTTCAAAATTTAAAATGTGTAAATAAAATACAGGTGCCTTGAATGTCTTGATTTATGAAAAACGCTGAATTGCATGTCAAAGTCTTATTTTTCAGCTATTTGAAGGAAGTACTTCAAATGTTCTTATAGTGTTGATTTGTCGTTGTTTCTGTTTTAATAGGATGCCCACACTCAGCAGGCTATTATACATTTAACTGCCAACATTTAATGTTGATTTGGGCCAAAATAATCAGTGAGAGCCTTCAGAAAGATCAGATATTCTTACACACTTTAAAAATGGAGAAAAATCTGTTTTTGATCAAGAATATATAATGTGGGTGATGTGTAAAATCAGATCCAGTAATTCAAGCACAGATGAAAAAGGAGCCCTTTGTGTTCATGTTCAAGCTTTGCAAGCCTTAATCAGGCTGTAGATCACATTGAAATATTTCATAATGCTTGTTAGCTAGAGTGTGGAATTTTCATGCTTTATAGATATTTACCTCAAATTTGGCTATTCATAAAAATCAACTGACTTGAAAGAAAAAATATTTTAAAAGGAATGTAACCAATGTCACGTGATTCAAATCCATAACCATGATGGATTAAGTCTCCTTGCATGTTAAAATATTGTATTAAAAGTGTATTACGGTTTTAATTTTCGATTTAGTATGTATGAGTTATATTGAAGAATCTTTTTTATAAACTAGAAAACCACAGAAAAATGAATGCCAAAATTAGATAACCCAAGGACTAAAATGACCTGTTTGTAGGCATGCACATGCTTTGTAGAGGCATATGATAAATCTGTTTTTGCAAATTTGGATTTGAAAGTCTGTTTTAGTCACTGTTATTGATAGGGACCAAGGGTCTGCAACCTGCGGCTCCAGAGCCACACTCGGCCCTTTAAGGACTTCTTTTGAACTAGTCTAATCATATCACTGGGCTGTAATACCGAAGTTTGCTGAATATACCTCTTGGGAGAAGGGGAAGGGAGGGGGTTAATACAGACAGAAATTTGATACACTGTGTTTTTTAACCAACGTGGCAAATGTTGTTTTCGAAGTGGAGTTGTGAATTTTAGAAAAGTGGTGATGTCCTTTTGTCTTTTTTGAAGCAGTCTGGCTTGGAGGAGGAGGAGGAGGAGGCAGACAGAAGGCAGAAGGCAGTCAGAAGAAAAGAGGGGTTGAGAGCTGTAGTAATGACCCTCAAAGTGGAGGAGTACAGTTGTTTTTCAGGGAAGATGGCTATACTGTAGTGCAGTAAATCGGAATGGTCTCTGGATTCTTTCTTCCTTCCAGAGCCATTCCTCAGCCCTGGAGTCAGCACAGAAAAACTAAATGAGGGGAGAAAGTGAAACATTAAAGAGGGTGGGCACAGAGAGCGATGGAGACAATGGGTCCCTCCTAGGAGGCCAACAAAAGGAAAGGACAGTAGGGTTGGAGGGTAAATCAGAGTTGTTAACAGACTGGAGCTTATGAAAGAAAGGTGAGATAGGGAGGGATACCAGAGCATGGTACAGACAAGGTTGAGAGACTGACCCTGCCAATGAGCCTGGAACGTGACACAGAAGGAAGAATGGAGAGGTTATGAAGAGGAAAAGAAAACAAGCGGCATCTATGGCAGACTCCAAAGTATAGGAAGAGAAAGAAAGACAGATGAGAGACCATAAATTAAGGATTTCATTTGGCGGTGACACAGGAAGAACAAAGTGGGAAGAGGACAGGTGAACATGGTAGGAATGTTGGTTACATTCAACTATGTGCCAATGCCCCAAAACCAATTTTAATTACATCTGCCATTGTCAACTGCTAAAGCTAGGTATTAAACTAAGACTTCTTTCCATCAAGAGAAAATCAGGGCAAAACGCAACATCTAAAAGCTTATTACTTTGTACCTCAACCTGATCACTTAGATTCTGAGTTTTGCAGAATGACAGAGAAAAATCATAGGAGATGCAAAAGGGGAAAGGTATATCTGAAATGGATCTCCCTACTGAACTAGCCAGTAGGGGATAAATTACAGCAGAGTTTCCCCTTCACTGACACACTGCCACAGTTAATGAACATGTGCTGAGAGAATGAGACAGTGAAAGGGCCTGAAGTGCTAGTAAAAAAATAATTTATGTGGCTTTGAACTGCATCCATTACTGAAATATTAACTAGTGGATTTTCAGCATAAAATTTTGAATAGCCCAGGACAAGAGAAGTCTTAAAAGGTCTAGCTACTAGGCTTCACCTGGAAAGTTCCTGATTTAGGACTGGCTGATTCATTTTCTTATTTTGATTTATCCAACATATACACTAAAATGGCTATCCAGGGCTCTCAGCATCTTTCACGTATATTGAGGTCATATTAGTACAAAAATGCAACAGCATCCCCTAAAACAGGAAGGAAAACAAAAATAACCTTAATACTAGGCCTGGGCACAAACCTCAGAACTTGATGCAAATTCTCCCCACCTACAGCCCAGGAAAGAAGGGCTTTGCAGTATGCCTAAAAGTAAAATATGGGTAATTTTGGATCAATGGAAAAGGGAATTTTAAAATTTAAGGCCCCATAAATAATATCCTTTAAATAGCTCACCCCCTTTTTTCAATTAAGGGGGCTTTTGACTGGGTGCTTCTGCTGACCATATCCTGACCCTAAGGTACACATGGATTCATATGTCAAAAGCAACATCCTGAACTGCACATGCATACCAAGAGGCAAGCAGTGCAGATCATCCACACACCTACACACTCCACCTCCTTCCCTGGCCAACCCGCTGAACACTAGGCTAGCCTCCCACAATCATTCTTGTTTCTAGAAAAGATCAGCCTTTTCTGGTCATGCCAATTTTAATGGCTAACCAAAAAGTCTAACCTAACAAGATTCCCATATACCATGCCAAGAATGAACACAGCTAGACTCAGGCCCTGATGCCAAATGATCTACTGCAACTGTTATTTTAACTTCAGATAAATCAGAGGAACATTGCAAATCTTTATGGAATCGTTTTTAGCTACGATTACACTACAGTGCTCTGTCGACAGAAGTGACTATTGAAAGAGTTTTCCTGACAAAACTTCTGTTGACTGAGGGTGGGCACACACAAAAGCCAATTGGAAGACCACTGAGCTTTGTTGACAAAGTGGCTGGACTACCTGGGTACTACTTCGACAAAACAGGCACCTAGAAGCACTGCACACAGGGCTGCCCACTTTTCTGAATGCCCTGTCGATAGAAGGCCCCCCGCAGAGCATCCACACAGCTTTTTTGTTGACAGAATCTGTCGACAGCGTTGATATGCCTCATGTCAGAGAGGAAGAACTGGTGAAAGTGCTGAGTTTTGTCGACAAACTGTGTGGACAATCCATGAGTTTTGTGGGCAAAACTCGATAGAGTAAGCACAGCCTTTGAGTATAGGAAAAAAAAAAAACAACCCCAAGTTTGACCTTTTCAGCTAATCTCATTTTTGGAATTTCACAATTCCAGCTTTGCAGTTTCACACTAAAGAACAGACTTTAAAAAGCAACAACACATTACGAGTGTAAATGCTTCCATACACTTTACGAACTCACCTGCATGGCAAGATCCTGACAACGTCATTGGGCTTATAACCTTCAATACAAACTGCACAATTATCAAAATCTGGCTCAGTTTCCTATAGTAAAGAGAACACTAAATTAAATTTTTTTTTTAAAAAAAAAATGTTGTGGATTAATCACTTCAAAAAAGAGCCTAAGAAGCAGAACAAAGGTAACATGGTTACTGACATGCTTAAATATGACAATGTATCTTAAGAAAAACAAGTGAGGCTTTCATTAGGGATCAGGTCCTGCAATTCCTATGGTCAGGCAGCAAGGTTACGTGTATGTTGGTTGTGTGCATCTACATTTGAAACTGGAGATCTGAATCCCAGTTCACAGAGACTTACTTGAGCTAGCTCTCATTGAGTGAGTGTGATAAAAATAGACTGTAGGTGCATTGGTACAAGTGGAGGAAAATGTGATCTGGCTCAAATATGTTCCTAGGACCTTCGACGTAGTTGGGTCAGCTAGCCTGTCTCGCTGTGGCAGCTACATTCTATTTTTAGAGTGCTAGCTTGACAGCAGTGATTACAAGTATGTCTCTTTGAACTGGGAGTTACTCGAGCTGTATACAGTAAGGATAGGTCTACGCTAGGCGGTAAAGTTCATTTTAGATTTGCAAATTCAGTCACACAGTGGAAGGCTGATGGTAGAAAATCTCCGACCTACTTCCCTTACTCCGCACGACTGCCAGAAGTACCAGAATCAACAGCAGTGCCACGACAGTTTGATTTAGCGTATCCCCAGTAGGTGAACTAAACTGAACCCTGGAAGATTGATCACCAGTGGGTCCATCTTCCCATTAGTGTAGATGTACCCTCATATTCACACTGCTGTCAGTGACAGTTCTGTCTAAATGAGAACTGAAGAATTTGGCCCCAACATTTGGTTTGCAAACTCTACCAACAGCTACTTTAATAGTCAGACTGAAAGATACAGAACAGTTCTATTTAAATTTCCCTTCTCTCCCTGTTCCATTTCTTAAACTGCTTACCTGCATTTTGCCCCTGGCTGTGGGGTATTTACTAGCATAAGATGCAACTGCTACTCCCCGACTATTTTCCCTCTTCTTGGCTATCTGAGAGGATCCTCCCAGAACAGTTCTAGTTTGAAAAGGAAAAATTACCTTGTCACCTTTCCTGATTGTTCGGACCTGGAGCTTGCTGATTGCTTTCTTTGCAGCATCTCCAAGACGGCGCTGAAAATACAAAATTACCCTTTAGCAAAGAA
This sequence comes from Carettochelys insculpta, assembly GCF_033958435.1. Taxonomy (NCBI): domain Eukaryota; kingdom Metazoa; phylum Chordata; order Testudines; family Carettochelyidae; genus Carettochelys; species Carettochelys insculpta. The sequence continues at coordinate 89,208,037 of NC_134140.1, read as the reverse complement.
TACCTCTTTACGCAGAACCTATCACCTTATTTTTCTATACTTGGGTAATAATCTGAACCAATTTGACGTGAAACTGTAGGATTCTGTGTAAATTTAAACTGACAGGGCCAGGAAGGTTGCTGTGGCAAATAGCATGCTACCCCCTTTGAAAACGAAAGGTACCTAATGGTGCATAGATTAAGGACTCCTCAGTTACCTAATCTTCATTACACAAAGCAGCTGTACTGCTAATTCAGTGAAGAACAGACACTGGCCTATCACAGCACTAAAGTACTGCACTGTGGGTATTCCATGAAAATTGAAAGATTAAAATAATTATTCAATATTTTGGGAGCCTATTTTTTATGTTAATACCATTCACTTCAATGAGGTTGAAGGCAAACGCAGTAGCCCGCCTGCACGCTCTCAGTTGCAGCATCAGTGTCTAAAACTCTGAAGTTATATGTGACGAACAGCAGAGGAGTCCTACAATGACATCTCATCCATCTACTTTCATTTGCATTTTAATTTTTTCCCCTGTCACGTTTCCTTCACTACATACTGAATTTCTTTCCAGGTGAAATCTCAGTATTTTTTCCCCAAGGTTTTTATTTTTTTTCATACACAGTATCATTTTCTGCTACCTAGTACCCATTTCTGATCTCACATTGATTTTTAAATTTATTGCTATCAGTAAAGTTGTTGATCTCATTCCCAATTTACTCCAGTGTAAACAAAAGCAGCTTCTTTACAGGCACACACAACAGTTGCTTCCAGAAGAGGAGCAGGGATTTAAGAATGGTGGTGACCATGAGGACATTGAACTTTTAAGGTCTGGAACATTCTGTCTATTAGAGTACAGATGGACATGCCAGTTGGAAGGAAACTCCTGCTGGAATAAGTTAGAAAATGAACCCCAAAACAACATGAGGTAGGATGTAACTTGTAAATAGGGACCCTCTCACCAAGCAAACTTGATTAATGTTATTTTACCTTCTTTATTTTATCTGATCTATGGGACATTTTTGCACTGAACAAAAGAAAATGACAAGTTGACAATACTACTTGCACACTATTTTTCTTTAATGTAAATCAAAGGCAGCCAACTAACGTAAAATAAAAAAAGACAAGAGACATTATGTAGTGCTTCTGGATTTCTTACGCTTTTTATTATTTATGTTAATGAAATGTCTTATCTTTTTCACATATTCTTCAGAAGAAGAGGACAAGATTAAAGACTGGTTTATAACTCTGATCTGTTTGTTTTCATGTTTGCCTTTTCTTATCGAACTTAAATGCCGAGAATGTTTCTGCTGACAATGAAAAGTTGATGATCTTTTTTTAAAGAATCCTGTTTCATTGATATATGCTTGAGGAAAAAAATCAGACCTTCAAAAAACCAATTAAGTGAAATGCGTGGAATCAATAACCAAACGCTGCCCCCTATGATAAGAATGCCAGCATTAAACATTTAAATGACTGTAAAGTGGGGCTTTTTGTAGTTGTACATCTTGTAATCTAATTAACACTGAGATACTCAGTTTTGGTATAGTCAGAGTTACTACTCCTTCAGAGGTCCTGCCAGTATGAGAAGTGTATGATGGTTAAACAGAGGGAGTGGATCTGTGGCAGAGAGCCTTGGGGGCAGTCCTGGACAGAGAGTGCTAACTAATCAATGGTGCATGCGAGGGGTAAAGGGACAACTGTTTTCTCAAATTTATTTCTTCTCAAATTTTCCAGTGTGTCCTGTTTTCTCCACGTTTGTCTTTTAGGTTCTCTTTCAGCTTTTCAGGGCAGGGAGTGTCTTGATCTTTGTGCTTTGCACAGCACCAAGCATATTATCAGTGCTGAACAAATTATTTGTGAGTTCAGAGACAAGACTGGCATCCTGGTAATTGCTGGACAGCTAAAGATTCTCAGACAAGCTAGGAGAAACACCATCTGAGATGGTGATGAAGTTCATAAAGCGCAAAGTCCCGGGAGATAATAACAGATACAAAGAGGAGAACACCTCTCATGCCATGGCCCAAAGCTTTGTTTTCAAGCTCTCTGCTTTAGGTCTCTCAAAGGCAGCATACACATGCACGGTATGCTGGAATGGATCCTCATACTGTGGACACAGGGAACAAATTTTCCTCTTTCGTGAACAGAACAGTCCCTACTTCAGCCAGAAATCAGAATTCACTCCAGCATCATCTTGCCTGACAATATCTCATCATGGTCCAGCCATTCCCCAAACTATACTGGAACCCACAAAGTTTCAAGACTGACTTACAGGAAAGCAGGGAGAAGAGGAAAGAGTAATCAATAACTCTTGTCACATATTGCTATCTGCCGTCTGGTATTGGAGGACCCTCTTCTATCCCAGGGTTCCCATCTGACAGAGCAAACTTGAGATGCTGGTAGAAAATTTAGTTTGACAGACTTGCACAGAAATTTTTATTAACCTATGTCATTTGCTCTGAAGGAGGCAAAGAGAGCTGCAGCTGAAGTACTAATTCTGCAGAATATTTCCAGAAAATAACTTTGAAGTCCCAAATTGTATCTAGTCAGCCCTACAATAGAATGGCTGTGTCTACACTAGCTCCCATCTTCAAAGGCAGCATGGTAAGCAGGGCGTTGGGAGATTATTAATGAAGTGCCGAGGAGTAAAGGGACTTGGAAGTAGCCTGCGCACTTTGAGGGTACCTGCGGGGGGGGGGGGGGGTAGCCATGGCTACACACAAGCTGGCACTTCGAAGTTTAACACTTTGAAGTTGCTGCGGGGGGGACAATTACCTTAATGAAGTGCTGCTTATGCACAGCAGCACTTCATTAATGATCTCCCGACATCCTACTTATCATGCTCCCTTTGAAGTTGGGAGCTAGTGTCGACACAGCCAAAGCTTTTTGATGAAAACAACTCACCGCATTTCACAGAGAGCTCTTGCATATGGGATGTCCATTTAGGACAACAGGCTGAGGAGAGAACCAAAAGCTACAGTTCTGTCCTTCCAAGAATTCTGTCCATTTACACAAACAGCAGCAGGGAAGTACACACCACTGCTAGAACAGCCACCTGCTGGTTCCTGTCCTTGCTGGCTCATAAAGAACTTAGGCACTTTATCAGAAAGACTGTCAACATCTACCTTTTACCCTAAATCAGCGTTTCCTTATGAATAGCCTAGCTGGCAAGTTAGCAGCTAACCCCAGAAACAACAAAAATAAAGGTTTCATCTGGGATAGTTAGCTCTAATTGGTCTAGGATCTTCTGTGACAGAAAATTTGGTGGATATTAACCCTTCTTTTCCAGGCTCCCATTAAAAGCACAGGATTTTAAAGATTTCAAATCTATTTAATCAGACCCGTAGTTAAATGAATCTCAGTTGCAGCACTTGGCATCATCAGACGTAACCAGTCAGTCTCTAAGGCCTGCCTTTATTGGACTCTGGAGTGGGGACTGTGGAGGAACACTGACTTCTTGTAAACTGGCCATCTGGTTGGCTCCCCCTTTGTCTGAAACGTTATTTACCCCAAAAGGTTATGGCTGTGACCCTAGCTCTTGGGATACATGTCATTGCATTTTATTGGACTAAACAAAATTAAAACAGAGGAAGCATACTTCTCAAACTTTTCTACAGTGTAGACAAGACTTTCTACAAATAAGCACAGTATCTCTGTACAAAGACACATACACATGAACAATGATTATAATGGGAAAGCCTTTGAGCACCACAACAAAAGGAGTGAGATTTGAACTCTACAGAAGCAAAAGAAATAAAAGCTGCTGCTCTACTGGATGTGTAAGAAGATACAGTGTCTCAGGACAGTAATGTCACTCGCCTATCCCTGAACCACAAACAAAACTATCAAAGACAAAGAACATTAAGAAAACTGAGATCACTCTCACAGAAAGGTGCAAGTCTGAGTTGTGATCTTTTGTCAACTCTTTAGTGGTCACAGGAGGAATGAAAGAGAAAACCAATGAAGCGGGCATGTTGCTAGTTTCCTCTGACCAAGTGTCAATGAAAAGTTCTACCTCATTCTCCCCCATCTGTGCTTTCCTTCCTTATTTTCCTCAGGATTTGCCACATATTTGAAAATCTGCAGCCTCTTTTACCTCAGCTGACCAACATCTCACTTGCTACAGGCACTGCTTTGGCTGCTGCCAGCATGGACTCCCCTCTCTTGCTAGGGAGTGTGACATTAGTCTATGTCCAAATCCCGCAACCAAGAAGGAAAAAGAAATTGGAGGAAGAGAGGCAAAACAAGTAAAAGAGGTGAAAGGGAGAGAGAGAGAGAGATCATCTACTTAAGGAAACTTTGCTTCTGGGCCTCAGTGCAACACACTGACACGCCCTCTTTATAATAACAGAGAGTAAGCCGTGCTAGTCTATACACTATCAAAACAAAAAGCAGTCAAGTAGCACTTTAAAGACTATTTTGCTAGCAAAATACTAGCAAAAATAGTCTTTAAAGTGCTACTTGACTGCTTTTTGTTTTGACGCCCTGTTTATGTTATACTTTAATGAGAAATATTGACTTAGAAATAAAAATGCTCACTTTATCTAATCTGCCAAGAATTAAGTATCAATCACAGGCCCAACCTGAGGCTCTTGAGACTTGGAAGCATGGTACACGTGTCCATAATGTGTTGAATCAATATCCATAATGCGTGCCGAAAAGAAAATCAACCCATATGCTACTGTTCAAATAGCATTAGTACATCTCTTTACTTCAAAATGTTTTTAGTGAATAGCTATTGGTGTCATAATACAACAGCTTGTACTGCTTGTCTGAAACACCTGGTCTTGTTACCAGTATTTCATTGTTGAGAAAGAGTTAAATGGGTTCTGCTAACTCACATACTTACTACCCCACTTGGATAAAAGAGAGATTGAACTGGCTCTGTAGAAAATGAACAGCCCTCAGACAGGAATGTGAGAAGCAATGAGGCATGGAAAATAATTTTCAGACAAGCTTTGATACCTTATCATTAGCTGCTGTCGTAATCAAATGAAAGCTCAGTAAGTGGGTGAGTCTGGACTCTACACAGTGTGTGGACTATGAGGAGAGCTATTTCACCTCCTTCTGATAGACAGAACATAGTTATCTCACAAACCATGCCCAATGGGTTCCAAAGTAAAATGAAGAATACTCTATCCTATCAAAATTACAGGGAGGATTTATTTAGACAGAGAGTAATTATTTCAGGTAGAACTGGGTCACATGTCAAAGGATAATTAACTCCTTACCTTACAAACAAAATGCATGGGATCTTTAATGACAACAAATTGTCAAACCTGGTCTTACTTCTCTTATGAAAAATGGTAGCAGTAAATAAGAGCCAGTAAAGGGATATAAAACATGCCCAGCATAATATGGCAAAGGAAGCTCTAAAAACAAGTTCCCTGAGAGTAGGAAACAAATTATATCATCATTGGAGCAGGGACCTGTCTTTGATTCTCCCATATTAAGGTATGGGCCCACAGCACTGGGCCACATAAAATCACATTCACTCTTTTGCTGGCACAGTGACTATCCATTGTCATCATGAATGACTATGACTGGTCACAATGAATGACGACAGACAGCTAACAGGCCAAAGAATGAATGAGCATGACTAAGATTTGAGTGGTGGCTGGGGCACTCCTGGAGGATGTAGGGAAACCAAGATCAAGTCCCTAATTTCTGACAACTTATTTATACACATGGAAACATCTGCGAGATGAGAGACCGAAAAGTGTTTACCAAATGTTAAATAAGTTATCTGCATTGTGTACACGGTCGCAAAATTATTTTGGAATAGTGGCCTTTATTCCAAAATAACTTCGCTGTGTAGACACACCCTTACATTCAATATTAACTTTCTAGTAATTTCTTTCACCTTTTGTAGGGGTGTGTGTGTGTGGCTTTCAAACATACATATTTTAACTCTCTCTTCATTATTAAATATTAATTGTAATGATGGTTAGAAGATATGAAACTCACCTTCCTTAAGGACAATATTTCCTGTCCTACTATGTGAAAAACGTATTTATACAGATTTCTCTTCCTTGAGTTGTGTCCACACTGCTGAACATTTTTTTGGTTTCCAAAAGATATTGGTTCCTCTCCCACAATCCATTTCCCTTTTTAGCCCGTTACCTGATATTAGTGCTTCCCACCAAGAAAAATATTATTGATACTTTAAATCATGTGCGATGCTCTTGGGAGGATAAAGGGCCATTTTACAGAATCCAGGACAAACCCCAAAGCCCATCCACATGTTCCTTACCTGGTTTCTGTCTCTGGCATTTGCATATCGGAATCTCTGGATATAATAGAAGACCAGCCATGCCAGGGAGATGATCATCAACACGATAAAAGAGATGGAGACAAACACCACTGAGGTACGGCTGACGTATTTCTGCAAGTTGCGCGTTCCAATTGTTATATACATCATCACAGTAACATTCCTCTCCAGCAGACTCATTATTTCTTTTCCTTTAGGCTCAGGAATCATTATTGCTACAATATCTTCCACACCTGTCAAACAGGAAGGGTAGGGGGAGAAATAATAAGAAAAAACAGGAACAGCAGCAGTCACAAAAGAAGATGCTGTTTCCTGTTTTTTATTGAGATACGCCAGACAGAATCCAGCAGAGATTACTTTGGTCACAGCTATAACCAGTCACACAATATGCTCCATCTGAGCCTCCAGGGTGGCTATGTCTAAAGAAAATTTGGTGAATCGGTATACACAGTTTTCCAGTGCAAATGAGGATTAGAGAGAAGATAGAGACATAGGAGAATTACAAGTATGTGTAGCTATGCGCTACAGACACAAACACATGAACTGTGATCTGTCTGCACGTTGCACGCTTTGTGGGTCTGTAAAAGGAAACATTTTAAACATTTTCCCTCGATATCCAACTACTCACAACAGGAATTCTTAAAACGCAGGGCCTGATCCTGGGATCTGATCCTTCTGTGTCTGGTGCAGTTTAGGATGACACGATATGTGTGAGAAGACGACAGCTTTTCCCAAACTAATTTGGTCACACAACACTTTTAGGTTGGAATATATTGATGGAACACATACACGCTAGTCTTGGGAGCGGGGTGGGGTGGGAGTGAGGTGTTTCATACCAAAAAAGTTGCCACATGTAAATGCTCAAAAGTTAATTTAAGAGTTAATTTTTAGATGTCTTATTTTACAAAGAACAAAAAATAACATGAAAAATCATCTGAATGAACAACCAATGTACTCCTGGTGGGAGGACGGTTAGCAACCCCATAATTAAGTATAAAAATTAAGTACAAACCCAAAACAAAACACCAATCTAACAGCCAAAAGAGTGGTTAGCGTTGTTTTTTTGTACAAAACCAGAACGGACAATGTTGTTTACAAAAAAAGCACTGACCTTCCTTAAAAATTGGAAAACATTTTTATGAAAAAAACCCACAAAACAAATTTATTATGGAAACATATTTTTCAATTTTTGTGTTTTTATAGCTTTTTTTTTTTTTAAACAGAAAACTACTAAAAAACAAAAATAAGTAGCATTTGCCAGTTTTTTTTAATAGGAAGTGTGTTTCTGCATCTCTGTTTTGGCATGAGTCACATAATAACTATAATGAACGCATTATAAATATTAATACACTTATCATCTGAATACTATTCAAATACCTTAATATTTTTGATACACACTTAATTTTATTTAATAGTTAAGAAGGAAAAAGAGTGCTAGCATCGAATTCTTTTCTTGGAACACCTATTCCACGGAATACAGTTTGAGAAGCGCTGGTCTAGGCAATCAAGGGATCAAAATCTGTTTCTACACTATCCGAAAACAGAGATTAACTCTGCTGAAGACAATGGAGTTATTCTGGATTTCCACTGATGAGACCCACAGTCCAAAGGCATCTACTGCTTTTGGAAAAAGCAAAACAGTATGGTGATAATGATGATGATAATAAACGTTCCACATACATTCCAAGGAATGCTGAACATTCCACACACATTCGCAACAACAGGTATAGCAAACAATCAATACAGAACTCAAAAGTGAGTGAGATTAGAAGGATAAAGGACACGGGAATGTACATGATAGGATTCTATACAGGTCCTTTTACCAGATGATTTAAAAATGAATCCAATTAATCTTTTATTTCAAAATATTACAAATTAGTAAATATAACCATCAACTCCCCCACATTTCTATCTGAAATATATATTTGTTTTATTACTTCACTATTTACTTTGTTTGTATTCTACTCAAGTTAAGGGTGTCAGACCCTTGATGTGCTTTATGTATTAGTCCAGTACCTACCATGAGAGGTTCAGATTCTAGCAGACACAAGCTTTCATAAATAAACAACATAAAATAAAAAACGTCTAGCTCTTGTGATTGCAAAGATATATTTCTGAATGTGATCGGTTGGGATACAGGCAGCCCAAAACATCATCTTGGTGATTCCATTCATCTTAATGAGGAGTTTATTTAATACATGGTATAATCAGGGCTTTTTTTTTTTCCCCATTTTTTTTCGTCATATGTGCCAGTACTGTGCACCAGAACCTCCTTGCCAGGGACTGTCTGTGGTGCTCTGGGCCCCAGCTGTGGGGCTTTCAGAGCCCCCACTGGCCCCGCAGCAGTGCAGGGGCCAGGAGCTGGAGCCCCTGCAGCAGCGTGGGGGCTGGGAGCCAGAACCCCTGCACCTGTGGCAGAGCAGGGCTGAGAGTGGGAGCTCCTGCTTGCCCTGCAGCAACAGGGGCTGGGAGCTGGAGCCCTCAACGCCCCTCTAGCAGCCCCAGCTGCAAAACTCGGCAGGAGGGGCTCTTCAAAAAAAAGACATTGGATATAACTAAAAAAAGTAATTTGGCCTTTCCCACACAAATGAATTTGACATATTTGCATCAGTGACAAAGGTCTCTTTGAAATAGAGGGACACCGTGCAAAGGGTTGTAAGAAAAATTATATAACCTATATTAACTTTTGTCTTATCTCTCAGAATGGCACTTTATGGAAAATACAAGGAATCAGTGCAACACTGACAGCACCAAAACCAGACTGGACCCCAGAGCTATGCCTTTGATGGAGAACCTAACATGTATATATGGATTCAGTGCTTCCCACCCACCTCTTATCTCTCAGGGGCTAATGAGCTGTTTAGCTCTCTTTGGGGCAGACCTTAGTAAATCATCCCATGAACCATGTAAAATTTGACAGTTTGCAGAAACAGCAAAGCAGCATATCAGAAAACCAATTAAATAACAGGTAAATAGTTTGCAATACTCCTCAAGAATGAACTCAGTTGCACCTAAAGAAGTGCAAACCTTGAAACTGTATCAGGCAAAGACAGAATGAAATGCTCACATCCCTAGAGATCATCTGTGGCGTCAGTCACTCCCGGCTGTTAAATTTTTGCTCTCTCCCCTTCCTCACCACTAGCTGGTGTTGCGCTCTTTCAGGTTAGCCATTTTTCCCTCCTCAGGAGTAACATTTTCAGCCCCTTTGCTCTCAAGCCCTCTAACATCACAAAAAAACTCCTTTGATCTTCTTCATATAGTTATCTGCCTTCTCATCACAGAAGTCCTTTCTCCAGCTGACAATGGACCATTGATATAGAAATATTTATTTCAGATCACACTAGCATTCCCTTTCCTGCAACAAGGTGTCTGTTTCATCTCCTCCTTATGCACAGTAATGAGAACTGCAAGCAGTACTTCTACATTGCTTCATACACTGAAAGCGCCATAGAAGCATTAATTAATCAATTCCCACCATACTTCTTTATAAGCACTCTCTCCATTGTACTGTGGGGCAAGTGACGTATAGAGAAGTTAAAGTAGTTTAGTGTCCCAGTGTCAGAGCTAGCATCCTGTCTCAGGAAATCTGGGTTCCTTTGCCCGGACTAAGACCACTAGATTGTGTTTCTTCAAGACATTTAAAAGTAGCCTTTAAAGAAAGCTGATCCAAACTGGGATTCAGAAACAGCTTTTCTGAATAAAAGAAGCTAAGCACGAGAGTGTAGACGTACTACAATGATAGGAGGAGTCTGTCTCTGAACACATGCATCTGATGAAGTGGGTCTTTGCCAACAAAACCTTTTGCTCCATTAAATCTGTTGGTCTGTAAGGTGACACAGGACTTCTTGTTTTTTGAGGATACAGACTTACACAGCCACCTCTCTGATATCTGTTTCTGTTGAGGGTCTGGATTTACAAGAGGTGACATGAAGGTCAACATAGCTGTGTCTACAATGAAGAACAGGTCAACAAATTATGCCCGCGTTGGATGAGCAATTTTTCACAGACCTTAGCAATGTCCACAAAGTATAGACTAGCCTTCTGGATGAATTATACCTTGCTGAGGCAGAATGGTGACTGGGATTTTCCAGAGAGTAGAGGGAATGCCAGTTCTGCTCTCCGGAGACGCACAGACATTTTAGAGTGGTGGTAGCAGGGAGTAACAGGGAACAGGAACTGCATTTGAAGACGACGCTCTTCATGCTTTCCCTGTGTAAGGCCCTGTTAGAATCAGGTTAATAACATTATCCAGTGAGTTGAGGTAGTCACAGTTGTAGTATCCTGTGGCATGAAGTAGTTTAGATAGTTTATTATCCTCTCTCTTTTGTAGGGAGGAGAAGTGTGCATTACAGACGTTTTGTCTTGTATTATTAAAGTCCTGCAATGTGGCATCTTGTGTGGAAGTGTCAAGGTCAGAAAGGTCATTCATGATCCTCTCCACTTTGTTCTACAGGATGCTGATTAGGTAGCTCCTCAGTTTCTTTGAGAGTGTCTGGCACAGTCTCTCACTGTAATCAGCATAGTACATTAATTGGAATGGGTTTTTCACTTTGTCCCTTGGGTATGATGTCCATCTTTTTTTGCACTTGGAGAGGAAGATGCTGTTCGTCCTGGATCTGTGTGAGTTTTTTCATGTAGTTGATGGATTTCCACTCCAAACGGCTAAATAATTCTCCATATCTGAAGAAGCGGGTTTGTCCCACGAAAGCTCGTCACCTAATAAATTACACTGTTAGTGTTTAAGGTGCTCCAGGACTGATTATTTGTTTTGTGAAAGTACAGACTAACACGGCAGCCTCACTGAGAATTTTGTACGCTGTTAATCTACAGCACACTTGTGGCCGAGCAATTCTGTTGTGGATTTAGTCCCTTGAAGTTCATATTAAGGGCTTTCATATGCATTTTGTCCTTGAAGTGACTTATTTGATACATGAAATGGGCCTTTGTGTTCTGACATTTTGTGAGGAATTACATCTGTTTGGTAGACTGTGTCACAGATAACATGATTTCCCTTGTGCATTATCCTGAGGTAAATCAATCTCAGCTTGATTGTGTGTTACTTTCTCTCTCTATGATATGGCCCCCTTCATCTTGAGAGACGGTTAGCTGCAGCAGTGAGGATCGCTGGGCAGTGTTTGAATCTCCAGCTTCTCTGGCAGTGATGGATCTCTTGCTTATCCATCCAATATTAGATCTGCATGGTCGACTGCAATAACCGCATGCCAGTCTACTTCCTAATTCCTGAGTCTGAGAGTTTTTCCTTCTATAGAAGACAAAGTTCTTTTGCCTGGCTTGCACACATACTATCAAAGTACACCACACAATCTTTAATGTATTTATCCACTTAACAAATCAATTAATTCAACATTAGTAGGTCACCAGGAGCATATGGTGTTCACCTAAGAGTTCTGAAGGAGCTCAAGTATAAAATGGAAGAAGTAGTACGTTGGGATATCTTACTGGTCACTCAAATCAGCTTATGAGGATGGTCTAGCTAACATCAATTTTTAAGTACCAGGGGGTAGGTGAATTTGTCTGTACCTTCACAAGCAAGAAGTAGTCCTGTGGTACCTTATAGACTAACAGGTATTTTGGAGTGTAAGATTTCATGGGCAAAGACCCATGAAAGCTTATGTTCCAAATACCTTTTGGTCTATAAGGTGCCACAGTAGTTCTTGCTATCAATTTTTAAAAAGGCTCCAGAGGCAACTGTGGCAATTACAGGCCAGCAAGCCTAACTTCAGTACCAATTAAATAATTTAAAAACAAACAAAGACACTGCTTAAAGTGAAAACGCCTCCCCTCAGGACTGGACTTCAAAAAATCTCTCTCAAAAGTTACTACAAAAAGGGCACTTAGCATAGTCTTTAACACTACCTGGCACACTATGAAACATACCTTTTCTTTTTAAAAGCTTTTATAAAACAAACGGAAAAGGAAGTAAGAAAGACTCTTAGAAAAGAAAGTTTATTTAATTTTCTAAGGGTAAACTGATTCTCTTCTTTTTTCTGTATTTATTAAAAAATTAAAATGCATTTTATAGTGGGTGTACACAATGGAAGTAGGCCAGATATAATGCTACACACTGGATCACACTCAGGTGTTTAAATCTGTAATCATAAAACAAAATCTCTCCAACAAGATTCTCTCCAATTGTAAATGCAATGGGAATTCTATGCTTTGTGTATTCTTATAACAATACTTGAAAATAGCATAGAGAACATCTCCTAATTAAAAAAATTTAGTAACTATTTTTAAAAGGGCATTTTCAGGAAAAATTGGCTGTACTGTTTCATTATTCTGGCATGGGCAGAGACAAGAGAAACTGTTTTCAGGATCTTGTCCCAACTTACTCCATATAACTCTGACCATAGTTCCACACTCTAGCCCTTGCTTACAACTGTTATGGCTTATCATAGCTGAGCATCACTTTTTCATTTGTATTCCCTCCACCTGGTCAGAAGATGATACTTTCTCTTCCTCCTGACAAGCCACTCTGCAATTTCCTTGACCCTTTCAAATCTTGCTTCAAAATTTGCATATGATTGCAGCTACCTGCCTTCTTTCTCCATTCTTGCATTGTCTTCTTTTTCTCTCTCTGATGGTAAATGCAACTACAAACTCTTGCTGTTACTCTTGATATCAGGAAAACTATGTCAAATACACCTCTACTGTTTAAAAATGGTCAGACAACAGCTGTAGAAAAAACATAAGCATATACAGTTTTCTGAGACAAATAACCAGACAGTCTGGCTTCACATTCAAGTTTTGTTTAAAATTCCACTAAATTACTGGTCAGAACTCAAAGGCCCAGTAAGGATTACTGTTCAATCGACTTGATCAACATACCTGGATTGTTATGGTCAAGTATCATGTGCAAAGAAGAGAGAAATAATGAAGGCTTTATGCTCAGATTCCTCCCTTCTCTGCCTACTAAATATTGTTTTCTTTTTGCTTCTCTATCAAATACACATGGGGAGGCCCAACCTGTGCTAAACCCATTCAAAGCAGGGTTAAAAATAATAGCCACAGCTAATTAATTTAGGTTGAAGTACTGATATGTTCCAGTGTAGTTTAACCATTATGTTTAAAAACATATTAGATAATAGAACATATGCATAGGCATGAAATGTAAAAAGGCCTCGCTCATTGCTTTATCTTTAGGAACCACTGCAATGCCCTAGTGGCAGTATATTATCTAAACCTTTTTTTTTCCTCCTGTTTCTGTTCAAGATTAGTGGAAAGTTTGCCATGAATTTTTAAGCAGTTGTCAGGGTGAACCATGAATCAAAACGACTGCAGGCTGCAATGAATGGATTTTTGAGGGGTTGTGGGGGATGGAGGGCTGGGAAACGTTAAACAGGTCAAGGCTCCCCTCTTTGTGCGTCAATCACTAAACACGTTAAGGAGAACTTGCAGGGCTTTGAATTAGTTTAAATCACTTTAGGTAAGTGAGTTTCAGCAAACTCAACTAATGTGTTTGAGTTGAGTGAACTGTGTGATGTGTGGCCAGCCCTTCAGCAACTTTTCAGTCACGAAGCAGGCTTGACTTCAGGATTACACAGGGTTGCCGATTACAATATGTCAAGTAGATAATCAATGAAATTGGCCATTGTGATTGGAAAGCAGCAATACAAAAAAGATGTCATGCCAATGACAATCAGCTCACGTGCCATTCTTGGCACCCGTGCCGGTGGTTGCTGACCCCTGGTCGAGAGAGTTCAACAGCAAAGAGAACTATACAGTACAAATTCCCAAATTACCACTAAGCAGACTGAGCCTCTATTTAAAAATCTATACTGCATGGTTGGATTCTTACTATTTATCTTCTTCTCTTTCAGGCTTTAGGGTACATATGGGGAGAGGCAACACTTACACTCCTGCACACCTCTCTCATATGGTTGTGTGCGTGCCTTTGACTGACTCCCTGCCCAGTACTCTCCACCTACCATGCCTGGCTGGGTCCCTGGGACAGATCCGCCTCTCCTGGAACTTGGTGCTGCATCCTTCTGAGGCAACACATCGGGGGGTATATGTGGGCTCACATGACACCCCCCCCCCCAGACTTCTGCCTGGATTCCCACCAGAATGTGGCCAACAGCAGCCTTTCAGCACTGCAAGGCAGGGAAAGACTGGGAGCTGGTTCTGGCCATGGAGGTGGGGGTGAAGAGATCACCTGGCTGTGTCTTACACAGGGCTGAAAGGCAGCTAATTTCTCCAGGCTGCTGGCTGCTGACATAACCTAGCCCGCTCCTGCCACACAGCTGCACCATGGGCAGGAAGGGATTAATGCTGTAAGGCTGCATGGTGCACCAGAGCCTGTGGAACCTGACTGCAGAGGCTTCAGTGACCCCACCAGAGAGGTGGCTCAGCAGAGGAGGCTGCACAGGGTCCCAGAGTGTGTGTGTGTGTGTGTGTGTGTGTGTGTGTGTGAGTGAAGATGGCACTAAGTCTGTGACCGGGGGGCTGCCTTGGAGCCTGCAGGGTTGGGGCATGAACTCTGAGCTTAGCTGAGGGGCAGAGAGGCTTCCCCATGCCAGTACTTTGTGGGGTTTTGGCACATGCAGAGCTTGGCTACGCCTGGCAAGCACCCTGTGGTGGAGGCTCTCGGGATTTCCAGAGGTACTGATTCAGCCAAAGGCAGCGGGGGAAGGAAGGAGCCTGTGAACCAGGCTGGCTCTCCACACTGGAAGGAAGGGACACAGATGAGAAGTAGGGCTGGAGGGAGAGAAGGGGCAAATTATGCAGAGGACAGAGAGAGGGAACACATCAAGAGCTGATGAATGGGCAGCAGAGACATGGTGCCTGCCAACATTCACCAGCCACTGCAGTTGCAGCGGGCCAATCAGTGCCAGCTGGAAATGGGCTGTGGGTGGGTGCTGGGCCCTGCTGGGTGAGAGCTCACAGAGGAGGCGGTGCTGATGGACCAACAGGGGAAGTGACTAACTCCTAACTGCAGCACTGCTCCATCACCAGATTTGCACATTCACCCCATAATCAGTCAGTGGATCCCTCCCTCCACCCACCCATCCATTCGTGGTGAGAAAATGAGAGACAATTTGCCCATTCTTAAGAAAAAACTCGGAATACCAGCTGGAGGGCTTATATATGGGACTGCGCCTTTAAAAAGGAGCATCTGGTCACCTTTGGTTTAGTCCCTCAAACTCAAACACACCTGAAGAGATTCTGGGGAATGAACAAGCACAGAAAACTTAGAAAAGGAATTTCTGTAGGGTTGCCACCTTGACCATAGTTTTGGCTGTCAAACAAATGACATTTATGGATTTTGTTCTGTGACCGTCAGAGGTCTTACTGAAAATACTGGTTGGTATTCACCAAATTAGTAGTTGGTGTGGTACTATAAGGCTAGATCTTTAATGCTCTGACAGTTTTAGAGTGAGCATTTAAAATGTGATGTTCGACACAGTACAGAAAGGATGTAATTCTTGAGGCTGCCAACTGCCCAAGTTTGGTTAAAGGACAAATGATTAATTAATTATTTGAACAGAATGCAGCAGATTTTGTAAGTCTTCTACAAAATCCTCCTACTAAAAATGCAAATTAAGGTTTCTTCTGAATCAAATACAGAGGCAGTATGTGGTAAAATGATTCCTCTTCACATTTTAACATAGCTTATTATTAACACAGATTATTATCCGGACCAGTTATTCTCCCCTTGACAGTGGTCATCAGCAGAGCCTAGAGCAAAAGACTGGCACAAATCTATTTTTACTTCTTGATGAAATAGTTTCATTTTTCAGATGATATTTAAGAATTTCAAACAGGAAAGCAAATTAAGACATAAGCATGTTCTTACCATCATTCCCAATGTTAACTGCAGCAATGGCATGCAATCCTCTAGTACCTCCGAGAAGTACCATATACACATTCTGTTGGTTTAAGTCAGGTCAATCATTCTATTTCTCACATGTTTAGTGAATGCTTTTCTGTACACAGTGATTTAATATCTTGCTGACCCTGGGATCTTTTTTCCCTAATAGCTAATGTTGATGAATACGTTTCTGAGAGTGGGGTTTTACAGTAGGATTTAGCGTTTTCACAGTATTTTCAAAACAAAATATTAATTTTATTCCATGAAAAAAAATCTTTAACTGAAAAAGCCTCACCCAGCAAGAAAGTTGTTAACAGAATAAATTGAATTGCTATCTTTTACACTGTATTTTTTAGTTTACTGTTCATAAAGTATACAGCTATCATCATAATTCTCTGTTAAAAAAATCCTCTCCTTTATAAGTATGCTGTTCTGTTTTCTTTCCAATTAACATTACATAGGAAATTGCCATCTGATTTGCATATATAAATTTTAATATGAAATGTAACTATTTATAACCTGCTTCTTCACTCCATTTTCCCCAAGAATAACTTCATTGTGACAACCCATTAAAAGTTCAGCCATGTTCATTCTGCTTAACAAAATGTTTGCATGAAACTAGGAACCTATAAAAACACCAGATAACCCCTGACTTTTTACAAACATCCTAGAAAAATAAACATGGGTTAAAAGCACAGCTGTGTGAACTCAACATTGTTTTGAAAGCCCAAATGAAAGTTCAAGACGTTTCCAAGACACTGAACTCTATGCGCGCCTACCATTCCAGAACAGAACCAATATAGTGTCACATAAACAACTTTAGATTTTACCTATACCTGCCATGAAACATTATATTTTATAGATAAGTAGCCAGGGAGCTTCATCAGGAGTGCCTAATTAACCTGAGTCCTTAGATATGCCACACCTATCAAAGTGCTCAACTGAATAACAGAAAGGTGAATTTTCCTATGGACAGATGAAAGATGAAGTCAGATCATAGGTAGAGAAGCTTGCAGCCATTAATGCAATACTGCAGTAAGGAACAAGAACTTCCTTTGTTTGCAGGAAAGACAAATGAGAAGAAGGAGGAGCTGGAGTATACTTGGACTCCACACTCTTGGTGAGGTTGTCACGGCAGAGGAAGAACAGGAGTGGAGTGTAACTAATACCTGTTTCTCATAAGGTGGCTGTACAATATTAGGTTATAGACTTTTTATGAAAGATGGAGGATAGGAGACATTAGAAAGTGAAATTCCAGATCTCTGCCAGACTTAAAGTGTGGCCCATGCTACCAAACTAGATTAATACAAGTTGTCTTCAGTTGCATGCATCTGTACTCAAGTTTGTCTCCTGCCAACACAAGTGCACTGTTACATACACACAGTAAAACCTCCTGCCGGAACAGCATGGGGCTACGGCCAATCTACTGAGGTTGATCCTGTATGAGTGGAACACTGTGATCTATGTCAATATTAACAGTCCTCCAGTAGCTGTCCTATGATGCCTCAATCCTGGAGACAGTGGCCATTTTTCTCACAACATTAAGACTCTGCTGCCTGGGGACCTCATGGACCAGAAGCTATTTTCCATTACTGTTAACATTTCCTCCTGAGAATGTATTTTAAAATGACTCCTCCTGAATACCCTGATTGGCAAATGAAGGTAGCAGCTCCTCCTAGTTGCACATAACTGTCCATGCCATCTCCACATATGCCAGATGTGCTTCTGTGTGGTGTAAACAGGAAGTATTGGATCTCCTGGGCCTGTGGGGAGAAGAGGCTGTGCGAGTGCAGCTACGGATCATCCACAGAAACGTGGACATCTAAATCCAAATTGGGTGGGGATACAGGCAAATGGCCACAAAATGGGCTCAGCGGGAGGGCTATGTGGAAACAAAGGAACTGCAATGGGTTGCCCTGCAGATCTACTGTTTTACAACATACTCCATACCACTGACAGAGACCTCAGCATACCACCACAAAGGCCACTGTGAACCATCTGGAGGAGCCCAAGGAAATGCCTGCTCTGAATTGGTGAAAGAGGAAGAAGTGGAAGAGGGAGACGTGGAGGGTGGCTTCAGCCCTTCCATGATTTCTTCAAGATTCCACCACTGTTTAGTCAGTCTTGCCAGCTGAGAACGGACGACTCCAATGAAGGGGAGGGGACATCAGGTAAGGGACATTTAAGTTGTGAGGGTGCCTGGCCTATGCCCAGTTAACATAACGCAGATATTAACTTTTGCTTGTTTTAATCCTAACAAGATGAGGAGGAGATAGAAGCGAGCAGAGATTGAAATGATGTCTGCCTTTCATTCCGCTGTTCGGTTAGGTAGAAGGCCAATGACGAGCAGTTTATGCACATTTGGATTTCCTTTTTATCCTCCTGAGAACTGTCAATGAAATACCTCCATGGAAATATTCTGCAATCCTCTCCCAAAGGTTTCTAATGTTGTTGTGAAAACAGGATTTTTCTTCTATTTAAATCCACAACATTTGCCTTGCAATGACAAAGGACTTCTTCATTTAAAATTTTTAGTTCTTCAAAAACTAAAAACAACATTCCCTTAACTTATATTGTCTCCGTCATTCCTATTTGATCCAACTTTCAGCTCCTATTTCCTTGTCCCTTCTTCCAGTGCTTCCTCCCTGAAACTCATGGGCCTTTGCAGGGGCTCCAGTGCACAATAGGGTGATACATCTGTTGGAAGTTAGTTCTTAAAGAGGGAAAAGCTATTACTTTAATTTGCTATAGGTCTCAATCATTTTGCCATGAAACACTTTTCTCAAAAGCAGAATAAGTATTTAATAGCATAATTAATATCAATGGAGTTCTTCTTTAGTGATCTTTTAATGACTGGCTACAATGTTATGGCACTGAAATGGCATTTTTCTACTTGGTCATTAAACGTACAATAAAAGCCTCCAGTGAACCCACTGTTAGCTAATTAGATTTTTTTTCAATTTTATTATTAGACAGAGACAAGCTGTGATGGTTGTGATCTTTCCTATGATGAACAGTATAAGCCACTGTTTAGAAAGACCAAGAAATTTCTGCTTGTGTTTCTTTAATCAATGTCAGTCTCACCAAGGACCCTACGAGCTCAGAACTTATTGGCTTCCTCTAGCTGTATGCAGAAACTGGGACAAACCACAAAACAAAAACAGTACATGTTTCCTGGAGTTTGGTTTCTATAAAGAACTTACTGTAACAATGAACTATAATTCTGCTAAAGGTTGAATCTCTCAAGTCCAGCACATTCTCATCCAGCAACATCCATAATTCAGCATGATTTTAAGTTAGCTGTATGACCACTTCTTATGGGCGTGGCCACATTTCCTGCAGTCTTCAAGTTTGTTTACAGCCACCACTCCTGGCTTCTTGGTGCTCTGTGTAGTTATTTAGCTGTAATTCACCCCTAAATGTCTTTTAACTACTCAGTAAGCAGTGGAAGTGTTGGTAATGTGCTGGACAATACTGACTCCTGTGGTCTGGCAAATTCTGTCCTTTGAAAATGGTCGGGTCCCAAGGGTGTTGGACTAGAGAGGTTCAACTTGTATTTATTTTTATTAGATTAACACTGCCATACAAGGTGCTGTAAACATCTATGTGTTCAAGCTTCAATCAGACATTAAAATTTTTCAACAGCGGGTCTCTTAGCTCAGGGATGGGGAACCCCTGATCTGCGGTCCAGATCCGGACCCCCAGGCTCAGGGTTCCCATGGCAGGGTTGGGGGTGCAGAGCCTCCAACCTCACAGACCAGACCAGGCAAGCCTCGGGTAACCGAATTTCCCTATGTTGAATGCGGGACATCTGGTAAGATTATGCATATACAAGCTAGTTCAATGGCAGTCAATTACAATTATGCAGTCCAAACATTCCATTTAATGTCAGGTTGACCGTACCCTTGTTAAAAAGAAAAACGATGTAGCTGGAGTCTTGTTGTTTACTTTCTTATCTTTAAGGTTCGCATCAGGAGATCACATACACACTCCTGTACACCTCTTTTGCATGGGGATGGGAGTGACTGACCACCCTGATCCATCCCTCCCGCCCAGCGCTCTCCACCCTACATGCCTAGCTGAGCTCCTGCAAAGGACCTACCTGTCCTGGTACTCAGTGCTGAATCTTCTCCAGGCAACATGGCGGGAGTTGGGGAGGACACAGCATCACAGAATTCCCTCCCCAGATTTCTCACACCAGAGTGTGGCCAGCATCAGCCTTCAAACAGGCTCTCTCCATCCCACTGCAAGGATTAGATGATGGCCGAGAAGCTTTCCTGTGCTGGCGCTGTGCGGGGCTTTGGCATGTGCAGGGCTTGGCTCCTCCTGGTCAGCGCCCTGCGTCGGAGGGGGGCGGGGGGAGAAGGAATCTGCCAGCCAGGCTGCTGGTGATCTGAATAATCTGACCAGGAGCTGGTTCTCTGCACAACACAGGGAGCAGGATACACTCCACTGGGGGAATATGGAGGATCAGCCAGGCTGGATGGATGAACAGACGGAGTGAGGAGAGGACAGTGAGAGTGGAAGCATGTAAAGGCTGAGGTGTAGGACCAGGAGGGACATGGAACCAGCCACAGCCTGCCTGCATTCACCAGCCTCCTCAGCGTGCAGCGTGCAGCCAATGCTGGTTGGAAACAGGGTGCCGGAGGCGGGCTGGCTTCCAAGGGCTGGCACGCAGCAGGGACGGCACTCTCAGACCAGCCCAGGGAGCGGCCAGTCCCACAACTTTGTCCAACCACCAGCCTCGCACTCCCACCCCTACCATCAGCCACTGGACCTCCCCACTCTCCACTGGCGGGTGGGCAGCTGGGAAAATGGCATCCCACCAGAAGTAGGACCCACCAGTAGTGATGGGAGGGAAAACAAAAAGTATAGGACAATTGGCCTTCCTTTCTTGTTAAAGCAGGGACAGCTGCAGGAAAGCTCAAACATGGGACGGCCCCTTTAAAAATGGGACATCTGGTCACGAAAGGCATCTGGTCACAAGCTGGGGGCAGGAAGTGGTTTGGCACAGCACTGCTGCTGCTCACTGCTCCTTCCCCCGTGCCAGGGAACGTGAGGGGGGAGCAGCAGTAGTCTCGGCAGCACTGTCTAGAGGTTCCAGCGAATCAGAGCAGTGGAGCAAGGAGGCGCAGAGCTGTATGCGTCCGGGGTACGCAGCACCCGTTACCCAGACCCCACACTCTCCATCACTCCTGCGACCTTCTCATCCAGATCCCACGTCCATCCCCTTTCTGCACCCTTCCACCCCAACTCCTCACCCTGTCCTGCTCCTGCCCCCTCCCTCCCACTCCTCACCCCACGCTGACTTTTCCCTTCTAGATCTTACACCCACAAACCTTCCTGTACCCTTCCTCCCACCCAGAACCTGACTCCAGTCGGCTCCTGAACCATACGCCCAACCCAGACTTGATTCTCTTTCCTGCACCCTCTTCTGGTCAGACCCCCCCCGCACCCTGTTCCTTTACCCCTCCCTCCCTCGCAGACCCCCCCCTCCTACAGCCCACTCCTGAACCCTACTCCCACCCAGATCACCCATCCCAGCTCACTCCTTCACCCTCACTCCCGTCCTCACCCTCACCCCTGCCAAAACCCACTCAATTCCTAGCCTGCTACTGCACCCTCCCTTCTGGTCAGACTCCATAACCCCAGCCCCCTACAATTGGGGACCACATAAGTGATGTTATTTCTTTTTTTTTTTCTTTTTGTTTCTCACTTGTGTGGCCCCTGACTGATTTGTCTACAGGTCAGTGGTCTCCAACAGGAAAAAGGTTCCCCACCTCTCCACTTAGTCACTGAAGTACTTTTATTATGAATGCTAGTAATTTACCCTGATGATCACTCTAAAAATCTCCCTTGTTTTCTAATCTATACATATCTCTAAAAGAACAATTCGCTGCCACTAGAAATCATTTTTCTATTCTACTCCAAGCTTAAATACTGCAACTTGAGTTTTACCTTGAGAAAAGTCTTAAAATTGTAATCTGTACAGTATGATCTTCACATTACAGCATCTTTTATACATGCTTTTTATGCTCTGATTAATCGTGAAATAAAATTGGTGAAAGAATAATGCATATTTTACACACACACACACACACGTGCACAAAACACAATTGGTTAAAATCTGATCTAGTTTAAGCAGAAACAATTTCACTGATTTCAGTGCAGCTATGCTGAGACCTAGGGAAACTTTGCATCTTCATAGGACAGTAAAAACGCACTGCTGTACTAGATAAATCTTTTTATCCCCTTTCACAAACAGGGAAACTAAGACAAAGGAGATGAGGGACTTGCCCAAGACAGAGAAGAGCTTCCTAGCTAGGAATATAACACAGAAGTATCCAATTCCAAGGTACGGTCAAGGATGCCATTTCAGATTTTGATGTAAGGGGACAGTGACCTGTGCATGCCGCAATGGGGTTTGGGGCCAGAGAGAGGGCACGGGGGAGCAGACTGAGGACAGCATCTGCAGCAGGGTTAGTGAGTATGCTCAGGACAAACCAAGGAGCAAATGGCGGTGTGGGGCAAGACCTTCCCTCCCCTATCACACATCACTTCTTCTACTAAAGCACTGGAAAACTAGGGTTTTTTTTTTTTGGGGGGTGGGGGGCAGGTAATTTAGCAATTAGTTGATAAGAGCACTGTATCTAATTCCTATATAAAAGAAAGAAAATTAAATAAATATTAGACCTATTCAGCTCTAATAGTAACATATTCCAATATCCTGTGCCAATTCACTTAAGGGAGAGTGGCAAACCTTAAAATTCAATGTATATTCTTACTTTGTTATTAACTCTGCAGAAAGAGAAAGAATGACTGTCAGGACTCCTGGGCTCTGTCTCAGCTCTGGAAGAGGTTTAGCCCTGTATCTTCTCTTCCAACAGTGGTCAATGCCAAATGCTTCAGAAGGAATGAACGGAAGAGGAAACTGTGAAGTGATCCACCCCCTTGTATCCTGTTCCCAGCTTCTGGCAAACAGAGGCTAGGGACACCATCCCTGTCCATTCTGTCTAGTAGCCATCAATGGATCTATCCTCGAACTTATTTTGTTCTTATTGTAACGCCATTGTACTTTGGACCTTTCCAACATCTCCACCAAAAAGTTCCACAGGCTGACTGTGGAGAAATAATATATTTGTTTTAAATCTGCGACCTGTATATTTCATTGTGTGAGCTTCTTGTGTTATATTAATAAAGGAATATATAACATTTCTTTATTTTATTTTTGCACAAATCACAGTTTTATACACCTCTACTGTACCCCCCCACCTTTTAGTTTTCTTTTTTCCAAGCTACTGTTACACTTCTTACTCTTACCCAAGATCAATTGAACAGTGGACACAAACAAGTCATTCCTCATCAGCAATGGAGAAAACCCAGTGCCTGATCCTGCCATATCCAACCCAAACAGTTTGGGGTTGATTGCTAGCCCATACTCCTTCAAGCAACATATGGGGAGGGAGAAGTTTTGATGTCTGATATTTGAGTTGTTTCTGGTGACAGTAGTAGAGTCTTTGTCAATCCCCTGATCTTTTAAGAGAGCACCTGAGGACTCTGGTTTCCAGTCACGGACCTTTGCATGCCTACTGAGGGAGCATGGACTTCAGACTCACCCTCAGGTGTACAGCCCACTGGTGCTAATGGCACCACTGAAAGCTGAGATCCTCACTGGAATACACCAGCCAGGTAGTTTGGGATTGTCATGAACATCACTTTGCCAATTTTATTTTGTGTGTGTGTGTGTGTGTGTGTGTGTGTGTGTGTGTGTGTGTGTGTGTGTGTGTGTGTGTGTGTGTGTGTGTGTGTGTGTGTGTGTGTGTGTGTGTGTGTGTGTGTGTGTGTGTGTGTGTGGAGCAGCAGGGGAGGGAATCTCTTCCAGACCTCAAAACTGGTGATATGTCTAGTCCCAGCATCACCGGAGGTCCAGCAACTAGGGCTATGTGAACACTACCCTGGAATATCAACCCACTCTGGGTCGATCATCCAGGGTTTGATTTTGCACACCTGGTAGGGCCACAAGAAATCAACCTATCCAAAGTTGGCAATCAACCCCTGTACTCTTCTCATCTCATGAGCAGTAAGGGAGGTCAATGGGAGAAACTCTCCCATCGATCTCCTTCAGAGAGGATGGCCAGGTAAGTTGACTGAAGATACATCAATTCTAGCAATGCAATTGCCATAGCTAGAATTGCGTATCTGCAGTCAACTTGCTTTCCTAATGTAGATGTAGCCTAGGTTAAGAATGAGAAGGGTAGGAATGAAACAAGTTGCTCACAATGCTTATATCACCAGGCAACAAACTGTCCCAACTAGCTTCACGGTCCCTCTCCAACAAAAGCAGGACCCAACTCCAAGCACTATAGGAAAGAGAAGAGGCAGCCACCACATGCTGTAAGCAAAAGAAATGGAAGAGAGGAAAGCAGAAGAGCCATATGGAAACACAGTCTCCACTGCTTCCAATTAAATGACTTTATTGCTTGCCCCACCAAAGTCACAGCTCAGCAACTGGGGAAACTGTGAGAAAATTTGTATTATTTGGCTTTCATGCTGGAAAAGCCTGAAAGCTTAGAGTTCACTGGGAATTCTTGAAAAGAGCCAACCAGAAAAGAAAGGATTTATTTCTGATTGATTTTGGCTGAGAAATATCAGTCTTGCCCTTCCCGTAAGAGTCCTTGGGTTACTCAGATGTGCGTACTCGGAACTGTGGTATCCTTATTTGAAAGGGGAGAAGTGCCACATCTTTAACAAAGAGTTTTTCTTCCAATTACTTTAACTAAACAGGTGTTAACAAAAGAAAGGATTTGTTCTTCTTATGGAAGCCAAAAGAAGAAAAGGGTCTTGTACAGTATGAATAAAATTCTCAGTCCCTCTCAATAGGTCAAGTTTTATTTCTTTGGCAACTCCAACATCACTAGCTTGATGGCTGTCCATAGAATCCCACAGAGCGGACAAGACTTGAATTATTAATTTAAAAACAGGAAAAGAAAATGTTAGGTCTTGCTTATATTAAAACAGGCATAAATTTAACTAATCTCAGTTTTTAAAAACTGATTTAGTTAAACCACCACAAGCCCCCTAGCATTAACATTAACCAGGTACAAAACAGTTTACGGTAGTCTACATGAGGATTTGCATCAGATTAAATAAACTGATCTAAAGATCAACTTTTAATATAGAAAAGGCCTTGTGGGGTGAGGGAGCTTTCAGACTTTTTAAACAGAGCACACAAAAAAAAAATATCCAGCACAAACCACTTTCCTACAAACACTTTTCACATAATCTTTAGTGACATGTTTCTGAGGATGAAATTCAGTAACAAATGTCTTCAGTTTTAATGATGCAGAAACACACCAAGTCACAGAAACTAGAGATAAAATTGAGAACAGAGCATTTTAAATGGAGAGCTGTACAATACCTTGACGTTTAAAAAAAACAAAAACAAACAAAACCAAACACTCCTGGATAGATTTCCCTGGATTTTTTCAGCTAAACTATTTTGCTGGCCCTTCTGTACATCAGATCTATTGGTTCACCTGTGGGGCTAATTTAATCCTGTCTGATTCTAGGCAGCGTAAGTAATCAAACAACTTGATTTGCAAATTAAAACAATGTCTGGTAGGAGAAAATAAAAGGCAATTAAAATGATCTACTGATACCATGTCTGCTGAGCCCTCTCTGTCCTGCTTGCCTAGTGGTCTGTGCTAGTAGGATCGAAGTCAGACGTGACTTTTCTGTATTTGGTTTGCTATGGAAGTGCAGCCATTCAGACCACCGTACGTGTCTTTGCTGAAGCATACGAGAATCTTGGCCGCACACTGAACATAAATAAGACTAAGGTGATCCATGAACCCATACCACTGGGACAATCCCATGTATCTTCTATTGATGTCAATGGAGAACTGCTGAAAAATGTGGAACATGTCGAAGTCATCTTTCCACTGACGTCTACATTGATGCGGAAATCCAGTATGGTCTGAGCTGTGCAAGCTCTGCTTTCGCCTGCCTGAGACAAAGTGTCTTTGAAAACCAGGACATCTATGCAAAGACAAAGCTCCTTGAATACTATGCAGTGGCTGTTCCAATACCACTGTACACATGAAAAACCCCGACAACATATGAGCACCATCTGAAGGCACTTGAACAATATCATCAACACTGCCTCAGGAGAATCTCAAATATCTCTTGGGAGGATAGATGAACGAACAGGAGCTTCCAGGAAGAATCTAACATGACCAACATTGAAGTCATTATCATTCATCGACAACTTCACTGGACTGGTCACGTGGTTCAGATGTCTGATCAATGCCTTCCAAAACAGATACTGTTTTTCGAGTTGGAGGAAGGACAGAGGAGTGTTGGGGATCAGCAGAAGTGATCGGAAATGCTGAAGGCACACGTGAAAAAAAGTGCAGCATCGGTGTTGACGGTTGGGAGAACCTTGCCCAAGACTGTCCCCAGTGGAGATTGGTAATCCGTGAGAGGGTGGCGCAATTTCAGAAGTCCCGCAGCAGTGTGGACGAGGAGAGGTGGAGAAGAAGAAAAGAGCATCAAAAACTTTCCTGTACCTCTCCACAGCTACCAACACCTAACCCTTTTGTGATAAGATCTGCTGCTCCAGAATTGGGCTGATTAGCCATCATGGAATCACAAATAGGAGGGTGACATGAACACGTCCTACTCGTTATTGAGTGACAGCCAAGAAAAATCTATTTTCCCATGATGCACGAATTTCACAATGAACATCCTGACATTTAAAAAAAAATCTAAACACTACGGGTGATAAACTCATTTTGGCCAGTTTCAAACCCACTTGCATATAACAGCATTGATAGTTGACTAGGAGATACAAATCAATCTCTTTTTTCACCTCTGAGATGAAAAAAGAGCAGAGTAGTGTAGTTAGCAGTACTTTCCACAGCAGCTGTAATGGCCAACAGGGATTTGATTTAAAGTAAACAATCCTGTGAATAAAGTGCCAGAGAGAAACAGATAATATTGTTGGTGTCCAACCACCTGACCAAAGAACCTCTTTAACATTTGTTATAGTCCTTTCGCCACAAGGAGAACGACTGCAATGTAAAAATACAGTCTACCTATAGATAAGGCTGTGACCTCCAGATAACCTCCAAATGCCACAGTACAGTGGTGCAAATTTTTTCTTTTCCACTTAGCATCCTCATCAGCTGTTCTTATTGGACAGTAATCTGTTTTCTCTGGCCTAATCATCCTCTTGCCAGATCCCTGTTCAGTCCATTGTTCTTCCAAGAGGAAAAGAAAAGATCTAGCTATCTGTAACTTTGAATTTTTTGCTCAATGTCCATGCATATTCCCTTGGTTTTGGGGAGCAATAAGGAAACACAGGTCTGTCCTCTACTCTGGCTTACAGTCCAGGGGGACCCTACAGCAGAAAAAGAATATTCCTTTGATCTCTCTGCCAGTTCCGATCTTTCATCTGACCTCCATCCTGTTTCTTCATCAGGTCTCTGGACTCTGCTACCCCCACGAGCATCTACAGTTTCTCACAGCTTCTCCTTAGACAGGTATGAAGGACCTTTCTTGAGCATGGTTCCCAACCATTCATTGGAGCAGCTGAGTTCTCTCACAAGACATCCAATCTCTCAATTTTAGAGCAGTCGTTTTTCTCTCCTCCAACGAACTCTCTCTCAGCCCTCTTCCAATTCGGAACATTCAGCAGGCCAACCTTCACCTACATTATCTGCTCATGCCCAGAGGGAGAAAGCAGCTTTTCTGCAGGCCTGTTTTCCCAGCTCATCTCCCAGTTGGTTGGGAAAGGAAGGAGCCTTGCCTTGCACACTCTGCCAGGCACTTGGTCCAAGGCCTTTTAAAAAAAAATTAGTCTACCTTTCTCCCAACCATCACTACTTCTTGGGACCACTTCCTCTATCATAATTGCTCCTTGTATATCTTTACTGGACCTTCCAAAATTTTTGAAATGCCCCATGCCAGGTGACATGGTGGGCTGACCTCTCAGCACAACTGCCCTTAAGGGCAGGCTACTCTACACACCATGCTGAAAGGGGGAAAAATCACCACGGGGAAAATGTTGCAAACTTGAACCCAGACTATAATTGGTATTCATTACCAAACCTCACATTCCACAAAATACACTGATTCCTAATACCGCTGCTTACCAGGACCAAAATGTTCTGAATACACAGTGATGGTAAAATGGTAGTATTATGCTCTACAATGCCCATTTGTAACCACTGAAATTTAACACACATACAACCCTTGGGTTCTGGGATAGGGGACCTGGACCAGCAAGAGCATTTCCATTCAGAATTGATATGATTTTTCTATGGGTCTGATCCCCCTCCCACTGAAACAAACCATTAATATTTTCATTGACTTCAATGGTGCAGAATCAGGCCATATCCTCTAAAGCCAAAAACGTCTCACCTGGTGGCTAGAGTTAGGAACCTAAATCCATATTTAGGTACGTAAAAGTGGTCTACTTTTCAGAAGTGCTAAGCACCTACAATCCTCCATGAAGTCAGAGGGTGGAGACATCTAGCACATAATGAAACCAGGCCATTCTTACCTAGAAATGTAAGTTTAAACAACAGGTTTTAAAATTTTGGCTTACAGGCCCTGTTTCCTCCGAACAAGAAGCTACACACAACCTGGGGCAGAAGAATAGTGCCCCAAATGTCTTCACAGGTGTACGAGCTAAACATTGTTTTAAACAATGAGTACGTGTCTCCATCTCCTAAAACACGTAATTGCTAACAAAGCAGAACTGTGCATCTTTTAAAATTCAACCTCCTCGTGTACCACAAGCATATACAAAATTATACAACTCCAAAATCTTAAAGTTATAATTGTTATAATTGTTCCCAAGGACTTGGTCTGAGGAAAATAAATTCACTCTGCTTCTGCAACGTGCATTTGCCTTTGCCAAATATGTGTGGGTTTGGTATTATCCTGTGGTGTCATAGCTGTGTCAGTCTCAGCATAATAGAACAAGGTGGGTGAGGAAACATCTTTTACTGATCCAACTTCTGGGCATGGTATTGTAACTCTGGTATTCCTTTCAAACATAACATTTCTCTACGTCTTAAAAAGATAGCCTTATTGTTCAATCACTACTATTAAAACCTGGAGAACTAGGTTTCATGACTGAATTGTGCAGAGAATATATTTTCTTTTAAGGTTATGTGCAATGCTTCTAAACTCTTCAGACACTTGGACTGGAAATGCAGATTTTAGAAAACACAAATCTGATTTATTGTTCTTTGTACACAAAAATTTTCAGAATAACTATACATGACAAAGTTTGTGTTAGCATATAAAAATACTAGATTAAGATGTTATGACAGCACATAAAAAGAAAGATCAACTATTTATAAACAGCACACTAGCCAGCATAAGCCCCTTTTAGTGCAAAATGGCAGGCAAATGAATGTGTCATTTAAGGCATTTGCAGCTCTCTTGAAAATGTTTTGTATATTGCACATAATGTCGAAAATCAAATGCTCCATCTTCATCTTTATCTAACTTGTTGAAGATTTAAACAAAACCAACCAACCAACCAACCCACCCTCCTGCCCCTCCCCCCCCCAAAAAAGAAAAGAAAACACCCTCAACTTGGTAGAGGAGGTACCCTGGACTAACAGGCATCCAATCCATAAATAATACTTTTATCTACTGATTAGCCTGCTCTCATGAAAACAGCTGCAGGCTCAGTGACGGGGGGAGGGGCAAAGGGGACAGTTGCCCCATGGTCTGGCGTTTCAAAGGGGCCCAGAGCTCCAGCTGCCACTGCCGCTACTTCAGCTTTGAGGAGGGGAACTGGGGAGGAGACCTGTGCTGCTGACTGCCCTAGGCCCCACCCCTTCCACTCTTGATCTGGCCCCGCTGAGGGGAAAGGAGACAGACTCCCCCTTCCACCTTGCCCTGGGGCCCACAGTGGTTATTGCAATGCCCCACTGGTCAGCTGTGGAACTTGGTTTCATTACACCCATTGAAGACTTTCATTATTTGGTATTCAAAAGATAGGGAGCTTCTGCAAGAAGCTAAATGCTCTCCTCATCGTCCAGATGGTAAAATAAAATAGAGTCCTGGGCATCATTTTGTGGTATCAACGTGACACAGATAGTAATCCTTAACTACACAAACACACTGAGCCTATCAAACCCATGAAGTTATTTTTACTGTTAAATAGCTAATGCTCAAATATATGTTTCCAAAACCTTTATGACATTAATTTTTTCTGTTACATAAAGCAGAACAAAGAAACAGCAGGGGTATCTGCCCGCTCTATATTCTCTCATTTTTTCCTAGAAGTACAAGAGCCAGAGCACTTTATATTTCAGGGTATTCACTGCTGCCGACTTCAACAAAATGCTATTTATTTCAAGTCACAGAAACCCATTGTTACTGTTTTACCTTGATTCCAAATCAGCAAAGTACAGTCACTGACTACAGAAAGTTGTATTTTAATGAATCTACCCACTGTGTACTTGAGATACTTTGTTGTGTATAGCAAGGAGATGGGCAGCCCTCAGTGGGGAAAGAACAAGTTCAAAACTATTTAGGAAAGATCAACATATACAAATATATGGGTCCGGATTAAGGCATCCAAAGGTACTGAAAGAGTTGGCACATTCTGGAAAGCCTTTGGCCATTATATTTCAAATTACAATGGAGATTGTGGAGATCCAGAGACGTCCCAGATGACTAGAAAAAGGCGAAGTAACACCCATCTTTAAAAAAAGGAAAGGAAACTATAGCCTTACCTCAGTCCCTGGAAAAATCATGGAGGGGGCTCCTCAAGGAATCCATTTTGCAGCACTTGGAAGAGGGGAAAGTGATCAGGAGTAGTCAACATGGATTCACCAAGGGCAAGTCATGCCTGACCAATCTAATTAGCTTCTATGATGAGGTAACTGGATCTGTGGACATGGGGAAGTCAATGGATGTGATTTACCTTGACTTTAGCAAAGCTTTTGATACAGTCTCCCACATCAGGTGTATTGGAGGAGCATTTCCAGCAGATCCAGACAAGATATAATTCTCCATTTTCAGACTGTTGAGGCCACATCTGGAATACTGACTGGGGGCTGGAACACACGACCTACAAGGAGAGGCTTATTTGGGCTTATTTAGTTTGCAGAAGAGAAGAGTAAGAGGCGATTTGATAGCAGCCTTCAACTTCCTCAATAGGAGCTCTAAAGAGGACGGAGAGGAAAGGCTGTTCTCAGTAGTGACTGATGGAAGAACAAGGAACAGTGGTCTCAAGTTACAGTGGGGGAGGTCTAGGTTGGATATTTGGAAAAACTATTTCACTAGGAGGCTGGTGAAGAACTGGAATGTGTTACCTAGAGAGGTGGTCAAATCTCCATCCCTTGAGGTTTTTAAGTCCCAGCTTGACAACATCCCTGGCTGGGATGATTTAGTTAGGGTTGGTTCTGGTTTGGATAGAAGGCTGAATTTGATGGCCTCCTGAGGTTTCTTGTAGCCCTGTGGTTCTATGAGTCAATCCCCAGCAGGGCGTCATCCCAGTGACACTGCCATTATGTACCACAGTTGTCTCCATGCTGGGTGCAGCATTCAGCACCCAGTGAAACCCCTCATAAAAAAGGCATGATTTTGGCTTTTTTTCTTGGTATTTACTCTTGAGCTACTGAATCTGTCTGCTGCAATGATTGCTAGAAAATCTGCGAAGCTTCCAGATATTTGTGGGTATGTGTGATCATTCCTGGCACTCTTTACTAACATCCTCAGTTCTGTTCAGTCTCCATTGCAAACATGGAAGGCTCTCAGCTGGTGCATCTGCAGATCAGTCATCAGAAAAAAATGGAAGATGTAAGTAATAAAAAATTGAATTAAATCAAGATTCCAAAAAAGCCAATACTGACTGTTCTCAGAGTGCACTTAATTTTGGAGTAAGCCTCATTGAGCTCACCAGCACTTTGTTTTTTGACAAAACAAATATAGAATGGGGTTCCCTTAGAAAAGTTGTTATGCTTAAGTTATATAGGAAATAGCATCACCAGTATGGTCTGTAGCCATGATGTTCCAAAATAACAGGCATGTATTATATAATATAGTATAAGAAAATGACACTCAGTAGCAACTGGCAACTTGAGATTTCTCTTACAGCAGCTTTCTGTATTACACACTTGAATGACAGATTCTAAACCTAGTTAGCTAATTAAACAAGACATAAAGATTAGCTAACCTAAACTTTTTCTTCCAGCAACATCCACTCAGCAAACAGTTTAGGAATTTACTTGCCAAATCACACTTACATTAAAAGGCATAAAGGGAGTCTTGAAGAATCATGCACTGCAAATTATCTAAGTTATTAACCAGCTGATACACTCATCCATACCTACATCTTTATCCACCTCATTTTTCTCACCATAAGCAATTCTCGAAAACAATGTTTTTTTCAAAATATTCCCAGTTAGGGTCTCTCTTAAGATGAATATTAAGTTCTTCCTGTTTTCTTGAGAACTTCCGCTAATGCTTTCCTTTAACAACTCGTCCTCTGTGGCTAAAGATTGTTGGAGTGGGGGGCAGGAAGAAAGCTGTGTGTGCAGAACAGTGTCTTCCCTTTTTCTTTCTAGTTCACTCCACTGTTCGTTTCTATGCTGCCTCTGTGCTTTCCTATATATTGTCTCTCTGTCTTTAAGACAATATCTTAACCAACTCCAATATTGTTCTTGGCCAAGGTCCACCACCTCATGAGCACAGAGCAAAACCAAATCCTTTCCAGCTTGTGTCTTTCTTTGCACATATAGCTTTCTTGTCTGCAAAGACACAGAATTTGAAAGACCAGAACTGTCAAAAACCAAGAGTTAGTTGTTATGTTGGACCAGGGGTCAGCGACCAAAATAGCAAGTGCCATTTTTTTCCGAATTTGGTAAAACCTCAATAATTCAAGAGCCACAATGCATATGAAAATGAGATGGTCTTTAATAAATAAAGTCACACCATGCTTTTTGTTCCCCCTATTTTAAGAACAGCACACACACAATTATTTGACTTTCACAAGCTTTTTACATATTCTATTCCCTCACACTTTACATGTGTGTTTAGACTATTATCTGCTTGACTTTCACTCACAAACCTACTTTAATTATGACAATTTTACTTCATGTTTAATTTTTTTTCTTAAAATGTGTGGTGCTCCTCATAGCAAGAACATTGCAAGCTTCCTTTTCCTTTTCCAAATCAACGCTTTATTAGCAACAGGATAAAAACACCGATACGGTATCATATCTCACAATTCACTGCACATATTAAAGGGAGAGTTATCCAAAGTTTCAAGATTGCATATTATTTTATATTTAGATATGAGTTCATTGTTGGGCTTTTAGACATTCACCACTTATTGAAAATAATCAGTTTTTTTTAACTGTGTAATTATAGTGTCAGAAGCCACAAAGGAGTCCTTATAGAGCCACAGGTTGAAGACCCCTGTGCTGGACAGATGAGAACCATTAATCCAATTTTATGAGACAGTAAGTGTACGTATACTATGTTTGCAGTGAGCTTTAATTGTACCCGTTATTTTTAAATGAGAGATTTTGTATTTTAGTGATTTAATTTTTTTGAAAAAAATCAATTTTTAAGCTTTCAAAATCATTAATTTTTATCCACCCTGCTAAATATCCTTACTCTACACCAAGGA
The DNA here is from genome assembly GCF_033958435.1 of Carettochelys insculpta. NCBI lineage: Eukaryota > Metazoa > Chordata > Testudines > Carettochelyidae > Carettochelys > Carettochelys insculpta. The sequence goes on along the minus strand of NC_134140.1, from coordinate 89,174,287 downwards.
TGGATGCCTCCATTTTCAACAGAGTAGATTAACAATTCTTGGGATAAAGAAGACAACATGGGATTGTGAGATACTTTTTGGAGGACTCCTAGAACCTGAGTCAAGTGGAGATGCATCTACACTGCAAAGAATTAAAGCTAGAACCCTGGACCAAGACTTCACCTGGGGTCAGACCTTGCACCACAATAGAGACCTAAGACCTTTGCTTTGTGGCCTGAATATGCAGTGTTCCAGATAGAAGTACTTATCTGTGTTGTCTTAAAGCATGAAGCTCAAAGCAACATTTATAAACTTCAGTTCATTTCAGAATTATCTAGTATGAGGTAAGAGCGAAAACTCAAATATCCTTTTTATAAACTCAGAGGGATAGGACATTATTAAAAAGGGGGTGAGGGAGAATCACAGAACCAAAATTGATGAGAAGCTTTTTACCTAGAGTATTTTTTATTTCTGTTTTCTTTTCAAAAGGGAATTTGAGGAGACGACCTAATGTGATGAATGTACCCACCTGTTAATGACAGGTGAGATAGGCAACCACCTAAAATTTGATCTTACAAAATCAGTAAAAGAAAGGCATTTGACTGAAACAGTTTGCACTCAAAAGTGTTTTCCCCGCTCAGAATCTGCTCCTGAGTGAGCTCAGATTAACTGTTAGGTAATCTCCCCCACCAGCCATGCCTCATTCTGATAAATGCAAAGAGAGTCATGAACAGGAAGGCTGAATATTAAGTTCTTCCTGTTGTCTTGAAAACCTCTGCTAATGCTTTTCTTTAAACACCACCTCCTCACAGAAGTCCAAAACATGTTTCATATGTTACCACTATATTTTCTAAAAAGATGCAAAGGGCACTCAGAAGAACACACAGGACCACAAATTGTGAGGAGATGTTACACGTTAGTTGAAAAAAAAATAGTAAATCAAAATAGAAGGTCCTTGTCTGGTTTATTTAAATAGAAGAATAAAATATTGTTCCTTGTTTAAGACAAGGATACATATTCCCATATACCTCCAGAAATTCTCCATTTTGCCCACTGGAGCAGCTATATATCAGTTCAACTTTTTCTTCCCTTTTTGGCCTTTTAAAAGTTTATTTAATTTCTTGGCATTTAGTCTATATAAATATTATTTGTGTACTTTAAAAGATCCTTTCTTCTAAAGAAACAATGTAAGTTATAAAAGCACCTTCTAATAAAGAAGCAGGAAACAATGCTTACAGCAGCTGTTCCTTTTCAAGACTTGCTAGAGGGGGGCACACTGAAAACACATGGGATTACACTAGCCTTTCAAAAATTAGGCATTAAATTTGCTCCTTATTTTTATTCTTTATTAATTTGTAAAGGTATTAAAACCTTCGTTTTCTTCAACCTGTAGAAACAAAGGTCATGGTACTTTGAATATTTTATAACCATATATAAAAAGTACCCCTAAAGATAATGCTTGCATATCAACTACATTTATGCACATCAAAATGAAAGCCAGTCCATACAAGGCCATATTTAAAAGTTTTATTGTAAAAACGCCTTGGACTCCTCTTTGCAATTCAGACCTTATGGAGGATTTAATGGTTTAGGCTGCGCAAAAGAGGGCACCACTATTTCAAATAACTTTAAAGTCCCCTTGTGCATCTACCCAATTTTTTAGAAGTTATTTTCGGCAGGAACTAGTTGGCAAATGTATGTCAAGTTTACAAACAGTTGCAGCCAACCTGAAAGAGCATTTATTCAGAAAATGAACTATTTGTTTGAAAAAAAAATCTGCCCATCTTTAGTACACCGACATATTTTAGCAGAGAGGGGAATGTAAGTCTTGGGCTGTCTCTTCCCACAACTCCCTCCTCGCTCGGCCCTCCAGAGAGCACATGAGCATAGGTGAAGGAAGAGTTTCAGAAATTCTTGCACTTTTTTATTTGCCATTGGTAACTAGAATAGAACAATAAACACAATGAGACAGTTTTAAGTAAGGTTCAGAGACTTGATTTACTGCAAATGCGGGGCTACTAGGGTACTGAGGGATATAGTTTGGCACCCTGTTCTGCACATCATGTACACAGTCTTAAGAAACAAGGACTGGAAAACAGGCTGAAGGATAAATCATACACAGTACTGGAACCTGTGCAACTGTCCATCAAAACATCAGAGATGTATTGTGAAAAAATACAAAAAGACTTACAGGCACACATTTGGTATTCATTAGTGGAGGGTATTAATCAGAATCCTTGATCACTAAACCAGGATATTCATCTGTATGAATGGCGCACAGTCATTTAACCAGATGTTGCTTATACTGCTTTAAGAAAATTGCTGTATTCCTGTCTCACGTATATATTTGAACGGTTTAGTCAATCAGTGCTACCCGATTTAGTCAACCGATTGTTACTAAAAGACAAAGAACAACAAACAAGCATAACTACCTCCACTTACTTGGCAAATTTTGGCCTTTTGCCACAATTAGACAACATTCAGTGAAGTTACATTGTTTCAGAGCTTATATATAAAAGAGATATGAATTTTACTGTTACAAATACAGACATGAAAACAGTTTTTTTATACTGCCAAGAACCAATGATGAATGAAAAATCAAGACCCTGATATTCAGCATAATGGATGGCTTGAACAGGAGAGGCAGACCCCACAAATAAGGGGTAGATGATATAGTAGACTGGTGTGGAGCTAGGCTACAGAAGTTAAGCCACTCAGCACTGGACAGAGAAAGATGAAAGGAAATAGCGAGGGAGGCATCGGACACCAATGGGCACTGAGCCCATGGTGGTTGTAGCTGATGACAATGAGCATACTGCCAAAGGTCTCCTTTTTAATATGAGCTTTTTCTGGGACTCTTAAGTCTCTGAAGCCTTTTTGTATTTTAGAAATGCAATCTTAGTACTACTGGGATTATAGCAGGCAATAAAATAGCACTTTACATTTCAACACACTATAAACCACCCGTCCCCTGGTTATCCCATGTAACGTTACCCCACTTCATATTTTTTCTAGCAGCAACAATATAGCATTTGAAGTAAAGAAAGCTGATTTTAAGCAAAGCTCATATACTAATTGAAAATCACCCCTTCAATCATTCTTTATATTGCAACTGTGACATCTTTAATGCAAACATTTATTTCCACAGTTAGGAGCGAAGTGATGCTATACAGTATTGGACCAGATGCTGCTTCTTTTGGAATCAGAAAAACCTGACTTTGAGGGGAGAAGAAGAATCAGACTCATCTGAACTCAGTGTTTCTTCTGTTATGGACTACTCCTTTGTTGTACTGATTTCCTCATGGATATAGTCTTATACCAGCGTGCAAAACTCCCTCAACTGTACAATTAGTTTGGAACCCATAGGAACTTGAGAGAAGATTTAGATGTGAAAAAAAATCTTGCAACAGCACACTGCTGAACTTTACAGTTTTGTTTCGTCTCAAGTAGAAAGAACAGACTTCACATAACAGGATCAAATGTACAAGAGTGGCCTGCAGTAGCTCTTAAAAGTGAATTCTATAAATGTTCTTGTTTTAATAAAAAAAAAAAACCCTCAATTTTGGCTCAAGGTCCTCTAGGTTTGCTGTGGTTGCTTATCTTTAAATAGCAGCAGACAAACTTCAAAATCTCTCAGAGCTACTCAGGACAAAGCACTTTCTGTTTTCTTGATTGCGCACAAAGTGATACATAAACCAATAAGATATACCAGAGGGCAACCCCCCAGCTCTCCTACTGAATCTTTGCTTCCTACACAGTAATGCAGCTTCTTGTTTACACTACACTATGAAAATCAGTTCATTGCTAAGGTTCCCAAACTCTTTCTTTGCAAATAGCCTTAGAACTTTTCAATTACTGAACACATGACAAAGCAATTATTTTTAATATTTTCTCAAATAAATCTGAGTACAGGTTGAGCCTCTCTAATCCAGCACACTGTGTAATCTGGCATGATTTTAGTTAGCTGGATGGCCATTTACCATGGGTATGGCCAAGTTTCCCCATGGTCACAAAGTTTGCTTATAGCCACCAGTCCTGGTTCTCAGTGTTCTGTGCTGTTATTTAGCTGTAATTTACCTCTAAATATCTTCTAAGTGCCCAGTAAGCAGTGGAAATGTTGGTAATGCTGCTAGTCAACACTGACCTCCAGTGGTCCGGCAAATTCTCTCAGCTGGCACCAGTCAGGTCCTGAGGGTGTCAGACTAGAGAGGTTCAACCTATATTATGAGAGGCAAGAAACCTTGCCAGGCAAGAAGAACGACATCCTCTCTTTACAAAACGAAAAAAACAGTTATGTAGCACTTCGAAGGCTAACAAAATCATTTGTCAGGTAATGAGCTTCTGTGGGACAGACCCACTTCTTCAGATCTGGAAATTTTGATGAAAGTAAACGGGCACGGCAAAAATATAACAGAGAGACAGAAAGAAGGAGGTAGCTGATTTGTCAGTTTTCATTTCATTTTCTCTCTCCCCGTTTTTTTTTTGTTGTGCCGGTTTACTTTCTACAGAATTTCCAGAGCCGAAGAAGTGGGTCTGTCCCACAGAAGCTCATCACCTAATCAACTATTTTGTTAATTTTGAAAGTGCTATAGGACTCCTTTGTTTAGTGAAGATACAAGCTAACATGGCTACCTCTCTGTGAACGTCTTCTCTTTTCACACAGAACAGGAACAGCACAGGCAGTCGCAGTTTAAGATCAACACTGTCCTGACAACACCAATCCAAAGAAGTGGCAGTAACTGACAACCTGTAAAATGGAGTACAAAAACTGCACATAGTCAGCAGGGCTGACAGCCACCATGGACCCTGGGGGCAAGGTGGGAGGGGTCCCCGGCTCCATGCCTCAGAAGGGGTGGGGACAAGAGTAGGAGGAGCAGGGCTTAGGGCAGTCTGTCCATAGAGGCACTCAGACTGCAGTGCTGGGCAACCCTCCTGCCCAGAGCTAGTGGAGCAGCACTACCACAGTATTTCAAAGTGGCCTGGAGCTCCAGCCACTGCTGAGGCTGAAGTAGTAGTGGTGGTAGCTGAAGCTGTAGGACCCTTAGAAATATCAGGCCCTGGTGTAACTGCCTCTTCTGCTCCCACTCCACCGATACCGTTTTTGTCACCCACCCCACTCATGTTGTCATCCCTGGTAGAGACGGGCATAAAAGGTGAAGCAATTTTGACCAGCAGTAGTGCTTTAACATCAGCTCTGTACAGGTCAGTACCAGCACTGACTCCTTACTGGATACACCATACTGGCCCATTTTCACTTCTGGTTAGTAGTACATTGGAACACCAAAATGAGTGATGATATCACACAAAGGCTGTGTCTACACTAGCCCCAAACTTCGAAATGGCCATGCAAATGGCCATTTCGAAGTTTACAAATGAAGCGCTGAAATACATATTCAGCGTTTCATTAGCATGCGGGCGGCCACGGCACTTCGAAATTGACGCGCCTCGCCGCCGCGCGGCTCGTCCCGACGGGGCTCCTTTTCGAAAGGATCCCGCCTACTTCGAAGTCCCCTTATTCCCATCTGCTCATAGGAATAAGGGGACTTCAAAGTAGGCGGGCTCCTTTCGAAAGGAGCCCCGTCGGGACGAGCCGCGCGGCGGCGAGGCGCGTCAATTTCGAAGTGCCGTGGCCGCCCGCATGCTAATGAAACGCTGAATATGTATTTCAGCGCTTCATTTGTAAACTTCGAAATGGTCATTTGCATGGCCATTTCGAAGTTTGGGGGAGCGTAGACATGGTCAAAAAGGAAAAGCAAAATGGTGGGGTGGGGATGGGAAACCAGCAATAAAATAACAGACTAAGACTATTCATCTATGAGTGAAGGATTTTATGTTTTACCTTCAATTATTATGCAAGTTCATAAAAAGGGAATACAAAATCCCTTTATGATCCAATATTAGATGCAGAGGATACCACAAAATCAGGTTATCTGCGTTTCCCTCAGATATTAATTCTGGCAGCTAGAATGAAGAAGAGCATGGATCATAACCCAGACCACAGTAGCTAGTCCAAGTATTTCCCATTTACTTTCTGTGCACCCTGATGTGAGTTTTTCACATCCAGAATAATAAATAATGACAGATGGGGTGAGAGAAAAAAAAAAAAAGAGTGATGTGTGTACACCAACTTTGGTTAAGACAATCAATGAAGCTTTGATCATCTGAGACACAAAGAGATACCATAGTAGAGTTTGAGGTATGAAGTGATGAAAACTCTATCCCATTGCTGTATATTATCTACTGCATATTTGAGAGAGTTTGCCAGTCTGCATTTGTCTCTTTGTTCAAGAACTCTAAACAGCGAGAGCTAGAACCACCAAATTCAGTATGCAGCTTCCTCTTATTATAGCCTAAAGCAAGATCAGGACTTGGATGAAGAAGTGGGTCTATCCCACGAAAGCTCACCTAACAAATTATTTTGTTAGTCTTTAAAGTGCTACTTGACTGCTTTTTTCTTCTTTGAACAGGTTGCCAACCAGTACCAATTTGATGTACTGCTCTACAGCCAGATTGCATTTGAATAGATAGCTTACTTTTTTTTTTCCGAAACAAATGCTATTCATGCAACAGCCCTTGATGCAAGATGAAGGATTGCCGAACAATTAGCCTTCCTTTTAAATGATCAGATTACACTAGGCAGAATATAGATTTTAATTCAAAGACCAGGCCTGATTTAGCCTCACATATTCATGCCGAGTAGTCTCTAGCTCTGTGAGCAGGTTTACAGAGTATGGTGTTATTCTGCATGAAATGTGGCAGAATCAAGCCTTCTTTGACTAACAAGCCAGAAATAGTATCACCATTATTACGGCTCAGTCTATTAGAATATTTTCAACTGCTCAGTTGTTCGCAGTACCAAACAGATTTATTTTCTTTGGGCTACTATACAGCTGACACACAATTTGATTCCACTTTGGAGAAGATTAATGACAATCAGGACAAGAAAATTTGTATAGGTACCTATACGTCTTTCCTTTTCCAACAAGAAATTCAATGGGCCAACTTTCCCCATGGGATGGAGCAGAAGACAGATTGAACATTTCTGTCCATCCTGTCTGAATACACAAAAACCCCTTGGCCACGGCCCATTAATAAGTCAAGGGTCATGTGCAGAGTAACAATATGCTACACTTATAAAGGAAGCTGAAAAAAGTGAAGCACCTAGTTTATTTTATTAGCACATCGTTGAAAATACACTAACAAGTCCTTACTTATCTACCAGTAAGCACTTCGCTGACCTGCAGGCACACAGAATGCTCATGTGCCCAAGCATGCACTTACAAAAACAGGAAATTTTATTACCTAACAAAATCTACCAATATGACAAATATTTGAAAACAGCAAATTTCAGCCCCACCCCCACCCAAAAAAACTAATAATGACACTCGTTCTTATTAATGACCAGTTACATGACACATTTCAAACATTTGCCATTTTGTTCAGAAGAACAGTTAGAAATTACTGTTGTTTTATGCTGAGAAAAGTACCTTTCAGTTTTCTATATCTAAAAAATGGCTACAGACACATTAATTAATTTTGAAAAAATTAAATGGTCTCTGAACTGAGAGACTAATTGATTTTGGAAAGCTCAAACAGTACCCACTTTGGAAATATATGATCATGTCAACTCAGAACTCTACCGGACACTATTCTGCAGCCTTTACTGTAAGGGCAACCACCTGCAACTAATACAAAATGAATTCAACATACACATACGAGGACTACCACTTTTGGATCAGGAGGTCTCATCACATGACAATCTGGGAGGATTCATAAGCCTAACACATACACAGAAGGAGTTACTTCATATTTTATTCACATTCATTCATTATTTCATATTTTAGTGGCAGGGAGATTCTGGGATGTAGTATGTGTTGAAAATATTGAGCAAGCATAAGTCATAAATCACCAGAGACAAACGGACAGTCTAAAGTAAGGTCCTCCTCTAGCATATTTGTAAACCTCAGAGAGTACATAAATGAGTAACACACTCCCTTCTTCGGCATGAAAAAAAACAAAGCCCAAGGAATGAGTAATGGGATACAACCAAAACTTGATTGTAGCTAATTCATACTAGAAATTCCAGCCACTTTTCCTGGAAATTAAAATTACTGACCTTAAAAAGTGAATGGTTGCACGTACACACAAGCAATAAGAAAATATGAATTTGTTTAAGAGAAAAATATCCTCAATGGAATCATCTTCACTTCTAAAGTGAGTCACAAAAAAAAGGTTTTGGGGAAATTGTGAGGGAAAAGACTCTCACTATGAGTCACTATGAGTCTACTCTGATTTGTCCACCTTGATTACTGTTTTTGGTTCTCTTTGCCTTAAATATTGAGTCTGTTCTGGTAGGGCTGTGGTCCGATGAAGTGGGTCTGTCCCACAAAACTCACCTAAGAAATTATTTTGTTAGTCTTTAAAGTGCTACTTGACTGCTTTTTTGTTTTTATGAGTCAATAGCGTGTCCTTGTAACCAAGAAGATTTATCGCATATTGCGGTGCATTAAGTAGGAGTACTTCCAGAAGATCTAGAGAGGTGGTTATTCCCCTTTATAAAGCATGGATGAGGCCACATCTGGAGTATTGTGTCCATTTCTGCCCTCCCACCCCCAGTACGGAAAGGGTGTGAATGCATTGGAGAGGGTCCAGTGGAGGACAACCAAAATGCTGAAGGGGCTGGAGCACATGATCTACGAGGAGAGGCTGAGGGATTTGGGCTTATTTAGTTTGCAGAAGAAAAGAGTAAGGGGCGATTTGATAGCAGCCTTTAACTTCCTGAAGGGGGATTCTAAAGAGGACAGAGAGAGGCTGTTCTCAGGACAATAAACCCCTGAAATGCATGAATGCGAATTGCACTTAACTTGCACTAACATGAGTTAAGCGCAACTCGAAGCTGCTCTATAGCTGTCTGCCTGCTGGCTCCGTGGCTGGGAGAAGTCAGGCAGGCAGCTGCAGCATGGCTTCTCCCCAGCTTCCCCCAGCTGGGAGAAGCCACTTCGCTGCAGCTGTCAGCCCAGCACAGCTTCTCCCAGCTGGGGGAAGCTCGGAAGGCAGCCACACTTGGCTCCCAGAGTGGCAAGGAGCCAGGAAACTGACCTGGGAACTTGAAGTTAGTTTATATCAGGGTGCACAAAAAATTATCAAAACAAATGTCACCATTTTGTTTTTTGCCCCAAGATAATTCTTCAGAATAATAGAAGCTGGGCTATTTGAGGCTTAATACTTGAGGGTAGGTGCCTCAATGTTCACTTCTGTCAGGTTTCCAAAACATTTGTGGTCAAGACACATTAAAATATCAGACCACCTGCATGAAGCAAACTGACACAAAGACAGTATTGTTAGAGACTTATCCACCACCTCCCGCAATTCCATCTTCTCTTGTTAGAAACTGATACCAGGCCGAATAAAACTAACAGGCCAGTCCCAGAAGCCAAAAGATTGTAAGTATGCCTAGCCAGTGAGTTTCTCATTCACCCTGTTACCTATCATAATATATTCAGATGCATAGTGTCTTTGTTAAAGAGGGGGATTAGGCAAATAAATAAAGCAAACAAAAAACAGGTCAGGAGGAAAAGAATTACAATTTAGTAAAATTAAAAAACAAAAAAAAACCAAAAAAACCCACAACCAATTGTCCTGCATGGAGCTCAGTCCTCAAATACGACCAAGCATAATATTGATTACCACAAGCAGAGCCATTAAAATCAATGGGACTGTCATGGAGGTAAAATTAAGCATGTGTATGAATCTTTCCAGGACTACGGCCTACTTTTGGTACTAACTGTTGCAGAATTGGAAACACTTGAACTTTTTGATTTATTTTCTGTGAAAAGCAATACAAGAACTAAAGCCATGGGATGGCCCATATATTTATATTGTTGGTTGCGTGTTTGATTCCTGAGGCTTGTAGCTGAAAATCTCCAATCAGTTCTGAAACAATTTTAAAAATGCCACAACTCTTCCTGACGCTGTCTGTTTTGAAAACAGAGTTCCTCTGGTAGACGAGTTCTTAAAGAGTATTGCTGCATCTGACAAAGAACGTGTACACTTCATCCCTGTGGGAGTTCACTAAATTGATTGTTGATAAAGAACCCTGCCTCCAAAGAACGAGAGGGAATTCATATTAATTTGGAAGCCTCGCCTCTCCTTCAATGAAAGATGTGGTTTAGGACATAACAACAAAGAAACATGAAATAATACAGGGGAAAAAAACAGACTGAAGACAGACTAACACTACATCCCTACAAATTCAAGTAATGACCTGCTGGATTATATAACTACTATAGCTAATCCTACTGCCCGAATATTGACAAAGCAGAACATATAAAATGAACATAAAACACAATAGTGTTTTAGGTTTGACTAACTTACAATGGTGGTAAAAAAAAATCAAGTGAAACTCTTACAATAAGGTGGTTTGATTATGGCCAGTCAAATTGATGAAAATGTTTAGCAAAAGCTCTTGCAAATTTTTAACTTCATTTGCAATTTCCCCAAGACAGATTGAATAGTTTAAAAAAAAAACAGTAGCAGATGTGAAGGACATAAAAATAACTTTTGCATGAAAAAAGCTTACACATAATATACAATGCACATGAAATGTAAAACAGGTGAATTAGCAGAGTTTCTAAGAACAACAGCAACAATTCAGCAAAGCAATGTCCTCAAAAGGCATGTGTTTTGGTGATTATATATATATATATATATATATATATATATATATATATATTATAGGTGGGCATCCAAAGAGTTTACAAGCATTACATTTCCATGCAATTAGAAGTGAAAAGCACTGTAGTAGGAAAATATCACTTTTTCCATTTTACAAATGAGAAACTGGAGGTTCAAGACATCACTTCTTGCCCAGTGTCACCCAATACCTCAGTATTAAGGCTGGGCTCAGACCTCTCCAGACAGTACTTTAACTTGCGTGCTTGGCAATTGAAAGACTATGTATGGCGTACTGCCTTAAACTGAACTACACATAGGTATAGAGGAGGTCTAATTTACATGCCACTTTGCACCACAGTGTAACACCTCTTAATCTGGTCCCATGCTTGCTTGTATTTTGGGAGTAGTGGAGGCAAAGTAGAATCACCATCTTCTCCAATGCCAGGTTTTTTCCCCTACATTTACATTTGTGAATTTAATTGAAGTCTTTTGCAAAGAATATTTTGCCCAGCTGTAGTCCTTAGAATATTAGAAAGACAAAGGGATGAGGTTTTTTGTTTTTTTTTTTTTTTAAAGTGGACCAACTTTTACTGGTGAGAGGGAGACACCGATACCTTCTTTGGGTCTGGGAAATCTAGCAGTTTCCAAGGCCCAAAGAAGAGATGTGTGTAAGCTCAAAAGCTCCTCTCTCTTACCAACAGAAGTTAGTCTACTAAAATCATGACTTCACTCACCTTGTCTCTCTTGCATCCTGGGACCAACACAGCTCACCACTACTCGTAGCATGGCAGTTTCCCAAAACAAAGGTAGCTTGAAAAGGAAAGAGCTTCAGCACAGTATCGAAAAGGAAAGCCCAAGAATTAGCATGGACAAAAAAAGGTTCATTTTCTTTTAAAAAGTGACCTCAAAGTGTGCACAAAGTACCCACATGTAAAGCTCATATTTACCTAAGTGGAAGTTGGGTACTTAAGTGCTCAGTTATGTGTTCTACATGCATCAAGGCCTATGGACACATTTACATACTTTTTTTTCCCATTCCCAAATTGCAAGGATGCCTTCCTCAAGATAAATGAATCTATTCATGTTTCTTCTCACAACTCAGATTAACACTAACAGGATCCGTGTGTATAAATTCTCAAATGCTAGAATGAGAATATATATCACAGGACATGCTCACCTGACAATAAACAGCAAGGAGACAGATGAGCTAACACATCTGCAGTGCTAGACATTACCTCATTACCTCTTATGGCCTGTAAACAAAACTCAAGGAAAGTACAGTATGTAATCTTCAAGTAGCAGTCTCAATTATTGCAACTTTAGCCAAAAAACCAAACCTGAACAGTGCTTCACAGACTACATGGCACTACTGCTCCACCGCCAACTTGAGACTTAGGCCTGAAGGGCTGGAGATGCTGTTGAACCTATAATGGTGAAGCTGGGAAGTGAAAGCAATTTTTTTTTTAAATGGACAAAATGAGGATATTCATAACAGGAAGTACAGATCAGCAATTAGGAAATGCAGAAATTGATGCAGGAAACTAACTAATGGTTGTTATCAGTGAAATATCTATGTACACTAGCCCCCAAATTATGTGGAGGCTGCATTCCTGCACATCCCCATGTAAGTCAAGTTCTGCATTACTGGGGGAGCCAGGAAACTGACCAGCAGAGCAGCCCTGGTCAGTTTCCTGTCTCCTGTGAGCAGTACAGAACTGGGAGCCAGACTCCAGCTCCCCACTGAGCACAGGAGCAGGGAAACTGACCAGCACAGCAGATCTGGTCAGTTTCCCCACTCTTGTGAGTGGCAGGCAGCCCAGAGCCAGGTACTAGCTCCTCGCCACTCTGAGTTGCATTAACCGACTCCAAGTGCACTTTTCTCAACGTTCTACTGTATATATTTATACATATATATTTTGATAGGCTAACAAGTCTTGTGGATAAGGGAGAAGTGGTGGATGTGGCACACTTGACTTCAGTAAGGCATTTGATATGGTCTTACATGACCTTATCAATAAATTAGGCAAATACAACTTCGATAGGGCCACTCTAAGGTGGTGCATAAGTGGCTGAGTAACCCTTCTCAGAGAGTAGTTAATAATGTTTCACAATCATGCTGGAAGGCCATAACAAGTGGGGTTCCACAGGGGTCTGTTTTGAGACTGGTTCTGTTCACTATCATCATCCGCGGTTTAGATACTGGCATAGAGAGTATGCTTATTAAGTTTGCAGATGATCCCAAACCGGGAGGGGTTGCAAATGCTTTGGAGGAGGGGGCATAATTTAAAATGATCCAGGCAACTGGTCTGAGGTAAACAGAGTGAAGTTTAATAAGGACAAATGCAAAGCACTTCACTTAGGAAGGAACAATCTGTTTCACACATCCAGAATGGGAAGCAACTATGTTGGAAGGAGTACTGCAGAAAGGGATCTCAGGGTCATAGTGGGCTGCAAGCTAAATATGAGTAAACAGCGTGATGCTTTTGTTGGCAACAAAAGCAAACATGATTCTGGGATGCATTAAAAGGAATGTTGAGAGCAAGACACGAGAAGTCATTCTTCTGCTCAATGACTCAAATGGAGTATTTGTGGAGTAGGTGATAAGCTTTCATGGGGCAGACCCACTTCCTTAGATCTGCCCCATGAAAGCTCATTATCTAACAAAATTACTTTGCTAGTCTTTAAAGTGCTACCTCACTGCTGGTTGTTTTATTAGACTATAGATTAACACGGCTACCTCTCTGTTACTATTTGTTTTTAGCAAATCTTGGAAGTGATGTTCCAGAGCACTGGGGAATACAGGGAAGGGGGTGGAGAAGCCAGTGTGAAGCCACTATTTAAACAGGGTAAAAGGACGACCCTTAAAACTATAGATCGGTTAGTCTCACATTGATCCTGCATGGAAAGGCTAATACTGGATGCAATCATAAGAAATTAATAGCTTTCAGCACAGATTGATGGAAAATAGGTCAAACAAACTGGATTTTTTAAATAACACTACAAGATGGGTTAGTAAAGGTAGCTGTGTGGACTTAATATACTGAGCCTTCTGGGAGTCATTTGACTTAGTCCTGCATTACAAAGAAGCACGAACAAAAGTAATATAGCTTACAGAAGTAGTTCTGAGCCGGGGTACACATCCCCCTGGGAGTAGGCAGAGATCTCTCAAGGGATACATCAAATCGTCTAAATACTTGCCTACTTTCACAATAGACGACATTGAAAACACTAGCAAAGACAGTACAAACTGAAGTGTCACACAGACCAAACAAGAAAGTAAGCAATTTAACAGTAATAATGTGCTATGAGAGGTTTGCCTTTTTAAGGTCTGATTTTGTCAGAAAGCAGTTTTAAGTGTTGTGATATCTGGGGTTCACAAGACAAATCAGACACCTGACGGGGCTGAGTAGCTTGGAAAGGTTGAGAGCCAGAGCTCCTGGTAAGCAGGGCACTTGGGTAGTCCTTCTGGGGAGAGATTTCAGTGACACCCAGCTGATTAGTAGAGCCCCCACAGCTAGGTTTGTATTTCTCTGGGTAGAGCACAGTCACACATGCTTCCATGCACATAAAAATTTATTCTGCACATACATGGAAAAGATTAGAGGGAACACTGGCCTGCACTAAGTGGGTTTAAAAACTCTAACTGAACACATATAGTTTTCAGATGGCCCAGAAGGTCACATGCTTCCAGTCACATTCTTGTATTCACTCACCCATAAGGGATGTTGGCTAAGGGCCAGCTAACCTAATAGCAGTATCACACTGTTCATCTTGGGTCCTTGTAGTAATAGTATTTCCTTTTAACTGTAAAGTCACAGGCTCCCTTCTTGAGTTCTGCATAACACTGTAACAAATGTGATGAGAGCGGGAGGAAAGAATCTTTCATCTTGGGCTGAAGGAACAGGAAACATTACAACACTCTATACCCAACTGCTTTATCAGCAGGAAGAGTTCAAAAAATGTGACCCAAATGGAGTACCAAATGCTATTTCAGATGTTCATTCCACAGATTAAACAATCTGCAGTTCTGTTCCTGTGATCTGCTCAACGTGGTGCAACAAATCAGCAATTGTGCTGATATATTCCCTGCTGGATACCAACTGGATCTAAGATTTGATGTGCTAATTAGCTAATCTACTTAATTGCAAGAGTTTTAATTAACCACACTTTCCTTCATGGTAAAGGCTTATTAATCACATACAGACATAACATCCTGCTTATGTAAACAATGGCACTTCACAAAGTTCTTGTTTTAAGTGCGTTAGTATGCTACAAATCTAACTTATTCACATATAGGAAATGAAAGACTCCATGGCCTTACATTCAACACGATTCTGCACGGACAGATCTCCCGCTCTCTCTCGCTTTTTAGAGCGTGCTGCAGAGTCCATTTATTCAAGAACTCCTCCTAAACTGTAAGAGCTAGAACCATCACATTTTGTATGCTGCTTCCTCTTACTTTTATTTTAAAGCAAAGTCAGCGTTTGGTTGAGGCAGGACAACAGGAAGTGCATGGAATGGGAATATTTTCCAGAACATGAAAAAAAGAGGGGGCATGGACAGGAGGGAGGCTACACAGTAGGGTCTCGACATTCGCGACATTCCATGTTGAGAAGCCTTGGGAATTTTGAATTTCACAAATGCCGTTCCCACCTGCAGCTTGGCTGCTGGGGCTCCAACCCGGAGCCCCAGGGAAGTGGCAGCTGCTGGTGCGCCTGCCCAGAGTCCAGGGGTAGCGGCAGCTCCCTGAGTTCTGGGGAAGCCGTGGCTGCTGGTGCTCCTGCCCAGAGCACCAGGGAAGCCGCGGCTGCCGGCGCTCTCTGCTCTGGAGCACCCGGGAAGCGGCTTGCAGCCGCTCATGAATGCTTGAATTCGCGAACCATAGGTTCATGAATGTTGAGACCCTACTGCACTGCATAGTAACCACTGGGGCAGTGAGCGTGGGGGACAGCTGCATCACACGAACAGGGGACAGATCATGTGAACAGACACCCAGATTACATGCAGCGCAGTAGGGAGGGAATGCCAGGGGGCTTAGGTGTGTGGTAACTGCCCGTGTGCAACAGGGAAGGAAGAGAGAGAGAGCACAAGCTCCATTCACAGTGCAGCAAGCCAGGGAGCTGTCAATCCCATTTTTTAGTGTGTGTGGTCTCCAGGTGTCTGTGCTATGCTGACAGGAACCTCAGTGGTCCCCGGTGAAAGAACACCTGTAAATTTATTGCGTTAGGTCTGGCTGTGCACCTGTGAGCCCCACTCGAGGAATATTTTGCCTGCAAGCAGCAATGCTGCCTTTCTCTGTTCTGACTGTGCCATGCTAACAGGAACCTCCCTCGTCCACTGTGGAAAGAACACCAATGTGTTGTGATGTGGTGAACCACCACCTTGAATTCAGCTCAGCACCCAAGCAGATTGGCAAAGGTGCTCAGGCTACAATTAGCTCTGAGCCTTTCCCAGTTCTGACTATGCCATGCTAACAGGTACTCAGGTCTCCCCTGGGGAAAGAACACATTTCATAGGCCAGGGCAGCAGGTCAGGGAGCTATTTTCCCCACGGTGAAAATGCAGCAAACAGAACACTGCAGAGACTGTGCAGCTCCCTGAACCACATGCTTTGGGAAGTGGTGAGGGGCCACCCCACAAGATGGCTATTTGAGGGGCTAGACCCCCAAACCTCAGGAACCTAGGGCCCTTCTGAGGCTCCTGTTAGGATGGTGCAGGCAGCAGGGTGTAGGGCAGCCAGCCCACAATGCAAGTATGGCCAGGGCCAGCCCTTAAAATCTTTGCCATGGAGTATGGGGGGAGACTTCCACCTGGCAACAGCCAACCCCCAAACCTTCCTGCCTTTGCAGTTTCACCGTGCACAAGCCAGGACATTGTGTTATCTGGAAGCACGATCCACAATGTACAGTAGGCACTTGTTTTTATTGGGCAAGGGGTGTGGTTGGGTGGGGGACAGACCCGACTGCATTGCACCTGTAAGGGAGTGGGGTTGCCCCCATACAAATGAGACCCACAGAAGAGAAGTTTCTTGGCCTCTCATAAGAGCATGATCCCCATACTCAAGCCGCCACATTCCGTGCTGGAGTGCAGACCAGCCTGTAAGATGAAATGAGTCCCTGTCTCTTCTGATGGCTCCATACTGGAACTCTGTAAAAGCAGCTACATGCAACTGACACACTGATGATAAATGAATTCAAAATGCTCGGCTTCCCGTTTCTTACTGCCTGCTCACCTGAAGCAATGACCTGAAAGAATGTCTCAAGGGGCATTGTGGGACAATTTCCAGGGGTAATAAAATTGAATTTAACCCTGGTTAATCTTCACTGTTTTAGCTCGACACTGCAAATTTGATTTTTCGACTAATTTCATTGGGAAGTCAGCAGTACAGAAGTTGGAGGTACAGCCTCTTAGAATTGACTTACCAACCACTGGGGTGTAGGCAGAGAGTTTATAAAGTCAACCACAGGGCCTTAAAATTATCATTATATCCTACTGTAGACCTGCCCAAAGTCTTATCAAAGCTAAAAGAAATATTTGTCCAGCATGAGCTTTAAATGTTAACTTTCACATATAAGTTAGAAGTGCTGAAGAAAGCTGTGAACATATGCTGTTGAGACTGTCTATGTTTGTGTATGTTAAAAGCTACTTTCCAGATTGGGATTAGGAGGATTTATTCTGTGCACATTCTAGTAGTCAATCTAAGGACAAAGGATAGGTACGGTTATTTACAACACTAAATTAGCCATAGAAAATAAGAAATACTCATTGTGAAAATTCCTCCTCAAAGTCCTCTATAGCATCACACACACACAAAAATCACAAATCCTCTAGAATGGGGGTGTTGCTGGATGACCAGTTGAGCTGTTCCTTCCTCATGGTGGCAGCAAAGCCCGCAGTGTCTTAACCACTGGGAGGGGCGGGGGGGGGGACTTCCCCATGGCAGCAGCAAAGCCTCCAGGCTTGCTGCTCTCGCTTGGAAATCAGGCTCTTCCTCTTACTGCAGCCAGAGCATAGCAGTGAGAAGGGCATTGTGGGTTACACATAGGACACCTTGAACTTCTGAATTCAAGATTGACGCTATACCCATCAGGTAATATAGATTTTGAAATTTTAAGATTATTGCACCCATAAGTCAAGCAAATGGTCTTTACAGTGAAGACAATCACATGGTAAAATTAAGCTAAATTAATTAAATTCAAATTTATCTCATAGTGTAGATGCAACCTAAGTCTGAAAAAAAAAATCTACTTGGCTGACTTTACTTTTGTACATAGCATGTATTAGGCCACACAAATTATGGTGTAAGAATAAATATGGAGACAAAACATATTTTAGCACATGACAATCTCACTATTGTTATGGATTTTAAGGAGGGAAGCTACAGGGACTCAGAAAATCATGTCTTATTTCAGCAGATAAATGCCATCCCCATTGGTTTCTCTTTCATGTTTGCGTGCTACATTGCAGAAGTTTCATACATGTAACTAGCTGTGAGATATATGTTCCAGACCGCTTGGAATTTTTAAAAAATCTTTGGAACTAATCTTGCATATGCATCTCCTTAATATGACAACTGCAATATGTTTTTGTTACTCCACTGACTTCTAATAACACACAGACCAGACCAAGAGCCTGTTTACTCCTTACTGTCATCAGACTGAGTAAGTTGGAAAACAAATAAGCAGGGAGTTTGTCGATGGATACAACATGTGGAATTTAGTCACAGTGGAGTTGTGATATTAGCTTACTGTATATGTTTTAAGAACTTGAAAAAGAATAATCTTGCAAAAATATACAAAGGACCAGAAAACATTATTGAGGCATCACACTTCACTCAGGTGGGCTGTTATTTGAACGGCTGATTCCCTGAGCGGTTGCTCTGTGCTAATGTGCCCCAGAGGTAATTGTGATTGTGACCACTTATTCTTAGTCAGGAGCTACAGTTTTTATCATACCCTCTAGGCTGGTAGGCTGTGTTTAGATTGTATGCCTATCTCGAAATAATTGAAGCACTATGAGCAATGCGAATTGTGTAAATTATTTTGAGCTATCTTATTTTGAATTTGGTGCCCTCCAAACGGCACTAAGTTTGGAAATAAGCAGCTATTTTGAAGGTTAGCGGACCTAGAATACCGTGCTCAAAATAGATCTGCTATTTTGAGCGCAGGGAGTAGCTGCAGAGTTGTTATTTTGGGATACATCTGTATCCCAAAATAGCAACCATAGTCTAAGCATAGCCATAATGAAAAAAAGAAAAGTTTGGAAAGGGGAGGGAACAGACTCTTTGAGGATTCCCACTTTTCCCCCACTTCAAATATAAAATGTTAGAACACTAGAATTTTCAAAAATCCTTCTACTTCCTTTTCCTATATGAACAGGAAGGGAAAGTGAAGCAAAGAGTCACAGCTTTTACCAGGGAAATAAAAGACAAGACACGAAAGTGAAAGGAGGTCAATGACTGATAGGAAAGAAAAGAGAACAGAGATGTCCGACTTGACTTTTGATTAAACAGTACAAGCAATTTTCTGCCCGTGACATAAAGGACATCTTTCAGCTTAGGGGGTTTCAAAGCCTGGAACAGCAGCCCAGAATAGAAGGCCCACATAAACTATAGCCCTGATCCTGCATATTGATGTGATGAGAAGATCACTGAACCTGACTGACTTTAGAACCACCTCTCTGTGATGATTTAGTAGAACTCTATGCAGGCGCAGAAATCTGTCTGTAGGATCAGGGCCTATTTTAGCACATGGTGAAGGACATAATTTACTCAAACACAACACAGAATCAGATCACTTAAAGAAACAGGAGGGAAAATATACATAGCCATATCTCCGTTTACAGTCACCTGAAACAGGTTACAGAACTTGTGTATTTTCAGCATATTTCTTTCTTTCTTTCTTTTTTTAAATATGAGTCACCTTTACCCAATGTCATTCTTTTCTTTTTGGGATGAAGTGGGACTGAAGCCCCAATGTCAATAAAAAGGTTAAAAAAAGTATTCAGAATTGTTATATTTCATTTCTAGCACACGTTTCTTAAAAACTGTCTGAAGCATAAACATAAAACAGAAGCTCCAAACCCATATAATTAGGATCCACCCTGGCATCCTCATTAGCAAATTTCTTAAACAGCAGCAAAAGTAGCCTTAACACACATACAGATCAATTATAAAATTATCCCACTGACAGTCTCCTTTAATTTTCATGTATTCAAGTTCACGTAAACATTTCCTTCATATGTATTTGTGCATTTCTTGAGTCATTCCTCAGGTTTTATGTGGTACTCTTTCTTCTCTCTTGCCCCCATTATTTCTGAGTTTTAAAAATAATTATGTGAAAGAACACTTCATATTTAATAGTATTTTACCATTCATGCCAAACGCCGTGCAGTAAAATAAGAGAAAAGTCATCCATATTCCAAATTGCTTGTAACTTTTGTCTATCTAATGAGAAAGACAAAACATAATTTAAGATTCTAACCACTACTTCCAATTACAAGTAAGGGTAATCACCTTTCCAATGAGTTTTAAGTGTCTTAAATATAAGAAACAGATTTTTCCATTATCTGCTGAGATAACCTTGGTCCAGTTGGATCAAGATGAACTGCACATTTCTCTTTGTCAAAGTCCAAACGGATATTTCATTGAGAGATTTCTAATTTCCTCTGGTCGCTTTCCTTGTTTTCAATTCTTTCTCTTTTCACCTCACATCTTACAAGAAATTAGCTCAGATTCTCTAGGTCAATTGGATCTCTTCTTGCTCACAAAGCTGGCCTGATGGCCCCTGTGTGGGAGATCCCAATGTGCACAGTCAGCTTCTATTCTACCTCTTCCTCTATAGCCTGCAGGGGCAGGGAGACACGTCTGGAATGTGCTGTGCTTAGCAATCTCTGACTTTCCGATAGTCCTTTGGAGGTCTTAGCCAGCTTGAATCAATTAGAACCCCCTCCAACACGTTTATGCTATTCGAGGGTAAATTGGAACCAGCTGCCCTGGACTCCACCCACCCCCATTATGCTGCACCCAGTAAATTCACCAGAGTACCTAAACTGAATAATTTATTCTGTCTCTAATGTCTTTTCTTTTTAACACTCTTTCTAGTAGGTACTGATGGTAGTTTGCACAGACTACAGGATGCATATTAGCAGACAAGCAAAAAGTTGACTGTATTTGGAAAGGATCTGGATTCAGAGTGCTAGTGCTTGGGGAAGAAGTTAAATTAGAAAACAGAAACACAAGTTCTGGTAAGTTATGTTATCATATTTGGGTCAACAACTTTTTTTAATTTTCAAAACAAGATAGAATCAAACACACATATATATTGTTTATATAGTCCATTTTATTGTCAGGGATTTTTATCCCTAGGGCATTATCATCCCCGCGTGTCAGGGGAAACAAGCCTCTGGCAGTGTAAAAATCAACGCAGGTACATGGAAAAATCTAAAGTTACATAGGCTGCCATTTAGCAGCCCCCTGCAAGGGTCACACTGAGTCAGCTGGTTTCCCCAGTAACCTGAACTCATGAATTATTCATGATTGCAGGTTTGAAATGGAGTCCTCTGATTGGCCGAAGGTAAGCTTTTCTAGCACCTTAGGCCGGGCAGAGGACCTGTTTGAAAACACCTGTCTGGAATTTTCAATATGGTAATCAGGCAATGAATAATCATGAGCTTGGTCTATAAATTCAGGGGTGTCAGGCCACTCGGCGGCCCTTGGGGACGCAGGTGAGAACCCTGGAACTCAGTACAGGGGAGCGTGGCAGCGCAAGCCGCGTCCGCTGGACCCTCAGGCCAGGCTCTCAGGAGCGAAGGAGCTGAAAATCACCTCAGCGTTCGCAGCACTTGCTGCGGCACAGACTGCAGCGGACGGAGGCCTAAGGGGACCAGCGAGCCAGAAGCAGTGCCAGCGCCTCAGCGCACCTCACCGCTCCCGAGCGGCGCGCTTGCATCAAGGAGCAACAAGTGGGCTCCTTGGTGTACCTGACGGGTGGCGAACTGGCCCGCAGCTTCGGCTGCGGGTACTGTGTATCCGACAGGGAAACCAGGAGCCCACCAACACTGCATCATCACCGTTGCTCCTCCCGTCGTTGCGCCGCCTGCATCATTCTCTAATTGGCTCACTTCACCGAACAAGACAACCCACCTGGATTGGACAAACACACCAGACTGGACATCACGCTGGACAAGACACGTAACTGTACCTAACAGACCCGTGGCAAAGCCCTGGCCCATTTCACTGTTTTCGACATTCTACATACAAGGAACACTTATAGTTGTGGGCACTAGGACCCCTAACGGGGGGCAGAGGGTCACAACCACCGCCGTGCCGTTCTTCTGGCAGGGGGAGGGCAGAGCCCGGGGGTCCGACCCCTTACAGCCAGGCCTAACAGCCCATTTGGCCCATATTAGGGCACACTTGATTAAAAAATATTACTTATAATTAGTTACCTTTTAGTTTAGAGATAGTAATTATATAGGATTACTAAAGTCATTAGTTAAATGGAATTAATAGAGTAAGGATCTTAACTTGTAGCCTTAAGGCATAAACTAAGCCACCTTGTTCCCTTTTTCCTCTCATTCCTCCTCCCATATTTTATCCCGGTGCGGGTCACGAGATCCCCAGGAAAAGGCTGAGGTTTAAGGGGGTTGGCTAGGGGTAGGATCCCCGGCAGCCTCCACCGTCAGCCACTTGGGTTGGGAGTAGTGCCCCGGCCCAGACTCCCTTTACCTTCCCTTTCTTCAATTCATTAACAAAACTCTTTTGCTTTGCGGTTAAATAAAGATAAACAAACAGGTGTTCCTTATGGAGTCTAGTATAATAACTATAATTGTAAGTTAAGTAAAGTTAAGATAGTAATTAATATGAGTAAGCTTATGTGTATGTTTTATTATTGTTATTGAATTTTGCCTGTTGCCTTTTTTGTTAACAAATTAGTTGTTAGTTATGCCTTACTGGTCTGTGCCTGAGCCTCGCTTCCTGTCCTGGTCACTACCTGCTAGGGGAATAGCAGGGACCTTAGGTGCACTTGCATTGTTCCCTATCAACGACTGCACTCTTCTCCTGCTCGGGTGGGCGGTTGGGCTCCCCCTGGGAACCGTGGGTCCTAGCGCCCAGCTTGCCCGCGCTATTTTGGTCACCAAGCGGGGAGAAACCACCGGTTGCGCAGCACTTATTATGTAGATTGAAACAACGTTCCTCTTGTATAAGACTGAGCAAGTCACCTTTTATATTGCATTCATCCAGTGTGGTTTAGATATAAAGAAAGATTAGAGGATGTGAATGCTGTTTCTTATGCTTATTTCATATGCTTATTCACACAATCAATCCACATCTGTTCTCAGAATTGTGCTAAATGGGGTCTGATTCTATATATCACTTAAAACAAAAACATTCATCTTGTAAGGAACACCTTTATGAGAGAGATGCAGAGTTCCTTGTCCAAATATTCGTCTTAAGTTAAACTAACCCACAACTTGGACAGATGAAATATATTGTGGGGAATACTTTTTTTTTTTTTATAAGTCTGTTAAAGAGACCTTCCAATAACCCTCCTATTTTATTGCTGGGTAGATAATTTATTTAAATGATCCCATGTTGCACTGCTAATAACATTCTGCCTGTGCGATCGACAAGGTTAGGTCTAAATTATTACTAAATGCAGATAATTTTAGCTTTGTGTGTGACATGTAATTATATATAGCTGTTGCCAGGGTTGATCTAATCAGTTTGATGTAGCTATTAGCTCATTTGCAGTCAAGCCTGAAACAATATGGCCACATAGTAAAAGTAATTGCTCATCAATATATTTGCACAAGCAAACTCACCTGCATATAAATTGCATTACTCCAAAGAGAACTGAAACCACAAGTAACACTGTTGTGCTCTTGTTCCAGCATTGAAGAAATTACACCTATAGTAGTTCACACTTGAATAAACATAGGGTACATTTACACCACAGGGAAGACTGACCCTGCTGCATTTGAGTTCAATTTAGTGCGCCTAGTGGGGACACATTAAATTAAATTTACAAGGTGCCCGTTGATCATGGTACTCCTGCCCCCACCAATCAACCTCCATTAGCAGTGATGGAACAGAAGCCCAAATTAAGGTAAGTGGATTTAGGCTACATTACTAACATGGCTAAAATTGCATAACTTAATTTGA
This sequence comes from Carettochelys insculpta, assembly GCF_033958435.1. NCBI lineage: Eukaryota > Metazoa > Chordata > Testudines > Carettochelyidae > Carettochelys > Carettochelys insculpta. The sequence continues at coordinate 89,150,470 of NC_134140.1, read as the reverse complement.
CCTTCCCCTGTAGTGTGGTCCTGGCCATAGAAGCAGCCATCGAGTTCCCCCAGAACACGGAATCATCTTCTGGTTGCACCTACCAAACTTTTTCTAGTTCATGTGTAAGTCTTTTAAGCTTGCAAATTATTTTCATTAAATGTGTGCTTACTTGATTTATAAGCTCTGAAAATTTATCCTGATTCAGCACAACAGAAATGAATGAGCCCTATCAGATAGGTTGCCTCACCTTGTGTTGTCTTCATGGCATACAGTATTTTTAATGGTTACCTTTTAATAATTTAATGTATTTCTGACCGGGATTCTCTCATTGGCTTGTGTATTAAAGTCCCAGTGGTAACTGTGCTAAGTCTGTATCTTCACAAACAAAAAAAGTAGTCCTGTAGCACCTTATAGACTAACAATATTATTTGTTATGTGATGCGCTTTTGTGGGACAGAGCAACTTCTTTCAGATATGGAGAATCCTGATAACAGAGAAAGGGAATTTAAAAAAAAAAAAAAAAGAGAAAAAAATTGAAAGCAAAAACTGGAAAAATCAACTAGACAGTGAAAGAAAGTTGGGGGGAGGGAGGAGAAAAAAAGCCGCTGCAAGTGTCTATTAAATGAAGTGGGCTGCCTGTGGTCAGTGCTAATATCAAAGATGGAGAAACTGTCCTTGTAATGCGCAAGATGCTTGAGATCTTTGTTGAGTCCATGGTGATAAGTATCAAACCAACAAACTCCAGTTCAGATGTCTTCCTGTGTAGTCTGGTGTTAAAACCTCTTTGTTTTAAAATGCACACCATTAAATGTTGAACACTGTGCTCGGCCAAATTGAAATGCTCACTTACTGGTTTATGTATATTCACATTCCTAATGCCTGATTTGCGTTCACTCATTCTTTGGTGAAGTGACTGTCAAGTCTGTCCAACGTACATGGCAGAGGGGCATTGCTGGCACATGATGGGATATATCACATTAGTGGAAGTACAGGAATAAAGCCCCTGATTGTGTAGCTGATGTGGTTAGGTCCAGTGAGGGTGTCTCCAGCGTAAATATGTGGACGGAGTTGGCAATGGGGTTTGTCGTGCGGAAAGGTTCCAATATTAGTGTTTCTGTGGTGTGGCGTGTGGTTTCTAGTGAGAATTTTCGTGAGGTTGGGCAGCTGTCTGTAGGACCATCTACATCTCTACGCCATCACCACCACAACACGGGGTGGGGTGGGCAAACGTTTTGGCTTGAGGGCCACATCTGGGTAAGGAAACTATTTGGTGGGCCATGAACGTAGGCCTGGGGAAGGGGTTTAGGCGTGGAGGGGGTGCAGGAGGGAGCTCAGAGCTGGAGTGTGGGAAGGGTGCAGTGTGCAGGCGCCAGCTGGCACTACTTAGTCAGGCAACTCCTGGTCAGCAGCACAACAGGGCTAAGGCAGACTCCCAGCCTGTCACGGGTCTGAGCGACTCTTGGAAGCAGCCAGCATGTCCAGCAGTGGCTCCTGGAAGGGTATATGTGGGGGAAGGAGTCCCATGCACCACCACTGCCCATAGGCACTGCCCCCCACAGCCTCCCCTGGCCACAATTCCCCATTCCCAGCCAATGGGGTCTGATGGGGATGGGGCCTGATGGGGAGGGCACTGCATGGAGCCATCTGCCTCCTCCTCGCACCCAGAGATGTGCTAGCCACTTCCAGGAATGGCATGGGGCCACGGCAGAGGGAAGCCTGCCACAGCCTGACTGCATCACTGGACTGGTAATCCTAAAGGCTGGATTAAAAACCCTAATGAGCTGGAAACAGCCCGTGGGCCTTAGTCTGCACACCCCAGAAGCAGGCACATAGAAACCCATCAGGTGCCTTTGCTAGTGGACAGTTTATCTTTTCAACTTTATGGGAAGGAGGTTAATGGCAAGATTCTTTTTTCTTCTCTATTTGTCTGCTCATTAAGTCACTTTAAAAGTATTTATTAATGCAAGTTCCCAATAAACCCAGGATAGTACACCCGAATTCTCATAAAGCATTTGTACATCTTGGGCTAGTTCTCAACTCTTTTGCTTTAAATATTAAATAGAATCATATCCTGAGGATCATCCTAATACCTTCACATGATATTGTTTTTCCAAGCTATAAGATTTCTTTTTTCAAGAGGTAAAACTTATGGAGTTTTCATTTTATTTTAATTCCCTAGTCTTGCAACTGGTTAAGCACCTTCTTCATATATTCTATATGTTAATCAAATCCTTGCAGTGCAACAGGATGTTGTTCAAAATGCAGAATACACGTATAACCCTGGAGACAGCTCTTACCCTAGTCAATAAAACACCGGGAAGATGCTGGTGCATGATTGGTGATTCCTCCAATCTGGGAGGAATATAGATTAATTAACACAATCATTACATTATAAATCTGAGCTGATTATGAACGTCCACACTCAGGAATGCATCTCAGCCATAAAGCTTGACAGCACAGCACAAGGCAACACTACCCTGAGAAATTTTATCTGCCTTACTGAATAAAATCTGAGGAAGTGGGTTTTACTCACAAAAGCTCATGATCTAATAAATTTATTAGTCTCTAAGGTGCCACAGGACTGCTTGTTGTTTAAGAATAACAGAGGGATATTCCAGAAAATATGGCACAGACCAGGCCATATATGGGCATTGTAATTATGGGCAGATTTACAAAAAGATTATAAAAATTTATTTTCTACTTTTCTTTCACATTAAAATCTTTCTCCTTTTACTTGCACACCTTTTATTTTCTTCTGTGAGGTGGAATCTAATGAGTGATTTATAGAAAACCACTCCTACTACAATGTTTTGTCTGCATATCCTTCAGTCCAGGAAGGACCTTTAGGTTTTAAGCTCTTTTGAACTGTTAAATGAAAAACCGATAATTTGCTTATTCACAACAATTATGACCTTTATCGAGTAGCTCAGGTGAAAATCATTCTGTTGCAGTACCACACTTATTTCACTGATAGCACCAAGCACATTCATAATGAATGAATAACATTAAGAAAAATATGCTTTGGGAGAGGAGGAAGGTAGGGAAGGAGTTCATTCCTACTGGCGATGAAAGATTACTAGAAAGAATTCCATTTTAAAAGTTTTTGTTGTTAAATATGATAATATTAAAATGGGAGTGAGAGGAATTTGTTGGGGAGGAAGGCCAGCCTTCCTGGGGCTTCTGTTCTCTGCAGGAAAATCATGTACTGGGCATGCCCACTTTCCATTAAAGTCAACGGATGTTGTGAAAATAGGTCATTAATGTACAGGCAATTCAACTATTAAAGGATTTTACTATTAAACATCTGCAGCATTTCATCACAAATTAAACAGACTACGCATAATATTGTAAACTCTTCAAAACCATCCAAAGTAATTATGTTTAAAAGGACATGCTACAACTTACAAATGGATCAGAGTCACTAAAGAAAAATAAAGTAAGACTTATGCCCACTCTAAAGCCAAAGTTATGACAAACATTGATATAAAAAATTTCCTGCAGGTACACTAAATATATCTTAAAAAAACTGCAAATATTATTTGTAATACTTTGTGTGTTCTAAAAAGAAAAATAAAAAAACAGCAATTAAAATTCATAAATAGCATACCAAAAAGTGAAGAAATGTGCAGTTAAGCATTAAAGACCTGACCATTTTAGGCACTATAAGACAACTCCTCAATGGTATCTTCATATGCAGTACTGTGATGTACCTCAACCTCTTTGTGACCAAAACCCACACTGCATAGAATGTACTTAAAAGCACTGAGAGCAACAGAAATGCAGTAAAATTATATGCTAAATTAATGACATTTTCGTTAAGGACCTGGTATTTTTAAAAGGCTGCATGAGTGTTTCAAGGATACAGGAGCTAAATTTAATCTAAAATTTGTGACACATTTTTCTTTAGGTCATCACTGAGAACCAGTTTCTAGCCCTACAGTTTTGGCTCTTAGACTAAACAAAACCAAAATGAAAAAAGAAGGAAATGTGCATATCTCACAGAGCTGGTAGGGACCTTAGGAGGTCACTGAGTCCAGTCCCCTGTCCTCACAGGAGGACCTAGCACCATCCCTGACTGATTTTCTTTTTTAACGTATTTGCCCCAGATCCTTAAACAGCCCCCTCAGGGACTGAACTCACAACCCTGGGGTTCAGCAGGCCAATGCTCAAACCACTGAGGTAAATGAAAAGGTTTTTATTACTAGATCATTCTGATGCCGTTTCGGACAACAAAGCTTTTCAGTTAAAATATACACACTCCTGTTTGTTCACTTCAAACTAACAGATGATGAGCACTGAATAGAAATGGCATCCATGACCCATGTAGGCTGGTTCAAGCCTAGACGTGCTGGCAATTTGACCTCTCCATATACAGGCTGTACTGCATGTGCGCAACAGCAATTTTGCTTTTTCCCCATCTTGAGTTATCCCGGAGAACTGTAGCAACGACTGCAGACAGCATGCCTAATTTCAGCTTCCCTAATTGGAGCCAGGAAGCTAGCTTCAGCAGCTACTTCCTGCTTTAGAGCAGATGATGAGGAACAGCATGCATAATACACAAAGAAGGATAATTAGAAAAAAAAATCAAAATTATATTGCATAACAAGATACTGCTGTGTGTGACCCTCTTTTAAGCAAAGATCTGTGGATCCAGCACAGCTTTTATTTCCTGAAGCTACCCAGGCTGAAAGAATTCATTATGATTAGCCCTTCCAAATAGGTAGCTTCAGCTCCTCCCATTTATTCCTTTTGGCACATTCAATTTCGTTCAGTTTTTTTCTCAGTATTATTTCTATCACCCAAGTGCATCCATCCGTTAACCCAAGGGAGTCAACTGTGGACCAACAAATCACGATGATCTTCCTCTTGCAGCTAAACTTCCATTCCTCACGACAATTTCAGCACTGATTTGACACAAAATTAAGTGAAACATTCAATTACTAAGCACCCAACTGCTGAAAAAAACAACTGGCTTTCAAGCATATTCCTCCATTAAAATAAAGAATGATCATGTTACATATTTAAAAAAAAAAAAGGAGCCTCAATGCCTTAACACATCCATTTTAATGGATTAAAATTGGAATTAATTTATCACAAGCACATACCCACGTACTATACAGTACACTCAAATTGCTGTAATCCCTTGCGCTCTCTCTCTCTCTCTCTCTCCCCCCCCCCGCCCCCCCTTCAGCAAGCTTTTCTCTACATTCTGGCAATCAGCTAATGAGAAGAGATAGGCAGGATCTTTTTATCGTGAAGAAGTAAGTCCACTGGCATTCAGACAGCAAATGCTTAATCTGGAATGAAAGCCTCTGTGTGTGCCACTTCCTCTTTTAGGGGAGGGTATTTTTTTCTGACATATTGTTCTTGAGGCGAATGTAACAAGTTTTGACAGTCTATCTGTATCAAGAAATTACAGTGCTCAAAGCTGAACTACTCTTAGGCCAGTTTTTGCTGTTAAAATGTGCTCTGTACATTCTCAAGTTAAATAGATACACTACCTAAAACAGCAGCAGTCATTGCAACATCTGATGAAGTGGGTCTTTGCCCACGAAAACTTATGCTCCAAAATACCTGTGAGTCTATGAGGTGACAAGACTTTTTGTTGTTCTGGAAGCTACAGACTAACACGGCTACCTCTCTGATACTTGTCAAGAGAAGAACGGTACGTCTTTGCAACAATTAAGTACCTGTCCCAACACAATTCTGATTAAAACAGACTTCAAGAAACTCATGGCTTGGTTTGGAGCTCCAGGAGGTCAGCACACTTGAAAATCAGACTATTTAAACATAGAAACAAAGAATGAAAAGATGGTATTATATATTTAATGTCTAGATTAAAATAAACTAGGGCTGTTGATTAGATACAGTTAACTCTTACAATTAACTCAAATTAATCAAAATGAAAAATTAATTGCAATTAATCACAATTTTAATCACAAAGGCTGTGTCTACACTAGCAAGTTCTTTCAAAAGATTTTTTTGAAAAAAGGGGGCTCTTTCGAAAAGTCCTGCGGAGCCCCTGCACACGAAAACTGTTCTTCCAAAAGTAAATTGAAAGAATGTGACGCTCCTTTTGAAATCGCTCTTCCTTTCCCATTTCAGGGACAGCGCTCGCTTTTGAAAGCAAACGTGTAGATTCTCCTCAGGCCCTTTTTTCGAAAGAGCAGTCCTCATGGCGACTGATTTTTTCGATCCCTGGCCTATCTTCCTAAAGAGCAGGGGCTGTGTGGGCGCTCTCTTCTGAAAGAGCAGATAACTCTTTTTAGCCGCTTTTCTGTGTGTGGATGCACTCTTTCGAAATAAATCTTCTAGAAGGGCTTCTTTTGAAGGATCTCTGTAGTGTAGACATAGCCAGAGGAAAGATTGAACTTTATTAAAAAATTGTGGATATTTTCTACATTTTCAAATATATTGATTTCAATCACAGTACAGAATACAAAGTGAACAGAGCTCACTTGCATATTTTTATGACAAATTTTACACTGTAAAATGGTAAACAAAATAAACAGTGTTAGCTCTGCTGAGCATCGAGAGCGAGAATGCAATTTTGAGGAGGAAGTATAAAAAAGCAGTGAAACAACTAAAGAATAACAAGAGCCCTGGAAATGATAAGATCACGGGAGAGATGATCAAATATGGTGGATAAAGTATGATTCAGGAAGTACACTGACAAGGTAATATAGCATGGAAACAAGGGAAGGCACCTAAGGATGGACAAGATCTGTGATAGTGACAATACACAAAGAAAGGAAGCACCTTGGAGTGCAAGAACTACAGAACGATTGCCCTAACAAGTCACCTAGGCAAGGTGCTGATGATGATACTGACAGAGAGACCGAGATCACAGATAGAAGAACGTCTACCAGACGAGCAAGGAGGATTCAGGAAAGATAGAAGTACCATACAGCAGATATTGGCACTAAGATTGATAGCAGAGAAAGCTTGACGAAAGAACAAGAACATCAATAATTGCTTTATCGATTTCCAGAAGCCATTTGACAGTGACTTGGGTGGTGTTTGGGTTGTATGGAGTGGATAGCAGACTGATTTGGTTATTGAAGGACATAAACTACAACGCGGAGGCAGCTGTGAGAACGTGCGGAGAATTGGGAAGTTGGTTTAGAACAAGTAGATGTATAAGATGAGGAGATCCGATATCACCGAGTATCTTCATCATGCACCTAGGGAGAGTGATGGACAAGATCAAGGAAGAGGATGAAGGGATATCTGTTCACGGGATGAGAATCAACAACTTGAGGTTCATACATGATATAGTTATCTTTGAAAAAGACAAAGAGAAGCTAGCAAGAACGGTGTAGGTACTAAATAAGGAAGGGAAGCAGTACGGATTGATAAAGAGAAACCAATGGTATTTGGAGATAAGGAAATCATAAAGAAGATCAGTGTAGACGGGATCGAACTTGAGAACATAGAGAAGTTCATGTATCTTGGAAGCAACATACATAATCTAGACTGTGAGAAAGAAACAGCAACTAGAACATGCCAAGCAAGAGCGAGTTTGAAGGCAATGGATAAGATTTTGAAAAGCAAAGAGATTAGTTTAGGAATGAAGCGGAGCATCTTGAAAATGTGTATTAAGCAGCATGTTGTATGGACATGAGACACGGGTGATAACGATAGATTCGAAGAGAAGGATATTGGCGTTCAGGACTTGTTACAGCAAGATACTGAGAATAGGACGGGTGCAGAATGTCATCAAGGAGGAATTATATAGGAAGATACAGCCAAACGAGAACTTACTGCAGAAGGTTATACAATCCAAGTTACAGCTATTTGGGCACATCGGCAGAATGAACGACGAACAAAAAAATGAAGATGCTAGTATTCGGCATAATGGATGGTTTGCATAAGAGAGGCAGAGCCCACAAAGAATGGGTAGATGATATAGTAGATTGGTGCGGAGCTAGTCTACAGAAATTAAGCCACTATGCACTGGAGAGGAAGGATGGAAGGAAATAGTGAGGGAGGCATCGGATACCAACAGGTGCTGGGCCTATGGTTGCTGTTGACGATGATGATGAAGTACTGTAGTGAAATCTCTTTATTGTGAAAATGTAACTTATTAAAGAAAGGCATTCAAAAACAAAATGTAAAACTTCAGAGTCCACTCAGTCCTACCTGTAATGCCAACTACAAAGGAGCCATGTGAACATCTGTTCTCACTTTCTGGTGACACTGTAAACAAAAAGTGGGCAGTATTATCTCCCCCAAATATAAACAAACTTGTTTGAGAGACTGGCTGAACAAGAAATAGGACTGAGTGGACTTGTAGGTTCTAAAGCTTCATGTTGTCTAGTTTTCGGAGGCAGTTATTTTTTGCCCATAAATCTCCATGTGTAAGTTCATCTTTCATGATAAAGAGATTGTACTACAATACTTGTTTCAGGTGAATTGAAAAATACTATTTTTATTGTTTTTTTACAGTGTAAATATTTGTAATAATAAATATTAAATCACCACTACATACTTTGTAATTATCTATTGTAACTGAAATCAGTATATTTGAAAATGTAGAAAACATCCAAAATATTTAAATAAATACAATTTTTTTGTTAACAGTCCAATTAATCGCAATTAGTTTTTTAACTGCTTGACAGCCCTAAAATAATTTGTTCACAGAATGCAGGCCCGTGTGCAGGGGAAGGACACTCCCCAATGGGCTGCCCTGCCCCTTCCCTTTCCCGCTCCATCCTGAGCCCTGGCGCCTTCCTCTCCCTAGCCAGCATTCACCATGCACAGCTTCGCTGTGTCCTCCAGGCCTGCTGAGCCCTTCTGGGTGGCTGGAGGCCTCCCAGCTGCTTGCTGAGAAGAGGTGCTCAGCAGGCCAGGAGGATGCAGCAGAGTGCCATGCAGTGAGTGCTGGAATAGAGCAAGGGATGCCACAGGAAGGTGATCCTCTGCAGCTGCTGCTGTTGTCTGCCCCCTACTCCAGGTAATCTTCCTGCTCCCAGGCCAAATGGGGGGGATCTTTGGGATGAAATGGGATGGGGTGAAGGGAGGTGCTCGGCCAAGCGGATGTGGGGAGTGTTCGGGCCACGCGGAGGGTAGGTGGGAGGGCTTGGCCTGAGGGGGGATATTTTGACCTTGTGTGGGGGGGTTCAGTCAGAGTGGCAACGGGGTCCTTGGGCCGAGCAGGGGTGGGGTGTTTGGGCTGAACAGGGGATGAGAGGCTCCTCTGGCTATGGGGGCGGGGTGGAAGCAGGATTAGGGGCAGGGCCAGCTGGAGAGCCAAGGGTGAGGTGGGCGGTGGTGGGCCATATTTACAGAAAACAAGCATGCACATGCCCCCATGTACCCCTGAAATTCTTGCGTACAGGTCTGCAATGTTAAATTCTTTATCAGCATATCTCACAGTCAGCATTTTCCCAGAGCACAAATGAAGATTTTTTGTTTAGGTCAGAACTTGGGAAAAACCTCTGATTAGAGATCAAAACAGCAGTGTTGTTATACAGTTACTATGCGTACATATTTCACAAGTGCAGCATGGCAGTGTATTTTTTAAAATGTTAGTAGACGATCAGGACTGTATTACACAATATTCAAGGGCTTATAACTTTGTAAACTACATTTTTTCCACCATAAAAATGTCAGAGACTTCATCAAAACCCAAGTCCAGGATTTTGGACAGAAGCTTTTCTAAAAACAAAAGCTTTTTTAAAGTTCTGAGGGAAAAGAAAGTAACCGTCACAATTCAAAGCAACTCAGCTCTGAGCTTTTCCCCTCAATGGTCCAGAAAGGTCACACACACAGGTTTCTTGATCTAGGCTGAACTGTTCCTTGCCTTCACTGTGTTATTCCTGGAGCACCCATGGGGAAAAAAATTAACAGGTGCTCAGTACACACCAACAGACAAGCTCTCCTTCTTCCTGACAGCACCTCTATGTTCCTTCACGCCCCCCCACCCCCACCTGGTCCTCTCTCTCCCTGGATCAGCTGTTCCATGACACCTCTGCTGAGACAGAGTGGGAAGAGTACAGAATAGGCCTGCTCAGAGGAACGGGTTGAAAGAGCCAGGGCAGGGGTGGATCTTGGTGAAAGGGTGGAATGGAGGTGGGTCTCGAGGAAGAGGCAGGGTGGGGGTGTTGAGCACCTCCGGGTAGAGAATTCAGTGCTTAAGAAGGATGTAATTATGCTTATAAGCTACCACACAGCTCTAAGTAAGCACTTTTTTATTCTGAAGTTAAAAATACTACAGAGAAAACACATAAAAAAAATGAATCTACAAACATACATGGTCAACCTCTCCAATACCGGCTTTGCCAGGCAGTCCTTCAAAACCCTGAGGATCATTTTCCCTGCAGTTTCAAGTTTATCATGCTCTTGTCTCAGAAAGTTAACTCGTAACTCTGAGAGCCACTCATTTCTATAGTTTGTGTCTTTGAAGAAACCGTAAATAAGTGATCAGCCAGACAGTGGGTCTCTGCTCAAAGAGCAGCTTTAAAAGAATGGATCCAAGGCAAGTTATTTGAATCTCCTCCCCAGACCCTGCCCCCTTCAGTATATTCTAGTAAATCTGCTTCCCATGTTATTGTCCCCAGAAGTCCTATGAAGCTTCTGATATTTCCCTGGGATTGTATTTTCCATATAATCCAACAAATATCCTCATTTGCAATAAAACGGACTACCAAAATACCCAAACTCAATTCAGTGAGCCATAGCCTAAACCCATAAGATTTACCAGGATATTGCAAGATATGGTATCTCTCACAATAATAATAGCAGTTCTGTTTTGAAAACTGATGTTAGAAAAATGACTTGATGGGGCTCCAGTGTTACAGTCTTCTCAATGCTTTTCATATTAAATGTATGATGTGAAAGTAAAAAAAGATGTTCATCTAGCTAATACTGATGCAAACATAACCACAGTCTTAGCTCTTTAGCCCTCTCATTATTACCAGAGGCCAAATTTTGTATTCTAATATACCTGCACAACCCCAATAACTTCACTTTTGGCTTTTAGATATATGTAATAACCCCGGGCTTTCAATGGGTTTGTACAAGTTTAACTGACTAGATGAACAATTTTGTTAATGATGGATAATATGGAAGACATTCTGTCTCCCTTAATATGAACAGTGTTGGCTATTCATAGCCAGTGGCCAGCAAGAGTAAAATTCTGTAGATAGCTTTCTTTCTTTTTTTTTTTTTTTTTAAAGTAGAAAGCTTATTTTTTCAGTAGAAAGTTTAGAATAGGCATGTCCAACACGCGGCCCGTGGGCCGCATGCGGCCCTGGACAGCTAGTAATGCGGCCCCACAAGATCATAAACTTTTAACATTATTATGTGATTTATATACATTAACTATATTATATATTTTATATGCGGCCCAAGACAATTCCTCTTCACCCAATGCGGCCCAGGCAAGCCAAAAGGCTGGACACCCATGGTTTAGAAAGATGAGTAGATGTGAGTTTGAATACACACAAATAGCTGATCTGTGGATTGAGAAGTTTACGGCTACTTTTCAGAGCAGCAAGTATAACAATGTAGAGGGGAAATGGCACCCTTTTTCTTCAGCTTAACAGTCTAGCCTCCACCTAACTTTATGCAACTCTATAAATATTTCCAGGACAAGGCCTCCATTCACAAGATAAGGAGAACGTGTCACCATGAATAAATGGAGAAATACAGCTTTTCTTAAAAAGTAACTAAATATGGCATTTCTGAGACCATTACTGAACATATCAGTTTTGCTAAAAAATATAGTTTATGGGGTATTTGCTGTATTTTTGACAGATATCATGGGAACACCAGAGAAATGACTGGGAACTAAAGTCTCCGAACAGCTTTAATCACAGTTCAAAATAAATACTAAAAATTCTAATTTAAAATGTTTAATTTAAAAGACAAGATAATTTAAAATATTTAAAGCACAATGAAACACATGAGGAAAGTCATATGGTCAGATCCCTCTTCCTGGACAGAGCCTATTAATTTTAATGGAAATAGATACAGGTCTAAGGGTTCATCTTCAGGGATCAATCGGAAGAATAAAAGGCATGGATGAAGCTTGTTCATAGCATTTTCCAACAGACTGTCACAAATTAGCACTTTTCAGCAAAATGATTAACTCCAGAACAAGGATCAAAAATGCCAACTGAAATAAAACCTTAAAATAGTTTATATATGTCACAGTTCATTCCTGGTGCTAAGTGCTTGCAAACTCCAAGACAGCTGAGTTGAGAAAATGGCTCCTACTCTTCCTTCATCTGGTGATAAAAAAAAAATCAGTTTTTTTAAAAGCTTTGTTTAGTTCTAAAAAGGAACAGATAGAATTTTTATCAAATATTCACAAGAACATCACCTCTGGGCTAAAATAAGCATTGCAAAAATTTAACCCTAGAAGGTATTTTTAAGAAAGTTATATGAACCATAGAACTAGAAATACTTCCTCAACCATAACTATACTGGTAGCATGATGTTATAATTAGCGCTAAAATTCTAGTCAACATATAAGAGGCTATTTTTCCCCTTATACCTTGAATTGCCATCCAACACATTTGCCTAGAGTACAGTAACTGGAATTGAAATAGACTATAATTGAAGTTCTTGTTCATGCAGAATGAAAACTAATTCCACACTATTAAAATTTGACAGTGGAATATTGGCACATACAGGGAGGCTGACAGCTGTAGCATTAGAGTACATTTTTGAGCACTGAATAACTGAGCTATTGTGTATGTTTTTTCATAGTTCAATGAAATGTAGACTCATTTTCTAGTATGAACAAACATACAGTGTACTATATTTACATGTATGCAGTCTAAAAAAGCATTGTGTTTTCTTCTTTTGTGGATGGTCCAGAGTCCACTGTGACCGGTGCAGAAACACCATGAAAGGGGCATATACTGCCTTGCACCCAGAGAATATAGAACAGAAAAGAAAAATGCCTATGCTGTTCTCAAATTGCATGGAATTGAGAAAAACAGAAAGTGTCTCCTTACAGAAGGCTCAGCCTCAAATTAAGGATCCAAAGGGTGTCCCTTTACAAAACTGAGATGAATTCAGTGTAAACACCCAATAAAGCCAAGGTGGCCAGTAGTACTTATTTACTGCTGTATTTTTGTAAAATGTATTGCATTTCTTCCTTTCGGGGAAAACATCTCTTTTTTACAGGGCCTTCCCAAGAGGAATGCAAGTACTATTATATTATGTGACTGAAGCCACAATGATGCATATATACCCTTGCTGTTAAAGATCCCATTAGTATCAAATAAACAACAAATCAATCATATGTTACAATAAACACAGATCACGTTTCATGATGATCATCGGTTTAAACAAAACACACTGTGACACGCTTGACTTCAAGGAGACCAGGTATCCCAGAAAGCTATGCCCTTATTGAAAAAGCATTTCCTACCTATTCAAGCATAAACATCAACCAGGTAAGTAACAGTCCTTCAGAAAAATGTATTAAAGACATTGTTACTATTTTTGAAAAAATCCTAACTTTGCATGTGTCTGTTTTTAAGCTGACTATTCTTAATACTGCCAAATAAAACAACATCATACAACTTCTTCTAAAGACTAAAGTGTTTTAACGGGTCTACAGTATAATTTGGGGGTACAGTACTAAGTGGGAAACTATGATGGATATTTTCGAAAATTAAAGAATGTACACATCTGCCTCAGGCATCTCCTGATTATATGTTAGCATTACTACATGGCATAATTGTTGATTATTCTTGTAGTTCCAATAACTAAATAAATAACTAAACACCATATGAAGCTCTCTCAATGGTTTGCAAAGTTAGGACATGCTCCTGCTAATGATCCTGCACAATCCTGCCCACTGAAGTTAATATGTTTATTTAGAAAAGTAAACACTATGACCCAAATCCATAAACAGGGTGTTAATTGCTGCTGAGTGCTGCAATGCCTAGTTTAGGTGCAGAAAGCTGCCTATATTAGCTAATGGAAGATACAGATGAGAGAGGTGTGTTCTAAACTTCACACGTTTCTCAGAGATAGATACCTGTCTCTGCTAGTAATCTAGAAACATGGGAAGATAGGTAACAGAGAGATAGCCATGTTAGTCTATATACTATCAAAACAAAAAAGCGGTCCAGTAGCACTTTAAAAGACTAACAAAATAATTTATTAGGTGGTGAACTTTTGTGGGATAGACCCACTTCTTCAGACCACAGCCATACCGGAATGGACTCAATATTTAAGGTACAGAAAACCAAAAATAGTTATCAAGGTTGACAAATCAGAAAAATGTAATCAAGGTGGGCAAATCAGAAGAGAAGAGGGGCGGTGGGGGGAGGGGGAGTCAAGAGTCAGATAAAACAAAGTATGTAAAAGAGTCTATATAATGACCCAGGTAATTGGCATCCTGGTTCAAAACACATGTTAATGTGTCAAAATTGAATATAAAAGAGTTCAGCAGCCTCTCTTTCCAGTCGATTCTTAAAGTTCCTTTTCAATAAAACACAGACTTTCAGGTCATTAATAGAATGGCTCACTCCATTAAAGTACTATCTGACAGGCTTGTGAGTTAAGTGCTTTTTGATGTCTGTTTTGTGTCCGTTCATTCTTTGTCGAAGCGTGTTTACTGTTTGTCCTATATATAAAGTATGTGGGCATTGTTGGCACATGATGGCATGTATGATGTTCATAGAGGAGCATAAGAATGTGCCTGTGACTCTGAATAACTTGGTTAGGTCCAGTGATGGTATCTCCAGCATAGATATGTGGACAAAGCTAGCAACGGGGCTTGTTGCGAGGAAAAGTTCCAGGATTGGTATTATTGTGGTAGAGTCTGTGGTTGCTGGTGAGAATCCTCATAAGGTTGGGGGCTTGTCTGGAGGAGAGAACAGGCCTGTCACTTAGGGCCTTCTGGAGCGTGGTATCCTGATTAAGGATGGGTTGTAGGTCTTTAATAATGCGTTACAGTGGTTTGAGTGGGGGGCTGTAGGTAATGACCAGTGGTGTTCCGTTGTTGGTTTGTATGGACCTATCTTGAAGTAGCTGGTTACTGGGTATTCATCTGGCCCTGTCTGTCTGTTTTTTTTACTTCTCCAGGTGGGTAATTCAGGTTTATGAATATTTGGTAGAGATCTTGCAGTTTTTGGTCTCTGTCAGCAGGATCAGAGAAAATGCGATTGTACCTAAGGGCTTGACTGTAAACAATGGATCTTGTTGTGCGTGTAGGATGTAAGATAGAGGTGTGTAGGTAAGTGGTCAGTGTGTCTCCTGTTGAGTGTGGTCCTGATCAGACCATCCTCGATTTGTACTGTAGCATCCAGAAAACGTACCTCTTGCATGGAGTGGTTGAGGCATAAGTCAATGGTGGGGTGCAGATTGTTAGAGCCTCTGCGGAATTCTTCTAGAGTCAATACCATGGGTCCAAATCATAAAGATGTCACTGATGTATTGTAAGTAAAGGAGGGGTAATGGGACGAAAGCTGAAGAATCTTTGTTCCAGGTCAGCCATAAATATATTAGCATATTGTGGGGTCATGCAGGTGTCCACAGTGGTTCCACTAGTCTGGAAGTATAAACTGTCCCCAAATCGGAAATAATTGTGGGTGAGAACATAGTTACAGAGGTCAGACACCAGATTGGCTGTGGTGACATCAGGGATGATATTCCTGATCGCTTGTGTCAATGGCACGACAGCTTTCAGTTTATAACTTTTGCCTTTTTCTTTATCTCAGAGTTCCTCTGTAGATTATCATTTCTGTAATAAATTCTTCACTTCCCTCTAACTCTATGCACCCTTTTCAGAGTTCAGAATAGCTCTACAGCATGTGCACACGCTTTTTCACTAGATTAATCTCCTAGGAGAAACAGATGAAGTACAATGTTGCCAAAAGCCTCCAATGAATCGTGTAAGTATGTGAAAAAGTGGCATGCCACATGCAATTTTGTTCTACACAACAAGGAAAGCTGGCAATTTGATACTAAGCTTTCCTCAGGGCTCCCAAATGGAGACCCTAATTTAACAAGGTATGTAAGGCTATACCTATGAAGCATGAGTAGTCTTAGTGACTTAAAATGGAATGATTAACATTAAACATATGCCTCATATACTTATTAAGGCTATGTCTACACTAGAGTATAAAGTTGATTTTAAGGGAATTAGGTCGATTTTATAATGTACCTGCCTCCACTACAAATATCATTAGGTGGATTTTAAGGGGTCCTAAGGTCAACTTTTCTACTCCAGCTTTTTCTTGAGGAATAACGCCAAATTCGAGTTTACAAGGTTGACTTAATGCTAGTCTGTGCACAGAATTATTTCATTCGATTTTATTGGCCTCCAGAAGTAGCCCACAATGTCCCCAATGTGTCTGTTCTGGCCATCGTTCCCAACTCTGCTGCTCTCCAGGTGAACAGGAAATAGAAAACAGGAAGCAGGAATCAGCCCAGGCTCTCTGTCTGCCCTCCACACCATGCAGCTGCTGGGCTCCCACACTGCCCTCCATATCACATGGCTGCCAGGGTCTCCAGCTGTCCTCCATACCACGCAGCTTCTGGGCTGCCCAGCTGCCCCCTGCAGCACTCAGATGCTGAGCTCTCCAGCTGCCCATACCACTTGGCTAGTGGGTTAAAATGAAAGGAATCAAAATAACTCTATCAACATGAAGTATTTCAACAATACCAAAACCAACTTTTCAATAGCTCCAAAATTAAACTTTTCAGGTTTTTATTTCTGCATTTTATATTTCACAGGACTGGCCCCCTAGCCCTGTAATGGCATGTGCCAAAAGCAGGATGTTGAAAAGGGGTGTGAAAATTCACTCGGCAGTTTGTTTTCAGTGGGAGCAGATAGTGAGAGCAATGCACTATGGGATGATGACATCAGACACCCACAACCACTTATGGTGCATTGTTTTCCCATAATACACTGGCACAGAAACCCAGAAGGTAACAGGGGTATAGGAACTGTGGAATAGGTACCCACAATGCACTACTGACACAGTCAAACTTCGCAAAGGTTATAGGGACACACTATGTTGACCTGCTAAATATTTGTGGACACTCACCATCAACTTCATAAAATGTAGTGGTTTTAAGTCATCACTAACAAACTTGACTTTATTTTCTTGCGCAGAACAGCCTACATGACGAATTGGGCACTTAACACGGGAAACCTCACACACAGTAGTTAGCTTTACTGGTCAATTTGCACATAGATGTATAAAATAAATTACCAGAACAAGAAACACACTTACAATGCTTTATAAAAATAGTTAATAGTGTTGTGAAGCATTACACAGAATATCTTCTGTGGAAATTGCAACAAGAAACTACAGTGGTAATAGTGAAAGCAGAAAGTGACATAGGAAGCTTTAATAACATTCTCTTCTTGCCTTTTTAATGTAATATTACTCTTCCTTTTCTCTTGACCCTACACCATTTCATTATTTTTTCTTGCAGTAAGAGCTAATTGCTAGAAGCAAAGTAGTTAATCACATTGAGATTTTGTATTTTTTTTCCCTATAAAAAACGACAGTAAATTTAAACTGATGCGGAAGTCCAGTGCCAATCCACAGTTTTTTTGTTCACACCTCTTGTTACCCATTCTCTTTAACCTATGGGGTTAGTTAGGTAT
This sequence comes from Carettochelys insculpta, assembly GCF_033958435.1. Lineage (NCBI taxonomy): Eukaryota > Metazoa > Chordata > Testudines > Carettochelyidae > Carettochelys > Carettochelys insculpta. The sequence continues at coordinate 89,132,898 of NC_134140.1, read as the reverse complement.
TGCCCTAATCTGTCTGAGGTAACAGTTGATACCAATCGCAACATTTAACAAAGGCAGCTGTCATTCTTTGCAATATCAGAAACCTTTAGATGGAAAACAAAATCAACCAAACAAAAAACACCCACACTGCTTTTTCTTGAAAAAGACCACTTGATGTTAAGGATGTAAAATCCTGTTTAATTAGTTAACCAGTTAAACATTAGATTTAACTAATTAAGCAATTGAAGATAGGGAGTGGGGCTGGAGCCGTTCCCCCCTGCTGCAGAAAGGGGCTGCTCTGGCTAGGCTGGAGGGCCCCTGTCTAACTCTGCTGTGCATGTTGGGCCACGAAGGGCTGGAAAAGCCCTTTGGCTCCTGGGGGAAGGGAGGCTGCTCCAGCCCCTACCACTTAAATGTAACCAGTTAAAAGCTAACATTTATACTTTATGTAAACTATGAGCCCAATTCAACGTAAAGTATGTCCAGCATTCTGAACCGTGGAAGATGGAGAGCCAAAAAAGTAGATTCTGCTCAGCACAGAAGCCAAACATACTGATGCCACACAGATATCTTGCGTGCTGTTGCGTACCCAAGTGAAATGTGGAAGAAAATGCAGCAGCATCTATCATCCTTTTTCATACACTGAACTAAAAATTACAAACTAACCATTCACTGCCACTCCTTGCAGATAAATATTTATTCCCATTTACTTGTGATCAATATTTTCAAGATTTCTTTTATATAAAAGAGCTGAATCTCCCATTAAAAGGTTAAATTCTGCAAGGCTCGCTAACAAAATTATAGAGAATATAATGTTAACAAATCCATTCCAAAGAAACAGCATAGGATTAAAAGATGTGCTCTATAAAAGGATTTTATCACTTCAAATGTGTTTAAAAAGTAGCCAGAATCCTCTAAAATACTTAAACTGATTATTATGTGTTGGATATTGCTTTATAATTATACAGTGTTTGTTTCAAACCTTTTTTTAAAATCAGCTATATCAGGCTGTAACAAGACTTACTAACAGAGATGCCTAATTGAATGTGAAAAGAGACAAGAAGAAAGGTTAAATAGCATTGATCTTCAGTGTGCTGCATGGGGGAAATTAAGCCATTCATCTCATTTGTGTTTGGTAAAGTTGTGTAACTGGATACCCACAGGCTGGGCTGAAGAGTCCCCCTTGTGTGACTCTATATAAAATGACAGATCATGATTTTAGTATTATATTGAGTCAGATTTGTATTAATTTAGATAAAGTAAGACTAACAAAACTCTATTAGTTTCTATTAGGGTAAAAGTGAGTATGACTGATGAAAATGGGAGGAGGGAGGAGACAAAACATAAGAAACTTCAAACTTCCCTAAACTTAAGAGATTTAGGTTGAATTGACATTTTGTGTGTGACAGAGAGAGGCAGGGAGAGAATGCGTTCTCAAAATATTTTTTTTTTCAGATTCTTTATTGGTGTCTCATGGTGCAAAAAGGAGATACTTACGACTCTATATTTTGACATTAAAAATAAAAACACCATTGAGGACTTTGACAGCAAAAAGTTCTTTGACAGGTGTGACATGTGAGATCTTCCTTAGTATCCGTAAGCTGTTATTACTTTTCCTCCTATTGCTCACCTCTGGCTCAGTTGTGTAGGCTCTGATCTGCAATGAACACTGGGCTTTTCAAATTAAGGAGGGAGTAGAAAAGTGGAAGCTCCACACTAAGAAACAGTCTTACTAAACCTCCCTCCATCATTTGTGCAGATTTTTCAGAACAGCAGGAGAAACTACTGAGCTTTTTGTTGTTTTTATTTAAGAAAAATATTATTCTCCGATGGGAGAGTGGTAGTCTAGCAGCAGCCTTTGTGAGGAGCACGTGGGGAGGAGAGGATATTCAAAGTTGAATTTTTAAAACCCAGCATTACAAAACCAAATTTACCTCATAGTGTAGACATAGCCTTTCAGCCTCTTATCCCACCTCAGACTATGATTTGGTTTTCTATTATAGCATGTGCCCCTCTGTTCCTGTTAAAGTAGTCTGCCCACGCAGCAGAAAGAAGATCTTAGCTGCTGGGGGAGACTTCCCCCCGGTGGCAACAAGCCCCCAAATATCTTAGCCGCTGGGGGAGACTTCACCCCCGGTGGCAGCGAGCTCTCAAAATTCTTTCCTGCCCTTGGAGCCCTAACCACATGCAAGCCACGTCATGGTGCTGCCTGACAGCATGGTCAGTACCAAACGGCAGGCACGTGCTTTTATTGGGTCAAGGACTACCGACGTGATGTGGTTGAGCACGAGAAGGACCCCAGCTGCATGGCGCCTATGGAGGAGGGAGCGGGGTGCATGCACAAATGGAAACCACTGAGAAGTTTCTAGGCCCCTTATGCAAGCACAAGCCCCACAACTGCCTTGCTGCCATGTGGCATGGTGGGGCAGTGGCTGGCACAAGGAAGTGCAGAAAAAAAATACCAAGTGTAGAGACAGAACCACGAACTCCATGATGGGGCTATCTGTAATGGGTAGATGAGCTCACAACGCTAACAGCAAAGAAAGAAAGACATTTTGCAGGCTCTCTTACAAACATGAGACCACAGCCACAGGCTTCCTGGTCCTGACTGGAACGTCACAGTCTTCCTGTTACCTAATTCCTGTGCTCCTGGAGAGCAGCGGGCAGAGCAGAGTTCTGAGGGGCATTATGGGTTACATACGGGACACCTCTGGAGGCTAATATATTTGATTTTATGACTTGGCGCTTCCATACTGGCTTCTATTCGACCTTTTAAATTCATATTTGATGTTACACCCAGCAGGTACCAACGATGTTATGATATCAATATCAGTGATCCCCAAATTGAGCTAATGGTATTCACAGTGAACACAGTCACGTGGTACATTTGAATTTATCTTGTAGCGTAGACGTAGCCAAAGAGAGGAGGAAGTACCGGATGTGCATGAAGTGACTGGGGATAATCTGATGTGTCAGGAAGATGTCCTAGAGCAGGAGTGCTCGAAGTGGGGGTAGCCCCTCTTCGGCATGAAATTTTGTAAGTGGGGGCACAGCAAGTTCAGCTGCTGGGTCTCAGGCTCAGCCATCTAAACAAAAATGTGGAAATAGGTTGATGTTTTTACGTATATGTATTCACACTTATATACCAATTAATAAAGTTTTTACATTCTACAAACTTACTTTTTTTACACCCTTTTTTAAAAGGTGTTTTGGGGGGGTTTGTTTTCATATGAACACAACCAAAATTGTTCAACAACTGGATGAGGGGGTAGATGGCAATCTTAGCAAATTCGCAGATAGCACTAAGCTAGGGGAAGAGGTAAGTGAATTGGAGGATGGGGATTCAGTTCAGAGTGACCTAGATACATTGGAGGATTGGGCCAAAAGAAACCTGATGAGGTTCAACAATGAACAAGGTGGTGGAATTTCCATTCCTAGAGATTTTTAAGTACTGACTTGACAAAGTCCAGATGGATAATTTAGATAGCGTTGATCCTGCTTTGGGTAGGGGACTGGACACAATGACCTCCTGAGGTCTCTTCCAGTCCTAGGAGTCTATGATTCTGTGAAATTTCCATCAGTTTAGACGACATTAGACAGGTTGGGGGGATCTGCTAATTGCCGGGACAAAAAGCAAGTCCAGACGTAAAAGTTTGCTCACCCCATCCTACAGGAAAAGATGGATGGGGCCAGGATAGCAGAGATCACTAAGACAGCCAAACTGCAGGGCAATCCCAGTTCTGGATGGAGGAAGCTACATATGCGTGAGAGGAAATGAGTCTAAGAGAGAGTTATGTGAAGTGTGAAAAGGAAGAACAGTAAAAGGAGGCGTTTGCAACCTGACCCTAGAGAGGCGAGAATGGGGCACAAAGATAATGTTTACACCCAAATGCAAATTCTACCTCATTCCCCAATGACCAGGGCCTGACAATCTGAGTGGCTGACTAACAGAGTGAGCAGCCGTTTCTGTAGCCCTAGGACAGTGTGGGAAAGGAAGTGTGCTCATTGGGTAGTAGGTGTCTAACAGTCGGTGACTGCTGCCCTAATCATAAGGGAAACCAGTCTTACTTCAAGATGGACATGGGCATCAAAATCCTTTTCATCCAGAAACTGAGTAAGTGGCTCCAAAATAAGCTTAGCCAAGAGTTCTGGAGTAAGCCTGCACTGATCCTGTTTTGTGAGAGTCCAACAGGCATAACAGAACCAGGCATTACACAAGTCCCACGCTTCGCTAGCTCCAGTCCTGAACTGCAGCTGTAGGCATCTCAGATAGCTTCAAGCTCCCTTGTAGAGATGACCACTAGACATTGATGGCAACATACCATGAAAGCAGACAGAATGCCCAAGCCCCAGAGCACACATAGAATGTATCTGGAATATGCAAAAGTACCCTGAGACTGAGTAGTATCATTGCAATTACAGACACTTGCAGAAATTTGCATCACACGTGAATGTCATGTGGTATGTAGTAAGATAAACTAAATGTATAAATTATAGAAAATGGCAGTGAACCATTAGAAAGACTAAAAGCATTAAAGTTATTGCAACAGAACAATAAGGAAGTCTAAACAGATGCCAAACTTTAACATGCTTGTTAACCAAGGTAAAAGTATTTTAAGTGATTTAAAAAAATCCCTTGAAATTGACTTCAAAAAACTTTTTATGTCAAACCTCTTTTCTGTTTGGACTTTGCCCTTTCAGAATGGTCTCAAAAGACTATCCTATAAATCAGCTAGTGCCTGCCACTCAATCCCCTTTATACTGACACACAGAAACAGTGGGAAAGTTAATGCTATTTGCAAGTGGAGAATGGTGAACCACTACTGTGACTTTAAAAAAAGAAACAGCAGCTCAGGTAGCATTTTAAAAACTAACAAAATGATTTATTAGAAAACTCAGTCCAGGCCTTTTTACTGTTAAATATTTGCAATACAATTAAATATTAAATCTCTATCTCTTATTACAAACCCTTAAACAATTTTAATTATTCTAAACGTAAATAGTGGAGTATTTTTTTTAATACAACATCCTAACAGTCTCCTGACATAGGCCAAGACACATTTTCAGTCAGGCTTTTACATAGCTTCCATTTGTATGCAAGTCTACACTTTTTAGGTACAAATATCCCAAAATGCACTTGAATAATTTTCAAGTCTAAATATGTACGAGTTAAACTTAGCAGGTGCATGTGTGATTTTTCATGTTTCCAAGCAGAGCTAAAGGTTTGAAATGCATACAGGTCCACAAAATGTAGCTCAGCAGATGAATGCACTGAGTGGGAACTGGGGATGGGGGTGGGTGTTAGGGTGGGACATTACTCAAACCCACCCAACCTTTGGAGAATTTGAAGTTAACGTCTATTTTTTGAGTGTGGAATATGTATTTGAACAGTAGTTTACAGCAAGCACTGATACCTGGAATACTGCAGTACTGGAGTACTGTACTTCTTTCTTAAATACTGAATTTCAAAGGTATCACTAGAAGATGCTAAATTGGTGTTTCCCTGATCTCTTACTGGTTTTACAGAATGATTCTGAGAGAAGAAAGGGTGATCTCTGCAATTACCATCCACTAAATCCAACAGACAACCCTTGTAAAAGTACACAAAGCGAGGAAAAGTGTTTTTTCACAGAATCAGAAGAGTATTGAATTAAAGGAATCTAGCCCAAAACAATACAGACGTATTTTAGTTAAGCGCTCAGGAACGTCTTGTGAAATCTCACTTGACAAATGAATCCAACCTAACTTTGGTAGGAGTACAGACAAACCAAAAAGAATTTAAACAAGGGGAGAAAAAGAAATATAAAGATGGTAACAACAGTGGCAAAGCACCGAGTTAGAGGAAAAGGAGGGTATTACAGCCATCGGAGTAGGGCTGATGTTAGTGGGCTCTTCGCCTGTGAATCAGGAGACAAGGGTTCTACTCCTGACTTAGGTTGGTTCATGGTGAGAATTTGGGAAAGTTGTTTAACCTCTTTTTGTTTCAATTTCTCCACTCAGACACCAGGAATATTATTATTTGCATACCTTAGTAAAGTGCTTTGAGATTCTAAAATTATTGCTGAACAACACTTCCTGGGCTTCATATTGCATCTGACAGCAGTATTGTTCTTACAGAGAAAGACACCCATATTATTTGCTCATAATTTTATAACTGATTGTGAAAGTTAATTTGAACAGACATTCATCGATGGCTATCTTAGGCTCCAATCCTGCATTGTGAGCTGCATGTGTGGACTGTGATATCTTCAAAGACCCCAGGAAAGTCTCAGGAGATCCCCACAGGTGCAGACACATATATTTGTGTAAGTGCAGATCTGAACAGCTCCAGTAATTTCATCATGCAGGCAAAGTTACACACATGCATACATATTTGTATCACCAGAATCTAAAGAATCTAATTATAAAGCCAGTTACTACAGTTTTCTGGCAAAACAACTTTTCTTTGGAATAGAAGATATATATTTCATCAGAACTTTTTAATGCCATATTTAATCATACTATGGCATATAAACTTTCAGAAAGGAAGGAACACAGACAATTGTCTGAATCATTTCCAAACTAGCAGAACATGGGAACAGCAGTAATTTCAATGTTGTATCAAGAATCTAAGAAATTCATGTTCAGATGGAAATTCCCTCTTGCAATGTTCTTAAATTCTAATATATTTTGAGTGAATTCCTGACTGCACTGAAAAAATCAATGGCAAAACTCCCTTTAGGTTAGGATTTCAGTTTACTAATTCCATGTCAAAAGACACTATTATTTTAAAATCCTGCCTTTCTTTATTTTTAATAGCAGAGCTGTGCAAAATTGCTGCCAGGTTTTTGCTCTTCTTGAGTGGTTTGCATACACAGTGAACAGACACGCTATGGCCCAGAGAGACTGTGGCAATTTCCATGCTTGGACAGAGTACCTGAGGTCATTTCCTCAATTTCTAGTTTGTATTTTCCTCTTTCAACCTGCTGATTTTGTGATGCCAGCAGTTCCAGGATTCTAGGGAGAAGACACCATTCTGCACTGAGGCCATAAATGCCACATTTTGCCAAATAATTTTTCCTCTCTTCCTAACCACGTATGGGGAAAGCACTCCCGAACTCATTAGCCAGGATACTTTAAAAACCAGTGCCTTTTTGCGGGGTGGGGCAGGGGCGTGTGAAGAGGAGCTGGTACTCAGCCAAGTCCTTGCACCCCACCCCCAGCTGCTGTGGCTTCCAAGGAGCCAGTACTCAGCAACCGCACAAAACAAATCACTGTTTAAAAATACCGGAAAGATTAAGGTATTTATATCACTGTGATACTGTAAAACATTAATGGCTTGGAGAGCCTGGGGCAAGGTACCTGTATGGGAGCCCCCTTTAACATTTTTAATACAGGTTACAGTGAACCTACTAGCTGCAGGTTAAATGTTGTTAATACCCCCTTTCTAACTGACACAATCCAGCAAGGGCCCAAATACCGGCTAACCAACTCAGCCAAAAAGCAAACAACCGAACTCATCATACAAACACAGGCACACCCCCTTTTCAATTAGCATAGCATGACCGTGTACTGAAGATACACTGGTCAAGTACTGAAACAAACAATATTAAAGCAGTGAAGACGATCACCCCTCAATAGCTGCAACACTTCTCAATATATGTGATCTGCAAGTGTGGGCAGCGTTACAAGTGAACCAAACAGTCTCAGAATACAGACATTTTTTGCATAAGTAGGGCCCTATCAAATTCGTGGTCCATTTTAGTTAATTTCATGGCATCAGGATTTTAAAAACAGGAAAAAAAATAATTTCTGCTATTTAAATCTGAATTTTCATGGTGTATTTGTCGGGGTCCTGACCCAAAAAGGAGTTATGTAGGGTTGCAAGGTTATGGGGGGAGGGTGGGGAGGCTTCAGTATTGCTACCCTTACTTCTGTGCAGGCAGCAGCAGCAGCAACACTGCCTTCAGAACTGGGCAGCTAGCGCGTGGCAGCTGCTGGCCAAGAACTGAGCTTTTAAAGCAGAAATACCTCCAGCAGCCACACAGAAGTCAGGATGGCATGTTATGGAACTGCCACCGCTACTGCTGCGCTGCCTGGAGAGCTAGGACTTTAATTAGCAACTGGCACCCTCTGGCCACCCATTTCTGAAAGCAGCAGTGCAGAAGTCAGGGTGACATGGCTATGGTATTGCCACCCTTATGCCAGCACTGCTGCTGGCGGATTGCTTTCTTCAGAGCTGGACACACGGCCAACATTACTACCATGCTCTGCAGTTGCCCAGCTCTGTAGGCAGCACAGAAGTAAAGGTGGCAGTACCATGACACACTTCAAATACTCTTGATATCCCCATATAACCCCCCTTTTGGGTCAGGACTCCATCTAAGAGAAACTCTGGTCTCCCCCATAAAAGCTGTATAGTGTAAAGTAAAAGCACAGAAGGCCAGATTTCATGGGAGGACCCCATATTTCATGGTTTGTGAGGCATTTTGCATGCAGGTAGTGGCAAGACGCATTCAAAGAAGAACATCTGGTTTGCCTACGATTGCTTGAACTCTATCTCAAAGCCCAAGTAGATGAACTTGTCAAAGCTTCCCATGGTGTTTGATCCCACGTGCCTCAAGGACTTTAGGCAAAGTTCAGGAACTATCAACCCTGCTTACTATCTGCATAATAAAACCTGGACCCTCTGACAGTCTTGCAGTGCCTAGAGGCATTCCACATGCAGCGTCAGGGCCAACTATAAAAAGTGGTGTGACTTGACGCAAAATGTCATAACCTTGCAAAGATCTGGCCTCCTTTCAGTTCCTCTTCATACTCCCAAGTGTCACATTATGCTCTTCAACTGTGTCAAAGAGAATGGCTGAAGACACCCCAGAACATCTCACTTTCAAAGCTCTCCACTGACACGCAAAGTGGTATATGCACTCACTGTATCTGGCTCTGCTTGCAGAGCTACCCCACACATTCATGATTTGTTGGATTCAGCCAAGTCTGGTAACTTTGCCTCCTGTCTGATGGTGTGATGCTTTCCCCTGGGGTCACTCTAGCTAGCACAATCATCCTTAGTAAACTGTCAGGATGTGTGAACAATCTGTGTGATTTTTAATTTCTAAGTGCCAAGGGCTTAAGAACTAGCCACTTCTATAAGTAACATACAGACCCTTGATTTCAGGAGAGCAGACTTCTCATCCCTGAGAGAACGGATGAGCAGGATCCCTTGGGAAAAGATGATGAAGGGTAAAAGAGTTCAAGAGAACTGGCAGTATTTTAAAGAAGTCTTACTGAAGGCACAGAAACATACCATTCTGCTTCATAGTAAGAGCTGCAAACATGGTAGGCAACCAGCTTGGCTTAAGGGGAAAATCCTTAGTCAGCTTAAATCAAAAAAAGATGCACACAAGAAATGGAAACGTGGACGGTTGACGAAAGAGGAGTACACACATACAGCTGGAAAATGCCGGGCAGTAATCAGGAAAGCGAATGCACAATTGGAACTGCAGCTGGCAAGGGATGTGAAGAGTAACAAGAAGGATTTCTACAGTCATGTTAACAATAAATGGGTTACCAGAGAAGGTGTGGGGCCGTTACTGGATGAGGGAGGTAATCTAGTGACAGATGATGTTGGAAAAGCTAAACTACTCAATGCTTTTTTTGCCTCAGTCTTCACAGACAAGGACAGCTCCTACACTACAGTGCTAGACAATGCAGTGTGGGAAGGTGGATGGTAGCCATTGGTGGGGAAGGAACAAGTTAAGAGCTACCTAGAAAAACTAGATGTACACAAATCCATGGGTCTGGATTTAATGCACCCCAGGGTACTGAGGGAATTGGCAGAGGTCATTGCTGAACCTTTAGCCATTATCCTTGAAGACTCTTGGAGATCGGGGGAGATGACTGGAAGAAGGCAAACATAGTGCCCATCTTTAAAAAAGGAAAGAAGGACAATCAAGGGAACTATAGACCGGTCAACTTTACATCAATCCCTGGGAAAATAATGGAGGAAATCCTCAAGGAAACCATTTTGGAGCACTTGGAAGAGGGGAAAGTGATCAAAAGTAGTCAACATGGATTCACCAAGGGCTAATCCTGCTTGACTAATGTGATTAGCTTCTATGATGAGCTAACAAGCTCTGTGGACATGGGGAAGTCAGTGGATATGATATACCTTGACTCCAGCAAGGCTTTTGATACGGTCTCCCACAACATTCTTGTCCATAAGTTAACGAAATATGGATTGGATCTTTGGACTATATGATGGATAGAAAGCTGGCTTGATGGTCGGGCCCAACGGGTAGTGGTCAATGGCTCAATATCTGGATGGCGGTCTGTTTCAAGCGAAGTGCCGCAAGGCTCGGTTCTGGGGCCGGTGTTATTCAACATCTTTATTAATGACCTGAATAAGGGACTGGATTGCACCCTCAACAAGTTTGTGGATGACCCAAAACTTGGGGGAGAGGTAGATACATTGGTGGGTAGAGAGAGAATCCAGAGTGACCTGGATAAATCAGAGGACTGGGCCAAAAGAAATCTGATGCAGTTCAACAAGGAGAAGTGTAGAGTCCTGCATCTGGGGCAGAAGAATCCCAAGCATTGTTACAGGCTGAGTACTGACTGGCTCAGCAGCAGTAAGATGGAAAGTGACCAAGGGGTTATGGTGGATGAAAGGCTTTATACGAGTAAACAGTGTGCCCTTGTAGCCAAGAAGGCTAACGACATACTAGGGTGCATTAGGAGGAGCATTTTGAGCAGATCTAGAGTAGTGATTCCCCTCTATTTAGCACTGGTGAGGCCACATCTTGAATACTGTGTCCAGTTTTGGGCCCCCCAGTATAAAAAGGATGTGGATTTGCTGGAGCAGGTTCAGCAGAGGGCAACAAAAATGATTAAGGGACTGGAGCACAAGACCTATTAGGATAGGCTGAGGGATTTGGGCTTGTTTAGTTTACAGAAGAGAAGACTTAGAGGTGATTTAATAGCAGCCTTCAACTTCCTGAAGGGGAGCTCTAAAGAGGAGGGTGAGAAACTGTTCTCAGTGGTGTCAGAAAGCAGAACAAGGAGTAATGGTCTGAAGTTGAAGAGGGAGAGGTGTAGGTTAGATATTAGGAAAAACTACTTCACCAGGAGGGTGGTGAAGCATTGGAATGCATTGCCTAGAGAGGTGGTGGATTCTCCATCCCTTGAGGTTTTTAAGTCTGGGCTGGACAAGGTCCTGGCTGGGATGACTTAGTGGGGGTTGATCCTGCTTGAAGCAGGAGGCTGAACTAGATGACCTCCTGAGGTCCCTTCCAGCCTCTATGATTCTAGCAGGGTGGGGGAGGGGAAAGGAGAAACTTTCCAACCAACACCCTTAATGATTATTTCTCCTTACGATCTATAGAGCTTCTAGAACACTACATACTTGAGAACTCCACCATCACCACTTCATCCACAAAATACAATCAGAACAAGTGCAGTTTTGTTTCTTTTAGTTGTATGTGAATATGTACTTAAACTTAAGGAGATAGCTAAAGCTACATAGCTACATGCTTTGGGTCAGCTGTGAGGCAGAGTGTTCATCTTTGGCACCTAGTCTTTACCTGTAATAGCACCACTTTTACGAAATACTTATATTCCAAACAAAACGTTATATTAAAAGAACATTACTTAGACTGCACAGCCAAATACTACATCTATTTGACTCAAGTATCTGATCCTCTTTCTGCAACTGTAGTATATATCGATGCATCAGAGTAACAGCCAGACAATCGGTTTACAAAAGAGTGTCATTTCTCCAACAATTGCAACAGAATTGTTTTCTGGTGAAGTAATTTTTTCATATAGTCCCACTAAAGTTGTCTCCTTCAGCTATATTACAGATACCTAGGAGTTTACAAAAGTGTGTATCACAGCTTGCTTCTCTCACTACTGTGGCCTCATTCAAAACTACAAAACAACATTATTTGGTCTTATCAGGGTTTGATATTGAATAAAACTATGGGTTTAACATCTAATAAATGCTGTAATTTTCCATGGATTTCTTGATAGCTTATACATAATCTCTAGGATGCTGAAAATGATAATTAAATTGAAGATAGGCTACATTACTCAGAGAATATTTTCAATTAGTTCCCAGTTACCTTGCTTTTATATTCAAATGAGTGCAGTTGTTAGATCTTTTGATAGTATCCACCGATAAGTCAGAGTTTTTCACAGTGCAAATCCACTTTGAATAGCCCATCTGTAAAGCTTAGGTTGTATTTCCACTGAAAGCTGCTCGTATTAAGCAGACTTATGCCAGAACCAAAAAAGCCCAGATCTAATGTGCATTTCATAATTCTGTCATGGTCAGAAATAAGACCTTGGGTTTTCCAAGGTAAAGCTTTCCAAACGTCAGTGTTAAGCTTAAGATATTACAGAGATCTATTCAAGCAGCAAATCTAAAATAGGATTTGAGGGATTTGGTTTGAACGCATCTCTAATTTGAAACATCATTTACTCCCTGAATGTGTTCTCCTTAGACTATTTATGCTGCACTATCTTATCGCACAAGGAAGGACTGATGTTATTTAAAAGGTTTTGAAGTCCTTCCTTAATGTCCTCCAATAAGAATACTAATACCAGGATTTCTTCTGTAGCTTAGTAGGTAGAACTACCACTTTGGAATGTAAATATTCCCAGCATTAGTCCATGTAACTGACCTGCCTTCTTCCTCCATTATCTCAGAGCAAACCCTCATTTCAGTTTCCCGTCTGAGTTGCCAGTAACTCCACAGAAGCATGAACTCAAGTCAGATCAACATAATTTATTACACAAAGAGTGCAAGAAGTCAAACAGTCCATGTCATCCCAGTGCAAAGAGTCTTTAAAAAAATTAGAGTTTCTTGGCCATTTACACAATAAATACCATGTTCCAGTATCCTCCACCACACCCAGGCTCTCTGCCAGTCCTCCTCTGTTCCTCTTCCAGGACAGCCACCCCAGCCCTTCCTTATTACAGGTGGAACCCCAGTCTTCCCTGTGGGAACTCCTATGGCCTCTCTGCTGGGAGCCTCACATAGTTCTTCTGGTGCACAGCCAGTTTTTTGGAAAGGAGATGTCAGAGATAAGTCCCCTCACTGCTTCCCATCCTCCATCCCTCAGCTCTGACTTGCTGACTTAATGCCGGAAGGCATCTCCCTTTGCTGCTGCTCTTCTTGCCTTCAGACCTCTCCAGTCCTGGCTCTCTGGCTTTAAGATGTCAGCCAGCAAATCCTTTACTACTCTATTCCCTTCTGCGCACTCGGAACTCATACACACTCACCCGCAGCTCTTACCTCCTGCCTGACTCAGGCTGCCCTGACACACTGGATTTCATATAGTCCCTGACAATCAACCCAACAGGGAGCACCAGGAGCAGCACAGGAGCACTGAGCTCAGTTGCTCTTAATGGGCTAGTTACCATGTTTCAGAAAGAAACATCAAAAGGAAATTATTCTATCTCATTTCTTAAATGGGCATCTACCAACATGATGCCTTCCTTTGGCTTCTACTCACTTATGCATAGGTGTAGTTTAAGTGCTTGCAGGTTCAGAGCCTTCATTACTTTCCTTAACACTGAACTCCAGCAATTATACTCTATTCTGATTAATCAAACATGTTTTCAGCAAGATGTACACTTCAACAGCTGTTATTCTGATACAGTTATAACAGCATCAATACATGTACTATATAGATTTATCCCATTGTGATAAATTGGAACATGGGAGATGTATTCTTAATAAACCTAAGCTCATAAGATGAAACATTTATAGGTTTCAGCAAAGCGTGTACTGACACCAAAGCAAGGGCTCCCTCAGTGTTCCCTTTAAAATGAGCATTTGGGAGGCCACCTAGAATGGCACGTGTGCCGGGGATTGCCGAACCCTGTTCAACAACTACTCTAGACAATTTCATACAGTTCTTAACCACCCTGAAAGTCAGGAAATTTTTCCTAATGTCCAGCCTGAACCTCCCTTGCCATGTTTTAAACCCATTGCTTTTTCCCTCTTATCAGAGGCTAAGGAGAATAGTTTTTCTCCCTCCTCCTTACAACACCCTTTAGGTACCTGAAAGCTGCTATCATGTCCTCTCTCAGCCTTCTCTTCTCCAAACTAAACAAATCCAATTCTTTGAATCTTCCCTCATGGGTAATATTTTCTAAATCTTTAATAATTTTAGTTGCTCTTCTCTGGAACCCCTCCAATTTCTCTACATTTTCCTATAACATGGTACCCAGAACTGGACACAGTACTCCAGCTGACGCTTAATGTGTGCAGAGTAGAGCAGAAGAATGACTTGTCATGTCTTCCTCACAACACTCCTGTTAATGCATCCCAGAATCGTGTTTGCTTTTTTGCAACAGTATTACACCGTTGACTCACACTCAGCTTATGGTCCACAAAGACCCCAAGATCCCTTTCTGCAGTACTCCATCCTAGGGAATCACCTCCCATTTTTTGTGTGTGAAACTGATCGTTCCTCTCTAAATGGTGTACTTTACATTTGTACTTATTTAACTTCATCCTGTTTTCCCCTGACCATTTCCCCAGTTTGTCCAGATCATTCTGAATTCTTAAACTATTCTTCAAAGCACTTGCCTCCCAGGTTGGAATCATCTGCAAATGGGTGATGAAAAAAGTGGGTAGAATTGTGACCTGATATCAACCAAACCAGGATGGGACAAAGGTTCCTGACCAAATGCGGTACGTATTACTCACGGATGCAGCTATGTCAGAACTTGGTGAAAGAGAAGCATATAAATAGAGATTATTCGGTCTCATCATCACCAACCATAGGCTCAGCTCCCATTGGAGTCTGATACCTCCCTCGCTACTTCCTTCCTCCTTTCCCCGTCCAGTGAGGAGTGGCTTAGTTTCTGTAGACTAGCTCTGCACCAATCTACCAGATCATCTACTGGTTCTCTGTGGGGTCTGCCTCTCCTATGCAAACCATCCATTATGCAGAATATCTGGGTGTTGACTTTCACTTTGTCGTTCATTCTGCAGATATGACCAAATAGCTGTAATTTCTGTTACATAACTTTCTGCAGTAAGTTCTCTTTTGGCGGTATCTTCCTATATAATTCCTCATTGGTGACCTTCTGCATCCATCCTATTCTCAGAATCTTTCTATAACAACTCCTCTTGACCGCCAATATCCTCCTCTTTGAATCCTTCTTTATCACCCACATCTCATATCAGTACAACATGCTGCTGAATCCACATTTTCAAGATGCTCAGTTTCATTTCCAAGCTAACTGCTTTGCTTTTCCAGATTCTACCCATCGCCTTCAAACACGCTCTTGCTTTTGCTATTCTAGTCACTATTTCCTTCTTACAATAAAGACCCTACGTCATGTTGCTCCCCAGATATGTGAACCTCTCTCTATTCTCTAGTTTGATCCCATCTACACTGATCTTTCTTCCTATTTGCTTGCCTCCATATACCATTCTTTGTTTTACCAATGTTCATAATCAGTTTGTACTGCTTGCCTTCCTCGTTTAGCACTTGCACTGTTCTTGCTAGCTTCTCTTCATCTTCCTTGATAAGTATATCATCCACAAACCTCAAGTTGTTAATTCTCATCCCTTGCACCAATATTCCTTCTACTTCTTTCTTGATCTTACCCATCGCTCTTACTAGGTGTGTGATGAAGATACTCGGCGATATCGGATCTCCTCATTCTAAACCAACTTCCAAACTCTCCACACATTCTCGCTGCTGCCTCCGCATTGTCATTGATATGCTTTGACAACCGTATCAGTGTGCTATCCACTCCATATGACTCCAACACCGCCCAAGTCACTTTCTGATCTATACTGTTAAATGCCTTCTGAGAATGAAAAAAGCAACCGTAGAGGTTCTTTTCCTTTCATCAAGCTTTCTCCACTTTCACTCTTAGTGCCAATATCTGTTGTATGGTACTTCTATCTTTCCTGAATCCTGCTTGCTCATCTGCTCAATGTTCTTCTAGCTGCAATTTGGATGAAAGAGGTAAGAAAAGCTGAAGTACTCAATGCTTTTTTTGCCTCAGTCTTCACAGACAAGGACAGCTCCTACACTACAGGGCTAGACAATGCAGTACAGGAAGGTGGAGGGCAGCCATCGGTAGGGAAGGAACGAGTTAATAGCTATCTAGAAAACTATATGTACACAAATCCACGGGTCTGGATTTAATGCACCCAAGGGTACGGAGGGAACTGGCAGATGTCATTGCTGAGCCTTTGACTATTATCTCTGAAGACTCTTGGAGATCAAGAGAGATCCTGGATAACTGGGAAAAGGCAAATGTAGTGCCCATCTTTAAAAAAAAGGAAAGAAGAACAATCCAGGGAACTATAGACCAGTTAGCCTTACCTCTATCCCTGGGAAAATAATGGAGGGAATCCTCAAAGAATCCATTTTGGAGCACTTGGAAGAGGGGAAAGTGATCAAGAGTAGTCAACATGGATTCACCAAGAGCAAGTTGTGCCTGACCAATCTGATTAACTTCTATGACAAGGTGACAGGCTCTGTGGACATGCTATACACCTTGACTTCGGCAAAGCTTTTGATACGGTCTCCCACAACATTCTCGCCCATAAGTTTAAGAAGTATGGATTGCATACATGGACAATAAGATGGATAGAAAGCTGGCTTGATGGTTGGGCCCAATGGGTAGTGGTCAATGGTTCAATATCTGGATGGCAGTCAGTTTCAAGAGGAGTGCACCAAGGCTCAGTTTTGGGGGCCAGTGTTGTTCAACATCTTTATTAATGACCTGGATAAGGGACTAGATTGCACCCTCAGCAAGTTTGCAGACGACACTAAGCTAGAGGGAGAGGCAGATATGTTGGTGGGTAGAATGACTTGGATAAACTGGAGGATTGGGCTAAAAAGAAATCTGATGAGGTTGAACCAGAAGTACAGAGGCCTACACTTGGGATGGAAGAATCCTAAGCATTGTTATAGGCTGGGGGCTCACTGGCTAAGTAGCAGTACGGTGGAAAGGGACTGAGGGGTAAACTGGGTGCCCCTATAGCCAAGACGGCTAATGGCATAGTAGGGTGCATTAGGAGGAGCATTGCGAACAGATCTAGAGAAGTGGTTCTTCCCCTCAATACAGCACTGGTGAGGCCACATCTGGAATATTGTGTCCAGTTTTGGGATGTGGATGTGCTGGATCAGGTTCAGCAGAAGGCAACAAAAATAATTAAGGGTCTGGAACACATGACCTATGAGGAGAAGCTGAGGGATTTGGGCTTATTTAGTTTACAGAAGAGAAGATTGAAGGGTGATTTAATAGCAGCCTTCAACTTCCTGAAGGGGTGCTCTAAAGAGGATGGAGACAAATTGTTCTCAGTGGTGACAGATGGCAGAACACAGAGCTATGGTCTGAAGTTACAGAGGGAGAGGTGAAGGCTGGATATTAGGAAAAACTACTCCACCAGGACAGTGGTGAAGCACTGGAATACGTTGCCTAGAGAGGTGGTGGATTCTCCATCCCTCGAGGTTTTTAAGTACCGCCTTGACAATGCCCTGGCTGGGATGAATTAGTGGGGGTTGATCCTGCTTGAAGCAGGGGGCTGGACTATATGACCTCCTGAGGTCCCTTCCAGCCCTATGATTCTATGATCTCTCTCTCCATCATTATCATCATCAGCACCTTGCCTAGAGGATTCATTAGGACAATCATTCTGTAGTTCTTGCACTTCCTTTCTTGTGTATTGTCACTAGCACAGATCTCGTGCATTATGCATTTCCTGAATAATACTTTCTCTGCTGTATTTGATCATCTCTCCTATGATCTTATCATTTTCATGGTTCTTTAGTCATTTCACTGCTCTTTCTACTTCTTCCTTCAAAATATTGGTCTCGGTCTCAATGCTCGGCAGAGATATCTCTTTCAGTTCTTTGATCAGTCTCTCTGAGACACTTGGGTCCAACTCTGCTTTGTACAGATCGGTGCAATATCTCGTCCATCACTGCACAACCTTCTCCTTGTTCATGAGCACCTCATCTTTCTCATATTTATTCGCCATCTGCTTCAGCTGCCACTTCCTAATCAACTTATTCACCACCCTGGTCTTACACTCACTATAATACCTCTATATCTCACATGGCTCCTCTAAACATTTCACCTTATCCATTCTGGCTGCTTCCTTACATTGTTGTATTTCATTCTATATTGCTGTCCCACCCTTTCCGAAACATCCTTTCTGATCAGTTTCTTCAAGAGAATTTCTGGGTATTCAAGGTAAAACAGCTTCAAACTCTATTTGCTAAACTCAAACCTAACTTCAATCTTACAGTAAGTGCACAATGTTTCTCCGCGGGTGCCTGTTTATGATACTATTTCCTGCTGGATTTCTCCTCTCCATTCTCCTACATAAGAAATCAAATGAAATGCTCTCCCTGACAAACTCAGAAAGCAAAAGGGTAGTGCTGGGCAATCCATCAACTCACTATGTTGTTCAGAAGTGCCCTTGAACTCCTCTCTGATGCCAAGTTGTGACATTGCAGCATCTATCTACCTCCTCCGGTTGATCAGGAAACTTTGTCCCATCCTGGTGCAGTGGATAATCAGGTCACAATTTTACCAACTTTTGACACCAGCCATCTGGACGACACTATGCATTATATCAAGTCATGAAGCCTTCAGCACAGTGGAAATTGCAACGAGCACAGAACATGAAACCTGTTTTCCAATACTAGAAACCTGGGTGATAATAGAGATTAGAAATGCTCATTCATTAAAAGAAATTTCATGGAACTGGTATTATTGAAACCTAATGGGAGGAATAAAGTGCCTGAAATATTAAAATCATTAGGTACACCCTTCAGGAAAGATGAAGTGAACAGAAAGGGATAGAAGCACTCAATTGCAAAAAATCTATTATGGATTGGGCATAACCATGACCATTTACTTAAGACACAGTTAAGATCCTGAATGGAACCACACAGCTTAAACAATAGCAGTTACCACTTCACACACCCACACTTTACTGCCTAACAAAGGCACATGTGAGCAGAGGGGTTTCACTGACAATTGTGTTGTGAAGGTTTGTGTGTCTGTAAAGGAGAGGCAAAAAGGTATGGAAAGGGAGAAGGGGGAGGCTATAAGGAAGCAGCAGGTACAGCCCGAATAAGTACCGGCTGGGAAGCATAGAAAAACCTAGAGAGAGATTTTGGGGCTGAGTGATGACTGGGAAAGAGTTTGGAACTGTGAGCAAAGACTTGTCATTGAATTTCTGCTGTGTTCAGGCAACAAGACTTGGTATATTCTTTGCAAACAGGACTGCATGAAAGATTCCACTATGAGACCTCAAAAATTTAGTTAATGACTCTGGTGAAAAGTAGTAACAGCAGCATTATCTGTTTTGCAGTAGACAGCTCAGAATGATGAAGCTTGCAATGCTATGGATGGACGTGCAAACTAATAAGCCACAAGACAGTATGTTAGGACTGTTACTGAACATCATGGTCATTGCAAACCTGACTAAAATCTGTGACAAGGCCATCACACTCATTGCAAGAAGTAGTGGCTCCTGTCCTGCTCCCTGTTCCATGGGGGCACAGTCACTCAGGTTTGGCATGTCTGCCCTCTGTAACCAAAGACATGGAATACAAAATGTTAAGAATTGGAGAATTCTTCCATAGTTCATTGAACATGCCAGGTTACAGCAGGGACTGATCCTAATAGGATCCCTCCCCATGCCCCACTCTTCTATGATTTATTGCTGCTATTCTAACCCAAGATGAATGAAAACTTTACATTTAGTGGCATATAAAATAATCTATGCTTAAATTTTTATTCCCTTATTTCCTATTCTGGAACTTTGTTTCTCCTCTCATTGCCAGCTTCTAAATGAAATGTTAATATCCTCTCATCTTCC
Organism: Carettochelys insculpta; assembly: GCF_033958435.1. Taxonomy (NCBI): domain Eukaryota; kingdom Metazoa; phylum Chordata; order Testudines; family Carettochelyidae; genus Carettochelys; species Carettochelys insculpta. The sequence goes on along the minus strand of NC_134140.1, from coordinate 89,113,067 downwards.
TTTCAATTAATTAATATCCTCTTTGAGAGACATTTCAGCATCCACCCAACATGAATACTGGGCACATGCAACAAAAGGAGAAAGTTTCCCCATCTTCGAAACTGCAAACTAGTTTTATCAATTGACTGAAACAGCTATTCCTATGCCTTGTTTCTGTCATTCCACACCAGAGGGACTCAGCCTCCATGTTGCACTCATTCCGCTGTTAGAGTACCTTCTATGGTAATGAGGGCAGCAGAGTGATGTCTACGAAATATGAAGATGTTTTAAATGTTGGAAAATTCCTTTATTTTTAAAATAATGTTTCATTGCCCATTGTGGCTTGACATACTTTACAATCTAATACAGGCCATCATTTTATAAATAATATGCTAACGTTCCAGACTGCTGACGTATATTGTCTGAAATAACTGCTTGGTTTCAAAGGGCCATATTAATGACAGAAATTATTTTTAAAATTTTCAAACCGAGAGAGGCAATTTCCAAGTCCTGTCATTCAGCTGATTCTCAGTACCTACTTTAGGTTCTATTGTTTCTGGAAAGTACTGCTTCTTTTCACAGTACATACAACCATAGTGACTTGAAACAGAATGGATTTCTTAAAGTACACCACTGAGCCTGTTCCACCAAGTCCCCTTTTATAGTATGTGTCAATTACCAAACTGACAAATGTTTAACAACAGTTGTTTTCAATATATCTAAAAAAAAGGGATGAATGGAAGTTGCTATTCACGCAGGTATAATGGTTAAAGTATGCAAAAGTAGCATATTTGGTTTCAAAAGTCATAAAAAGTGCATCTACGAGATCCCAAAATAGGGTTAACATATTAAACAGTACAATTTAAATCTTAATTCTACATTTAATCTTAATCAAAATGCCAAGAACTTTGAAATTACAGTTTATGCACTTTCTTGCCTATATATATTTACACCCATACCCCTAAATATACAATCACATACACAAATGTATACATAAGTTAATAACTTCAGTGGTACTTTGATCTGGGACTCCAAAGGTCAACAAGCTTGTCAAGAGCTACATCACTTCATAGGAAATACGCAAAACATTCCTATGAATAATAAAAGGAACAGTTCTCTAAACACTACTTAAAAAATGGTACGAGTGGACTCACGAGACACAAGAGATTGAAATACTTCCAGGAAGAATTTTGTCTTATGAGTTGACTAGTGGAAAAATGTGTAAATTTTTGACTTCAATGGACGATTCGAGGCACAGGAAACCCTTGATTTAACAGACTAACGAGGGGGAGGGATGTCGAAGGATTTACTGCATTTGCATTGTGCCCCCCAGCCAGCCGCCCTCCCCCAACAATACATGCTGGTGACTCACCGGAGCCACGGCCACAGCTGGAGCTGCTGAGGCGGCAGCTGGAGGAGCCACCAGAGCGGCTAGGGCCAGTGCTGCTGAAGCTGATATGTAGTGAGAGGAGCACGTGGCGGCCCCAGCCACGGTAGCTCCTTCAGCTGCTTTGGTGGCTCCACTGGCTGTGGCAAGGGCCCCAGAAATGCTCTGGCAGCTCCTCTGGCCACGGCAGAGGACCCAGAACCATAGCGGCTCCTCCAGAAGCTCCTCTAGCTGCCGCCACGGCTTCTCTGGCCACTCTAACAGCTCCTCAAGCTGTGCTGGCGGGAGCTCCAGCCACGGTGGTGAATTGCTGGTGCTTACTTTCTTTGGAGCGGGGCGGGGGGCCGGCATCAGTCCATGATTCCCAATGTCCGCTAAATCAGGGTCCAATAAATCGAGGGTTTACTGTATGAAGCACAATGGCTTGACTGTATTTGCACCATCAACCCACACGATGACAGACTGTGTAGTCTCTCTAAATATGTACTTGGGAAGTAAAAAGGCCCAGCTTACCTCCAGTTCACAAGATCTCTAGTCCATATTGTGAATCTCTGTTATAAACTCTACAACACTTTTGCTACAGTATTTTCGATGTGCAAACTACTATGTAAATAACTATTATTATTACTTCTCTATACAGAACTGCCAGCAGTAGCAGTTCCACAGAAAGAACAGCTATAGGCTGTCCAATATGTGTACACAATGTGTGATATTATGGACTTTAGGACAAAAGTTTGCCCACAGTATTTATTACAGTAGAAATATAAAATGTATTATTGTCCTTTATACTCTTTAAACATGAACATAATGTGTCAAAATTAAAAGTATTTTTGCAATATAAAAACAACATATTTGGCAGCAACTTGGTAGAAACAAGCAGGGAAGCAGACAACCTTGCCAGGCCCCTGGGCAAAGAGAGGAGGGTGTGGAGGTCTCAGAAACAAAAGGTGGGGCTGAGGGCAACCAGCCCTCAGTGCTGCCTGGAGCATACCACGCTGTGTCGCATTCCCTCCAACAGCCAGCACTGAGCTCTGCCCAGAAAGAGCTGTGAAGCACTACAGCCACCGCTGTTATCACAGAAGTGGCACCCAGGAACCCTGGGCCCTTGTGACTCGCTGAGCCTCAGGCCAGCAGATCTTCGCCCCTCTCCATGGGACTTCATGTCAAATTTTTTTACATTCAAACCTCTTTATCCATTCACAAGGATGGACTGCTGGGTATATGAAAGGCTTGTAAATTATACTACTCTAGCCTCCCTTTAGCCCTCAAGAAGTTTGCTGTAACAACCAAACAATACTGTTTCTTTTCATTACTTGACGAGCAGCTAAAACAAACATTTCAAATTCTACTTCTGCAGCCAAATTAATTTGGCACAATCCTTTTAGAATAGACTTTTGGCTTTCCAACCTAGTAGATAAAATTCTGCCCATCTACGTCCAAAGGCAGAACTTGACCCACTGTACAGAGCATGAAACAGCACCAACCAGTTGGAGCTGAAAATGAAAATATACAAGCTTTTAATTGATCTGGCTATTCAATGTTTGTCATAGGGCACCAACAAACGAGTGGCATGAAGTTTATTACAGGGAATCAAATGCCATTAACAGAGCAGTGGTTTTGACAAGTCCTCAGCCTCTGCAATGGTTCAACATCGCCCACCTAAAGACCAGCATATTAATGTTAAAACAAAGGCATTTAAATGTCTCTATATCATAGGTACTGTACTGCTTTCCTTCCATTTGAACAGTGTTCACAGGAAAAGTGAGAAAACCAAACAAGTCACGTGTGCTTCAAAGTCTACCAGCTACTGTAACCACCCATTTGGAATGTGTTTAGACTGTGCTAAACACCTTTATAATTTGGTCAGACTGGAAGTAGGTAATTATAGTTATACCCCTTTTCCTCATTTCTGTGACGCCTTCCAAACTGAAGGCATTGAAACAATGGTTCATATTAATCCAGACAGTGTAGAGTTCACATTCCAGGTTTTCATTGAGTTCCACTACAATTAATCTGTACCTGTTCCTCTGACAGACACCACAGAAGCATCTGTCCTTTGACAAGAAAGTCCTTGTAATTTCTTGTTGGTATATCAGTCAGTGAGGAATGGCATGAAAGCCATACTGTTCACTCTTTCCAAATACAGCATTTATCTTGTTTGTTGAGACCTCAGCTCGCTCCTGCTTGAGATTGTAAACTCTTTTCTGAACAATAACTTTTGGCTGACAACAGTGTTTCGTGCAGCTGTTGTGTGGCTGTCTGCTCACTGCTCATCATAATCACCTGGCAGACTTGTGCACCTTTCAAACAAGATTTTTTTTTCAGATTCTCCTTGCAGTAATGCTTTAATCCAATGTGTTTGATGCAATAGTCATGGATGTCTTGCAAATGAGATGTTAGCTAGTCAAGAAATTCCAAAAACCAGAAAACTTTCTTTCACCAACCAGTGGCAGCAACATACTTGCTTGAGTTCTGTAGATGACATTAAGTATTTATGTAGGCGTGAACTGACATGTGACATAACTCTGACATCAGAAAAACCAGGTGCCAGGTCATGGCAACGCCACAGGCCTCAACGAACACCTATAAATGCATTGCTGGAAGCCAGTCTTGCTTCCTTGTGTGCAAGCATTATCAAAATATATATTAGATATAAGCTGATAAGAATGTATTTAGTATTATTAAAAAAAAAAAAAGAAAAACTTATAGCATTCTGCATGTATTGTTCTCACTTAACTATACCCCATGTCATAGTGCATCAGTAAACATCTGAATTGTATATGCCCTGTGACTAAATAACCCATCAAACAAAAGCCTTGTGTAATGCAAATGAACAACTATAGCAGGAAAGTGCTGACTCTTGCTCATTTCAAAGCAACTGTTATTTTGTATAAGGATGAGAAATCAAAGATTTTAAACCTATTCCTCTCTCTCTCATATGGCTAGCCAAACTGTCAACTGGTTCTTCTGTGAGAAGAAATAAGTATAGACACGTGTTAAATATTCTTCATCTCTGTACTGTTGAATAACAACAAGACAGAATAACTGGACAAAAAAAAGGAGCCCCCAGAGCTACCCCGGTAGTCCAAAAATATTTTTGGGAAATTTGCGGATACTTTCAAAAGGTTGCAGTGTGGTAGAAGACTGTGATTCACCTGTACAGATGGTTTACTTGCTTTTACCCCCAAATAACTAATTCCTTGGCCAATAAAACTTTAAGTAATTTACTACAGAATTGGCTGACACCACCATCTGTGGTGTGAAAACAGGGATGCTGAATGATTGGCTGGTTTCTTGGGGCCGGCTGTAACCTAAATATAGTTGTGATTTTTAGTGTAAGTGACCATGCAACACTTAGTCCAGCTTTTCCTCTGGGGCAAGATAGACCAGAGTGCTTAAGGTGACTGACTGTGGCTCCAGTTTAAAATGAACAAAGTACTTTCAGCATTTACACTTGGCACTAGGTTGATGAAATCTAACACATCTCCAATCAGGAAGTCTGGCCTGCTTTTTTCGCCTGATACAGGAGACCCCCGAGATACACATGCTCATATCTCAGGTTAATGAAACTCTGGGTGGTGGGGAAACTGGTCAGTGCTGCCCATGTCAGTTTTGCCACTCCTGTCAGTGATGGCAGCTGACTCTCGGCTGCCATCACTGACAGGAGCAGCTCCTGTCTTGGGGGGAAGCCTCCTCTGACAGGAGAGGGGCGGCAGAGCCAGGAGTCAGGCTGCTGCCCTTGAGAGGAGCGGGGAAACTGATCAGCGCATCAGCACTGGTCAGTTTCCCCTGTCCTGTGAGCAGTGGGCAGCCCAGAGCCAGGCTCTTGGATTCCTGCCACTCACAGGAGACAGGAAACTGACCAGCATTGCTGCATGGTCAGTTTCCTGGCTCCCCCAGGTTGCCCAAATTTTGACTTGCATGGGTGTTGCGCAAGAACACAACCCCCGTAAGCTGGGAGTTTACTGTATTGGCACTCACAGTTGTAAGTCACTCCAGAAACTTTACACTGGCCACACAATGAACATAGCTGCCTTCTGCCAACTGATGAATAGCTACAAATAGCGATACTCAGGTCATCCACTGAACTTCCTACAGCTCTCTCCAACAATTTGCTTGTGCTCCTCTTCAAAGTACCTGTGACAATGGGTCCCCAAAGTCATTGTCTCAATGAAACATTATCACAAGTACAAGGCTAAAAGACAACAAATGCAATCTAGGATACTTAAGTATTGCCTATGTTATCTTCTCTAATGAGAGAGATATGGCAATATTAATGACTGAAAACAAGAGAAATTCCAATTACCATTGGAAACAGAATATTTTTCACTTGAATAAAAACTATACAATCATAAACAGTGGAATCTATTAAAAACAAGTTTATACTAATGTTTTACAAAGTAACAACATGAACACCCAGATTAATCTTCAAATTAATCAAAACTGTGCTAATTCTCTGAGGTGTTGGCTTTAATTAGGTTTTGTTAAAACGAGACATCTGAGAGGCATTGGGATCCAATCCTACAAGGTGCTGTGTGCCACCACCTTCTACTGAACTTAATTTGCATTGATGGGATGAGCATTTCTCAGAATTAGACTCTTACACGTCCCCAGGGCACTGGGGGCACAAGACTTAAGACACCTAAGATGTTCATTAATCAGAACTACTGGCTGGACTGGCACATCTTCCTGTGATTATAAAATTCTTACCTGGAAAACCTTAAAATATCATAATAGCAAATACAACCTTGTGGCCAGTAATTTAGCTCCAGGTTCATTTCTGCAAGTAGATAGGGTAAACCAACCATGAGTACAAATATTTAGTGTGTGGCACATTAGTCAATTTTCCTTCTCTCACTCTTGGCTGCTCTTTTCCTTTCTCTCATCATATGTCAATCAGCATCCTCTGTCCACATTCCCCTACATCATCCACTGCCAAATCAGAGAATCAGTTCCATTTGGTACTGATTTATACAATCAGGCACATTAAACAGCCTCTACTTGAATTTCTCGGCGTGACGTGACGCTGATATGCTGATGGGGCCACAAGGGAAGGGGAAGGAGTGTAATCAGTAAAGAAGATTCAGCAAAAAATTTAAAATAATTACACTGAGAACGGAATTGGCTCAACCACTCAAGATGCAGAGATACTGAACAGTTGATAATTGTTAAATAAATGCATGTGCCTCAATTATGCAATTCCCTTATTAGTAAGAGTAGATCACTGTACAGTTATTTTTTAGGTATGCAAACTTCTCCATTCTGACTACTGTGAATTACTCTGATTTGATTGGGCGTTGTCGTCAAATCCATCTGCATACAACATCTGATCTACACTCTTCTTTCCTCATCTATCATTCACACACTGTGCATCTCTGCTGCAGATACTAAATGCAATTTAATTTTAAAAACAGATGTGCTTGTGTGTAGAGATCTGTAAAGTTAAGCATTCCTCCAGTATAAGGCAGAGCAGTGACGGACATTGTGAAGACTGCTGAGCATGGCTAGGAAGAAGCTGAGGCAGCCATCTGTATTTATTATTGGAATTTGGAAAGGAAGGGAGTTTTGAAAGAATCAGCCAGATCAGATCAGTGACTGTCCCATGCAACATTCTGAAATGGTGGCTTGGTAGAATAGAACCACCAGTAAATGTATACACGCGTGGTCAAACAAAGAGTAACTATTAATGAATGAAATCAGATTGGAAGGCGGGCTGGAGTGGGATTCCACAGGGACCTGCATACATACAAGCAGAGAGCACACTGATCACACTGTAGATGACACCAAGCTGAGATGGGGGATAGCGTTGTAAACACTTAGAAGGACAGGGCTAAAATTCAAAGGGGATCTTGGTAAATTGAAGAACTGGGTAATAGACGAGAAAAGGAAATTCACCAGAGATATGTAAGTTGTTACACTTTGGAAAGAAAAAAACAAATGCACAACGACAAAAAGGGAGACAACTGGGTTGCTAAGTAAGATGCAGGAGACATGGTAGATCACAGTCTCAATATTAGTTGTCACTGAAGAAAAAAAAACCAAAAGGCCAAAAAAAAAAAACAAACCCCACCACACATACAAATTCAATAGACATAGCATGGAAGACAGATGACAGAATCAGTCTACTGAGTTTTGGCCTCTGCTGGAATACTATATACAATTTTGGTCAGTGCTGTACAAAAAAGAGGTGACGAGAAACATGGAAAGTATCCAGATAAAAGGGATGGAATGAAAGCCACGTGAGCAAAGCCTGAAGGAACAGAGAATGTTTAGTTTGGAAAAGAGGAGATTAAACAGGAAACATGAAATTGGTCATAACAAATATGGAGAAAATTTGTTTTCTGTTTCAACAAAAGACAGGACAAGAGACAATGGGTTCAAAGTGCAGCACAGAAATTTAGACTAAACCTCTGGGAAAACTAAAGAGTGGTCGGACAATGGAACAAACTGCTCAGAAAAGTCATAGAAGTGCCTTCACAGGAGGTTTTCAAAAAGACTGAATAGCTGTCTCTGTTGGATGATTTAGACACAGCCAGTCCTAAGCCAACCCTCTGCCAATTTGCAGACCTTTGCAGTCCCTTCCAGTCATATGACTGTATGATTTTAAGTGATCTTCAAGGAGCCCTGCACAGAAAAGATGTGGCCCCACCAGCACCGAGTAGAGGGGAATAATAACTTCTCTAGATCTGCTGGAAATGCTTCTCCTAGTGCACCCCAATATGCCATTAGCCTTCTTGACTAAGAGGGCACACTGTTGACTCATATCCAGCCCCTCCACTGTAATCCCAAGGTCCTTTTCTGCTGCACTGCTACTTAGCCAGTCAGTTCCCAGCCCGTAACCGTGCTTGGTATTCTTCCGTCCAAAGTGTAGGAGTCTCCACTTGTCTTTGTTGAACCTCATCAGATTTCTTTTGGCCCAATCCTCCAATTTGTCCAGCTCACTCTGGATCCTATCCCTACCTTCTAACGTATCTACCTGATGCCCTACCTCAGTGTCATCTGCAAATTTGCTGAGGGTCCAATCCATCCCCTCATCCAGGTCATTAATAAAGATGTTGAACAGTGCTGGCCCTAGAACTGATCCTTGGGGCACTCCACTTGAAACCAACTGCCAAACAGACACTGAGCCATTGACCACTATCCATTGGACCCACCAAGCCAGTTTTCTATCCATCTTACAGTCCATGTATCCAATCCATACTTCCTTAACTTATGGGCAAGAATGTTTTAGGAGACTGTATCAAAAGCTTTGCTAAAGTCAAGGTATATCACATCTACTGACTACCCGATGTCCACAGAGCCAGTGACCTCATACAAGAAACTAATCAGATTGGTCAGGCATGACTTGCCCTGGGTGAATCTATGCTGACTACTCTTGATCACTTTCCCCTCTTCCAAGTGCTCCAAAATGGATTTCTTGAGGATTCCCTCCACGATTTTTCCGGGGACTGAGGTGAGGCTGACTGGTCTATAGTTCCCTGGATTGTCCTCCTTTCCTTTCTCAAAGATGGGCATTACAATTCCCTCCTCTGAGGATGTTTTGCAGCTGGACCCTGATGGTGGGGAGGGCATGTCTGGTGAATTTTGATTTTCAATCATGTTACAATTGGTCTAAGGCTATTACGTCACAGATGCTATACCTACACAGCCCTACCCCGTGCCAACTTGTTAGCGTGTCTGAGGACGGAGCACCGATCCTTGCACACTCCATAAAGCTCTCAGACAGGTACTTTTAATTCTTCTCACAAGGTTTTTGGGGAAGTGTGCCCCATTCCAACTCCCTAAATAGGATGTCTTTCCACGCCAAGCCACTAGTAAGTAATCTGGTATCATGGCACCACACAGCAGTGAAGCAAAAAGACCAGCCTTGTGCCCACATTCAGTCAGCACCCATTGCTTATTGACATTTGTTAGTCTTAAGAGACTAATCTCTCTTTTTGCATCCTAGAGGAAGCAGGGGAAGAAGCACTAGGCATGCATCTTATATAGCTGCTCTGCCAAGTCTGGACCACCCTCCTGCACTCCCCAGGTTGCTGGGGGAAAGGAAATTTTACTGTCCCAGCCTAGCTGGTTGCGGGGCGGGGGGGGGGCAGGGGGGAAATGGTGACTGAGAGAGCCAGGCATACGCAGTGACCACCATTGCCACAGCCCCTCTTCTCCTTCCCCACATATCCACGGCACAACTGCAGAAACTACTTTTGCATTCACAGGTTTGAAAGCCTGCTCCCAGTCTGTGCCTTACCATAGCTGGAAGCAAACCACGTCAAGCAGATCTCTTAAGACCTCTGTGTAGTACCTGCAGCACAGAGGATGCTTAAAAGCCAAAACTTGTCTTTTCATGGTATCCATCATCATCTCCCACAGAGGCTCATTCATGAGATTCCTTTGTGTGTTGTTAAACTTATCTACAGTAAACGTATCTCCTTAATGTCTGGCCTTCACTTAGGTCTTGTTGCAGTGTGCTCCACAACAGGCTCTTTGACCACTGCTCACCCCCGCCCCACCAGCTGTTAGACTGGCACAGATCTTCAGGAGAAAGCAAACACAGGAAGATACGTTCTCAGAGCACACGGAAGCTGTACACATGGACAGGGCACAGTTAAATGTAAGGAGATAAACCACACTGGAGGAGAGGTGGGCTGATCAGGAAGAAAGGAGAGTGGATCTTGAGGTGAGATGAGAGCACAGATGGCAAGAACTAGAGACCCAGGAGGAGATGGTGCAGCTGATGAAGCAGCAAACAGAGCTCCTGTGGCGCCTTGTAAAGAAGGACAGAGCCCCACTGCAGCCCACGATGAACCACATGCCCTCTTCACCATGTTCCATAACCTCCTCTCCTCAGCACCCAAGAATGCTGGATGAAAAGGCCAGGGCAGCCTTGCATTACACTCCCAGGGACACATCTGAGAGCAGAAGGATGACATTTCCCCATCTGTGATGGCAAAATGTCCTTGCTTGCCCAGCCTTGAAGTCCCTGACATGAGCTCCTTTAGAGTCCCCCGAACAAGGACAGGAGAGGGAGGAAAAAAATGAGAGAGAGAGAAAATGACAAAATAGACAAACAGAATATATGGGTATGTCAAGATTCATTTAAATGAAGGGGAGAGACTACTTACAGATGTTGGGAGGAAGGGACTGGTGGTAAACTAGGCTGCCTAGCTGATGCAGTCAGATGTAACTGAGTAAAACTGTAAGACAGGGAGAATGCAGCAAACCTTTTAAAGAGGCATCAGAAGTGAAAGCTGAACACTTCATTCAAGCCCAACAGTGTACATAATGTGATGGCTGTATCCAATCTTCATATTTTAGATATACTGTTGGACCAAAGACATGCAGTTGCAATAGAAAAATACTCAAATTTAAAGTGCCATTGTTCACAGACTACTGAAAAGATTTTAACATATGCACAGAGGGATAATATATTGCTAAGAAGTGAGGCTAGAAGAGAAAAACATACAAATATTTTGTCTGCATAGAAAACAGTCATTGGCAATAAAATATTGAGATCTTTCCTCGATGTTCTTAAGGACATCCTTCAGGAAATATTTTTTTCTTTCTGTGTGTGTGTTTCTTTAAAACAGGTAAGTGAAGCCTGAAAGGGTATGTCTAGGCTTTGTCTGGCAGCCAGTATAGGCAGACAGACTTGCGCTAGTGAGGCTCAAACTAAAATGCTATAAATAGCTGTGCAGACATTGCAGCTCCAACAGAAGCTCAGCCTAGCCACACAAGCTTGAATTTTGAAGGCAGAAAATTTTAATTACTCGGGTTTTCATTGGAACAACAACTAGATGCAAAAATCTTACAGAGAACACACATTTCTAGTGTTTCACTGATTGAGTTTAGGAATAAAATGCCCATTCAACAACTGATTTCTTAAAAATAAAAAAATAAAATGAGACAAGTATGTAAGGATGACATTTGAAAGGGCACCTACTGTAGGTTTGTGAGCCCAAATTTGCGCCAACTGGGAAAGCAGGATTGGGACCCAGCATCATCACAGACAGATTCAACATGATCATGATGGTCAAATATACAATGGTAAATATCAGAAGAAGCAAAACAAGTGTTTTGACCAGGGATGCAAAATCAATCAATAAATAAAGTAGGCAACGTAGCCTGAAGATATAGAATGCATGCAGTTGAAAATCCAAGCACCAAGTGGCACATGCCTCTTTTAAAATATATATCCAGGTTGCACCTTCCTTGTCCAGCACCATCAGGATCTGACCAGTTCTGAAGGAGAGAATTTGCCAGACCAGGGGAGGACCCCTTCCACCTGACCCCACATGCCTGCTGCAGCCGTCACCCCACTCCCCGCTGGGCTCCTTGGCCAGCTGCTGCTGGTGTCCAGGGAAACCCAGGTTCTGGCTCCTTCTGCAGGGCTTTGCTGCGGGGCCCCTGCCCCATGGTCCCTGGAGGGTATTGAGAGACAGCACCCCTCTGTCCCAAGAGGGCAGCCCTCCCCCTGAGCTCTCTGGGAGCTCCCCCCATATGAGGCCACCCCCACTCTCAGCAGCAGGGCTGTGTGAGAGTAGGATGACACTGTCCCTGTGGGATGGGGCTTTCCCCCCACCACACACACTCCTCAAACCCCTAACCCCACCCCCTGAGGGTCCCCCTTGAGTGGTACACACACCCCTCCCATGCAAGGCCTACAGCCCACAGGTGCCTTACCTGCAGGAGGCTGCCCCTCCAATGGTGGATTTCTCCACACCAAACTGGTTTCCACCAGACTGGCAGTTGTTGTGGGTGGCGAGGTGCCAAAGGGCGATGGCGACCCGCTTCCGCAGGGGGGTGGCTGCCGCAGCCCAGTGTCCTGTCTGTGGAGGGCAGGGGCGAGCCAGGTGCAGTACTCCAGGAAGGGGTCCTTCCCATATTTGGAAGTTTTGGAGCTACTGCAGGTCATCCCACTGCCCTGTGACCGGCCAGTCCCACCATCGGCACTGGTACTGTGCCTCCTGACCTGCTTGGTCAGCTGAGGGGTGGCCGGGGGTGGTGGTGGTGGAGGGGGGAACACAAATCTACGGGGAGCCAGATCTGGGCCAGCAGTGTCAGTGTGCTCCTAGCTACCCGCAGTTCCAGAGCCACGAGCCAGGTGGAAGCCACAGCACTTAGGCTCTGGCTCCCCAGAGCAGCGGAGAGCTGGGTGGCAGCTGTGTCACTTGGGCTCCAGCTCCCCAGAGCAGCAGGGAGCAGGATCCAAGCCAGCCATGCTGGCAATCCTCCTGGCACCCCAATAGCACAGAGAGCTAGGACCCTGGCAGAAGCTGTGCTGGTTGGGCTCCAGCTCCCCATGGCTTGGGGAGCCAGGAGCCAGCAAACATGGGACAATTAGCTCCTCTTTAGAAATAAACTGGAACAACTGCCTGGCGCCTGAAATACAGGGCTGTCCCGGCCAACATGGGACGGATGGGCACCCTACTTGGGCACCTTTTTAAAAGATGTAGCAAGAGTCACTGCTCATCCAGTTCACACTAGTCATGGAAGCATCATGCTTTATGCAGGCTGAATGCTTCCTTCCATGTAACAGTGCAACAGAGTCCCTCCTACACCAACTCTCAGGACCAAAATTTAACTTTGCATGACTGTGCACTTCTAATATTTGTAACTGAAAAGCCCTTTTTTTTTTAATACAGAAAAAAAGGTTCACTTGGACTGAGAGTTTGCAGACCATATTTTATATGGAAGTAAATTATTTGTGGTCTCTCTTTCCAATTTACATTACGAAACAATCTGGGAAATAGTACAGCTAAACACTTAAATGTGTCAAATTAAAAACTGAACTTTGAGATGGAAACTTTGACGGACCTAGTCTAGTATAATTGATTATAGTTCTCTTATCAGAAACTAAATGTATATGTACTTCATTTTATAAACATTAATCAATAAATCACTTGGGAGGAAAGATTTTAAAATCTATTGTATTTTTAAGAAACAGAGAATCAAAAGACAATTTCCATATGTAAAAGTAAAAACAGCAATACATCAAACTGGTTAATTCCTTTTACCATTTCCTTCCAGTAAATTTTCAAAAGCCTAGCTAAAGGAATTTTCTGAAAAGAAGCCAAAACATAAACAATGCATTCACTAAGCCTCTTTCATAAAACATAGTTGCACAATATGGACATCTCACAGAAAATTGGTATTTTATAATGTTTTCCAATCTACTGTAAGTGGGGCGAGAGGGTTGCTCCCAAATATCTCACCCACAGCATACTGAATACAAGACCACTTCCCCCCGCCCAAAGACTACTACTAACTCAAATGTGAGGACACCAAAGCATGGGCTAAGTATCCGCCACAAGAAACTGAAAATCATTATTGTCAAAAAGAATTTGCAATCAGGTATATGAGATCAGCAGTGAAGAATACATCGTGGTTAATAAGTTTCACAAGTACTGCCAATGACCAACTCCAAAAGGTGGAAACAAGAACAGGGAAAAGAATGAGAGCCTAAGTTGGAAAAAAATATCTGGAAAAATAAAGAGATTTACATAAGAACCAAGACAAAGTTATTCAAGGCCATCTGATGCTCACATTGATATACTGTATAGATATTTAAATATCTGTTAGTCTATAAGGTGCCACAGGAACTACTTCTTGTTCTTGAAGATACAAACTAACACGGCTACCTCTCTGATACATTGACATATGTTTCTAAAACTAGGCATGTGCTAAAAGTCCACAACAGAAATCTTAAACGTATTTCATATATCTGGAGTCCACTGGTGGGATAAAGTAACTGACACCAAGGTGTTATAAATGACTGACTAGCAGACCGCAAATACAACCATTTGAGAAAGTGGGTTGGATATGTTTTTCAAATGCCAAATATTATACATATATATTCCTAAACAAGCCCTTGATTCGATACCAGCTGGTGGAAGACAACAGATGACATGTAAGAACCTACTGAGAAAGATGTTGCTAGGATGGACACAGAATACAATGGAGCAAGAACCATGGCAACAAACAGATGGAGGTGGAAAGAAAGGATTGGGTAATGCGTCAAAAGGAGACAAGAATATCCAGTAAAATAAACTATTCTCTTTTAGCTTGGGTATTCTAAATATAGGGTCCATGGAGAGCAGGAGAGACAATTTTCTAATGGAACGCTTTCCCCCATACGAAAATGCAGATTTGTCAAAAACTAAGTATTTCACATAAACATGTTGTTTGCTACAAAATTTCCCTTGAAAGAATTTCCTTCAATTTCAATAGAGTGAAACAGGTTTTTTGTGAAGGAATAGTCTGATTTTTTCCAGATGGAATTCCTGCTGAAGTTGTCAAAGAAGGCACGTCAGAGCTTCCCAAACAACTCTACCTCCTAGAACAACAAGAAGTCCTGTGGCACCTTACAGACTAACAGATATTTCGGAGCATAAGCTTTCATGGGCAAAAATCCATTTAATCAGATGCATGGGGGGGCGTTAGAGGAGTATTTAAAGACTTTAAATACTCTTTAAATACCCCTCTGAAACCAACCCCCCCCCGACTCATGCATCTGATGAAGCAGGTCTTTGCCCACGAAAGCTTATGCTCCAAAACATGTTAGTCTATAAGGTGCCACAGGACTTCTTGTTGTTCTCGAAGATACAGACTAACACGACTACTGCTCTGATACTTTACTCCACCTCCTGAGTCTCAAAACTTGGGATAAGAAACAGATGATACCAACTGTCAGTCTCTTTAAGAAGGGCAACAAGTCAGACAGTGGAAACTATCATGGCATCTCCCTCCTGGCAACCACAGGGAAAGTCTTAGCTTGAATCCTTGCAAACCAACTCCTGCCACTCTGAGAAGAAATTCTCCCAGAATCCGAGTGTGGTTTCTGACCATTCTGAGGAACAGTGGACATGATCCTCAGCACCAAGCAACTGCAAGAAAAATGTTGTGAACAAAGCCAAGCCTGATACATTAGTTTTATCAACCTGAAGAAAGCATTCAACTCAGTCAATCTTAGTGCCCTGTGGACTATCCTCTCGAAGACTGGCTGCCCCAAAAATTCAAGAGCATCTTGAGGCTGCTTCACAACAACATAACTGCCACAGTATGGAGCAAGAGTGGATGCCAAAGCGACCCCTTTGAGATCAAAACGGGAATCAAACAAGGCTGCATCACTGTCCCATCACTGTTCGGCATCTTCATTGCCATGACCCTTCACCTCACTGATGACAAGCCTCCAGATGGCATAAAGATTGTCTATGGAATGAACAGGAAGCTTTTCAATCTCAAGAGAACGAAGGCTAAAAACAAGACCTCCACAACCTCCGTCATGGAGCTCCAGTATACAGATGACAACATGGTTGCTGCTCTTTCTCCCATAGCCTTTCAGACCATCTAAGTGCCTTTGCTGAAGCATACGAGAATCTTGGCCTCACACTGAGCATCACAAAGACCAAGGTGCTCCATTTCAGCGTCAATCTCAACTTTAGCAGACAGATGACTTCCAAGGTATGGGAAGTGTTCCACATTTTCTAGCAGTTCTCCATTGACTTCAATAGAAGGTACGTGATGTCAATAGAGAACTGATGGAAAATGGGAAACACTTCCCCTACCTTGGAAGTTATCCTTCTGCTAAAGTTGACACTGATGCAGAAATCCAGCATCATCTGAGCCATGCAAGTTCTGCTTTTGCCCTCTTGAGACAAAGGGTCTTTGAAAACTGGGAAAATTATGTCAAGCCAAAGTTCCTTGTATACCATGCGGTGGTTTTTCCAACGCTACTGTACACATGTGAAAAATGGACAACATACAAGCATCTTTGGAAGGCACTTGAACAATACAATCAATGCTGTCTCAGGAGAATCTTAACTATCTCTTGGGAGCATAGGCACATGAATATTAGCATCCTGGAAGATCTGAACTTGACCAGCATTGAAGCCAATATCATTCATCGACCACTTCATTGGACTGGTCACATGGTTTGGATGTCTGATCAGCGCCTCCCAAAACAGATTCTGTTTTCCAAGTTGGAGGAAGGACAGAGCAGCATTGGGGGCCAGTGGAAGCAATATAAGGACATACTGAAGGCACGCATGTTGAAGTGCAGCATTGGTGTTGACCCCTGGGAAAATCTTGCCTAACACCATCCCCAGTGGAGAACAGGAATTCATGAGTGGGTGGCACAATTTGAGAGGTCGTGCCACTATGCAGATGAGGAGAGGCAGAGAAGAAGAAAAGAGCATAAAACAGAGCCCCATGCCCCTCCAAGAGCTACCAACACCTGTCCCTTTTATGATAAGATCTGCTGCTCCAGAATTGGGCTGATCAGCCATCAACAGACTCACAAAGAGGACGGTGACATGAAGCCGTCCTACTTGTTACTGAGCGACACCCAAGATGTCTGATTTTTTATTTCAGAATAACTTTTTAAAAAAGTTAATTTACAGAAACTATATGAAATATAGGGAATTTGTATCAATTTTAATCAAAAAATTTAACCTGAAATTAATTTCATTTCAAAAATTTCTGTTATAGGATATTTTGAAGCTTTTTTTGGTTTTGCTCAGTTTCAAAATGAAAATGTTTTTAAACAAAAGACTTTTCCACCAGATGAAAAATCTGGTTCCCACACAACAGTCTCAGCAGAGATATCACCCATTTTATTTCTTCTGTTTTGTGCAATTTCCCTTATTAAGCTACCCAATGTCCCCTGAAATTGTGCAAGAGGTTTTTTTTGGTCTGCCTTTGTACTATACTTTATCCTTCCCACCGCTCTGTCCAGAGCATTCCTTTGTGCATGTTACCAGAATGAAATTTTATTCCCGTACATATGTTACTTCTGGCTTACTTATCTCTTACTTTTAATATTTTTGCCTTCAGTCTCATCTAATAGTACTTGAGCTGCACAATCTGAAGAGTCTTGTGATAATTTTCTATTGTACCCCTCCTGCTGTACCAAATAAACAGCTAAGAACCCAGAGTTTGATTCAGAGCAGCTTAAGAAATGTTTACCAACATTATCATTACAAAGCACAAATCTAGTTGTAGAGGAATAAATCAGTGTTACTCAGTAAGAACCACCTCAGTGTTGTATTTTAAATGGAGATTTACCAATTTATATGATAAAATACTGGAAATTATTAAATATTAATCTAGCTTTAATCTATCCAGCCCTTGGATATAGCTGACAGGGCAGAAATAGACTTTGTCTGATATTAAAACGGTTTCTGTGCAGTAAGAACAACGTATTAGAATGTGGAAAAGTATTTGCACTGTCCCTCATCACGAGCCTTCACCATGCTAATACAGGATATAAGGAGATAGAGGTCATTTGAAACTCAGGTTTCTTGCATGACAATGTATCCTATTGTCTGGCAACCCGTCTGGGCAAAACAGACTCAGTCAGTTCTTTTGTGATATTTTTCTATTACTAAGAAAGCAAGCTAACTTTTACACATTCATTTTTACCTTTTCTGTTAAAATGTCCTAGCAGTAATGCACAGAGATGTATTGCAATTGGGGCTCACCACAGACATGTAAATGCATGAATTAATGAGCTGCATCTGTGTTAACACAATAGTGATAAACAGCATTGTCAGAATATCATCAAAACTCTAATTAGCAAGTATCATTTTAACACCAAAATACCACTAGTACTAGAACAAACAAATAATGCCGCAATTGTAAGCCGTCATCCCAAGGACAGTACACCAAAATGGAGTACAAGATTAATGACAAGATGTTAGGACAAATGCTAATGTACTGTCATTTAAAGGAAGTGATACTTCTTGGATAAACTACATACAATATACCAAACTTAGCAACAGTTCAAGTCAATTCTCAACAATGGCTAGCACAGAATGTCAGGTAAATAGCGAAAAAGAGGAAAGAAGTCAGTCAGTAACGTTTGTACCAATAAAAGTTACCAACTAGACCTCAATAAATCTACCGCTTCAATGAATAGACCAGATGCTCTCCTCAAGACTTTGTCCATTGCCCATTGAACTGAGTGGCAACCTTCTCACTGAATTCAACGGGTTTGGAATCCCTTTCTCACACCCTAAGTGAGAAAGATTCAAATGAGAGGCAAGTTTTCAGTAAATCAGAAAAACACAAAAAGCCTTTTCTGGCAAAAATCCAGTGTTGGAGAAAGTGGGAGCAATGAATGTTATCCATAGGGTCCTAGGATGCAGCAGATAAAAGGAGTAGGTTTTTCACCTCAGGGAACACAGGGTAGCAGTTACAAATAATTTGGTGCTCTCTTCCTCATCTCCATAATCCAAATGCATCCCTGTTTTCAGTCCTCATGAATTTGGCAACCATGACCTATATTAGAGACAGCTCACAAGTAGACATAATTGACAGCTTCTGCTAAAAAGAAGCCCAAAACTGGAATATTAGCAGAGCCGTAAGTCAGAAGTGATGTCCACTGGCAGAACTGAGTAAGGAAGGTGGTACAGTGCCTGTTTGGACTGGTCTTGTCTCAAGCCAGGCATTATGAATACCACTAAGTATTCATTAAAGTATTTTCCAAAGTCCCTAAGTGACTTAGGTGCACAAGTCCCAGAAAAAGCCATTGGGACTTCTCTCTCTACTTCAGGTACTTTTGAAAATTCAGTCAAAGTCACTCCACATTTTATATGCATTTTATATAACTAATTTTCACAGATATTTTTACTGAGTTAAACAGACTATCTAAAATCCAGCACATACTCAGAAATCCAGCCTCAAAAACACAAAGCATAACTATCTCACTCCATTGTTAAAAATCAGGTGTTAAACACCAAATATAAGTAAATGTAATATTGAATTAAATCTCAAATAAGGGATACTGCAATCTCCCTGTTTCTACACCTGAAATAGGTCCATCAATGTCTGCACTCACAAAAAAATTGTATGCCTTTACCTGAAAGTGAAAATATTTGTGCACACACATCTTCATGCCAAAGAGACACATGATTTAAAAAAAAAAAAAAAATAGGCATAAGATCCGAGGCTGTGGCTGAAGCTGGCAGAAAATCTGGTATTACACACAGATGCTATCACAGGAAGAATGAGGCTGGAATGAAAATCCTGATTCTGAATGTAGTATTTTACTTTGCTGGTTTCAACACAGCCTTCATATGAGTTAAACATAGTTTGTGTGTTTGTTTTTTTAAGACAACACAAATAACCACTTTGTCAGCATTCACTGAGTCTGAAGACAAGCAAAATTCTGTTTATTATAAGATTGAGAAGTCCAAATATTTATTCTCAGCTTTTAACCACAGTATTCAGAAAAATATTCACAAAAGTTCTTTGAAGTATGATCTATACAGCCATGGCTTCTCTATTCGTATGCTAAAAGATATTTTTATATATCATATATTGCAAGTCTAATAGTACCTTTGCTCTACAGATCATGTATGTAAATTCTAATTTGTATATCTATGCAAGCCTCAAAGTTTAGTTTTAATAAATACAGATTTACATGTTGAAGCAGGAGAAAGCGTATCAAAGTGTCTATCTGTATGTTATACAATATGTTTAAAGAAATAACAGGGCAGAGACTTCGATAGACCGTGGGACAGAAGCGCTGTTGCTTCCAAAGAGTGATTCAGAAAAAGGGACTCCTGCACAGGAGACCAGAGATTAAATCTTGCCTCTGTTGAAATCACCTTCAGTTTTGCTAGTGACTTCAAATGGAAGAATGATAATTCTCTGCTCTTATTATAAAACAGAATATTTTTGACAGTCACTACTAACAAATAATACTCAAATAAAAGCCATTTCAGAACTCCTAAAAGCACTTTCCTCTCATTGCCATGCAGGATGTTATACACCTTTCCACATACAACATGCCACTAAAGATGAGTGATGACATGTACCATACATGCAGAATACAGTGGAATTCAGACTACGTGAGTCACATATACATGCTGTTCAGAACAATTTTGACACAACCATATGTAGTTATTATTTCCAATGGATTTACTTTATTCATAATAGGGGTAATATAATATACATCATGGCTACGTCTACACGTGCAGCCAACATCGAAATAGGCTATTTCGATGAATAACGTCTACACGTCCTCCAGGGCCGGCAACGTCGATGTTCAACTTCGACGTTGCTCAGCCCAACATCGAAATAGGCGCAGCGAGGGAACGTCTACACGTCAAAGTAGCACACATCGAAATAGGGATGCCAGGCACAGCTGCAGACAGGGTCACAGGGCGGACTCAACAGCAAGCCGCTCCCTTAAAGGGCCCCTCCCAGACACAGTTGCACTAAACAACACAAGATACACAGAGCTGACAACTGGTTGCAGACCCTGTGCCTGCAGCATAGATCCCCAGCTGCCGCAGAAGCAGCCAGAAGCCCTGGGCTAAGGGCTGCTGCCCACGGTGACCATAGAGCCCCACAGGGGCTGGAGAGAGAGCATCTCTCAACCCCCCAGCTGATGGCCGCCATGGAGGACCCAGCAATTTCGACGTTGCGGGACGCGGATCGTCTACACTGTCCCTACTTCGACGTTGAACGTCGAAGTAGGGCGCTATTCCTATCTCCTCATGAGGTTAGCGGCTTCGACGTCTCGCCGCCTAACGTCGAAGTTAACTTCGAAATAGCGCCCGACGCGTGTAGACGTGACGGGCGCTATTTCGAAGTTGGTGCCGCTACTTCGAAGTAGCGTGCACGTGTAGACGCAGCCCTCGTGAATAGACTCCCATATATAATATTTTATCAAAATTTTGAAAAGCGGCTTGCTGCTTTTCAAATCTGAACTGCTAGTTTGTTTTAAGTGGGCAAACTCTCAAAAGGCCTAGTTGGCATTATGGATTACCATCCTGGACAAATCTCTCCTAATACAAATTTTCCCATGAAAGTTCAATATTTAGAAGTGAAGTGACATAAGTTTCTGAACCTAGCAGAAATTCTAGATGACTTGCTCTTCCATAAGTTAAAAATATTTAAATGAAAGTAAGCACATTCCAGCTAACAGCTTCTATGCTGTACTTCAGACCAACACAAATTAAAAACAGTCAATTCATTAAATCTTCATCATTTAAAGGGCAAATACTGAGAGTCTCTCCAGCACCAGTACTGACATTCGTTCAAGGAAGTTTGTTTTTCTGCAAGTGAACATGACAAAACCACTGTTTCTCTGAGGTTTGGTTTATAGACATGTAGCCAATGACCCAAGAACATCTGAATGAAATGTGAGTTACGTTTTAATTCAAGACAAAAATCTTCAGATTTACACAAAGGGTACCATAAAAGCTGATCATCATCTATGTGTTTCAGATACTGGAGAGGAGCACAAAACAAAATGTCAAATCTAGGTTCAGATCAGAATTTGCAGCTCAACCTATGCTCTTATGGGCCAACTCTAAACACTTCCTAGATCTGGGAAAGTTCGTATTTGGATGCAAATTTTGAATACACACAGTTTCAAGGTGGTTTGAAATTAGGGTTTTGGGTTGGCCCTTTATAAGGTCTTTGATGTTTGGATCTGGGATTTTAGACACCCCTTTTAAAAAAAAACAAATACCAAATATTAATGGCAAATTAAAAAGAGGTCAAATAGGTTTGTATGAGTATTAGCAATTCTGTGAATAAACAGAAGACTTCACTTTCTAGACCTGTTGATCTGGCACTTCTCACTAAATCTACAATTATTTGAAAAGTATAAGAACAAGCACTAATTTGACACCTTTTGCTAAAATATACACTTGACTTTCACTGAATAGCCTAAGATTTGTCCCTCATTTGTGAATATCAGACACATATCAGGAAATAAACAAACAAAAAACCCAGCACATCTTTCGCACATCACTGGAATTAAAGTCGACACGTCTCGGTTGTTTACTTGGGGCCTGATCCAAAGCCTACTGAAATTTGTGAGGAGACTTTCCTGTGACTCAACTGAGCTCTGGATCAGGCCTGTGGCAGTGAAGATTTCAAGGCACAGTTTGAATTCAGTGCAAATCTAAACTTTTGCCTGGAGCAACATGGCACTAAAAAGCTGTAGAGAAGTTTTAGGGTTTGCAGAAGAGCTCCATGATAGGCTCTGACTGCATATTCAATGCCTGTTTTGTTTCAAAGCACCTCTCCTATGTACCAAAACTGAATCTTTTTGCAGTTTCTTACAGATTTGAATGTGTGTAAGATCAGAAGGAACTATCACCCTGAATTACAGTAGCGAATGCAGACACATTTCAGTGACTGAGTGGAAGAGTATATCTGTACAGTACAGTAAACCCTCAATTTACGGACTAATGGTGGGGAAGGGGTGTCCGTTAGTGCTGAAAGTCCATTATATCTGAATGGTTGTACTGTATAGTGATGCCCTGACCTTTCCAGCCCATCACTCACTCCTGTCCCCTGCCCTCCCCTTAACTTCCTTCCCCACCACCCGCCCGCTCCATTCTTTCCCTCACACCTCCATCTCTCTCCCCCATACCAGGAGAGGAGCTGAATGCCAGGCTGGCTCCTTCCACCTCCTGCGGCTCTCAGCGTTGTGGGATCTCCAGCCCCCCAGCTCTGAGCCACCCGCGGGAAGGGAGAGCATTGCCATTCCCAGCCTGTCAGCGGGCAACAGCCTCTGACACCACGGCCGCTGCTCAGCACCACTGCAAGCAGCAGCGGCCCGGCACCAACATGCTCCACGCACATGGGGCTGGGGGAGGAGAGCTCCTGCACGGCGCCACAGCCCCACTCCACAGCTACTCTGGCCCCGGCAGCCACAGCCGCTGAAATGGCCCCTCCAGCCCCAGCAACCCCAGCCATTCCAGCAGCGGCTCTGGTGAGTCTCCAGTATTTATTTAGGGGATCAGAGGGGGGCTGGCAGACAGTGTCCATTATTTCCAAAGTCTATTATATAGGGCACCATTAAAGCGAGGGTTTACTGTACAATAAGCCCCCAATTCAACAGGCTAATTAGGGGGAGGGGCATTCATTAATGACAAAAGTCTGTTAAAACCCGAGAGTTTACTGTATTTGCCATAGCACCCCCGCCCCCAAGAAATGCCAGAGACTCACTGGAACCATTGCTGCAGCTGGAGCCGGAGCTGCCGCTGTGGCAGCTGGAGGAGCCACCAGAGTTTCTGGGGCCACCATGCAGTCGGAGGAGCATGTGGCAGCCCCTGACGTGGTGGCCCCTCCAGCCACTCTGGCAGCTCCCCCCCAGAAGTGCTCTGGCAGGTCCTCTGGTGGCCTCTCCAGCCGTGGGGGTGACTCCAGCGACAGCGGTGAGTTGCTAACATTTACTTTCGGTGGGTAGAGGGGGGCTGGCGGCAGTCCGTTATTTACGATGTCCGCTAAACCGGGGTCCAGTAAATCAAGGGTTTACAATATGCACAGGCAGCGCATGCTTTTTCACGTCCGCAGATTAAAGGGACCCCTCGCACCTCCCCTGCATATGGGCTTCAGCACACACAACAGATGTGCTTGGCCTGAAAACTCAATTCAGCCTTGCCCTGTGCCATATGCCACTGTTGACATCAGTCCAAACGGAGTGTAAAATACAAACAAGCCAAACTGGTAGCAGTTTTGATTTTACACCCTTTTTATGTTTACTTTGGCTTGGTGTTAACACGACAGCAGATGTAGGGTAAGGAAAAATTAGTCCCTGGATTTCCAAGTTCCTCAGATAGCACCTACGCAGGACCTACGAGATACCAAACCATCCTTACAACTATGTTTCATTATTTTTAATTACATTTTAGTAGGCCTAGCCCTAAAATACCTGTGTTTCAATGATACAGAAAACAGAACACCACTTGTCATCACCTACAGCCCCCAACACAAACCCCTGCAATGCATCATTAAAAATCTACAATCTATTCTGGATCAGGATGCTGCACTCCAGAAGGCTCTAAGTGACAGGCCTGTCCTTTCCTATAGGCAACCTCTTAACCTGAGAAAGATTCTCACACAGGCTATACCACAGTAATACTAATCCTGGAACTTTTCCTTGCAACAAACTCCACTGCCAACTTTGTCCACATACTTATTTTGGGGATACCATCACTGGACCTAACCGTGTTAGTTACAAGATCAATGGCACAGTCTCATACACTTCCAACAACATTATATATGCTATTATGTGCCAACAATGCCCTGACACTATGTACATTGGACAGACTGGGCAAAACCTTTGACAAAGAATAAATGGACACAGAGCAGATATGAAGAAATTCAATACACATAAGCCAGTCAGTGAGCACTTCAACGGAGTGGGCCATTGTGGTAAAGACCTGAAAATGTGTGTCCTGGAGCACAAAGAATTTAACAACAGATTAAAGCGAGAGATTTGTGAGTTAGAGTACATATTCAAATTCAACACATTAACACATGGTATGGACAGAGACATCAACTACCTCACGCATTACAAGGACTGCTTCCCATCCGTTGATGCTCATAATTATCTCAGACAGGACAATTAACATCCCCCTGTCTCTCACCCCCTTCATTCAATCCTATTTGATTTGTTAGTTTTTATTGCATTTTTTGGGCATCCTCTGTACTTAATAAATGTCAGTCTGTATTGGAAACGAAATTGATTCGATGAAGGGGGTCTGTCCCAAGAAAGCTCACCACTGAATAAATCATTTTGTTAGTCTTTAAAGTGCTAAATTTCTCCTGCTTTCTTTTGTTGGAGTACAGACTAACACAGCTACCTCTCTGTTACTACAGAAAACAGGCCCTTCCTAAGATAAGCAATATGAACGTTCACCAGCTTCACAAAACTAAATGTTCATTGCTTTTTTGAGAAAAATGTTGAAGAACTAGTTTTAAATTTAATTTGAAAAATAAATTAGCTTCAAGGCCTCAATGATCAGGCTGGTCACAGTCTACAAGAATATTTATTTAAGTTTCATTTATTTTAACCTATCAGATAGCAGAATCACACAGCTGAGTATACCTTACTCTAGCTATGTCTAGTCTACGTGGTTAGGGTCAATCTTCCCGCGTTCAATTTCATGTTGGTAGAAACCCATGAAATCGAACTATTGGGGTCAGCAGTCAACCAATATACTCAATATCACAAGGAGTAAGGAAGGCCAATAGAAGAGTTTCTCCTGTCGACCTCCCTCTACTGAGGCAGCCAACCAAGTCGACTGCGGATAAGTAGATTCTAGCAACACAATTGCCATAGCTAGAATTACATATCTACGATCAACTTAACTGCCTAGCGTAGACCAAGCTTAAGAAAGTAGCATTTCTAATAGAAACCAATTCAGTGCAAGGTGCCAGGTAAGATTAAAGAAGCTGTCCTGATGTTAACAGATAAAAGTACTAGTAATTTTCTAAAAACAGAAGCCAAGAACAGTAATAAATCATTGCTTCATTCCTTTTGGATTTCAACTTTAAATTGCTAGTGGTTTTTTACTTTCACCATTTCTAGGTAAGCCACAACTTGCACAGGAAAAAAAACATTTACGCTGGGTCTACACATACCCCTGCCTTTCGAAAGGGGCATGTTAATGAGCGGGTTCAAAAGATGCTAATGAGGTGCTGCAATGACTATGCAGCGCCTCATTAGCATAATGGCAGCCACAGCGATTTGAAAGTGCAGCTTTTCGAATTGCGTGCCGCCCGTGGAAACGGGACTTTCCGAAAGGACCCCCCCCTAGTTTTTGAAAGCCTTTCTTCCTATGATCGGAAGAACGGCTTTCAAAAACTTGGGGGGGGGGGGGGGTCCTTTCGGAAAGTCCCGTTTCCACGGGCGGCACGCAATTCGAAAAGCCGCACTTTTGAATTGCCGCGGCCACCATTATGGTAATGAGGTGTTGCATATTCATTGCAGCACTTCATTAGCATCTTTTGAACCTGCTCATTAACATGCCCCTTTCGAAAGGAAGGGGCACGTGCAGACCCAGCCTTAGTGCAGACTAAACAGACAAACCATTAATTGATCCAACATGTTGGTAGTTTTAAAATAAATTAGACAGGAGCAAATGGTGGATCCTATTTTGTGTTGAAATACCCTGAGCTTGAATTTTAAGAGTGCTTATACTTTTATTTGTCAAGCTCCTGTTATGTTGCCTGCTAAATAATCTTCAATACTTAAAGTAATAGGAAGTAGAAACTAAACCATATTCTGTTTATTGAGAACAGTTTTAACACACTTAGGAACTTCTAATTTTAAAAGCCACAAGAAGTTCTAGCTAAACTCAAGATTTAAAACTCAAAAACAAAACAAAAAAAACCTTTGTTTGAGCCCTTTTTAAAAGCATATGAATTTGTTTCAGTAAACAGTTAATCTCTTCTTAGGAGTCTGACTGCATGATGTTCAGAATGTTCTGTCCAATATCTGCACGGTTATAATGTTAGCAAAGTAACGCAAAGAACTCTTTTACCTCTTAGCTATTTCACTTATTGCAAAATATAAAAGCGTAAATTAAAACATTCATTCTTTGTAACGCATTCCATGCTCCAATTTACCACCTCTTCTACTAAGAGTCAACTGGCACGAAAGCACAACCATTAGTTACTGGATGCAAACCAGAGATTCCACTAATAGGTGGCATTTTAATCTGCATGACATAGGCTCTTGGCACAAGACACTAGCAGCTCCTGGCAGCAGACTCTATCCCTAAAAATAAATCGGATGAGCTGATCTTTAAAACAATATAATTTCAAAACAAACATTTTTATAAAATCAGTGCTTTCATTATAAGACAAGCCCAGTGTTTGTTCTGGCTTTGCTGTCATTCTTGATGACTAAGTTTACATTCACTCTCTCATGCCACAACAGGATTCCTGAACACACATCTCATGGCATCAAAGACAGATAGGGAAGAATGGGAAACCACAATTTGAGACAAACATCGGCATCTGGATTTCATAAAACCCGATACTCTCCAGCCTCTGGTCCCACAGATGAAAATAATTCCAAAAATGATAGTAGATGCTGCATTCCCTATTTTGCCCAATCCCCCCCCCTCCCAGTAATTAAGAAACAATGTTAACCTTCACATCTAGCAGAGCTCAATCTCACCCCCAGCCCCCGCCTCACATGGGCTACGGGAACTTAATGGTCCAACAAAATACTTACAGCTGCCTACCTGCCCCACAACGGGACCACAGGTCCACAACGTGGCCAAAACTTCCCAGCTTTTCCTCCAAACTGCATGTTCTTGTTTATCTCTCTTGGCAACCTGACAATTCCTCTCCCTAGCAGCAGTGGGAACAGTATTTAGAAGCTGTGCAGGTGGCCAGAAAAACACTGCTGCCCAGCAAAGAGACACGAAACAAACGGGTGCCAAAAAGGAAGAGGGCAGAGGGACCGAACCGCGGCTCCCTCCTGGCCAGGGCAGGAGATAGAGAAACTGACTAAGCGGGTCCCTCCAGCTCACCCCCGCTAGGAGCTGCGCCCAGATCTTGGGGGACGCTCTCCCCAAAGCACCGCACCGGCGAGCGCCGCCGGCCACCAGACCCCAAGCCGCGCACCAAGGCAGCCGCGGACCCGGGACCGGGCAAGGCCGGGTCGTGTAGCGCGGCGCCCCGCTCACCCACCTGCATGCGGCATGGTGATGGTCTCGTTGGCGCTGCCGGAGCCCACGTTGAAGATGACCACGGCAGAGGCGTTCTGGGCGGCGGCGTGCCGGATCTTATCCTTGTACGTGCAGTTGCCCTTGGGGATCAGCGCCACCCAGCTCTTGCCCGCGCCCGGGGCGGCGAAGCGCGTGTGGGGGTCGCACGCCAGCCGGTCGTGGGCGGAGACGGTCATCACCACCTGGCCCCGGGCATCCTGCTTGGGCGAGTGCTCCCCGTAGCGCCCGCACTCGCTCTTCTCGCTGCGCAGCTCCGGGCTGCCGGCCGCCGGCTCGGCGTAGGTGATGTTGACGAAGGCCGTGTACCACTCCTCCTTCTCGGCCACCGTGAAGTCCAGGCAGAGCAGATGCACGAAGCAGAAGGAGAGCAGCCATGTTGAGAGCGCCAGGCTGCGGCACGCCTGGATCAGAGACATTGCCATCTTCCCTCGGCCGCCCCCTCGCCTCCGGCCCGGCGGGCGGGCGCGCCCCGGAGCCTGCGCTGGGCAAGGCGGCGGGGGCCGGGACGTGGCGGTGCGAGGAGCCGGCCGGGTAAGCTCAGCCGTAATGCATTGCACTGGGGCTCGCCGGTGCCTCCCGCCGCCTTAGCGCCTTGCTGCCCTGCTCTCTCCCCGCCGGGGGCAGCGCGGGGGCCTCTCGGGACCTCTCCGGCTGCCTGAGGGGGCGTCTCGGCTGCACGCCGCGGGGGGCGGGCAGGGGGCCGCTGCTCCTCGCCCTCCGCCGCTCCACCCCCTCGCCGGGCAGCCGCGCGGGCGGCTCGCCAGAGGAGATGCTGGCTCTGGTGTGGCGGGCTAGGGGAGGGGCGTCGGCGTCACGGCAAGAGCTCTGGCTGCTCCGCTTCCCCGGCGCTCCGCAGCGGAGCTGCAGCAGCGACACCTGCTGGGAGACGGGCGGCGCAGGACGCGAAGCTCGAGCAGCCAGTGGTGCTCAGCCCCGGGTTGTGGCGGCTGGGGGCAACGGCCTAGGTCTGAGGCGGTCTGGGAAAGGCTGTCAGTTCCTAGAGCAGTGGCTGCGAACCGGTGCCGCCCCCGTCCCAGATTTCCAAAGGGGTCTGCACCTCTCTGTGAAAGACCTAGGGGTCCGCAGATGGTTGAAACTCACTGGACTCGAGGAAAGACTGAGAGACACCTGCAGTTTAATGGGGGAACTTTTCCTTGCAGCAAGGCCCCTTGCCAACGTTGTCCACATATCTATGCTGGAGATACCATCACTGGACCTAACCATATTAATCACAGAATCGTGGGCACATTCTCCTGTTCCTCAACTAACATCATATATGCCATCATGGGCCAACAATGCCCACACACCATGTATATAGAACAGACTGTGAATAGTCTTCAAAAAAGAATGAATGGACATAGAAGGGATATCAAAAATTTCCAACTACTCAAACCTGTCAGCCTTCACTTTAATGGAGTGGGCCATTCTGTTAAAGAGCTGAGAGTTTGTGCTCTACAAAAAAGAGACTTTAACAACCATCTGCAGAGGGAATGTTAGGAACGAATATTCATATTCAAATTTGACACCTTAACCTGTGGTTTGAACAGGGACAGCAATTACCTGACCCATTACAAGGACTCTTTCACATACTTTGATGTTTGATCTAACACTTCCCCACCCCTCACCCCCCTCCTGTTTTTCTAATCTGATTTGCCAACAATGATAAAAAAAATTCTGATTTGTCAACCTTGATAACAATTTTTGGACCTCTGTGCTTTATATATTGAGTCTGTTCTGGTAGGGCTGTAGATCTGAAGAAGTGGGTCTGTCCCACGAAAACTCATCACCTAATAAATTATTTTGTTAGTCTTTGAAGTGCTACATGGCTGCCTTTTTTGTTTCGATAGATTACAGGCTGACACGGCTATCTTTCTGGTACTACTGCAGTTTAGGGTTAGGGACTTTAAAAATCTCCTTGTGGACCCTGTTATTTTAATTAATTTGCTGGTTTTCCTGCCCGCTATCAATGAGAGCTTTTCCCTACTGGCAAATGATCCCATAACTACCTTCAAGGCCTTGCTTTCCCCTTCCTCTGAAGCATCTGCTTCTAGTCTCTTGAAGGGACCATGCACAGGACTAGATGGCTCACCATTCTGATCTGCTATGACCGTCCCTATGATTCTGTTGAAAATGAAAGCAATAAAGGACAGTTCTCCACTGAATTTGTTTTAGGATATGGGCCTGCAGCAGCAAATGTCTCTGCTCTGCTATTAAATGAGAAAAAACATGATGTTCATATGTTTTGAGCTGTGTGTTTACACATATCAGGAAACAAACATTCTGTTCCAAAACACAATAGATGTGGATGATAGAGCTTTAACCACACAAAAGCCAAGTCTACACTAGCCCAAATCTTCGAAATGGCCATGCAAATGGCCATTTCCAACATTACTAATGAGGCATTGAAATGCATATTCAGCATCTCATTAGCATGCTGCCAGCTGCAGCTATTCGAAATTGCTGCTTTTTGCTGCTATGCGGCTCATCCAGATGGGGGTCCCTTTTGAAAGGATCCCACCCACTTCGAAATCCCCTTATTCCTATCCAGACGGTGTGGCTCATCCAGACAGGGGTCCTTTTCAAAAGGACCCTTCCAACTTCTAAATCGATTTCGAAGGACCCCTGTCTGGATAGGAATAAGGGGATTTTGAAGGTGGTGAGGTCCTTTCGAAAAGGACCCCACCTCGTCTGGACGAGCTGTGCAGGAGCGAAAAGTGGGATTTTTGAAGAGCTGCAGCTGGCGGCATGGTAATGAGGTGCTGAATATGCATTTCAGCATCTCATTAGTAATCTTTGAAATGGCCATTTCGAAGATTTGGGCTAGTGTAGATGTAGCCAAATAGGCCAAAAGAAGGCTTAGTGTGAAACTTTTTTAAAAAGCATAAAACTTCAGAGGAAACATCTATTAGGCCGTGTATGCACTTGGCCAAAACTTCGAAATGGCCATGCTAATGACCAAATTGGAGAATACTAATGAGGCACTGAAATGAATATTCAGTGCCTCATTAGCATGCAGCCAGCTGCGTCTCTTTCGCTCACGCGCGGCTCATCTACATGGAGGTCCTTTTTGAAAGGACCCTGCAAACATCGAAATCTCCTTATTCCTATCACTTTTGGAGTGCCGCAGCTGGCAGCGTGCTAATGAGGCACTGAATATTCATTTCAGCACCTCATTAGTAATCTCCAGTTTGGCCCATTTTGAAGTTTTGGCCAAGTGTAGACGTAGCCTTAAAGTAGGCAAATAAAGCACAAAGAGCAGTGCAAAAAAGCAAAGGATGAAAGCTTAGAACTGGCATAGTCAATGTGTTGGAACTTTGATTCTGTATAATGCATAATAATTGGAATTAAAATACTCATGGGGAGTAACTCCAAGATCCACATTCTGATCTCTTTTATACATTATGAAAGGAGTGTTAAACCACAACTGTATTCTGTATCTACTCCAATGCAAGTGAGATCAGAATCTGTTTGCATACAGGGTGGAAAAGTTATTTTTCTAATGGCCATTTATTCTTTAATTTTAAAAGACAGCTGACATGGTGATTATGTATAGTCTGCTTTAATCCTGTGGCAAAACTCTGTTGTTGTGCTTTGGATTTACTTGGGACATGTGCATGTAAATTAATAGCAGTATTTGGCCTTTACATTATGCTGCTACATGTTTACTTTCAATATGGACAGAGAAGAGTCCCTACCAACAACGTTCGTGTAGTGCTTAAGGAGGGCTGATTTTCCAAAAAGAATCTTACCAAAATGGATTGGAAGGAAAAATCAGAAAAGTATGAATAAAAAAATGGGAGTTGTTCAAGAAGAGTTTGTTAGATGACCAAAAATCTGCAGTCAGATACTACAACAATTTTGGGTAGAAACCCATGCTGGTTTAGCATGGAAGTGAAGGCTGTAATTGGGAGAAAGGATAGGGAGTACATAACATAGAAAATGGGGAACCACATGGTAACCAATATAGCAGAAGTTATGAAGTACAGAAAGCTGATAAGGGAAGATAAATACATCAGTGGAAAATTCTAGACCTGTCAAAACTAAGTACAATAAGGCTGAGATTTTTAAAAGTGCATTAGGAACAAAGGAAATCCTTACAATGGCATAAGGCCTCTTACAAGCTCTAGAAGCTAAGAGTGTTAATAATGATGGGAAAAAGGAAAAAGCGTTCAATACATATTTATGTTGTATATTTAAAAAAGAATCAGGGAAATGAACTTATATCACACATAGATGAAATATTTTCCAGTTCATTAATAATTATAGAGAATGTTCAACCTCTACCAAGGATCAAATATTTTAAATCAGAAGATCCAGACAAGTTTTCACCCAAGCAACTGAAAATAATTGACTGAGAAGATCTCTAGTATTCTAATATTCTAAAATAAATATTGGAATACTAGGGAAATTTCAGAAGGCAGAGTATCATAGAGATATGCCAATATTTAAGAGAGTAATTACAGTAAACCCTTGATTTGATGGACTAATGGAGGGAAGGGGTGTCCGTTAATGCTGAAACTCCATTAAATCCGAATCTACAGGACTGGCGGCGCCTTGCAAGGTGCACCAGGGAGTGCATGCCGCTTGCCCTCACACATGCCCCACCCTAGGTGGGACGAGTGCATGGTGGCTCCTGTGGCAGCCCTGGTGGCTCCTCCAGGCCTGGTGTCCCAGCCACTGTGGCAGCCCTGGCAGCTTCTCTGGCCCTGGTGGCTCTCCAGCGGCTCCTCCAGCACCTCCATTGGCTGCTCCAGCCCCAGTGGGCTTAGCTTTGGTGGCCCCAGCTGCAGTGGCAGCTCCAGTGGTGGCTCCAGTGAGTCGCCAAAATTTATTTGGTGGGGGGCGGGGCTGGTGGACAATGTCCGTTATTTCCAAAGTCTGTTAAATTGGGGTCCGTTAAATCAAGGGTTTACTGTATAGACTAGTTAGTCCTAGGGGGAAATAATGGAAAAGAATAAGATGATGAGATTATACTTAGTGCAAGTCAACATGATTTTATAGAAAATAGGTCTTGTCAGATGAACAATTTCATTTTTTGGTGAGCTTACAATTTTTATTGATAAAGGTAACAGCATAGCTGTAATGTACTGTGACTTCTGAAAGCACATTGTCTTTGTACAAAGTGACAATCTCATTATAAATCTAGCATTATCCCATATGGCTAAACAGACAGATTAATAACTGGCTAAGAGTAATAAACATGTTATATGACAGTAGTGTTCAATTATAGTTTCTGAGGGGCCAGATAAAGCAGTGTCCAAAAATTTTTGGAAAGGCAAAGAATTGGCCAGGTGTTTGCTCCCAAGTGAAAGCAATTCAATTCTTTGCCCATCTGGCAGGGGTTGGCAACGGATGACATACATGCCAGAGACTGTACATTTACTGATTTTTGAGTGGTATGCAGACTGCTGGTCTCATTAGGAACAGATTTGGAGATTCACTTCAATATATTTTCCTTCTGATTTCCAAGATGCCATGTACAGGCAATGTCTCTCTGAATTTCAGTGAACCCAAAATGCTGATTATCCAGATAAGCAGTATGTTCCCTATGCTTATTGGGTAATCAGCATATTCTGTCCCAAGTGTAAAAAAAGGGAGGAGAGTAGCTGGAGGAGATAGAAACCTCCTCAGTGCTGCTTGAGTGCAGCTAGATGTCAGGAAGATGGGACAGTGGAAGAACTGGAGGGAGATCCAGGCTAACAGGATCAAGTCCACCCAGATCTTGTCCTATTCTTGCTTCCCCTGGCACCTGCTGCCAAATGGAGAGTTTGCTGTAAGGAGAGCCCTGTTACCTGGCTCCAGCTCCACCTGTGGACAGCCCTGCTATTCAGCAATAGTTCCACTCTCACCTCCTGTGCTCCCCTGGCTGTAGTGGTTCCACCTTGACATGCCTCTGAGCTTCCTCAACCTGCTCAGGTCAGGAACTGCCAGCATAGTGGATGCTCTGCCAGGGAAGGAAAGAGGCCACCTGACAGAAGAGCTCAGTGACTGGAGCCACCTGCTAGGGTCTTTCGTAACACTACCAGCTATCAGCTGCTCCCCTTCTTACTGAGGGCCCTGCTATCTAGCTCCAGAATGCCCCAGGTCCTGGCAGCCAGTAGGGGATTGTAGAGGCCAGAACTATTGGAGGAAGGAAGGCATGGAGAAGCTGGAAAGAGGTAACATGGCCATCCTTGTGGCAGTGCTTTCATCAGGGCATGAGATGGAAAAGCTGAAATCCAGTGGGCCAGATGGAAGGCCTTACCAGTCTGGATCTTGCCCACTAATGAAGAATGTTGTTATACAGCATTGGTGAAATGCTGGATAACAATACTGTGTCCAATTCTACTGTCCATGTTTTTATAAGGCTGTGGGAAACTGGGGGAAGAGTGCATAGGTTAGCAGTAGTAGTTGTAAGCCTCTTCCACTCTTACATCTTGGAGAAGAGGCCATTGATTACCATTTGCCTGCATTCCCTGTGTGGAGCGATCTTTTCCAGTTCTGACTAGGCGTATCCTGTCTTTTTAGTATTTGCCTTCAGATCTCTACACCACATGTTTCTTGGGTGCCCTCTTTTCCTTTTTCCTTGTGGGTTCCAACTTAAAGGGTTGTCTTATGATGTTGGTTGGTTTTCTGAGTGTGTGTTCAATCCATCGCAATCTTCTCTTCCTGACTTCTTCTTCAGCAGGAAGTTGGTGAGTCAGTTGCCACAGATCTTGGTTGTTGATGGTTGTGGCCAGTGGACTGAGAGGATTTTACAGAGATAGTTATTGATAAATGTCTGGATTTTTTTTTGACCGTTATCTTTGTTCTTCTCCAAGTTTCTGCTCCATACAGTAGGACTGATTTGATGTTGGATTTGAATAACTCGAACTTAGTCTGAGTTCTGTTCTGCTTAGAATTCCAAATGTTTTTCATGAAAGAAAAGCTGTTCTTGCTTTCCCAGTCCTTGCTCTCACATCAGCATTAGTGCTGCCTTCTTTATTGATGCGGCTGCCAAAATCAATCAATCAATCAATAAATCAAGGAGAAGAGAAAATTTCATGTATTAAAAGAGTTCAAGTATTCAATCAGGAATTTGTTTAATCAGATACAAGGCTGAAACATGACTTGATCAAAATGTATCCTAGCAATAGCTTCACAGAAGAAAAAATTTTTGAGGAGAAAAGGGACTTCAGTGTAGCGCAGGCACTTCAAAGTACCCGCAGCTGACCCATGGGTACACGCAAGCCAGCACTTCCAAGGTTCACACTTCAAAGTTGCTGTGGGGGAGATTTTGACTAATGAGGTGCTGCATACGCACCACAGCACTTCATTAGTAATCTCCTGACGCCCTAATTACCATGCCCCCCTCGAAGTTTGGGGCTAGTCTAGACACAGCCATTGACAGCTGACAGATTACTTCAGTTCTTCACCATTTGGAATCAGAGACTAACTCTTTTGTATATGCATACTTGCCTGCTTCAGAGTTGTGATAATTCTATTTTATTTTCTATGAGCAGGTCTGCGCTACAAATTTACAGTGCTGCAGCTGCATAACCGCCATGCTTCTAATGAAAACACTATAAACCAATGGGACTGAGCTGTCTTGCAAGCATAATAAGTCCATCATCATGAGTGGCAGCAGCTATATCGTGGGAGAAGCTCTTCTACTGATATACCACTGTCTACACCACTGCTTAGGTCAGTATAACTTTGTCCCTTGGTGTATAGATTATTCTCATCCCTGAGCAAAGTTATGCCAAAATAATTTTGCAGTGGAGGCCAGGGCTAAGTTAATAAAGCCTCAGATAATTTTCTGTAAGATTTGGCTACAAGTATTGTCTTCAGTGTGAAATCTAAGGTGCAAATTGCCCTGGAGTAAGTGACTGGTCCTTTGGGACTAGGAGTAGACTGAATATTGTAATTTTTTGGCCAAAAGTGAGCAAACATGAGCATTATCACTAAAACCAATTTACCTGGGAGGCAAGATAGACTGGAATACCCAATGAGACTGTCTGTGACTCCACGGTAAGACTGTTCAGTGCTTTAGGAGTTCACATATGTTACTTGGTTGATGAAATCTACTTATATACCACAGGACAGAGACCCCAAACTGGATGTGAGGTTGACACTCATAGGTGTGGGCCGTTCCAGACAGCATAACACTTAGGATCAGATAGCCATGTTTTTCGTGGGTCCACAAAATCCATCTCTGCTAATCAACATAAGAAGTTGAAATGGCAAAAGTTTAAACATTTTTCTGTACATATCGACAATGTTTAGAGTTAATTTAAATAGGAGCAGGAAATCTCACCATGCCAATAGAAGAAGACCAGGACAGAACTGTGCCCCAAGGCAGGGGGAGAATGGGACGTGCTCTTTCTCTCTCACTGTCTTTGTGCTCTCATCTATGCCAATGGATAGGTGGCACAAATTGATTCCTTTCTATAAGTGGGGAAGAACAGAGGCAGCTGTTAAAAGACTGCTGAAATCACAAAGGGTGAAACTCCTGCATCCATTCAATATCAATACTATTTCTGGGATTTAAAAAAAACAAAAACCTTTTTCCATTAACAGAGTTAATTATGCAGTAAATCTTTTCTAAACCTAAGTGACTTTAATACTCCATTCACCTTTATATTCAGCTATTAATATCCATGTTACATACCACTGACTTTAATACAGAATCTTTAAATAGTGTTTGATTCCTTGAAAACATGTTATGAATTATCACCATTAACCTTCAATTCACAATATTAAGTTCTGGTTTCATTACTTAGTTCAATTTAATATTCTCACTAATGTTCTGATGTTTAAAAGAAATCTTCAGCCAGAATAAAATTTCAGAAAAGTCCCAAGATGCCCGCAGTCAGGAGTTTATGTGAAAGGATCAAATACAACCCCAAATTTATGAATTCTGAAAGGAAAGGCAAGCAATATATTTAACTTTATTTTGGTTTTGTAGCAGGACCAGTATCTTGTTTCCTCAGACAGAATTACCATGGCACCAACCCCCATCCAGCAGCAGGTGGCCTTGGGATATCGTGCTTGCCTCAGGGGTCTCCGCCAATATGGGGTGGTCTCCAGCCATGATCTGGCCCATCCACCCGTCCCCATGAGTGCAGCTCGTGGTGCTGTCCAGAGAATCGTGTGCTGGACATTGCCAGTGACCATTGTAGCCTGCTGGGAGCCACGGCCACCTGTGCTGTGCCTAGCCTGGGTCTTCTGGACATGTGGGTGGCCTGCTGGTGGCTGTGGTGTCCCCACCCCACAGAGCGGGGCATGTGCCCTGCCAGGTACTTACCAGAGGGTCCCTCACCAAGGTCCAGTCATGCCCAGCTGCCTGTCACCTGCCTCAGTGACTGGGATGAGAGCTCGATCATGAGGTCTCCCTCGTCACTTAACACCTTGGCGGCATCTTCTGGTTCCGGGTGCATGGGGCATTCTGTGGGTCTGGGCTCCTCCTTGTCCCCAGGGTGCAGCTCATCTGCTGCAGTGTCCAGGACAAAGGGTGTGGGGGAGCTGTCCCTGGGCCCCAGGAGGCAGTGGAGTTCCCTGTAGTAGGGGCCGCTTACGGGACCTGACCCTGAGTGGCTGCAGCTCCTTCACCTGGCTGCATACTTGCTTGGTGTGTGGGCAGACTCCTTGTTATAGCAAAAGATTCTTCTAAGGCACTGGCAAGAGGCTAGATTACAGGGAAAGGACCTAAGCCAAGAGAATTATGTTGGAATGGAATGGTGGGAATGGATAAATAGACTATCTTGCAGATAAGATGCTGGGGTGAGGGCTTGCTTGTACACCCATCCCTTGTTTAAAGAGTACTTTACTTACAAGTACTTGCTAAAATGAGGGACACATATATCCACCTATGTTCACTAAATGAGTGAACTTCTCCCGCTAATACGAGCAAGCCAATGGGTCCCTGTCCAGGAAGCGGGGAGACCCTCACCCTTCCTCTCATATTGGAAATATCGGGGAGTGGGCAGGCATAGCCTGGCCACGACTAAAAGGCCCCTCTCACAGCGAGGGGGGGGCCTACTAAAAACACCCGGTCCCAAATGAATTCGGGGGACAACGAAGGAGAAAAACAGGGATGGGAGTAAAGGTCAGAGGTTGAAAATAAGGGAACCGGAAGGGGAAACCGAGCAGAGGACCCCGGACAGCGCCCACCGCTCCACGAAGGTGTCCAGGGAGTTGGTGGACGCCGCCCAGAGGAACTCTGCTCAGATTCGTGAACGGAGGGAGGAGCGGAGGTAGGCCCCACAGTCGCAGGTCACCCCCTCTGCCAGCCTCCTCTCCCTGGTTTTGTAAATAGCCATTTTGGCCATGGCCAGGAGGAGGCTGACGAGGAGGTCCCACGACTTTGTGGGGCCGTGGATAGGGTGTGACAAAATGAGGAGGTGTGGGGAAAAGTGCAGCCAGAACCTCAAGAGGAGGTTCTGGAGGAGCCGGAAGAGGGGCTGCAGCCTGGCGCACTCAATGTAGATGTGCGCCAGGTTTTCCCTCATGCCGCAAAAGGCGCAGGTGTCTGGGATGGGGTGAACCGTGCCAGGTACATGCCCGTGCTCACCGCTCCGTGGAGGATCCTCCAGCTGATGTCCCCGGCGGGCCGTGGAACCAAGGTGGAGTAGAGGATGGCCCGCCGGGGCTCCCCACCCTCTGACGGTGGTAAAAGGTCCCGCTATTTGTGGTCAGGGTGGGACACGAGGGTGGGGAAGTGGAGCGTGTGAAGCACGAGCACGTACAGAAGATGTCTACGTGCAGTTCGGAAAGGGACCGGCTGCAAGGTATGCAGCTGGCTGAGATGGTGAGGAGGAGTGGGGTGGGCAGGATCGCGAAGCCGGGGGCCCATGGAGAGGTCCGGAGGGCTAGGAGTGAGAGGGGGGGCGGGGCACACCCTCTCGCAGGACCCCACTGAGGTAAATATGAGCAGTGCGCGGCAGGGCGGCCTTCACCTCTTCGAGTACACACCAGGAGGAGCATAGGGTGGAGAGCCCCATGTGCTAGGCGAGTGCCGGGGCCTCCATCCAGTCCCCCCGGTCGTAGTCCAGGAAGTCTCCGACCCTGGTGATTCCACCTAGGACCAACCTCCGGCGCACCGTGGGAGACTCTGCCACCTGCACACGAAGGTGGGGGTTGTGTAGCAGGGGCTCCGCGAGGAGGCCTTCCACCACGGTGGCCCCTAAGGACCTGGAGGCTGCGAGCAGCCACCAAGTACGGAGGAGGTCCTGGTAGGAGGCCGGCAGCTCCGAGAGGCCTCGCGGATGGTCTCTCCAGGATAAGTAAAGGAGCTGCCAGTTGTATCAGAGCCCTCAGTAACGGTGGAGGAAAGCATGCGCCAGCGTATTCCATGCCGGACTATCTGCACTGTTGGTGTTGAGGAGTCCCTGCAGGGCCCGGAGGCAGAAGACATGGACCTGAGTGCGCATGCATGTCAGGCCCTGTCCCCCCTCCTCTGGGGGAAGGTAGAGTACCCCTGCAGGGACCCAGTGCAGTCCTGGCCAGAAAAACTCCAGGATTAACCTCTGGAGCTGGTCCAGGAACTTCAGGGGTGGGACTAGGGTGCTGAGACGGTGCCAGAGCATGGACAGGACTAGTTGGTTCAGCACCAGTGCTCTCCCTCGTAGGGAGAGACACTGGAGCAGCCCCATCCACCTCCGCAACCGCTCAGCGACCCTGCCCTCTCACCCTTCCTCTCAGCAGCCCCAAACTACCCCGAGCCTTAGAACCCCGCTGCAGCTCCAAACTTCCCCCAGTCTTAGACTGCCCCCCATCCCTAAACCACCCCGAACCTTAGATCCACCCCCGCAGCCCTAAATGGCCCCAGCCTTAGACGTTCCTTCTCCTCTCGCAGCCTCTTCTCTGGGGCTGCTAGTTTGGGTGGATCCCCCCAGCCCTCCTGCTCCCAGCAGATAAGTCGTTAAAACCAATTAACTCAAGTGTTAAGCTTTCAGCACCTAGTCATAAGGTAATTTTTATCCCTAGTGATAGATACTTGTCTGAGGCAGCAGTATTAAGAAACTACAAATGGCTTCTTTAACAGCCACATGCAGCTCGGAACTACCCAGCTGGTGACCTTTAACAAATCTAATGGTGACCCATGTTTGGGTCCCAACCCATAGGCTGGGAATCCCTGCTCTACATATATACACTACAGCCTATTTCTGGTGCCAAACTATTCAAATACATCAGATGAGTACCTAAATTCAACTGGTTTATGTCAAGTTATAAGCACTTGGAACAAACTGGAAACTTTTACATGTATTTTAATGGAAATTTAGTGTCGCTCTTATGAGTTTTCACCTATGAGCAGAAATTTGGGAACCAATTGTGCTCATATAGCAAGGGATGAGTATATTTTCATTGGGCCTTTGATTAATAAACTGGACCCCTCTTTCCTTTTAAGACCCAGTGAACTAATTGATGGCCATCAGGACTGGTCCTAACTAATTGGTGGTTCTGGGAAAATGGGGGCTGCTGGGTGTAAGGGGAGCGGGGGCACCTCCTGGCTGCTGCACCCTTCCGCCGGGCCCTGCTGCACCCCCAGCCACCTGCAGAATGCCCTACCCCTGACCCTCCTCCGTCCCCATGTGGCAAGTGCCCACGTGGGCCAGTCTATTTCGGTGGCCCTTGAAATTGGCAGCCCAGGATGACTGCCCGCCTCACCCACTCCTCAGACTGGCTCTGATGACCATAGAAGAAATGGCACCAGCAAGCACTGACAGCACCACAGATCTAAAAGAAGCAGTATTTTGTGGTATAGTGCCTTTGCACAAAAGACTGAATCGATTGTAAAGTGCATTGCCCAACCCCAGGCTTTATGGGATTGCCACTCCTCACATATGATGTGCCAGGGGAAAACATGATGCCATCTGCTTGCAATCATTTAGAGATCCTAGAAAGATAGAAACATGTTACATTTGGGCAAATGCATGTGCAGAGGAATTGAAATATAATATTTTGGTTTTACTGACATCAATGAAACTGTCAAAGCATGATAAGTTATACATGATTGTCTTTCTCCGCACTAAAAGTGAACACCTGTTTAGCATCATCTTACTTAAAAGGGTTAGAAAACATTACCACATTGCTTTTTCTGATCATAGACAAGGCTAGCCTCCCAGCTGAAGCTATGAAGTCTAATCATCACCAGCATTAAGAGAATACATCATTCAAAAAAATTTGCTCATTGGAGTATCTTTTTTTTTTTAAATGTGATCTCCAGCCAGGGTTTTTGGCACCCTAGGTGAACTATAGCTTTGGTGTCCCCACCCCCCCCGCCTCCACATTCAATATAGAGAAAAATGAGAAGTCTAGAATGAAATTTTACCTTTATTTACTTGGCATTCAAAATGAACAAAAGACATTTTTTTTAAACTTTTTCTACTTTTCATTCATCCTAACACAATTATACTGTGTAGGGTAAATGGACCAGTAGCTGACACTTTAAATTTTAGCCCTGTTGAGATGTACATTGATTTTGGTCAGCCCTATAAATAGTTGCATTTCAAATTACAACCCTCTTCCTTCCAAAGGAGCTGATTTTTGGGAAGCTATGAAAATCTTAATTCCTTTTTACCGAATTAAGTCTGTTTTTGAACTGTAACCCTTTTGCACTGGGCCATCAATTTGTAGAAACATTGAGGACTTTCCCTGTGTCTGCTTTTGCAAATTGGGCAATCAGTTCTTGAAGACAAAGACTTGATGATATTGCAAGTTCTATCTAAATGGTGGCCAGTCCATCAAGTCTCTCTTTCAGCATGGAAACAATAAGGTATATCTGTGTGAATTTCAGCTTTGAAAAGCTATGCCTCCCACTAGGAACAGACACTGGAAGAGTCAAGAAAATATGAAGAGCAATGAAGATGCTGGGAAAGCTCTCTGTGGCTACATCTACACTAGAAGCATCTGTCTACAGAAGTTACTGTTGGAAGAGATGTTCCTACAAAACTTCTGTCAACAAATCGCCCCTCCACATAAAAGTGGATTGATCTTTTGACCGTCTTTATTAACAGAAGGGCCCCTGGAGCATCCACATGGCTTTTTTGTTGACAGCTTCTGTCGATAAAATGCATTTTTTGTGTAGATGCTCCACAAGTTTTGTTGACAAAACCCTCTATTGTTGACATAACCTGTGATAAGTCTTTGCTCAGAAATAAACTTCAGTACATCTTAAGGTTTAAGATGTCTTGGAAGTTGTCATGAAATAGCCTTCAGTTCAGTGCACAAATCTACCACTGCAATTCTTTTGAATTTCCATATTGCAATACCAATCCTAGCTTCAAGCGATGTTGTAATGTCTATTTTGAAGTCTTATTTTGCAAACTGTGCACATCACTGAGGAAACCAAATATTGTATTAAACTGCTGTATCCGCATAAATTGTCTCTTGACTGGATTGCAGTATCTAGGACTGAAAAGTAGAAGCTTACTCTGATTTTTTTTTTGATACTGAACTGATTCATGATTTGCCTCATATGTGAACTGTTGCTTCTTCCTCCAAATGCATGCTGTCTTAATTTTGATGTGAGCAGCCTCCATCTTGAAATAAGCTGCCTTCATCTTGATGCTGTGAACTGCTTCCATCTTGATGTTAGTGAAATCGAAAATATTTGAGGAAGGAACCTTTTTTGCCTTGCTTTTTCTTTGATCTGATCACCTTTCCTTTTTACAATACTGAGCTCCAGATGGTTTCTTTTTATCTGCCGTGGTGTTAATTTTCTGAAAAAAATTAAGCAACTGTTTCAACTAAATTATCAAAACAGAGAACAATGATGGTGAAGTAGAATACTATTAGTTAAACTAAAGATAAATGAACCAAAATTATTTGTAAGAATAATAAAGGATGGAGTAAATAATTCATGGCAACAGAAAAATTATGAATTTGGAATGCCCTAGGACAATACAGTATGTTTCTACTTTCTGAAACCTTTCCTGGTGAGTTACTGAGCATGTGATGACATCATAGTAACATAAATCTGAAACAGAGATATACCTATCTCATAGAACTGGAAGGGACCTCGCGAGGTCATTAAGTCCAGTCCCCTGCCCTCACAGCAGGACCTACCACAATCCTTGACAGATTTCTTTTTTATTTTTTTTTTTTTAAATCTAACCTGCTCCAGACCATTAAAAGGCCTGCTCAAGAATCAACCTCACAACCCTGGGTTTACAAGGCCAATGCTCTAACCAGTGACCTATCGGGTAAATTTTAATTTATTTTATCATCAACATTCATATAAAGCTATTTAAAAATTAAACAGAAATCCAGAATTCCTATTACTGAATATTATTGCAATTAGAATGAAAAGGAATGTGTATGTTAAGTCGTATTTGTTAGCATTAGCAGTCAGGTGTTCAAAAATCAGGGTTTTACTACCTCTTTAGCAGTAATAGTCTACAACAGCAGTGTCCAATAGGAATACTTGTAGTTGTCATCTTTCCGTATTCGCCACATTATATCACACAAAACTTATTAAATAATATAAGAATATTGGTACGTGTTTGTACTAAATAATACAAACAAAATTTCAAATGATCCATTTACTAATATTATTAGAAATCAGTGTGACAACTTTGCAATTTTTATCTTTTACTAATTATTGTTTAAGTTTCCCAGAGCCAGGCAATCCCAGCCCCCCGTCCCCATTCTAAATAAATGCCCTGCCTCTCCCCCCAGAGCCAGATATCCCCAGCCCCCCATTCTAATTCAATGCCGGCACCTCACCAGAGCTGCTGGAGGTACCACTGAGGCCACCGCTGGTGCCACCATCCGCTTCTCCCATCAAGCAGTGGGGCGCTCGCGCAGAGCAGGCAGGTGGCACTCCTCATGTGTGGCTCTCAGGAGGAGCTGCATTTAAAGGCTCCAAGAGCTGCATATGCTTGAGAGCTGCGGGTTGGCTACCCCGGTATTCGCTACAATGCAGTGTCCTATTTT
Organism: Carettochelys insculpta; assembly: GCF_033958435.1. Taxonomy (NCBI): domain Eukaryota; kingdom Metazoa; phylum Chordata; order Testudines; family Carettochelyidae; genus Carettochelys; species Carettochelys insculpta. The sequence goes on along the minus strand of NC_134140.1, from coordinate 89,069,318 downwards.
CCACATGTGGTGAGTGGCGAACATGTTGGACACCATGGGTCTACCACAAATATACAAATCTTGTTAAAACATCTTAGCAATTTTTTCAAATCCCACATAATATAAATGTTGTATTGTGGGCACAGAGTCTTCAGGATCACAACTCGTAACATGGCAGAGCTATTCCCGGTTGTTGACCAGCCTTCTCTAAGTGGCAAGTAACACTGGCTCAACTGTATGATTGACCAGCACTGGATTACTGAGAATGAGTGAACTGCCAGACTCAGCCCCTAGGCAGCAAACCCAGGGCATCTTTTGAAGTTATGCCCTGACACATTTTAACTGCATGTACTGCTGCGCTCCACAATGTCAAATAGATCATTTAACTCAACTTCTGACATAGCAATGATGCAGTGTTTTACAAGTACAATATTAGATGCTTTAATTTATAAGAGAGAACATGTTAATATATTTATAAATAGAGGGGAAAAATCACTTCAATTGAATATCTGGCACTCTGTACAGCCTGTTGCCCGAGATGCTGCTTAATTTACCCCTTTATGGTCAGAACAGTGCTATCTCTGGTGCCTCTTTTCTGGTGTGAGATTTTTGTTCTGTTTGCTCTTACCCTGAATGAAATATAGTTATTTAGAGTAACATTCCTATATGCCTGACATACTTCTAAAAATCAAATTTCTTTGATCTCTATTATGCTGTTCATTTATTTGGCATGCGGTCTGCTAAACATGTTACTAATGTTCTTTATTTGTGAAGAGACAAAATGTTGCTGTTGTGTAAGTCATCAGTATGTTATAGCACAGTCTTGGGAGACAATTTTTTAAAATTAATAATGTTTTTGATCCACTTTGATTCTCATAGAAGGGACCATTGTGATCACCCAGACCAATATGCCATCTGACATCCTACAACACTAATAAAATTATTAATGTGTAATATTGTATGGTATGCTCTCCATGGTTGGACTATTTATAGTTTTGAGATGGTTCAATAAAAACATTGTTAATTATTTCCCTTGTCAATAATATTTTCTAACCTTCACAGTGATTTTCTTTAAATATTCAAATAATTTTACTGGCATTTTCACAATGCCTCAGTGCAGTAGGTAAGTGCTATCAGTTTTAAAACAAAGCTTTCACAAATCTTGTTTAGTTTTCTTCCTCATCCCCATAAAAAATTTCAGTGAAAAAATCATCTCTGTTTCTAATTTCACCAAGTTCTAAAGACTTGATCCAAAGCCTACTCTAGTCAATGGGAAGACACCCACTGACTTTATTGGCAATATGGATGTCATTTTTTTGAAAATGGATGCTCATATCTTAATTCTTTTCTATGCATGAAATCTTTATTTTGAGAATCAAACAAACTTGTCCGAAGGTAAGTATTTTACGTTAGGGTTCTAGGTCTATGCACACAACTAAATGGAGCTGCTGTTTTCTCAGAACTTCTGAAAATCAGAGCACTAATTTAGCCCCTACATATGGCTTTAGAACTTTAAATTTTGGCACCATTTTTTTTTTTAGATCTTGGCTATAATACTCTGAATTATCCTAAAACAGAAATAAAACAGCAGTGGTTTGGCAGGGTTAGGTTAAAAAAGTAGCTATCTTCCCAAATACCAGATTAGCTTGTTTCTAAAGAATTTGGAAAGATTTTTGAGAGCTGTATAAAGTTACTTTATAATGTTTTTATATAGGTTGCACCTCTTTAGTCCAGCACTCTCATCTGGCAACATCTGTAATCCAGCATGATTTTAGTTAGCTGTATGACCACTATCATGTATGTGGCTAAATTTACTATGGTCCCTTAAAGTGTGTTGACTGCCACCAATCCTGGCTGTCAGTGTTCTATGTTGTTATTTAACTCTAATTTACCCCTAAAAGTCTTCTAAGAGCTCAGTAAGCGGTGGAAGTGCTGCTAATGCTGTTAGACCAGTGGTTTTCAACCAGTGTGCTATGGCACAATGGTGCGCTGTGAAATTTCATCAGTTTCTCCTTGTTGCGTCTCTTTGCGGAGCCATCACGAGGAGAAATGCTGACCTCGCAGGGACCCATTCATGCTGGGAAGCAGCTGACATGCTGCTTCCCAGCCCAAATAAGCTGGCAGGGAACCTGCCCCCACTCCCTGCTATGGCAAGGAGAGGGAGGACAGGGCCTGTTGAAGCTGGGGTGTGGTTTAAATGTTGCATCCTGGCGCCAATGGGCTGGTAGGGAGGGGAGCCTGCTTTCAGTGGTTACTCATATATTCAATATCCCTAGCATGATGTTGAGCAGATTTTGAAAATGTGTCCGTGCTCACTGTATTCTGGGGTGGATTTGAAACATTAATACATTTGATCCTTGTTTAGCTTGTTGTATGCACTACTATGTTGCAAACCCCTCAAGTAAGACTGTAACCATGGTAAATAAGTCAATGTGACGTTTATGAGTAATCAATTCTGCTGGATTTTTACCACTGAAAAAGCCTTACAAAGGTAATATTCTTATTCTCTATTTATTGACAATAGCCAACAAAGCAGAATACATGCTAAGCAAACAGTGTCATGCTCACCAGTCCTGATAAGGCAGGAAGACTTCTCTTGTTGGGACAGACAAAGTCAGCCTACGGATGCCGGTTGATGCACCTCAGGGTCTGGCAGTGCTGGTCTTGGGGGGGGCGGGGGGAGTCCTCCCAAGTCCTTCCCTTAAGGTGTTCCTTCTTCCATCCTTCTCCCCTTCCTGACTTTCTTCTTCCCTTCCTGCTTTTTCCTTCTTGGACCCCAGTTTAAGTAGTGTAACTTGAGTCCTGCTTGGCTATACCTTGACCAATTATTTTAGTATAATTTTACTAACCAATCATAACCTACTGTAACAGAATTACCTAACCAATCATAACCCACCACCTTAACTGATTTACACCTAGCAAAATTAATTATACAGCAGCTGGGAGCAATTACAAACCAGACAGAGCTTATACAGAAAACAATAGAAAAGTGAAGACAATCATCATAGAATGGTGGTTCCACAACTTTAGCTATTGATAAGTCCTTGCTTGCTGGAGGAAATGCTATTAACTAAGTGTTCTTTACCCATCTTGAGATCTGCTTTCTTTATCTGGAGACACTGGGTGGCATTAGGATGTGGTCTCCCTTTTTACAGCCTGATGTGGCACTATTGTACTGAAATGTGGATGGAATGTGAATATGTGATCTGTAGCTTCACAGTTAATGGCTGCTGCTCTTTATTCTGGCTGCAGAAAAGCTCCAGGCCTCTCAATATGGCTATATGGTTATACTGTTACCCTATCATCATCTTTGCCTGTGTCCCCCACCTCTACCCTTGTCCTCAATACCCCTATAAGGGGAAGCATGAGGTGTGTTTCTGGGTCAGATTGTGGGCAAGAGGAGGAAGGGCCCAACTCCCCAGTTCCTTACCTGTGTGTCCTTCCCTCGAAGGTTGTGAAGGCCATCAACTCACTCCTGCTGTGGAGGGTCATCCATTTGGTTGACATGGATGTGGTTGTGGCTAGATTCCACAGCCTAGGGTCCCCCATCTGTTTCAGAGCCACTGACAGGACTCACATCCCCCTCTGCACCCCAGACCACAGTGTGACGTGGTTCATCAACCAAAGGGAATACCACTCCATGGTGCAGCAGGCCCTGGTCAACCACAGGGGACAGTTCCTCAATGTGTATGTTGGGTGGGCAGGCTGGGCACATGATGTCTGCATGTTCTGCAACTCCAGCCTGTTCTGGAGGATGGAGATGGGCAACTTCATTTCCCACCAGGAGCTGGCCATCAGGGACGTGAACAGGCCATTGTGCATGGTGGGGGACACTGCCTACCCCTTTTTGCTCTGGCTCATGAGGCCCTACACTGGCCACCTGGACCCCCACCCAGGAATTGTTCAATGCCTGCCTCCACCGGGCGCAGAACCAGGTGGAGTGTGAAGGCACAGGTCAGGTGTCTTCTGACATGCCTGGATGTCAGGGATAACAATGTCCCCGAAGTTGTGGGGGTGTGCTGCGCCCTCCACAATGTTGTGGAGGAGAAGGAGGAGTCCTTCCTACTGGGGCAGTGGGCAGATGCCAGCCATGCCTATGAACAGCCAGGCGTGGCCCCATCTACCAAGCCCATCAGAATGGGCTGTGGATCCAAGAAGCCCTGAGGGAGAAATTTGCCCAAGGACTCCAATAACACTCCTAGGCCCCCCTCCAGTGGGGGGGGGCTCAGTCCTGCAGCCCCATCCTGTCCCCACCATGGCCCCTTCTGTGACCCCCTCACCCTTCCCCAACACCTCCCCAGTGAAGAGGGACATGGGGTGGTGAACAAAAACTTTCTTTACTTTAACATAGATTAATGTGTTCAAAATAAACGTGATAAAAACCTATTTACAGTGTGTAATACAACATAATTATATACATTGGGGTAGAGTCTTGGGACAAGGGGTGGGGGCATCTGAACTTGGCTGGGGGGCATGGGGCTGGGGTGGTGGGCCTCAGTCTAGGGAGGGGTTGGAGAGAGGCGACCCCACAGGGGAGCAGGACCCTAAGCGGCCTCGGCCACGGAATCTCCTCCCACCACAGATTTGGGGTCCTTGTCAGGGCTTGGAGGAGGCCAGAATCACAGGGAGGTATGGATGGGGAAGGACTGTGGTGGGGTTAGGGTTGGGGTTGGCGAGAGGAGCAGTGGGGGTCTGGGGGATGGGACAGGCATGGTGTGCATGCCTGAGGGATGGGGGGTCGGCCATGGACATAAGCCACTGGGTGAGGTCCAGAATAGCTGGGGGGATGTCCAGCTGGGGCAAGGCAGCAGGGGCAGGGGGAACAGGGGTGGGAGCAGTGGTGTGGGGAGTGGGTGGCTGGGCCGACTTTCCCACCAGATGCCAGTGACAGCGTCTAGGTGGGACATCAGCTGGTCCCATGCCCATGACTGCCATTCCCAGTCCCATGTCCACCTTACTTTGTTAGCTGTTAGCCTGTAGCCACCGCTCCAAGAGGTCAGCAACTTGCCTGAGGCCCCCTGGTCCTCCTGAGCCTGGTGACGGGTCCTTTGGCCATGGGCCTGCCCCACCACAGTGGGTTGCCAACTCATCCTGGTGCTGGTGGTCCCTGAGGCATGCCTGGCTCTGGCTCCAGCTCCTCCCTGGGGCTGCCTGACCCTTGTGGGGAGGTGGGGCTGGCCCAACTCTCTAATGGTGCAGCTGTAAGGGAGACAAGGAGGAGAGACAGTGAGTCCTTCCCACTACACAGCTCATTAGCATCTGCCAAAGTGGCTCATTAGCATCCCCTTTTCGAAAGGTGTGTGCTAGTGTAGCCACAGCCAAGATGTTTCAGAGGAAATTGCAGGAAGTATGGGGCAGATGTAGGGTAATCTGCATTCCAGGAAGGTCTCCTCATATTTTAAAGTTCCCTCTAATTTTTTTCCATCTACAGGCAGAATAAATTCTGTTACGCCACTGGGGCATGTGGATGTGCACCATCAAGAGAAACATCTGCTATTGGCTCTGGAGCCTCTGTTAATCAGTTGGGTAGCATTTGTATCTCTCTTGGGTGGCTGCTGAAGCACTCAGTTTACAGGAAACATTGTTCATAATCCCTTCTAATTAGAGATTACCTAAATTCTTGCCACATGGGCTATACTAGAAGCATCTGTCTACAGAAGTTACTATTGGAAGAGATGATCTGACAAAACTCTTTAGCGCAGATGCAACCATGAGGTTTCATATCCCTTTCAGTATTCTTTGTATTAGCATTAACAGTTATAAGTATGCATATTCTTTTTATTCATATAATTGTCCAATCCCTTTGTGAATTTTGCTAAATTCTTTGCCTCAATGACATCCTGCGGCAATGAATTTTGTACATTTCTAACCATGCCTCCTCCCACCCCAAAGTAACAGGGTATCAACAGCAATGTTAAGACTAGAAAACTGTATAGCCACTTTCCAGCATCAGTGTAGCTCATTTTACGTGAGTGTTGGCTACCACCATGGAGAAAAATGAGTACAAAAATTTTCAGATGTAGACACACTTACTGAGGACTATTAATGTGTCAAGTTTCAAAGTGTTCCCATTACTGAGTTATCCAGTAGGGCAAAGACAATGGCTTTCCTGCTACACAAAAGTGCAATTTTCTCAATTTTACCTAAACACATATACAAATATCAAAACTAGTTGAAAAGATATTTTAAGTTCTCATTGGATGATGATCAAACATCTAAAATACGAATATTACATGAAGTTAGGAATATCTGAAATCAGGAGAACTGGGATGAAAACTGTTAATCAAAAAACTTAAAGGAATACTATCAGGTTAAAATATCATTTTAAAATTCCTTACCAAGGTTAACACAGCTTTAGGGTATTTACAATGAAAGAATTTTCACAATCAATGTTGATATTTACGGTTTGTATTTCAGTAATGAGAGACAGTGAAAACAAAGGACTTCTCTGTTTGGGTCTCATATAGACTCAGTGCTACAACTGAAAGATTTGAAGAGAAGGATATTGGCACTTGAGAGGAGTTGTTATAGAAAGATCCTGAGAACAGGATGGATGCAGGAGGTCGCCAATTAAAAATATAGGAAGATACAGCCGAAAGGGAACCTACAGCAAGGTACAGCTATTTGGGCCTCTCTGCAGAATGAACAACGAACAAAAAGTCAAAACCCTGGTATTCAGCATAATGGACAGTTTGCATAGGAGAGGCAGACCCCACAAAGAATGGGTAGATGGTATAGTAGATTGGTGCAGAGCTAGTCTACAGAAACTAAGCCACTCTGCACTGGACAGGGAAAGATGGAAGGAAATAGTGAGGGAGGCATCGGACACCAATGGGCACTGAGCCCATGGTTGCTGGTGATGATGAATGCTACAATGTTTGGGTTGTGAACAGTTTAACGTGAATATTCTTCTGAAGTGTTGTAAATGTTTGTCTGCTTTTAGTTTCATTGAATTTTTAAAATTGATCTTATGTTACAGAAATAAGCAGTAATTAAATCTATCTTGGGCAAGGAGAATCAAGCCAGATAATGCTAGCTAGTTTCAAAGCTGAACTCTCCATTGTAATCACATTTCTTCTTCCCAGATTCAAGCCACTCTAAGCCACGCTAACTAGTATTGAAAATGGATTTTAATCTAGCCAAAATTCAGACTAAATTCCATTAAATATGGAGCAGGTCTCTCAAAATAAACCTGTGTTTAACCTAGCTGGCCACAGGAGGTCACTATTGTTCCATAGCAACAAAACTTACACTCTTATTTGTAAATAAAATGTTTAGGATTAGAGTGTGCTCTATTTTATACTGGTATAAATGTTAAGTAGATGAGACAGGGGTCTCCTCCCTACCTGGTGTTTTTTTAAAGTTAGTGAAATAAATAAAATCAAAATGTGTGTAAAAACCTGTGTCTTGCTTTTCAATACATTTATTGTTTTCAATTCCTTTAATCCCATAGACTTTTCTGAGTCATTTTCAAGTAATTTTGTTCCGTCCTCTGATCGTAGATTCCTCAAGTGGGAGTTTTTTGAAGACTGAGGGTGGGAAGACTAAGTGGAATATTTACTTACATTAGGGAAAATAGTGAACTAATTCTAAGAGATGGAAAGATGGCAAACCATTCCTGCCCTCATCTTAACAAAAAAAGAAAAATCCTACCCATTCAAGAATTTTGCTACTAGGATTATCTTCTCAGGTGCCCCCTCCTTTGCATCCCTCCATTGGCTACTTCTTTTCTACTGTATCTTCACTTTCAAGGCCCTTCACGATCAATTATCTCTTTCACGATCAAAAGTCAGCTCCCATCTGTTCAACCCAGGATGCCTGCCTCCATGACCCACTAGTTACATTTTCAAGCAAGGGCCCTTGTGCTCGGAAAGTAGTTCACATCAGTGTCTGCAAAGCCACTTCATCATTCTCCTTTAGATTCCTCCTTACAACTCTGCTTTGTCATGATGCCTATAAAAACTACATAAGAGTGCTGGTGTGCTGACACTATAGCCTGTGGTGCTGATCAATATTGCCTCATCTTTTCCTTGTGTTCCCCATTCGTCTGTCTGTATCTATCGGTTATCTCTTCTGATGTTTAGACTGTAAGATCTTCAGGGCTCTTTGTTTTGCATTTGTACAATGCTTCACACAATTGTTAGTGACTGAAATTCTTGGTGCTATAATGCCTAACAACTTGCTTTAGCCATGTGAGCTGCAATCACTTGTGAAATTAGGGACTGGGGTCTGACTTGTCAAGTTTGTCTGGTTTGTCAAGAAACCACATGGTTTCTAGTAGGATGATGAAGTTTTAAATCAAAACCTTTTCTGAATCTAGCTATACTTGATCAGGTTCACGAGATTCTGGAACTTGGTTCCAAGACTTTATCTTTTGGTCCTAAGGAATCAAATCTTGACCCAGCTAAAATCTATGTTCAGTGGGGGATAGAATTTCATTCCAAATATGCTACCCTATTTAAAATCAAATTAAGATGATAGAAAACGGGTACATTGGCCACAGTTTCACTTTGTGAGATCTCCACGGATGCCTCATCCAAAATCCCTAGCTAGCAGTCTAGTACCACTCAGTCTTGATTATCATGTTACTGCCACCCAGGCAATTTACAAAGAAATTCTATAATCTTCTTAATATTACAAGAATTCAGCACAGATTTCCAAAGGGGAGGAAAAAAAACCAGTAGTGAACCAGTCCAACACCAACAAAAATCAACTGTCAACGTCCCAAGAGCCCCAGTTTTTTGTCTATGGCAGTGGTTTTCAAACATTTAAAGTGCGGCCCTCACATGCCACTGAGTTATAATTTTGATTGTGCCGGGGTGCCCACCCCAAACAAAAACAGTCAATGCAAAAAGCATGCTCAATTCTACTCTCAACCCTAGGAGAAGCCTTAACAGAATCTTAATTTAATTGCCTATATCTGTACATTACAAATACACAGATATGTAATATGAAGGGTGTGCTTATTTCTCTGTGGACAGTTTATTAATTTGTGGTGAGATTTTTGAAACTGACCCTCAGAGCCTGTCTTCCATGTTCAGACGTGACAGCTACTTTGTCGTTAGTGTAGCCAGTGCAGTGCATTTGTTCTCACACAAATAAACTGAGCCAAATGGTAAAAGAGCTGGATATTCTGATTCAGCTTTCAACCAATAATTCCCAAAGATTTTTAAAATTGAATTTCCAATGCCCTATCACTCAAAAGTTCAGTCAGCTTCTCCTGAAATTTGAAAGATGGGAAAATCCAGAGATATATTTTCTTCAGGGAAATATTTATCTGAACTGGCTCTGAGAGAAGTCAAATAATTCTTGATTGGCTCCAAACACTCGATAGTTCAGATTCTTTTTTTGTTGATAGCTTCAATTAATAATGAGAATGGAATGCTCAAAACAATTTTGATCTTTGTTTTCCAGACTTCTAATTTTCTCTTGAATGTTGGTGTCTTTTTTTGCATAACAAAAATACATGCTGAACCTCACTAATTCAGAACTCTCTTGTCTGGCAACATCCGTAATGTAGTATGGTTTTTGTTAGCTAGACAGCCACTTAACATTGGTGTGGCCAAGTTTCCTGTGGTCCCAAAAGGTTGGCTTCCAGCCATCAATCCTGGCTCTTGGTATTCTGTGCGATTATTTAGCTCTTATTTGCCCCTAAAGGTTTTCTAAGAGCCCAATAAGCAATGGAAGTGTTGGTAATGCTGCTAAACAACATTGACCTCCCATGGTCCAACAAATTCTCTCATCCTGCTCTGGTCAAGTCCCAAGGTTGCTGGATTAGAGAGGTTCAACCTGTAGTACTTTCTGCTCCTTGCAGTGAGCCATTTAGAAAATTCAGTTCGTCAAAAACATCTGCGAGATAATCCAAAAGTACAAGCCAGTAGAGATCACACAGTATCTCCATTGCTGAAATTCAAATCCTAGAGAATTTCTTCATTCATAATGAGTTATGACACTTTCCTTTGAATGGCCATCTAACTTCCCTTTGAAACAAGAAAGTATCACGTTCCGCTCTCCTTTCTGCACAAAGCATTGCAAAGAGATTTGCCTTTGTGAGCTGAATTGTGACAAAGCTCACAGTTTTAATAGCAGAAGTCAGAACATCATAAATTCTCAATCAATATTTTGAGTTGCAAATAATGGAGACAATAATATAGATAATATAGACAAGCCAACAGAAGCCCATCACAACGTATCTTATGCGTCCACTATATACATGAAACAATTTCAAACACATTGAGCTTGTCTACACTACCTCCCTACTTTGAAGTGAGCATAGTAAGTAGGGTGTTGGGAGTTTTCTCCCCCGCGGCAACTTCGAAGTGTTAAGCTTCGATGTCCTGGCTCACGTCTAGCTGCGGCTCACCCGCTGATATTTTGAAGTGCCTGGGCAACTTCAAAGTCCCTTTTCTCCTCAAAATTTTGAGGAATAAAGGGACTTGGAAGTTGCCCCGGCACTTCAAAGTATTAATGGGTGAGCCGCAGCTAGACGCGAGCAGGCACTTCGAAGTTTAACACTTCGAAGTTGCTACGGGGGAGAATTAGCTTAATGGAATGCTGCATATGCAGCGCAGCATTTCATTAATAAACTCCCAACACCCTCCTTACTATGTTCCATTTTAAGTAGGGAGGTAGTGTAGACACAGCCATTGGTTTTCAAGCCTGCCCTACCTCCAGACATAAGTGGTACTGTCCCTGCAGATTCCAAGGTGTGCTTCTGATGTCAGCTCATGAGAAGTTAGGAAATAGTCTAAAATATTAAACAGTTCAGATCCAGTTGCATACATCCTAATTACCTTGCAGAACAGAAAAAAAAATCCTTCTAATACTGATGTTTCATGAGAATACTGAACATAAGCAATTAAGTGAGTTTCTTCTGCTATATCAGTTGTTCTGTCCAACCAGATTGCAAATAAATTGGATTGCAGTAAAAACATCTGCTGAGAGATTATTAGTGTTAACCCCAATTGAAACAGTGGTTTTGGTTGTTTTGTTTTTATCTGGATTTAACTTTTTGTGATGTAGATACCTGTATCTGAGAAGCAGTTAGATAGTAATGAGTTTTGGTCACTATTTGCTCCTTTTGGTCTACAACAGCTTGATTTTGACCATCCAGGCATGTAGCAATAGCATTTGTGGAATACTTCTTTTGAGAGATGGATCAGAATATGTTCCTGGCTATGACTTTTTTTGGTGTCAAGAGGAGGCTTTTCTGAAATTGTGTCCTTTTGATTGTTGTTTGGGTGAGGTAATTTTTTTCCATTGGATTATTTAAAAGTGCTGGCTGGTGAAATTACTTTATGCATATGACTAGTATTTATGTTGCTGGTTGATTTCTACTGTAAGTCTAATTATTTTCTGGGTACTCAGACCTTCATGTGGCTGTTAGGGTGTTTTTTAATGTTATGTGTTAATAAGTACCATGGAATGCTTTTACAACAGTATCCTAGAGAAGAAAGGTTTCACATCCCGTTACTAACACCCTGAGCCATTTCTCCCCTTGTCTTTCATTTACATTTGTTTAACATAAAAATTCCGTATAAAAGCCCAGGGTGGCTTTAAAATAGAAGATATGAAAGCAAATTTACTTTTCTCTGAGTTCATTTGTGACCTCAGGGGCTCTTTAATGTCTAAAGGCTGTAAACAATGGCCTGAAAGGGGCCAACAACAAAAATAAAGTGAATGAATAAGTCATGATGGGTTGGGTCCTGCTCCATTTCAAGCCATTGGGAAGTTTTGTCATTGGCTTTAAGAGATGCCCTTCTGGAAGTCAGTGAGGATTTCTAAAGTATGCATTTCTGACTTCCAAGATAGCTTAATCAAGGGTATGATTATCAAAAAGATTATTTCAGTTGCTGAATTTATTAATGAAGTTCCAGAAACAAAAGGAAATTCTCTCCCTAGGTCTTTTTTAATGATTTCAGGAAGAGCAAAGAGAAATAAATATTAATATATTCATGCTTAAGTATGTAAAGTCGGGGGACTGTGGGTGGACGTTGTGCATATTAAGTGATGAGAGTGGTATATATTGTCATTTGCAATGAATCACTTCTGATGTTTCCATCCGTGGAGTGAGAACTAGAAGCATCTGGTGATGGAGTTTTCAGTTATTGAGTATATTTCCAGGTGTGCAGAAAATGGCCCAGGAAAATTTGAATTTCATTTTCTGTTTGGCCAGCATGGTGAGTGAAGCAGGCAGCACATCTCAGCAGCACATCTGGCCATAAATTCCCGGGGTCTCAGATGAGCTCCAGCATGGAGCATCTAGGAGATCCACTACCTTATTGATGTGTGGGGTGAGGGTATGAAGCTGTGCTAGCAGAACTACAAAGCAGCAAAAGAAATACAGACATATATGCCAAGATCTCACAGGGCATGGCAAAAAGAAGGGATGCCTAGCTGTGCCACATGAAAATCAAATAGCTCAGGCAGGCCTACCAGAAGACCAAGGAAGCAAATGGAAGGTCTAAGTCATCACTGCAACATGCTGCTTCTGTGAGCAGATACCTGTGATTCTACGGGGAGACCACCTCTCCCCTGCTGCTCCCTGCTGCTTCCTTCTTCTCAGTGTTGCTGCAAGGCTCTGGCAGGGGCAGGCTTGGCTGCCCTCCACCCCAGCTCTCCTGAAGGCTTAGCACTTCCCCAACTGCCGTGTGGGTGGCTCTCTGCCCTGGTGGCTCGCTCTTCTGGGGCTCCCTGGCCTGCCATGGCTTTCTTCTCCAGGACTTCCTGCCACAGATGACTGCTCACTTGCTCCAGATGCTGACACTGCTTAAACAAAAACAAAACAAAACAAAAACAAAACCTAAATTCAGTTGGTGGGCAGCTGAATTTAGTTTTTTTGTAGCAGCTTCTAGAGCCACAAGAGGGGTCAGTGGCAGCAGCGCTTGGAGCCACAAGTGGCTCCTTAAAGAGCCGTATGCAGCTCCAGAGCTGTAGGTTGCCAATCCCTGCTCTAGGCTTTTCATTTTAAGTTAACTGACCCACTTTGGGGTGAAGAGTCACCAGGCTGCAAGCTGCAACAACCTGCTTTGGGAGCTTTCAGGAAAGGTCAGAGGAGACAGGAAATGGGGAGAGGATGAGCACTAAAATCCAAGGCCCTTGCCTCTTTTACCCACCACCCATGGGTGTGTGTTGAGACTAGTTTGAAGGATAAAAGTTGGTACTACCCCACCTGTATTACAGCAGTTCTACAATCATAGGACTTCTTCAGACTCCGAGTCTATCTTTCTGGCACATTACACCAGCACTACACTAAATTTAACCTCTCCCTCTATGCACGTTTAGTAACAGTGTAAGAATCGCCTTCTTATCAAAAAATTAAACACAGCCCTGCAAGAAACATAGTGCAAAAGCCGGGATATCTGGCACTTTAACAACCAAAGAGCTCTATGCACTGGCATTTCTGATCTTCAGCAAAAGTCTGGTTTATTGCCTTGGTGGCGTGGGGCTGAGAAGCTCTGCATGGATCTCCTGAAAGTGACATGTGCCTGGCTGGTACTCCTAGGTGGAAGTACAGGGTGGAGGTGCACTGCCCCCACCCCAAGCACTAGCTCCACAGCTCCCATTGGCCAGGAATCACAGTCAATGGGAGATGTAGGAGCAGATGTAGGAGCACAGCTTCTGTGGGCCCCCCAGGAGGGGTGTGGCCTTGGGCAGGAGGGGCGGGGCTGGGAGGAGCCAGCCCTCAGCACCACCTGGACCATACTATAGGCCTCTGTCCACCTCTCAGAGCAGCATGGAGCAGTGCTCCAACAGCAATTTAAAGGGTCTGGGGCTCCAGTGTCCGCCATATTATCAGAGGCAGTGGCTGGGAGCCCCAGGCCCCTTTGAATCACTGGGGCCTCGGCAGCTGCCCTCTTCAACAGCCTCCACCTCCCATTGGCATGCCTGCCTGAAGGCACAGACATCATTCCACGCCGACTCCTAGGAGCAACAAAGACATGGCACCACTTGCAAGGAGTTGCTCGAGGCGAGTGCTGTCCAGATCTGGCACCCCCACAAGCCCCTTCTGCTTTCCAGCCCCCAGCCCTGAACCCTCCCCTGCACCTCCAACCCCTCATCCAGCCCCACACCTATTGTATAAAAACTTTGCCTTGTATGCACCTAAGTGCTTCAAGAAATCAACCACTCTGCAGTGCAGTACTGCTACTGGATTGGTGAGTACCTACACACTATTTTATACTTGACTTATTTTAGTGTATTCTAATTCTTTGAAAATTGGTATTCCACTGGGAAGTGTAAATCTTAGTGAACCCGAATTTTTGAATAATTGGCAGCCTCAATTCCTAAAACATGCTGAATAACAAAGCCTTGTCTATATTGAAAATTGATTAGTATGATGTTCTGGTTGTAATAGGACATGTATCCAAGACATATTTTTGTGAAGTATTTGCTTTTTGCTTATTCCTATTATCTATTGCAATGTACAACTTTGTATTTTTATATAAATATTATAAATAATTCAACAAACACTTGGAACCATTATTATCCTACACCAATAGTATTTTGTTCAGCTTCTTAAAACCAAAACAAAATTTCTACAACAATACACTTTTCTAATAACATGAGACTTATTAGGATACATTACTTGTTCACACACCTGTCTGTAAAAGAAGCAGTACAGATTCATTACTTTGCAATAAATCTAAATAATGAGTGTGGTGCATATTGTCAGCATAAAACACTATTTATATTGACATTTCAATAACACTGAGCACACAGAGTACTTGAGAAGTGAAGGGACTGATATTATAAACATACAGTCCAAACAAAATTTAACAAAGAAAACAGAAGTGAGAATGGGTAAAAATTGCTATAGGAATACCAAACAAACAGCAGTGGAATATAGCCAGATAGTTTTTTTAAATGAACCAGAATTATTGAGGATTGGTATCCATGACTGAGATTGCCAAAAAGCTCGTGAAATGGTTCTTTGTTCTCTCAGTCACACTTTCATAACCATATAAATGATTTTACATTCAGTTACTCAGATGCATTTTATGTAATGTAGGTATTATATAATATGCAATATAAAAGTCCCTCTGATAAAGTGCTCTGCAATTTAATTGTTATTTCTGGGTGTAATTCTGTTTCTTATCTATAACCAATATTAGAGGTTAACTTTTAATTTCTGTTCCCTAAGAGTTAGAAATACTAGTAAGGAAGCGGGGAATTCCGAAAAGTTTGTTTTTTGAGGGGGTGGAGGGTGGGGAGGGGAGATGAACGGTGTAAAGATGATGGGAAAAATCTGCAAGTCAGTACCTTCTACTAGCAAGTAGAATCAACATCCATTGAAGCCAGTGAAAAGAATTCATTCACATTGGGAGGGATAATACAGATATTAATCCTCATATATTTTCTTATATAATTGCAGGAGCATATTTAGTACTTAGTTTCATATATTTCTGACACAGAACTGCCTGAAACAGTACTTTTTCATATTTCTTTTTTACGAGATGGTAATTTTCTTCCTTTAATTATGGCTTTACCTTGGTGAATAGCAGTCTGTTTTAAAAGACTTATGCAAATGCATATTGAACACTTTTCCTGTTTAATTTTAGCTTACATTAGATGAGATTAATATCGGTGGTATAAAAATTAGAGTCTGATTTGGCTAAAGCTGATCCACCTTATCACAATTGCATTATATTTATGTTAACCAATCAAGTTGCACAATTATTTATTGTATCAGAAAATTCATAGTGAGTTGAATCACATGTTGAATAAATTTCTCACTACAACATATTGCCTTGCCCGTGTTAAAAGAAATATGTATTTCAGATATGAAAGTATAGCTCTTATATATTTCAAATGTGTAACCACTTTAATAATCCATAACTTTATAATATTGCTTTTTGTCAGTAAATCTAAAAGCATGTCACAGTCTTTAACGTATTTATCCTCACAACATCTCCAAGAGGTAGCGAAATATTATTATCCCCATTTTACAGATGGAAAACAGAGGCACAGAGAGGGTAAATGACTTGCTCAGGGTCACACAAAAAGTCTGTTGAAGAGCTGGAAAATGAGCCTTGATCTTCTAAATTCTTGGCTAGTGCCCTTACTGCTGGACCATACTTAAATACAGTTATATGGGAGTCATAGGCTTTGTCTATACTACGCAGGGAAGTTGATTGCAGATACACAATTCTAGCTATGGCAATTGCATAGCCAGAATTGACTTACCCGCAATCGGCTTACCTGGCTATCCATACAGAGGGAAGTCGATCACAGAGTTTCTCCAGTTGACCTCCTCCACTCCTGACAATAGTGAGGAGTACAGTGGTCGACTGTCAAACCCAGATTGTTCAATTTTGCATGTCTGTACCAGATGCACAAATTCCAACTCAAGAAGATTGACCTGAAATGGGTTGATCTTCCCCATAGTATAGACAAGCCCACAGAAGCCCATCATATATGTACCACCTATGTTGTATTGACATATGTGTAGTTTTCCACATGGACAAAAAGTCAGGTAAAAATGTTCTAGTGTTAAACGGAATGCTTTGATGTCAAGGGGCTTGAATATCTTATCTATTAATGTCTTATACCCTGAAAATACAATGATTTGCATTATATTTAATGTGCAGTGTGAAATCCTATGTACAGGGTGTAAAGTTAAGCATGAATATGCACAAGTGCAGAATCATGGACTTACTTTACAGATTTCGTTGCTATCATGCTTTGGTAAGCTCCTCAGGCAAGGATGGGGGCCTTGAAAGAGACAGATGAACCAGAAGAATTTACATTGGTAGATTAGAGGAGGGGTGGGCCACACTTTTTGGCCCTGCAATTAGCCAGGGCCCCCCCGCCCAACATATGGGAGGACAACAGCAAGGGATGTGTGGGGGTGGGGCTCAGGAAGACGGTAGGATGCTTGGGAAGGGGATGGGATGCTCAGGAAGAGGGTGCTGGGGGACTCCAGGGGGTGCCCTGAAGGGGGAATGGTTGCTCAGGGGATTAAAGGGGACTCACAGCTGTATCATGTTGATGACCAGCAGTGGCACCAGGCTGAAGGCAGCCCTGTACCCCCACAGGAAGCACTCACTCCACACTGGCATCTTGGGGAGCTCCTGGGGGGCCAGCGTGACATGGGCTGCGGGACGAATGCGGCCACCTCACCAAGCTGGGAACTCACTGGCTTGGACTTGCTGCTTGACTCAGGGTCTCTGCACATTCAGATTGGCCCAGCGGGGCAGGGAGGGAGCAGTCCCTTGGTGATGCACCGGTGGAGGCCGCAGGGGAGAAAGCAGAGGACTAGGGAGGCAGCAGAAGCCAAGGGGCCTGGGGGAGGCGATTGCGCTGCACCTGGGTACAAAACATCACACCCCCTTTGGGGGGTGTCCCCTCACTTTGCACATTCCTGGATTAGAGCAGAACAACAGAGCCATCACTGCAAAACTCTAACATGCAACACCATTTCCATGTACCCATTTCCACATTTTAAAGCTTAAGCCCTGGCTGAATCAGATACCCAGTATGAGAATCACTAATCAATCTTAGCTGAAGGCTGCACTGTTTGGTTTATATTATATGGAATGGGTGGTTTCATAGCTCATGGAAGTAATGGAAGAAACTGAAAATTCTGCAATTTAAGATTCACAAAAAAGATTAATAGATTTTTAAGCAGCAACATTTTTTTCTGGTGTATTTCACAAACACATGCTCAGATGAAATAATCAGTTAGAGATTTCCTATCAAGATGCACTACACGCTATGAATAATAATTCTAAGCCTCAGTTAGGAATGGAAAAAAGAAAAACATACAACCCTTCCCTCATCTAATGTAACAGAATACATTTCTGAGTATGACATCTGAACATGGTGCTTCACTATGCATCAGTTTATGTTTGCCTGAGGTTCCTTTCTTTACTCCCTTTTTCTTTATACATTTAAATCAGTAGGGATGTGTGTCTTTGGACAAAATGATGTTATATCAAGCAAATACTGACACAGTTTTTAAGGTCACTTCCTGCAAGACTGTGATTTAAAAACAAATTAAGTTTGATGTATGCATTTTCAAAGGTCAGATAGAAACATATATGCTGTATCCATTTTATACTACAATGCCCTGGGAGCGAGACATATTGAATGCTGAAAAGAGGCTTTGCAATAATGAAGGTAATTATAGGAAAAGGTAGGAAGGTGACAAGGGGTTAATTAGATAGAAACAGACACGGTATTTTAGAGCAAAAGGCAAGTGTTATACATTTAGTTATAAATAAATTACAACAATTCAGGTCCAGTTATTTGAAACTGAGATCTAACAAGCATTATACTTTCAACATGACTGGAAGAACTTACCATGAGATGCACTCATTATCCAGTCGTGACAGCATCAACCTGTGTTTCATTGCAATCCATCTCCTGTAAGGAGCAACTTCTCTATCTGACATGCTTCCTAAATTTTACAGAATAGAGAGCTGCTTTGAGAGTCTTTATTGCTCGTGTAGCTTAGCAAACCTGTGGAAGGCTTGAGGAAGGCATAAAAGCAACTAGGCATACCTCTCAGCTTGCTAAAATTCCACTGTTTATCAAAGACACAAAAGAAGAGATTCAAGTTATTCACACAGAGAATTTCTCCTCTTAAATAACTATTTCAAGATTTTCATTTTGCTGTTCATAATTTACAACATTAAGAATGATGAGATATTAAATTTGTATAGACTGAAGATAACTTTGGGATGAACAACAGCCTCTGAACTAGTAGACAGAGAAGCCTAAGAGTATATTTACACTACAAGCAAAACAAATAGAAAAAATAACCCAGGCATGACAAAGTCCTAGAGCCCAGGTCTATTGACACAAGCTTGTGGAGTTTGCACTGCAGTGCTAAATGTAGCCATGTAGATGCTCCTGCTTGGACTATGAAACCCACTGAGGAGGCTGAGTCTCAGAATCTCCTCCAGCCTGTGTAGGAATGCCTACATGAATATAATTAGTGTCATGGGACAAACCTCAGCCTATGGACCACAGACTCTGAGACTTGCTGCTTCATGGATTTTGTTTTGTATTTTGGTTTTGCACTGTAGCTATAACAAAGGAGGCAGGGCTGGTGACAGACTTTGCTGGGCCTTGAGCCAAGTCAGGGAGGCTTGGCTCTGGGCTGCCTAGAAGAGGCAGGGCCCCAGATGGCATGGGCACGGCTACAAACAGCCAGCTCTCAGCATTGCCTGACCTGCACTATACCTCCCCCAACTAGCCTTCAGTGCCACCCAGACCTTGCCATGCAGGGCTTGAGCAGCATTTAAAGGGCACAGACTGCCAGGCTCCTTTAAATTTCCAGGCCCTGGAACAACTGAACCCCTGGCTCCCCGCATTGGAGGCTCTGCAAAGAGGCAGATTACACAGTAAGGAGGATAGATGATGAACTGGAGTCAGGGATGCAGAATGTGACCAGAAAGCTGGCTCAATGGGCTCTTTGCTGCTCATTGCACCAGTACCCAGACTATCACTCTGATTTCCCAGTCTCCTGCCAATTCCTGCCACCCAGCCCCAGAAGTAAATTGAATGAAAGAGAAAGAAAACTTGCTTGAGTCTCCTTTGTTCTGTACCGTGTACAACAATCCACACCAGTGGAGAGTGGGTATAAAACAACATTCTTCTTTGGTAGCCCCTTCCCATCCACTCTTAGTTTTCCACGTGACTACAATAGATGCCGGGCACCATAGTATTTGAACAGAGGGGAAAAGAACAGGCCCAGAGTTTACAATGAACCTGAAAGATGACAGAAGTCCTGCACGCACTATTATGTGTGTCCCTTAGCTTATTGAGGTGATCTTCATTGTCGTTCAACCTCTTGGTCCCAGGCAGAACTCCTTATGGTTGCAGCAGTGCCAGTGTTATTAGGATGACACACGAAACCATTACTCCACAGAAGCTGATGGGCTCCAGTGGGACTCGTGTGCAGTCTTCCTTGGCAGGAAGGCTGGTGGCAGTGATCCAAAACTGTTGAAGGAACACAAGAGAGAGGAGGATGGTGACAGAGCTTTGACAGGAAGGTGGAGATTTCAACCCTAACTGCTTAAAATGGAGTAATTTGTGTCATTGCAGACAATAAGCATTATCTTTGCTTTGCAATCTGCTTGGGAAATTCTTCGCTGAGAAGCAGAGAATCCAACAGTTTCATTAGTATCATTTTACCTCTTCAAAATGCTCCAGTAAATGTCTCTAAAGGAAACTTTAAAAGCTAAGTACTGCTTAGTCCTATCTTGATCCGTCTCCTCTATTTTGTTCTTATTTTGCATTGCAGTTCAGGGACCCTGTATCTACTTGGGAAAATTGATTTTTTGCTGTTTGCTTTGAAGACTTACATGTCTGACTCCTGCCACCTACAGGTTGATTCCTGGAACCTAATCAGTGCATATATAGCTATTAGGTTCCAAATAAAATACTTGCTTCTGTTGGTTTTAACTGAGATTGACAAACAAATCTAGCCAGCGGCCCCATCTGTCCAACAAATTCATTGTTTCATCTGTTTGCTCTTTTCACTGTATAAGTTTGTGATCTTTCAGATTATTTTCTTATGTCTCATTTTCTAGTAAGGTGATTTTCTGAGGTGAGTGCAAAGTTGCTTTACCCTGGCACCACTGTAAAGATAATGTTTGCTTTGCATTAGCATCCCCATTAGGTTCTGAAGATAGATCACTTCATCTGTATATTTTTCCACAGCAGACCAGACCATTTTGGGGAAATCTTATTATTTATCCTGATTGATTTCCTGCTTGTTTGGACATTGTGGGCACAACCTGAAAAAAAATAGTAGAGACGCCAACAACAACAACAATATGAATGATACAGATCTAAAGGAAGCCTACAAGGACATTTGTCTCTTGTGGTGATAACATAGACATATAATCTCTGACTAGGTTACTAAATTTAAACCACACACAACCCAAATTATAAGTAATTTTTATGATATCTTTTGCTTTTCTGTTCACTTCCTTGCACCCCCCACTCAGCCAATAGCGATATCTGGGTAGATGGTTACTTTAATTATTTTGTTTAACCCACAAATTGAGTCAGTCCTTTCCTTGACAGAACACCATGGAAGTAAACTTGATACCAAAAGTTTACTTTCCTGGCTTTCCCTCAAGTAAAGGACTTGTGGCTGAATTATTGGTGGGGTAGATACAGTGGGTGAAATGTTGACCCCTGTGAACTCAATAGTTTTGTCATAAGTCCAGTGGAGCCATGATTTTACCCAATGAGCGCATTCCTGCATTCCTCACTGAGGGCAAACTCCCATTAACTTCACTTTGAGCTTAGCCTCAATAAGCCATCCAAGAGCAGGTCCTGGCCGTGTCTACACTAGCCAAAAACTTCGAAATGGCCATTTCAAAGTTTACTAATGAAGCGCTGAAATACATATTCAGCTCCTCATTAGCATGCAGGCGGCCGCGGCACTTCGAAATTGACATGGCTCGCTGCTGCGCGGCTCGTCCAAACGGGGCTCCTTTTCAAAAGGACCCCGGCTACTTCAAAGTCCCCTTATTCCTGTGAGCAGATAGGAACAAGGGGACTTCAAAGTAGCTGGGGTCCTTTCGAAAAGGAGCCCCGTCTGGACGGGCAAGCCGTATCAATTTCGAAGTGCTGCGGCCACCCGCATGCTAATGAGGAGCTGAATATGTATTTCAGCGCTTCATTAGTAAACTTTGAAATGGCTATTTGCATGGCAATTTCCAAGTTTTTGGCTAGTGTAGATGTAGCCCCTATGTTAAATAATGCAATTCTCTCCGAAGTCTAATAAACAGAACCATGGAAGTACCTAGGGAATAAAACAAGAGTCCTGTGAGAAAACTTATTTCTGTGAAGCAGTACTGACAAAATATGTAATACGTGGTCTGTTAATTCATTCTTATCCTAAGCAGGTGAGAAGTTTATACATCCCTTGCAAAGGCTCATAATTACATTAGAAAAATGTTACCAGCTTTTCTCCTTTACCTTCAGTGTTGTAGCATATATTAGGTATGTAACTGAATAGCTTCAAGTACGGACTTCTGCAAAAGCATGTGCACAAATGTGGAAAAATACCAGAACATATATGAAGGATTGGAACCGCCTCTCATATTTTATGAATATTGTATATTCCATCTGTTTGTTGTTGTGTGGTTAGTTACATGATTATAGGAAGATAATTAAAGCAGGGGTGCATTACACAGAAGCAGGAAAGGAGGTAATAGTTTCAGATAGCTGTCATTTATCAATATTTAACGAATAATGCAGGCATCATTTGCTTTGAAGTTTTACTTTCCATCATCCTGAGCTGAACAGTCTAATTTGGGGGCAGGTGTTTCCTAGCTTGTAACAAACCAGAGAAAATAGAACAAAGAACTTTGGGTGGGTAAATGGACAGTCCCTGAAGGTCAAGGAAGAGAGGTAGGGACTGATAGAGAATAGATAGAACCCTAGACCTCAGAGTTAAAGGGGCTGGGGTAAGTTCTGCCCACATAAGTGGTGCTGTAATAATTTTTATAGTGGAGGTACTGAAGGTGGAAACCATGTATTTAGGTTGCTATTGTATCTCGCTGTGGGTATGGCAGCACCTATGGCTAAGCCTATAGATAAGATGCACATGGGCAGCAGGTGAACCTTGGGCTGTGGGGGAGGATAGCCATGGATCCAGTTCACCCTTTCTGCCTAAGGCCCTGCCCTCCAGCTGAAGCCCAGAACTGTCCTCCTGCACAGCCCCAGGTCACCCAAGTTCACTGAGCACACCAAGCAGGTCGCACAATTTCCCTTCCCCAGCCCCAGAGTGCTGAGCTGGTGAACAGGCAGCACATCCTAGAACACCAGACAGGTGGTAGGCATCCCCCCCCCAACCCCCACCCCACATGCCAGCCAGGCAGCGTGAAATAGAAGAAAGTCCAGAGAAAAGCCATAAAAATGATTAAACGTCTAGAAAACATGCAACACACATAATTAAAACCCTACAACCTATTCTAGATCATGATGCTGTACTCCAGAAGGCACTAGGTGGCAGGCCTGTCCTCTCCTATAGACAACCTCCTAACCTAAGAAAGATTCTCACTAGCAATCTTAGCCTACGCCACAGAAATACTAATCCTGGAACTTTTCCTTGCAACAAACCCTGCTGCCAACTTTGTCCACATATTTATTCTGGGGATACCATCACTGGATCTAACTATGTTACAAGATCAAAGGCACATTCTTGTGCACTTGGAGCAACATTATATATGCCATTATGTGCCAACAATGCCCTGCCACTTTGTACATTGGACAGACTGGGCAAAACCTTTGCCAAAGAATAAATGGACACAGAGCAGACATCAGGAATCTCAATAAACATAAGCTGGTCAGTGAACACTTCAATGGAGTGGGCCATTCTGTTAAAGACCTGAGAATGTGTATCCTAGAACAAAAATAATTTAAAAACAGATTAGAGCAAGAGATTTGTGAATTGGAATTCATATTCAAATTTGACACATTAACACATGGTATCAACAGAGACATCACTTACCTCACGCATTACAAAGACTGCTTCCTTTCCTTTGATGCTTGTAATTATCTCAGGCAGGACACTTAACATCCCCCCTCCCCTCATCTCCTTCCTTCAGTCGTATGTACTTGTTTTGTCAGTTTTTATCGCAATGGTTTTTGGTGCTCCGTACTTATAAATGTCAGTCTGTACTGGAAATGAGAGTGATCTGATGAAGTGGGTCTGTCCCATGAAAGTTCATTTTTGCTGTTTTGTTTTGTTAGAGTACAGACTAACATGGCTACCTCTTGGTTACTATGACCTATGAGCGATGGTTGAACATATTAGGTTTCTTTAGTTTGGACAAGGGAGGGGACATGTTAACAGTTTTCAAGTATTTAAAGAATGTTACGAGGAGGAGGGGGAAAAATGTTCTCAACTTCTGCTGATAGGACTAGAAGCAATGGGCTTACATTACAGCATAGGAGGTTTAGGTTGGACATTAGCAAAAACTTCCTGTCAGGGTGGTTGAGCACTGGAATAAATTGCCTAGGGAGGTTGTGGAATCTCCATCATTGGTGATATTTAAGAGCAGGTTAGATAAACATCTGTCAGGGACGATGTAGATCAAGAGTCAGCAAACTTTTTATAGCAGGTTCCACTTTTTGTTGACAAATCAGAAAAAAAATTATCAAGGTGAACAAATCAGAGAGTAGAGGGGCTGGGGGGGAGGGGTCAAGAATTAGATTAAAACCAAGTATGCAAGGGAGACCCTATAATGACCCAGAAAATTCGCATCCTGGTTCAAACCACATGTGAATGTGTCAAATTTGAATATAAAAGAGAGTTCGGCAGCCTCTCTTTCCAAAGTAGTATGAACATTTTTCTTCAGTAAGACACAAACTCTTTTTTTTGTGATTTGTCCCCCTTGACTACCCCTATTTTTGATTCTCTATGCCTTAAAAATTGAGTCTGTTCTGGTAGGGCTCTGGTCTGAAGAAGTGTGTCTGTCTCACGAAAGCTCACCTAATAAATTATTTTGTTAGTCTTTAAAGTGCTACTTGACTGCTTTTTGTTTTGATAGTATATAGACTAGCATGGCTTTCCTTCTGGCTCTATGACCCTTGTCATTAGTCACTACCAGATAATAGGACACTGGCTTATCAGTAAAACAGTACACAAACCCTGCAGCCTAGTTTTACATCCAGGGGCAAGGGTGACCAGAGACGATTGCTCAGAAGGAGTCATTGACCTCCATTATTCTGTATCTTATAAGTGATGGATTATTTATCTACGACTGCTTGTCACTTTTCACACATAGGACACAAGGCCTCCTTCGGAGGCGGGGAGGGGTAAAAGAAAGGCTCCTGGTGGCTATCAGCACCTACCACGTTTGAGCACCCGGTTATGTGCGGCCCCACTACAGACGGGGCATTTTCACACAGCGCTTTGCACCGGCTTGTCCGCTCAGTCTCCAAAGTGCCTGCGCACCCTGTTCAGCGACACTGCTCTCGGGCGGGCTGCAGGGGGCGGGCGGCCACCTGAGCCTCGGAGCCCCTTGCTGCGGAGAAGGGAGCCCGATCCAGCGGCTGCCGCCCGGAACCTCCGAGGCTGCGGAGCGAGCTGCTGTGTGCGAAGCCGAGAGCGGCGAAGGAGGGACCGGTTCCGGCTTCCGCGCACTCGCTCACACGCCGCAGGGGAGAAGCCAGGCGGCTGCCGGAGGGGCGCAGCCAGCAGGTAAGAGCCAAGCGCGGCACCGGCTGACCGGTGCGCCCGCCTGCTGATTAGCAGGATCGGAAAGAACGCTGTGCTCCTCAGCGTTCTACTTACGTTCCAGCGTTCGGCGCGGAGGAAAAGGGGGGGAGGGGGAAAGGACACGACACTCGCTCGCGCGTCCCTTCTGTCTGCTAGAAGGGGGCGAGCCCTGCAGCTGTTTTCAGGAGCCGGTCCCTGGCGAATCAGAAGCCAGCGGCTCTACTCGTCGGTTTAGCCAGCGCCCAGATTGCGACTCCTGAAAAGGGAGGGACTCATTGTTCGTTGCGTTACGGCACATTGTGTCCCCCTTGGAGGAAGGCGATGAAGCTGAAGGCGGGCGGGGTTCTGCCAATATTTGCTTTCAGAAGTTTAAACCACTAGCCCGACTCCAGGGGGTCGTTACTGTTTGAGGTCTTAGCCTCTGGCAATACTCCTCAGGCTGGATTTAGGGATGCCACTTCTCCAGCATAGTCCTGGAGTCTCCAGGAATTAAAGATTAATGTTTAATTAAAGCTTGTGATGTGGTGAAACTGCCAGGAGTGCATCCAACCAAACCTGGCAAGACTCGCTGAATCTAAGAATCCTGCTTTGATCTGTTAGGGCCACTGGCAGGAGGTAATTCTGCTTGAGGTAGGGTTGCCGTCTTTCTAATCACATAAAAACGAACATCTTGTTCTGCCTTACCCCTCCTCTGGGGCCATGATCATGCCCCCACGTTCCCACTCCATCCATGCTTCTCAACATTCATCCCTTACAATGGGCTCAGGCAGTGGATGGGTGTGAGAGCCAGATGTCAGAGTGTGGGAAGGGATTCCAGGACAGGGTGTGGGAGGGGTTGGGTTGGGGACGAGGGGTTTGGGTTGCAGGAGTGAGCTCCACACTGGAGGTGCAGGTTTTGGGTGCATAAAGAGGTTCAGGATGTGGGTTCTAGGAGGGAGTTTGGGTGTGGGAGTGGGCTTTGTGTTGGAACAGGGGTTTGGGGTGCGTGAGGAGGTTTTGGATGTGGGCTCTGAAAGGGAGTTTGGGTGCAGACTGGGGCAGAAGGTTGGTGCATGGGAGGGGATAAAGGCCATGGGCTTAACTGGGGTGGCCCCCAGAAGCAAACAGCATGGCTCTCCAGTTCCTAGGCTCAGGGCAGCGAGGTGGCTTTGTACACTGCCCCTGCCTACAGTCACCATCCTCAGAGCTCCCACTGATAGTGGTTCCCAGTCAATGAAAGTGGTGGAGTCAGTGCTCAGAGCAGGGAAATGTGTGGAGACCTCCCAGCCACCCTCACACTTAGACATTAAACATGGTGACTGCAGTTTCAGTTGTTTCCAAAACCATAGGTGCTAAAAGAGAAAACATCTATGGTTTTGGAAACAACTGAAAAACAGGCCAGGTTTTATAATTTACTGGTCTCTAAGTAAGAGAGAGGCCAAAATCACAACTTTTCACACACACACCCAGTGATCCTGTTTCCCCAAATAGAGCAAGCTAGGTTTACCAAGCCTTCAAACTGTAAACTTTCCCGGACAGGGCTTAAGTGTATTGTTTGAGGTTTACAGTTTGAAGGCTTTCAGTACTAGACATCTTGTATGAGTGATGAAATTTTCCATCACTTTTAAAAAACTTGGCTATTTTTAAATTATGCTATTACTGATTCAATTGCCTTGTTTAACAAGCAAGATTTCTTGGAATGGTTGACCCCACCTTTCAAAGAGTTACTAATGTTTGGGCATAGATAAAAAGTCAATCTTAAAATAATCAGGAACAAAAATATGCTGCATATTTGTTAGAATATTACTAACAAATCAAACCCTATAAGTACTTGAATGTGTGCTGCAAACATTACCTGCAATTTTGATTTAATAACAATAAAGAAAAGGTGTGAGAGGTGGAAAATTTTCTAATTGCTGCATACTGAGTGAAATAGGCAGGAAGTGAAGAACAAGATTAGTGCCATTCAGCGTAAGGGGAGGAAGCAGGTAATTTGGCTGATGTTTAAAAGTCAGTCTTGCCTGAGTAAAACCCATAAAGAGCAAGACATACAGGAAGTCAAAAGTAGTAGGATGTTACGTGTCTTGTGACTAGAGAGGATAGCTACCTAGATAGAAAGCAGAGTGCTAGTTAAATAAAAATATACTGTCATTGTACTGAATAATATAAATTCCAAATAATGATAATACAGTGGCAACATTTAAACTATAATTTCAGACAGGTTCTGCACTGTGCAATTTTTAATAGATTCTATTACATCTTGTACTAAATGTTCTGAGGTCTTTTTCACCTGCCTTTCCTGTATAGGGCAGCTGATGTTCTTGTATAAATATTCATGCCTGTGAATCTGGGTGATAAAGACAGTCTACTCCCACTGTTAAGATTTGAACTCATTAACTATGAAAACATTGATATCTCTTGTGGGGGGAAGCACACTTATTTTTCAGAGAGTTCAGTTGTGCAGTTTATTACAACTGCCTGTTATAGCCATAACAGCCATGGGTTAATGTTATGGAATTAACAGTGAGAGAAAATAATGACCAAAGAATGACATCAGGAGTTAATTTTCAAGCATTCTGCATCTTCCAGGTCTGTAACAGGTTTCCTGTATAAATAACAAGCAGCTCAGTGGTACATTAGAAACTAATAAATTTATTTTTGGCAATATGCTTAGCCTCTGTGAGCTTCATCTTACCCTTCTGTAAAAGGAGGGTAATACCCACATCATAGAGATGCTCAGGAGTAAGTAATGGTTGTAAAGTATTTTGAGATCCTCAGTTGAAAAGAACTATAAGTGTACAATGTGGTGGTGTTTATCACTCATTGCATAGTGTTTGAACAGGTTGTTTGATAGGGTAGCTTTATGAAAAGGTACATTTTGTTTTGTTTAGTGCAGCTTTCTTTAAAATCATATCTTATGCATTCGTTGCCATTGATGTACTCAGTTGTTTTTGAAATGTAAAGTGTTTTGTTAAAATTGTCACTTCTGTGCTTCAGAATTTGAAACAAAGGTTTCATATATGAAATGAATATGAAACAAAGGTTATGTATAAATACTAAGCATTAAAGTTCTTATTGTTAAATCGGTATTAAAATAGCATGAAAATTAGTTTACAATCTGATATTGGGCTCTAATTAACATAAAAGTTGCACTCCAGAATGATGACAGTTGCCAGCAGGAAGATCAGCAATGCAATTTTGAATACAAAATAGAACACTCTAACGCAATTTAAAAATGGCGTGAAAATGCTAAGAGGTGAACAAACTGATTTATATGCGTTATCAAAAAGCAAATTTAAAATCTGGACTAGACAGTATCTTACTTTCTCTATTATAGGGGAAGATAGGGGTTTTTCTCCCCTTAGGAAACAACATTTTTATTCAGAAATTACTATGTATTTTAGAACAACAAGAAGTCTTGTGGCACCTTATAGACTAAAACATTTTGGAGCATAAGTTTTTGTGGGCAAAGACCCGCTTCATCAGCTCTGGCCCTCCCTCTTAACTGGAACCCCACTTTTTAAATACCCCTCTGAAACCCCCCCCCCCCACTCATGCATCTGATGAAGCGGGTCCTTTGCCCACGGAAGCTTATGCTCCAAAATATCTGTTAGTCTATCAGGTACCACAAGACTTATTGTTGTTCTCCAAACTGCAGACTAACATGGCTACCACTCTGATACTGTGTATTTTAGCCCTCAACATAGAAAGGTGTGATACAGCTATCCTAGAGCCTTTTCTTCAGCAGAATAACAGTTTTGTAAAATAAGCAGTCCTGTAGCACCTTAAGGACTAACACTTTTATTTATTAGGTAATGAGCTTTCATGGATATAACCCACTTCTTCAGATTCTTACCATGAAAGCTCATTATCTAATAAATAAAATTGTTTGTCTTTAATGTGCTACAGAGCTGCTTGTTTTTTTGAGAAACTACAGACTAACATGGCTAACCCCCGAGACTTTTGTAAAATATCCTTTTTTATTTTTTCCCTCTATTTTGGAGTGAAATATGAGATATGGATGTATACCTTAGCTGTGTCTAGACTGTGGAGAACAGTTGGCAAAAGGTACACAAATTGCAGTACGCAATTTGCATATCTTTTGCAGACAGTTCTGTCGCGAGAGGCTTTTCCAACATTTGGCCCATCCACACAGGGCCAAATGTCAGAAAAACCTCTCTGTCGAGACATCCCTTCTTCCTTTTGGAATGAGGAGTGGGGGGATGTTGACAGAATGATGCTGACCTGCAGATCTCTTCTGAGAGATCTGCAGTCTGGATGCATGCTCCATTGACAGAAGTTTTGTTGACAAAAGCCTGCAGTCTAGACATAGTCCTTGAAATATCAGAGGCCATTGATGATGGATTTATCTCTGTTTTAGGGCTCGGATTCTTCAGTCCACTGTACACAGGTGCGTCAGTGTGGCCACACTAAGCCCTAATGATAGACGTGGAGAACAATAACTGTGAAATATATTTAAGGGTTCACATGCAAACAATTTGAGAACTAGGGCTCACCCAATGAAACTGTTAGCAAAAGGAAGTGCTACTTCACACAATGCACCATCGGCCTGTGGAACTAATTGCTAAGGAAGGTTGTGAAAGTCAAAAGTATAACTGAATTCAGAAAAGAATTAACGATTATTTCACGGAGGCTGAATCCACCAATGGCTTTTAACCTAGGTGACCAGGGATGCAACTCTATGCTCTGAGTGTCCTTTATGCCTGGTCTGCACTAGAAAATTAGGTCTGTGTAACTACATCAGTCAGGTGTGAAAAATCCACGTTCCTGAGCAGCATTATTAAATGGACTCAGACAAGGCTAGGGTGACAGAAAAATCCTTCCATTAACCTAGGTCTTACCTGTTGGGGGGACATGGATTACCTACACCCATGAGAGAACTTCCCCTGTCAGTGTAGCTAATCTCTACTGAAGTGCTAGAGCGACACAGCTGCAGTGGGGCAGCTGTACCACGATAGCATTTTAAGTTTAGACAAGCTCTTAGCAGGACCTTGCACTGCACAATAGGGGATGGATGACTTGATGATTGCCTGTTCTGTTCATTCACTCTGAGGCATCTGGCAGTGGCCTCTGTTGGAAGGATCCTGAGCTAGATGAACCTGGTCTGACTCAGGATGACCATTATTATAATCCAGTCACATCTCTCTAATTGTTTGTGAAGTGTTCACTTTGCCTTGCTGCACTACTCTGACCTTTTCATTGAAGAACAATGCTCTTTGAGTGAAATAACCAGTGTGTTCAACTTTGAGGGAAGAGAGAGAGCTGAGAGAGAAAATAAACTTAACAGGTGATCCATTAGTAAGACAAGAGGGAAAATTAAAGCAACAACAATAATTATTAAGAAAAAAATCACCATCTTACAAATGGATGATATTGCAGATACTACCAAGCACAGAGCAGAGTACAGAGTAGGCCCATTCACATTTATGGGATTACAGCTAATTAAGTATTTGTGGGATTGGGCCCTTAAATTACATTGGAAGATGAAAGGGGTGGAGCTTTCTTTAAAACGAATGAGTGGAAGTAGTTGATGCTGATATAATAGAACTGCCCTTTACAATGTATGAACACAAAGGACTGATTAATGCTTCCTTATGTGTAAAATATTTGTGTATATGTATTGTTTGTTCTCAACAGAAATTGAAAAATGCCTAAAAAGAAGACAGGTGCACGCAAGAAAGCTGAGAATCGTCGAGAACGTGAAAAACAGATAAGAGCATCAAGGGGCAACATAGATTTAGCTAAACATCCTTGTAATGCTTCAATGGTAAAATATCCAAAACTACCTCTGATAGTTTTTAAATTTCTGTGAAACTAATGCTAGTTATATTGACTGACTGAATGTTTCATCATAAATATATATATTTAGGTTACTTAATTGTAAATTATATCAGAATCATTACAGAAAGTGTACTCTGTGGGAGAAATAACTATTTATAATTTACATTTCACAGGAATGTGATAAATGCCAAAGGTAACTATGCTTCCTTTTCTTCAGCATTTTAACCTATTTTTACTTTTAAAGATTTTGTTTAATGCTTTGTTTTGATTTCTTTCCTATGCCAAGACGACAGAAGAATAGAGCCTTCTGCTACTTTTGTAGTTCTGTTCAGAAATTACCGATTTGTGCACACTGTGGTAAGTGTAACCAACAAAGGAAAATTCAGTTTTTCCCCTGCTCCTGCATTCTTTCTGTGTCATTAAAGTCTTCATATTTTAAACTAGAGCTGTTCAGAAGCTGATTCTCAGCTGGTATAAACTCATGGGGCTGTGGCAGTTTGCCTAGCTGAGCATTTTCCCCTTTGAGGGCTGATTGTGCAAACTCTCATGCACTTGAATAGACTCACAGGGGTTTCAACCCTTGGTTTGTGTCTTATTTATTGTTTAAAAATATTTTTAGTTTTTTGTTCTATATTCTGTCTCTGTTTTTGAATTAAATGGATGTGGAATTGCTTGCTGCTGAGGCTGAAGTTTAGAAGGTTGTGAAAAGGCTGGTCTTTTAGTCAGGAAATATTGCATCTTTTAGGACAATTATCACCATTGATTATTTCTTAATATCAATTAAATCAGTGATAAATTGCCTGGCACATGTGTATTGTATACCTTACAGTATCGATGTGCATTAAAAGTCTGCTCAAAAGCCCTTTGAAGTCAGTGGAAGGACTTCCGTTGACAGAATGGGGTTTTAGCTCAGGTATTAAATTTTCTTATTTGCTTTGGTGCTTTCTTAAAAGGTGAGATAATGCAGGGAGGAATGATTTACGCTTTGAAACGAATTGTTCAACTTTCCTGGTTTAACGAGTTTTCATGTCGTCTTTTACATATTTTGTACTTACTATCACACAGAGTCCCTATTTTGTACTTGCCATAAAGCAGGTTGGTGATTTGTGGTTTGATTTGCAGAGGTGCTGACCACCTGCAATTCCTGCTCACTTCACGGGGAGCTGCAAATGCTGAGCATTTCTGAAAAATCAGGCCATTAGTGTGTAATGCTATTCCACTGTATATCATCATTCATAAATCTATCTGTCATTAGAGAAGAGAGTACATTAAAGTGGTAAACATTTATATTCTATTTCTCTCGTACATTATGTAGCTTTTAAATTAATTGAGTCTATCTTCTGTCTCCGAACATTTTGCACCTGAAGAAAGTGTTTCTAAAAGTATCCTGCAAAAAAAGATGTAAACTTACAACATTTCCCAGTAAAGACAGTCAGAATTGTTTGGTACTTGTATCAGAGGGTGAGCTCTGACTGATTCTGATTCTTTAGGCTACCTAAAATTGTCCATTAAAAACATTCTAAGCCTCTTTTTAAAGAAGTTTTAACATCTTTGTTGTTTGTAGTGAGCCTTCAAAATTAGGTAGGGACAAAGGCTGAGGGCTAGAAGCACATCTTTTGCTTTCTTGCCCCATTAAATTCTCCTGAGTTAAAAAATTGTTAAAAATATTCCCCCCCTCCATTAGGGGTAAAATGGGCACCAGTTCTCCCAAAGTCCTGAAGTGGGATGGAGGGTCATGCTGGTGAAATCTCAGCCACCCTTCCATACCCAGCACATAACTCTAGTAGTTCTTCTCTAGCTTGCTGCTGCTAGCTGATGCAGTTTATCATGCCGACAAAGTATGGTAAGCACCTGCTGATGCTGCATAATGAAAGGTAGTTAGTTTACAGTTCCACATGGTGGAATTTAATGCTTTTTAGAGGAAAAATTAGGAAATTACATACCATAAAAGTTGTATTTAAAAGACCGTTATTAAGGCCACAAAGTCAAGCACTCAGAAGCTAAGAAATGCACGATTTGCAGTTGTCTGGGCAACATCTGTTCAGCCCTTTTGCACATATGTATTATGATACAGGCTTTAGATTCATCACCACTCATTACATTTTCCAGACCCCAGTCGAAACACAAGGGGGCAGAATTATTTTGCAGAGACAACTCTAAATGTGGCATTTCTGAATTTATAGAACATACTGGCTCAGACTATGGTCCATCTTGCCCAGAAGCCTGCCTCTGACAGGGACCATGTTGAAGCTTCAGGGGACAGTACGGAAAAGGATAATTATGTAATGTTACACCACTGTCTTCTGGTACCACCTTCTTGTAATCAGTGTGTTAGGGTCACCCTGGGGATAAAATTGCGTCCCTAGCCATCTTGGCTAATAGTCATTAATGGACCATCCTTTGTGATGTATCCAGTTCCTTTTTGACCCCAGTTATACTTTTTGCCATCATGACGTCTCATAGTCATGAGTTTCACAGATTAGTGGTGTACTGTGCAAAATAGCACTTCCCCTTGTTTGTATTTAAACCGCTGCCTGTTCCTTAGATGACCCCTGGCTTTTGGGGTCACATGCATCTATTCACTTTTTCCAAACTGTTCATGTTTTACAACGCTCTATCATATTTCCCCTCTTAGTCATCTCTTTTCTAAACTGAACAACCGTAACCTTTTTAATCTCTCCTTTCGTGGACACCATTCCATATCTTGGTTCATCTTTGTTACCCTTCTCTGAACCTTTCTAGTTCCACTATATCCTTTTTGAGAAGAAGAATCCAGAACTGAAGCTGTGGTCATCATGGATTTACCTGGTGGCATTTTTTTGTTTGTTGTTTGTTTTATTTTTAACCCCCTTTCCAAATAGTTCCTAATGTCCTAATCCTTTTTGATGACGGCTGCTCACTGAGTGGAGATTCAGAGGACTTTCTACCTCATATTCAAAATGATGTTGTGTGACAACATCAAATTTAGACTCTATTGCTATATCAGTATAGAATCATAGAAGAGTAGGACTGGAAGGGACCTTGAGAGGCCATCGAGTGCAGTCCCCTGCCCTCATGGCAGGACCAAGCACTTTCTAGACCATCCCTGAAAGCCGTCTATCTAACCTCTTCTTAAATATCTCCAGTGATGGAGATTCTACCACCTCCCTTGGCAATTCATTTCCAGTGTTTGATCAGCCTGACAGTTAGGAACTTTTTCCTAATGTCCAACCTGAACCTCCTCTGCTGCAATTTCAGTCCATTGCCTCTTGTTCTATCCTCAGAGGCAAGGAAGAACAAGTTCCCTCCCTCTGCCTTATGACACCCTTTTAGATACCTGAAAACTGCTATCATGTCCCCCCTCAATGTTCTCCAGTATAGTTGCATTTTTTCACTTGTTCATTATTTTGCATTTTAGTCTGGAATTACATATGCTATTTTGTTTCCCAGTTTTGTGAGAACTCTCTGCAACTCCTCAGAGTCTGCTTTGGACTCCATGCTCTTAAATAGTTTTGTATCATCTACAAACTTTGCCACTTCACTGTTAACCCCCTTTTCCAGATCATTAGTGAGTATGTTGAATAGCACAAGTCCCAGTGCAGTTCTTTGAGGGACTCTACTCGCTTCATTGTGAAAACTGCTTTGGTGAGGGACCTTGTTAAAGGCATTTTGAAAATCCAAGTACACAATACCAACTAGATTACCCTTTATCCACATGCTTGTTAGTTTCCTCAAAGAGTTCTGATAGATTAGTGAGGCACAACTTCCCTTTATAAAATATCTATTGACTCTTCCCCAACAAATCATGTTTATCTATGTCGCTCATAATTTTGTTCTTTATTATAGTTTTACCAATACACCTAGTACTGAAGTTAGGCTTAGCAGGCTGTAATTGCCAGCATTGGCCCTGGAGCCCTTCTTAAAGTGGGCATTCATTACACCAAGCTTAGCCATGGTGTTATTCTTTTGGTGGTCCTCTTGTTGTTTTTGATTAGTGGTATACATTTAGTTTGAGCTTCCATTATGGCATTTTAAAATGGTCTTCATGAAGCTCACAGGAATGTTATTCTTGTAAGGGCTCTCTTTAATTTTCATCTAACCAGTGTTTTTATTCTTTTCTTAAAAAATTAAATGTTACAGTGCTGGCATGTT
The DNA here is from genome assembly GCF_033958435.1 of Carettochelys insculpta. Lineage (NCBI taxonomy): Eukaryota > Metazoa > Chordata > Testudines > Carettochelyidae > Carettochelys > Carettochelys insculpta. The sequence continues at coordinate 89,034,235 of NC_134140.1, read as the reverse complement.
TTGGTGTTATAAGGGTGCTAAAGTTAATTACGTTATAGTAAGTTTTACTGAATGGCAAAAATGTTGACTGACTCTGGAATCTGAATAATGTTCGTTTAATTTTTATGTGATTTATAATGGTTAGTGAAGTGCTGACAATGTGCTCAGCAAGCTACAACACATATAGTAAGATAAGGATGCCCTAAAATTTGCTTTCTCAGAGGTAAGGTGATAAAGGTTTGGGCCTAAATGGTTAAGAAAAATAATGAATCACTTTTTTCTAGAAGATCAGAGAGAGAAGTGTAATAGCATGTTGCATGCTTTCTTGCCTTTTCTCTCTGTTTTTTTATGTATTTAAGTAATTACTTAAATTGCCTACTGTGCTCTTACATCAGCATTCACTTTAAACTGTTTTGACTATGTAATATTTTTGTTGTTTTGGATTAATAGGAAAAACAAAATGTATGATGAAGTCTTCAGACTGTGTTATAAAACATGCTGGTGTGTATAGTACTGGCCTTGCAATGGTGGTAAGTATACAAAAACATGTTCTCTTTTGGAGTAAGAAAACAACGTGCAGAATTCTTCAATAAGTCTATGGCTTGTCTTACAGACGAAGACCAGACTAGAGGATCATAATGGCCCCTTCTGAGCCTGGTCTCTGTGACTTTGTCTTTTATCTTTTATAGAATAATAGATTAAAACATCAGAATTATTATTCTCATTGCACTGTAACAAAATACTTTTCCATGGGACTACAAACCTAAATAAACACCATTTTTAAAGTGCAGATCCTGCAAACTTTTGTGCACTTGAGTTTGTTTATATACATAACTGAATAATCCCAATGAGCTCAGTGGGATTATTCACATAAATACAGTTAAGCATGTACAGGTTTGGGACCTACATGATTAAAGGCTACGTTCCACTCTCCATCAAAATGATGTAAATCTAGATTAACACCATGAAAGCTAATGGCGTTATGCTGATTTTAGAATGCACTCACTAAAAACAGTTTTTAACCATACATCATTTTATTTGCAGTTATGAGTCTGTAAATCAGTAACTTATTTTCCATTTTCATCACTTATATAGTTAGATGAAATATATGTATATTGCCAAAGAAATGATTAAAAAATTAAAATTTAGAATGATGGGACGACTTTGTGGAAAATTAATGTGAATATACCCCTGCAGCTGCTTCCTCTAAGTAGTGGGCTGTTCGCAATAATATATCATTCTGTGCCTTAAATGCAACAATTTTTTTCATTGAACCTGATTCTCCATGCTATTATGTCCATGTTGTATTGATGCAACGCCATTAAAGCCACATGGTATATTGTAGAAGGTGTATTGTAAAGTTGATGTCATATGTGAGGTAGGAAATCTTCTGTCTAATACTAGAATTGAAGTTTGAGATTTGTAGTCTTGTAATTTTAAAACTAAAATGTTTATAAAGGTAGTTTAATTTTTGCTTTATTTTTCATAAGTTATATGATGTTTAGGGTCTGAGAAGCTCAAAGTTCTAATGCTGAGTTTGTTTTAAAATCTAAATAGTTAATTTAAACTGTAAGAATAGTTTGAGCAGTCTTTGATTTTTATAAATTGTATTTTTACCAGAACAATTATCTTATATGTCAGCAAGGCTCAAGATCATATCCATAATTTATAGGGGAAAAAAGCTATTTTTCATGCATAACATTCAAGACATTAATGGAAAAAATAAAACACTAAAACCAAGGTACAGTCGATTATATTAAGTCCTGCAGATGTGGATGCCGAGAACATGAGGTGAATATTGAAAGGATTTGATTAGAATCTGGATACATTTGTGGTTGTAGAGTATAAATGAGAAACAGATATTGTATGTGCCTTCACCTCCTCTCAAACAATGCCCCTAAAGTGGAATGAACCCACTAATAGCCCCAGTGTATTTGGGCACATCCTAATGTATAGAAGCAGAATTTCTCTCTTTGGTAGCTGTTCTGAGATGATGTCTTTCTGTGCTTGCAGGGTGCAATCTGTGATTTCTGTGAGGCTTGGGTCTGCCACGGTAGGAAGTGTCTCAGCACACATGCTTGTACCTGCCCTCTTGCAGATGCAGAATGCATTGAATGTGAAAGAGGTGTCTGGGATCATGGTGAGTTTTTTCATCTTGAAGGACAAGAAAACTAATTTTTATGTACAGTGTCTAGATCAGTGGTTCTCAACCCACAGCCTGCTGTGGCGCACATAGCACCAGCTGCAGCCCACCTGTTGGCTAAAAAAAAAAAAAAAAAAAAAAATGTAGGGTGCGTGTCCTGGCTGCCTGGACCTGCAAGCAGCAGGGTGCAGGGGAAGGGCTCTGTTCCAGATCCAGCTCTGTGGTGGGGTCTCTGTGTGGGGCACTGTGCGTCTCAATGACAGATAGGTTGAGAACCACTGGTGGAGATTATTGTAACATTCAGCACTGAATGTCACATTTTACATCTTCAAAGCACTCCACAAATGTAACTCATCTTCATCGCGAGCTACACATCGTTCCCATTTTACAAATGGGTAAGCTGAGATAGAATTGAAGTTACATGGCCAAGAGCACATAGGTAATCTGTGTTTAAAATGGGATTGCAACTCAGGAGTATTTATGTAATCTCCTTAGACATCTATACTGCATTCTTCATCTTAGTGAAGTAGATCATTCAACAGATTATGTAAACACGGGGGTTGTGGCCACACTACCCCTCCCTTTTGGAAGGGGCATGTTAATGAGGGAGTTCAGAAGATGCTAATGAGGCGCTGACGTGAATACGCAGCACCTCATTAGCATAATGGCAGCCACGTGCAATTCAAAAGCGCTGCTTTTGGAAGACACGCCGCCCGAGTAGCCCAGGGCCTTTTGAAATGACTCCCTGATTTTGGAAGCCCCTTCTTCCTATTTGGTTTTAGGAAGAAGGGGCTTTCAAAGTCAGCCGGTGCTTTCAAAAGGCTGCCAGCTACACAGGCGGCGTGTGTTCTGAAAGGGGCACTTTTGAATCGCATGCAGCTGTCATTATGTTAATGAGGCTCTGCATATTCATGTCAGCACCTCATTAGCATCTTGCAAGCTCCCTCATTAACATGCCCCTTTTGAAAGGGAAGGACAGTGTGGCCGCAGCCTGGCAGCTTAATTCTTTCTTTTTTCCTTGCACTAGAAGAGGTGTTGTGTTTTCCTTGGCTCACAGCTCCTTGATCAAACCACACAAGTCTCAAGTTGTGAACTTCCCTGTTGTGTATTTAAATCAAAATTTATATTTTGGAGAGCGAATGATAAGTATGGAAAAGGGATAGTTTGGCCCAAATCCAAAACAACAATAACAAAGTCTTAATGTGAACTCTTTCAGCCATAATTAAATCAACACTGTATAAGAATAAAATAACCAGCATTGTTCCTTCCTTTGTTTTTATGCTAGCCTATGTCATTATAATATTTTTCATTTTTATTTTTCAGTGTAATGCCTGATGGACAATGCTGAATTTAGGATTTTCTTCTTAAGTGTTTAATGACAGAAAGGAAGATTTATTCTTAGTCAAACGCATGTAAAGCTGCCTATATTGCAGAAGAGAAAGAGTTCTTGTTTCTTTTAAACATATGATTATTTTTTCCTGTTTGTCTTGATAAATCTTGTAGGAGGCAGAATATTCAGCTGCTCTTTCTGTCATAATTTCCTCTGTGAAGATGATCAGTTTGAACATCAAGCCAGCTGCCAAGTTTTAGAGGCAGAAACATTTAAATGTAAGTTACCTACATAACACCCCTTTCCCCCAATGTTAAGCAGATTCCTGTGCTCCTGTAAGAACCCCACTTGGGTGGTAAATAATAGCCTGTTATTTCACTTGTCCAGTGTGGGAGTGTGGTTATCTAGCTTATTAGGCAACAGGAGTATTTCTTGAATGTCCTTTGACATAAAATTGGCTCTTTCTAGAATGGCTGCAATTGCTCAGATTCCTTTTGGTTCAGCTGAAACTCTTTGAATGGAGGATGATATCCAAAGTCAATGGGCTTTGAATCAGGACCTATATACGTGGCAAAAGGGTCAAAATTCATATTTAACACCACATGCCGTAATACATAAAACAAAGAACAGGAAATGACAATCAAATTTTGATTTCCATAAGCGGAGGTCTAGTATAGCCATAAAGTCATGTCAGCGAAACTTAAACCTCAGATGGTCTTGAAACCTTACAGGAGCAGAGGGGTTGTCATATCAGATCTGTTTAATGGTCTAGTACCCAACCATAGCCATTCCAATTGTTCCAGAGGAAGATGAAGAAAACCTGGTAGTGAGCATGTACGAAATATGCTGTCCATAGGGTAATTTTCTTCTTGTTAACTAGGGTATGGCTTATGTGTGAGGCATGAGGGTTGTGTTTGGTTTTGCTCCCCCCCGCCACTCTTAAAATGCTCATTAGCGTGACTGTACATGTTCCATACAAATGCCCAGTCCTTTTTTGAATCTCTTGGCCTCAGTGGTAGCTCACCAATCAAAATATTCCAGTTTTAAATTTTACAATCTATTTTCTAAAAGTCTTTCCTCTCCTTTTCATCTCTCATCCCTTTATTTCCCCTGCCACCTGTTGCCTGAACCTTGATTAGCTCCCCTTTATGTACTGCCAGAATGTCTTCCTGTGAAGCAGCAACTGCTGCTCCAAAGGAATAATTTCCTCTTGATGGGATAACTCTGAATTCACAGCTGTGGATTACAGCAAATGAAGAAGTTACTTGACAAGTGTTACACTACGTTTAACATTCTATAGTGCAGGGTAGTCTTAGTAGAAAGATGGACTGTGTGTGATAGATTATAAAACATATAGTTTTATATTAATTTTGTATGTTATCAAACAGATAAAGCTAATTCCACGTTAGCTATGAGACAAGTTCCATTTCATAAGGTTGAAATATAAAGCATAGGCGTAAAAAATTTAAAAGTGCTGACTACCTCATGGGAATATTTTAAGGTGCTAATTACTATTCACAGTGCCATTCCTTTGACTTTGACAGAACTTCCTATCCTGGTACACATTCGCAGAAGGAAGAATCCTTACTGTCCATTTCTGAAGCTTTAAAAGCACGTTTACAAGGCTGAATGAAAGAGATAGCAGTTTGGTTATAACAAAGCGCATGGTGAAATGTTTGTAAAGATTTCAAACAAGCTGGTCATGCTCGTGCATTTTTTACCCAACAGGCCAAATTTAGGTATAAATTCCTTCTTCATTTTATTTATAGTAGAATCATAGAATCTGACTGGCACAAAACGAAGCACTGGTGTTACTGATTTGGCCTGATCATAGGATCCCAGAATCCTAGTGCTGGAAGGGACCTTAGGAGGTCAACAAGTCCAGCCCCCTGCCCAAAGCAGGATCAACCCTAACTAAATGATCCTAAGCCAGGAGTTTGTCAAGCTGGGACTTAAAAACTTCTAGTGATGGAGATTCCACCACCTTGCTAGGTAACACATTCCAGTGCCCTCTTGCCCAAATAATTTTTCCTAATATCCAACCTACACCTCCTGCTCTGTAACTTGAGACCATTGCTCCTAGTTCTGCCATCCATCACTACCGAGAACAGCCTCTGTCCATTTCTTTAGAACGCCCCCCTTCAGAAAGGTGAAGGCTGCTATCAAATCACCCTTCACTCTTCAATTCTGCAAACTAAATAAGTCAAGTCCCTCAGCTTCTCCTTGTAGGCCATGTGCTCCAGCCCCCTAATCATTTTCATTGCCCTCTGCTGGACCCTCTCCAATACATCCACACCCTTTCTGTACGGAGGAGGCCCAGAACTGGATGCAGTACTCCAGATGGGACCTCACCAGTGCTGAGCAGCACTCCCTCTTGTGGAGATAAAAACAACTTGAAAATTTTAAGGCCCCCTCGATTTTTAAATAGACATGATCAACCCAGTCCTGCACCTTGCTATTAATCTTGCACCTTTTTGCTATCAATAAAATTACACTGGATTGTATATGTAAGTATATATAATGAGGTGTGATTTTTAATAAAGACAATTGTTTTATAAAAACCACTCACAAACAACTCACTTTTTCAAGCTGCTAAGCATCTTCAAACCCTTTTCAAATTAGAAAAATAAGGGTATTCAGCACCCTGTCCTCAGTCTCTATTTAAAATTATACAGCTCTTGTGTGTGTGTGTTTTTTTTTTTTAACATCATAAGGAAAAAAGAACCCTTGAAACCACATTGTGAACAACTGTGCTTTCAGTAAACCCAAACTTGTTTGTCAAGATGAAGAACACACAAATAGATCAACTTTAAAAAAATTTGGAGTAGGTAAGGAACCATTTGCTCCCAAACTTGTAAAATTATTAGACTCAGTATATGAAACTCTTAAACAGAGATAGAGTAGCCCAATATGATCTTGACAGTGACTGTAATTGTAGCCAAGTACATTTATTGTATGGACTTCAAAATACAAAATAAGTTACATTGAAATTAGAGTATAAAAGTCAGTTCCAAACTTCAGTGAGAGACAACTCTTTATGAAGTTAGTTGATTTTGGAAACTGTTGATTGGGAAAAATTTAGGGGAAATGAAAGGCCCCTTCAGATAATAATTTGTATTTCCTGGTATTATCTTTTCATTTTGTGCAGTGGAGCTGGTGATTTGAGGTTGCTCAGGGAGATGGAGAGCTGATCTGATGTGTGAAATAGAAGTAAAGAGCCAAGGTACCTTTCATTTTCAAAGACTGATGTTATTAATTTTCTTCATCAGGTGTTTCCTGTAATCGGCTTGGGCAGCATTCATGCTTGCGTTGTAAGGTAAAAACACAGATACTTAACGTGGTTATAATTTTGACTCCTTTATCTCACGTCCTTCTGATACCAAGTCTTGTCACGCCTTCCTCCACAATATACAGAAAATTCATTTCTTATGTCTGAGCCATATGGCCCAGATATTTGTCTATGCCCCATTCATTTCCTGCTGTGATTATCTAACCTCTTCTTTGGGTTCCCAGATCCCATGTGGTTTCCTCTCAATCCCCATCTAACTCAGGGGTGAGCAATAAGTGGTGTGAACTAGAACACCCCTTCCCACAGCTCCCATTGGCTAGGAACCACGATCCACAGCCAGTGGGAGGTGTAAGTGGCCATACCTGCAGACGTGCATTTAAAGTGCCGTTGGGTTGCTTGAAACACAACTGCTAAAATGATCACCCAGATGTTCAAACTGCATCACACCTTTCCTCCTGACTTCACTAGCGCCCTGTTGCCCGACACTTAAGTTTTAAATTTCTCATTCTTGCTTTTAAGGCCCTGCAATACTCCACCTTGATCTGTATCTCTGATCTCCTTTGTAATCATTTCTCCTTGCCTTCCACAAACACTCTCCTCCTTGCATCTTTTAGAGTTGCCATCTCATTTATATCCTTTTTCCACTTTCATACTCTCTTCAGTTCTGCTTCCTCTGCACTGAATGTATGATGCTCCAATTCCACTGTGCCAGGCCTTCACCTTTTCCTTCTTTGGATCATTCCTAAAGTGTTACATCAAATCAAATGTGCCGTTCATCCCCCACATTTTTCAATAGGGAGACAATTTAAATAAACAACATCAATCTAATTCACCCCATTCTTTCAGTTTCCCATTCCTACTGTGTGCGCACGCCTCATAAATCAGAGCAGAATTTTCTTTTTTGAGGCATGTTGGACAGTGCAGAGTAGTAATTCACACTGGTGTCACGTTTCACGTGTTGCAGGAAAAGGTTCCGTTTAGCAGGACAACGAACACACTGTCCTGCGAGACAGACATTTTAAGTTTAGTTTTAATTTGTTCGACTAGTGTCCATACGGCTGAGAGCTGTCAAACAGGACTCTCCCTGACTGGGGCCGGCTCTTCCCTGGGGCCAGCCTACTGGCTGACAACTTCCAAGACAGGGCAGTCCTTGAGGATCCTGCTTCTTTTGCCAGCACTCTCTTTTCCTAGTTCTAGCAGCCTCCTGGCTTCCCTTCCTGAGAAAGCATTGGAACCTTGTCCAGCACAGAAGCAGTTGGTGGATAGATTGTGTATCAACTCCAATCCCACTACAGAAAGAACTAAGTAAATTTTAATCTCAGCCAAAGTACACTAGTGCTGTTAGAAATTTCACTGGTTGCTGAAGAGCATTCAGATGTCATGATTATCCTTTTCATGAGCCTCTTTTTCACCTTTAGGCTTGTTTCTGTGATGATCACGCCCGAAGCAAGGTTTTTAAGCAAGAAAAGGGAAAAGAACCTCCTTGTCCTAAATGTGGGCATGAAACTCAGGCGACAAAGGATCTGAGCATGTCAAGTAAGGTCGCCTATGAAAAGCTAATGGAACAAATGCTGCATCTATGACTTAGCAAGTCAATTTACTAGGAGTCTGATTTTCTATGTTCACAAAAATCGTATGTTCCTCTTTTTAAACTGGCACCATGGGGTGCCAGTGATGGCCAAGCAGGGGTGTTTACAGATAGAGGAGTGTTGAAATTCTTTAGAACAGTGATGGGCAACCGAGGCTAGTGTGTGGCCCGCCTGAGTGCCCTGCAAGATTGTCATACCCAAGACACCCTGGGCAGTTTCGCTCATTGCAGTTGTGTACCTAGAATTTGTGGGGTGTGCAGATTGAACCATAGCAGCACTTTGATGAGAGGCAGAGGGAGCATGTGTCTCTCCCAGTCAACGTGGTGTGCAATCAGTATGCAGCTCACTTCACATGATTTACATGGTGTCACTTCAGTAGGCAGAAAACTGTAAGGACAGAAACCAGCAGACCCCAGCAACCCCATGCTGGGGACAGGCCTGCTGACAGAGGGGGATAAAGGGGGCAGTTACATCAGGGCCCAGTGGACTTAAGGCTACCTAGGGCTGCTGCTACCACTGCCTCCAGTGTAGCCCTGCCTGGGTCCCAGGCCCTTTTAAACAGAGCTGCTGTAACAGCATGTTAGGACTGTGGGGATCACCAGAGCTGCAGGGCAGGAGGGGAGCCCAGAGGTTGTAGCCATGTGAGTAAGCAGAGAGAGGCAAGCTGGGCTGGGAATGGGGGTGGGTGAGGGAGTCTGGGAAGAGAAGGAAGGACTGGCTCTGGGAATAGAGCCAGGAATGGGACTGTGGGTGTGAGGACCAAGGTGGGTGGACAAACCAGGCTGGGGAAGAGAAAAGAGCAGAGGGGAGCAGAGGTAGGCAGGGACAGCTGGGAGAAAATAGCTGAGAACCAGAATAGCTGAGTGGGGAACAGGACCACTGTGGGGCAAAGATGGGCTGGAAGGACAGAGAGTGGAAGGTGGTGTCAAGCTGCGCGCAGGACTACTTGGGGGCAGAGCTGGGCTGGGGTATTGAGGGACATCTCCAGGCAGGTGAGGGATTGGATTGTGACCGACCGGGGAGCACTAGGGGTTTCCATGGGAGTGAAGGCGCTTGTGGCTCTGTACCAGGGATATAGACAAGGGGCCCATTGATTTTGTTGTTCTGGAATTCCTGTCAGCACCCATGCTCACTGTTTACTTCTGCTCTGTCACTTCTTATTTCATTGTCAAGAAACAGCTTACTGAAACTAAGTAGAAGACATCCAGCTGCCTCTACTAATTCAGCACAGTTAATCCATAAAAATATTCATTGGGTGCTATATATCTGTTTATAGAATACATATTGTTTATTACAGCACCAAAAGTGTGCTGTACAGCCAAAATTCTGGTCCTGACAAGTTTATGATCTCAGTAGAATATCTGGTACATAGCACTCGTATGACTGTCCCTGGGGGTAAGATAATTTGAATGGGGAGCAGCTGGAAAAGGATCTGTCATAGCTGGTTGCTCTGACTTCAAAAATTAAACCTGGAAAAAACCAAAAACAAACAAAAAAAACAGTTAAAATTTCTCAAGAGACTGATCGTTATAGTCCTGGGCTATTTGCTGACCATGTCCCCTGGAGTTGGTGGTGAAGATGGATTGTAGATAGAGAAATGTCAGATCTCCCACTGATGTGTGGGGTATCCTATAAATGAGGCTGAAGAATAGGAATTTAACTCTTTGTCTATTCACAGCCCGCTCTCTGAAGTTTGGCCGGCAAACAGGAGGTGAAGAGGCAGATGGAGCTTCTGGCTATGATGCCTATTGGAAGAACCTGTCATCCAGCAAGGATGGAGATGCAGGTGACCATGACGACGAATATGAAGAGGATGAAGTAGAGGATGATGATGAAGAGGAAAATGAGGAGAGGGGGAAGGATTCGGAAACAGAGACCACAGATTTATTCAGTAACTTGAATTTAGGAAGGACCTATGCTAGTGGCTATGCCCACTATGAGGAACCTGAAGACTAAGATTACATAGTGTTGCATTTGGAAGGAATGCTGTGAGTGCTTTCTGAATGTGCATTTGCAAGTAGAATACCTCTGCCAGGCACTTAAGCATCAAAGCTTGTTAGGGAACACGGGCGTTGAACTTCTGTAGAAACTCAAGATGAGAGTCCTCTGGGTAAAGTGAGGGAGTGGAGAGGAGAATATATGTCCGCTTATACTTATGCAAGTCACTGAAGTGGTTTGATCTCAGAATTACTGAGTGTACTAGCTTAATGTCATAACACCAAGTTGGGAGTGTAAGAGGGTAAAGGGATTTGTTACCGTCTGTTCATCAGAAATTGTTTTTCTTGAGTAATTTTTACTGTACTTCTGTAATCTTGATTTCAGAAATTATATGTAATGGTGTAAGTGGGTAGCTGTATTCTTTTTTGGCCTACAAAATAAAAGTCAACTGCATTCTGTAGCGAATTTTCATAAATATTGGTCTGGGATGAGTAGCCTTACTGAAGGCTTATGAACCAAATATAAACTGAAATTAAAATAACTCACCGTTTCATGTGAGTAGGCCAGATCCTTGTATTTCCCCATAACATCCATGCCTTTTTGAACATTACACCTTAATCACAGACTTTGGTGTGATCACAGTATGTCCTAGACCAGTGGTGCACAACCTGTGGGTCGCAACCCCATTATGTGTCATGGATGTCTTCCTGGTGGTCACAGCTCTGGAGCTGCATGTGGCTCTTTAAAGAGCCATTCGTGGCTCTGAGTGCTGCTGCTGCCGACTCGTATTGTGGCTTCAGAGGCTGCCATCAGTTCAATAGAATTTAGTTTTTATGTTTAAGCAGCGGCAGCCTCTGGAGCTGCTGAGCAGTCAGCTGCAGCAGGGAACCTTGCAGAAGTCAGCCAGCAGGGCAGGGGACCCTGGAGGAGAAAGTCAGTAGATCAGGGAGCCGCCCACCCTGCAAGTGGGGGAAGCCTGCCACAGAGCTGGTGGGAGGGGCAGCTGAGCCTGCTGGAGCCATGCAGAGAAGGAGGTGGCAGGGGAGGCGGCAGCCATGGGGGAGAGCTGCACTCATGCTCTGAGGCACATTAAATCTGGAGTTGGGTGAGGTGTGAGTTTGGGGCTGATTGGGTTAAGCCTGGCGATGGGGAGGGGGTTGGGGCTGATGGGGCTGAACTTGGGGGTTGTGAAACAAGTGCAATAAAATATGGGGGTCATGGCTGATAAAAGGTTGCATCGTGCTGTCCTAGACACATAAGGACATAAGATCAAGAGGTTTATCACAATAAAATATTAACGTATTCTCCTTACCCAATAAAAATCTATCACTCTCTATTCTATTAGGATAACATTGTCAGTGTTTGCAAAGAGGAGTGAAGGTGGCTGTCATGAATCTATTCTACATCTAACTTCTACCTTCTTCATCTGCACTGCAGCAGGAAGAAATCAAAGTTCCAATAAAAATTTCACCTAGGATTTTTGTCAAAATAAGATACTAGGGTGTTTGTGTTTGGTTGGAATAGCACCCTTTTTTGTGTTACTTACAAAACTGTCACAACCACAGAAGAAGTAGTGATGCATGCTTTGGCGTGTCTTGTGGCGAATGACTATAATCAAAATATTAGGAATTTGCCGCTTTTTGAAGATGGATGGGTCTTTCAAGAAACAGTTCCAATTTAAAGTAAAAAATTGCAATTGGAACTTGGTGAAACTACAAATAAATACTTTTTTTCCTTCCAGTTTCATCAGTAACACTTTCCATCCAGCAATGCAGGTGTGTGTGTGTTCACAGACTCATACTTTCTGCTTTGCTTGCTATGCCCATTTTTTCCCCCCACTTTTAATCAATTGCCTTTTCCCCTCATCACTGTTCAGAATGACCACATTATGCCACCTTGTAGCAGAGCCAGGTGCTTTGATCCATTCTGCTTAAGCGTCATGACATTTCAAATGGAGCTAATGGATTAAAAGGAGAAATACTGGCAATTTTCTGTCCTGCATTTGTAATTCGGCTGAATAATTCCTGCTTGTAAAACAAGAGAAACTAGAGGTGGGAGTATGGTCTTATGCAAGTCACTAAGTCTGTCTGGTAGTGCCTAAATACTTTTGAGGATCTGGGCCTCAGTTTCCCTACCTACTGTACCATGGGGATAATAGTGCTTCCTTATGTCCAAAGGAGCAATACAAGAATAATAGGAGCAACAAAGGGTCCTGTGGCACCTTATAGACTACCAGAAAAGTTTAGAGCATGAGCTTTCGTGAGTTAACTCACTTCTTCAGATGCTGTTCCTGGAAATCTGCAAGGCCAGGTATAAATAGGCCAGAGCAAGGCTGGGGATAACGAGGTTAGCTCAGTCAGGCAGGCTGAGTTGTATTGTCATCAGTAGATCTGGAGGTGTGAACTCCAAGAGAGGGGAAGCTGCTTTTGTATTTAGCCAGCCATTCGTTGCTGCTACAGATCCAGACTAACACGGCTATCCCTCTGATACGTGAAGAATAATAGTGAAGCACTTACATTGTATAGCAATGGTGGACCACATAGCTAGAGGAATAGATTAATAGGCTTTTGATATCATTATTGACCCAGATGAGTGCAGTTTCCAATGACATTTTATAATTTTCAAGAATAACCCTTCATAAAAATGTTTTTCTCATTCTCTTTAGGCAGGAGGATCTCATTATATCATTTGATGGTGCTTTGCAAATACTAATTCACTGCCTGCCTACTAAATCTCATGAGATTCATAACAGGGTGGTGCATAGAATCATAGGATCCTAGGACGGGAAGGAATCTCAGAAGAGCGTTGAGTCCAGCCCCCTGCCCAAAGCAGGCTCAACCCTAACTAAATCATCCCAGCCAGAACTTTGTCAAGCTGGAACTTAAAAACCTCTAGGGACAGAAGTTGTGCCACTTGTCTAGGTAACACATTCCAGTGCTTTACCACCCTCTCAGTGAGAGAGTTTTTCCTGAAATCCAACCTAGACGTCCCCTAGTAACTTGAAACCATTTCTCCTTGTTCTGCCATCGGTTACTACTGAGAACAGCCTCTCTCCATCCGCTTTTGAACCTCCCCTGCCCGCTTCAGGAAGTTGAAGGCTGCTATCAAATCACCCCTCACTCTTCTCTTCTGCAAACTAAATAAGCCCAAATCCCTCAGCCTCTCCTCATAGGTCATGTGCTCCAGGCCCGTAATCATATTGGTTGCCTTCCAGTGTATCCACATCCTTTCTTCATGCCCCCTATTGGGAAGTACATCCCATGCCTTGGGAAATACTGAGGTAAGGAAAACAAGCCAGTGGCAGTGCCGTCCCATGACTGATTATTAAATTGTAATGTAGCCCCCCAATTCAGCAAATGCTTAACATTGTTTGGCCCAGCTACTTCCACTGGTGAATCTTGTCTTCCTAGTGAATCACGTGGGCAAAAGTAATGTGATTAGCTGCAGATTTTGACTAATCCCTCTTATGGAAAATAATTAAATGCTAGAACAAATTCTTAGGAGTGCCAATAGGATGTGTGTTCCTTTAGTTATGTTTAGTACTGAAGTGATGAGAGTCATCTGCAAATGTTATTATTTACTGGAATTAAATTCTAGCTATGTTCTTGGCTTGGGAAACCAGATTTATGGTTGTGACATCTGTTGCTGTCAATGGCTATGGCAGAGGCTGCTGACAGCAAAGCATTAATCATCACCAAAGTAAAGAATTACTCATTTTCTCATTGCAATGTCCATGCAATGATAAGCTCTTTGCAAAATAAACCCGTTTTAGCTAATTCACGTTCCTATTTTTACCATTACATTATAGTAAGATAATGCTACACAACAGGATGTACTGCACACAGGAGCGATTAAGGACACCTTAGCTAATTTACCAAGGCTCCTTTAAAGAGGTGTAGTAGAGCACATGCACTTATGGCTCCACTACTGATTTTTGGTCCATGCAGGGAAACGTCAATGCCTGCTTCTGTGGCCTGGCTTCCCCAGGTATAAAACTGCTTACGTATCTGCCTCCCAAGGACCTGAGATTCAATTCAATGAAGTTTTCAGGAGGGTAAATAAGTTCAAAATGCTGCTCTTTAGAGTGGCCCTACCCCATCAGTTTCAAGTCAGAGAGCGGGGAACATTTCACTTAATTCTTGAACGCCCCCAAGTGACAAAGTAGTGGGTCAAGAAGTGCCCCTGGGATAATGAGAGAAGCTCGTACAGTGTGGAAAGACTAACAGCAGCTAGAAAACAGATGACTTCTCTTTATAAATGCCTCAGTATGTGCTGCTGTTTCTTTTTTAAAAAAATCCCTGCCCTTGCTGAAGGACAATGCCAGGGTGAAGCGAGACCAGGATAATTTCCAATGTGAAACTGGGGACCCTTGACAGTTATGAGTACCACGAGATAAACTTAGAACATGTTACGCTTTAACTGCTTTCATTCATGCCCATTTAGTCAAGGTCGATGTGGGGTTTGAAGCAATTGCAGTAAAGACCCCGTGAGTCTTCAGATCTTTAAATTACACCTTCATTGTAATAGTCCCTGCTCATGAAGAATTCATTGAAAGCTTATGGATTTAATACTCTGGAATAGGAATTTTAACAGTAGTGGCAAAGTCATTTGATGAGTCTCAATGCAGAGCTGCTGTTTTCACATTAGGTAACTTAATATGAAGCTCATTCTAATTCACTAACCAGTCTTAATTGCCCTTTGATTGGAAATGTGTCACGGAGAAACAGCGTCCAAGCTCAGCCCCAGTCTCTCCCAATCCCCTTTATGACAAAGGTTGTGTAGGCCTCCATCCAAGGCTGAAACAGGGCTGCAGGGTGGGTGATGGATTTCCCATTACCTCAAAGATGATGTACTGGTACCAACACAGGTGTTCAAATCCTTCAGATAGTGGTCACCCCAAACAAACATTCACAAAGGCATGCCTATCTACCTTCCAGGTCTTTTAGTACTTGCAATCAATACCTGGAGGGCTGAGGAGCTGACCTGGGGACCCAAAGAATCCAGGGACTCTGTAGCGGTGAGGGCAAGGCTTGTAGAATAAACCCTCCAGGGCAGCGGTCAGCAACCAAACAAGCAAGAACCACCACTTTTTTCAAATTTGGAAAAATACTCAATAATTCAAGAACTGCAATGCATGTGAATACAGAACAGTTCTTAATAAATGACATCAAACCATACTTTGTGTAACCCCTATTTTAAGAACAGGGCACACACACATCCCACAATGCACTGCACCTATTAAAGGGGGAGCTATTCAACATTTTGAGATTGCTTGGTATTTAGATATGAGTTGTTCATTGCTGGGCTTTTAGATGTTCACCAAAAATATAGAAGATAATTAGGAGGGTGGTTTGGTGTGGTTTTTTTTTTTTTTTGTAAACTTTGCAATTATAGGGTTGAGAGCCATAAAGAAGGCCTTAAAGAGCTGCATGTGGCTGTGGAGCCACTGGTTGCAGATGCCTGCTTAAGCGGTTCCAGCCCACTCTAAAAGGACAGTGGGCCAGATGTTTGCAAAATTGCAGAAAACATTTCGGGTATGTGTGAGGGATTTCTTTCCTACTGAATTTTTGTTCTGTGACTCTCACTATATCTGTTCACTGATTGCTGTGTCCCAGATGTCCAGAATTGCAGGAAATGCTGGTCTAGGAATGGAAATTCTCACCAATAGTTTCCTTTCTCCTAGCTCTGTCTGCTACCATTCTCTCCAGCCTGGATGGCTCATAACTTGAGGGTCAGATATTTAAATGGACTCATTACCATATGACCAACTTCCTTGGTCTATTGAACATGCTTATTTTATCTCTGTACTATTTATTAATAATTATGTTATGCAAATTTTACAGCCTGGGAATAATTCATCTAGAGGCAAGGAAGAGCAGAGGTTACATGGTGAAACCACACACACACACACACACACACACACACACACGTTTCTGAGCTGCAAAGAGGGGAGAGTAGCACAGGCATCCAGAACCGGGGGAGTGGGTGTTAGCAGAAAGTAAATTTGTTGATGCTTGTTTTGCAGGTGAATAAATAGAAACAAGTAATTGACAGAACTCAGAGTAAGTCAACAGTAGAGTAATAGGAATAGCCATTGGCAGCTTTGCCTTCTAATCCCGTACCCCAGAACCCAAGAGGGTTATAAACATCCTTTATAATAAAAGACACTTGGAAGATGACTAGCCAGTTGTAACATGTATGATGTAATTAACATGTATGACGTAACATGTATGATGCAGTTTGAATAGGTCAATTTTCACTTTTTTAGCCAAAAACAGGAGCAGAATAAAAATGTTATGTTTTTTTCCAAAGGAATGATACCTACACCTATTAATTTCTCATTGTCTCATGTGTTGTAAGTTTAATTGATATTTTATTGTAAATAATGTACTTTTCCTTTTGCCTTAGTTGCTTACAAGATGGCTATGCAAAGTCTCTCTCTGAGTGTTTGTATGGCTAATGAGGGGCTAGGCCTTACCTAGGTTTGCAGGCTTTAACAGCCATAGGCAGAGTGAACAGGGGAGTGAAGCAGATAGGGGGGCTGCCGACAGGGAATTTTCCTAGGGAGTGTGACAGAAGGAGTTCTTCTGTGTTTAGGAAGACCTGCAACACCTCTGGCAGCGCTGCTCCTGCCTTCTTCACCTGTGGCTGTAGTCAGACAGACCTCCTACGCATGCACGCATGCCTGTTCCCAGATACTGGTGTGGTTTTGCACAGACTGTGACTTGCAAATTCCCCCTTAGTGAAATCCAGGCTGGTGGGGAGAGTATCCAGTGTGAAAGGAGTCTGCTTGTGGAATCTCACAGGAAGCAGGTGGGAGAGCCATAGGAGAAGGTGGCTAAGCTTAGGAGTGTCTCAATCCACAAGCAATGCCTCGACAGTGTTCACGTGGAGACAGCTGAGCATAAGACAGCTGTCACTCTACACAACTCAGACACCCGGACGGTGGAAGAGAAAATGGCTGGGGGGGAACACTGGCAGCTGGTCACTTCTGTCATCAGGCAGTGCTCCACCCCGGCTCCCAACCCTCCCACCATGGTGCTGGGAAACTGTTATGCTGTTCTGGATGTGGGAGATAAGGAATCATCTCCTATAGCAGAGGAAGAAGAGTCTTGTACCCACAAGGCTGGGAGGTCTTTTGCTACCACTATGAGGAGGAAATGTAGGGTAGTGGTGGTCAGAAACCTCTTCCGAAGGGGACGGAGGCACCCATCTGTTGCCCTGACATGCCCTCTTTGGAGATATGCTGCCTGCCAGGAACCTGTAACTGAGACGTTACGGAAGAGTTGTTGAGGATTATCCAGCCTTTTGACTAGTACCCTATGCTACTCATACATGTCAGTAGTAATGATACTGCAAGGCATAACCTTGAGCAGATCAAGCATGACTACTGTGCTCTAGGTGTATGGGTGAAGGAGTTAGGAGTACAGGCGGTATTCTCTTCAATCCTTCATGTCAAAGGTAGGGGCTCGGGAAGAGACAGTTGCAGCCTGGAGGCGAATGCCTGGCTGCAACAATGGTATTGCCAGGAGTGCTTTGGCTTCCTTGACCACAGGATGCTATTCCAAGGACTACTAAGCAGGGATGGGGTTCACCTTTTGAGGAATGGGAAGAGCAAATTTGGATCCAGACTGGTTAACCTAGTGAGGAGGGCTTTAAATTAGGTTTGATAGGGATAGGTGACCAAAGCCCAGAGGTAAGTAAAACCTGCAGACCTGGGAGTTGACTTGAAAATGGGAAAGATCATGGGCTATAACAGAAGAGAAAAAAGAGGAACTAGGCAGAACTAGGATGCAACAGTAAATCTGTATCTTAGGTGCTTATATACAAATGCAAGAAGTATGGGTAGTAAGCAGGAAGAACTTGAAGTCCTAATAGATAAACACAACTATGACATAGTTGGTCTCACAGAGACTTGGTGGGATCATACACACAATTGGAATATTGGTGTATAAGTGGACAGCTTACTCAGGAAGGATTGGTAGGGTAAACAGGGAGGAGGTGTTGCCTTATATATTTAAAATGTACCTGGACTAAGGTGGAGACGGATGCAGGAGACGTGTTGAGAGTCTTTGGGTTAGATTAAAAGGGGTAAAAAACAAGGGTGATCTCATGCTAGGGGTCTACTACAGACCACCTACTCAGGTAGAAGAGGTGGATGAGGCTTTTTCTAAGCAACCAACAAAATTGTCCAAAGCACAGGATTTGGTGGTGATGGGGCGGGGGGGGGACTTCAACTACCCAGACGCACATTGGGAAACTAAAACAGCAAGACACAGACTATCCAGTAAGTTCTTGGACTGCACTGAAGACAAATTTTATATCAGAAGGGGGAAAAGCTACTAGGGTGGGAGCAGTTCTAGGTTTGAATTTAACAGATAGAGGACAATTTGAAAGTGGAAGGCAGCTTGGGAGAAAATGGCCATGAAATTGTAGAGTTCATGATTCTAAGGAATGGCAAAAGGGAGAACAGAAAAATAGAAAGAATGGATTTCAGGAAGGCAGATTTTGGTAAACTCAGAGCTGGTAGGTAAGGTCCCATGGGAAGCAAGACTAAAAGGAAAAACAACTGAAGAGAGTTGGCAATTTTTCAAGGGGATGTTGTTAAGGGCCCACAAGCAAGCTATACTGATGTGTAGGAAAGAGAGAAAGTACGGTAAAAGACCACCTTGGCTTAACCAGGAGATCTTGCATGATCTCAAAATCAAAAAGGAGTCTTATATAAAGTGGAAATTAGGACAACATACAAAGAATGAATATATGCAAACAGTGCATGTATGCAGGGCAAGCTTAGAAAGGCAAAGGCACAAAACAAGCTCAAACTAGCTAGTGACATAAAGGGTAACAAGAAAACATTCTATAAATGTACTAGAAGCAAGAGGAAGACCAAGGATGGTAGGCTTACTGCTCAGTTTGGAGGGAGAAACAATATCAGGAAACATGGAAATGACAGAAATGCTTAATGACTTCTTTGTTTTGGTCATCACCAAGAAGTCTTATGAGGAAATGCCTAACATATGGAAGGCAAGTGGGAAGGGGATAGGTTTAGAAGATAAAATGAAAAAAGGAACAAGTTAAAAATTACTTAGAAAAGTTGGGTGTTTGCAAGTCACCATGGCCTGATGAAATGCATCATAGAATACTCAAGGAGCTGATAGAGGAGGTACATGAGCCTTTAGCTATCATCTTTGAAAAGTCCTGGAAGTTGGTAGAGATTCCAGAAGACTGGAAAAGGGCAACTATAGTGTCCATCTATAAAAAAGGGAAATAAGAACAACTCAGGACACTGCAGACCAGTCAGTTTAACTTCTGCGCCAGGGAAGATAATAGAACAAGTAATTAAGGAATTTGTTTGCAAACTTGTGGAAGAAAATAAGGTGATATGTGACAGCCAGCATGGATTTGTAAAGAACAAATCATACCAGACCAATCTGATAGCTTTCTTTGTTAGGTTAACAAGTCTTGTGCATTAGGGAGAAGTGGTGGTATGCCTAGACTTTAAGGCATTTGATACATTCTTGCATGATCTTATCAATAAACTAGACAAATACAAGTCTGGTGCTACTGTAAGGTGAGCGCATAACTGGCTGGATAACCATTCTCAGAGAGTGGTTATTAATGGTTTGCAGTCATGGTAGAAGTGCATAACAAGTGGGGTTCCTCAGGGGTCTCTTTGGGACCAGTTCTACTCAAAGACTTCATCAACAATTTAGATATTGGCATAGAGAATATGCTTACTAAGTTTTCAGATGATACCAAGCTGGGAAGGTTGCAACTGCTTTGGAGGATGGGTCATAATTCAAAATGATATGGACAAACTGTACAGAAAAATTTTAATAGCACATATGCAAAGTACTTCACTTAGGAAGGAACAATCAGCTTCATACATACACAAGGGGAAGTGACTTTCTTGGAAGAAGTACTGCAGAAAGGGATCTAGAGGTCATAGTGGACCACAAGCCAAATATAAGTCAACAGTGTGATGCTGTTGCAAAAAAAAAAAAAAAAAAAAAAAAAAAAAACACACAACCAAACATGATTCTGGGATGTATTAACAGGAATGTTGTAAGCAAAGACAAGAGAAGTCATTCTTCCTTTCTACTCAATGCTGATTAGGCCTCAAATGGAATACTGTGTCCAGTTCTGGGCACCACATTTCAAGAAATATGTGAAGAAATTGGAGAAAGTCCAGAGAAGAGCAACAAGAATGATTAAAGGTCAAGATTACATGAGCTATGAGGGAAGACTGAAAGAACCAGTCTTGTTTAGTTTAGAAAAGAGAAGACTTGGAGGGGATGTGATAATGGTTGTCAAGTACCTCAAAGAGGGTTCAAGGAGAGGGAGAAATTGTTCTCTTTGGCCTCTGAGGATAGGACAAGGAGCAATGGGCATAACTGCAGCAAGGGAGGTTTAGGTTGGACATTAGGAAAAAAATCCTAACTGTCAGGGTGGTTAAACACGAATAAATTGCCTAGGGAGGTTTGTGGAATCTCATCACTGGAGATATTGAACAGCAGGTTAGATAGACATATATTGGGGATGGTCTAGACAGTGCTTGGTCCTGCTGTGAGGGCAGGGGACTGGACTCGATGACCTCTTGAGGTCTCTTCCAGTTGTAGTGTTCTATGATTCTATGACCCCTCATCCCCACTCTGACCCCTCTCTTCTAGACCCCACACTGCAAACCCTACTGTGCCCTTCCTCTCTCCTAGATCCACACCCCAGCCTGCTCACGCACCCCTTCCATGCAGACCCCAACCTTTCTTTTATAATTCCCCATCCACAGCTTGCTCCTGCTGTTTGCTCTGGCCCAAATCACCCACAGCCAGACCACTCCTGCACCCTCCCTGCCGACCCGCCCAGACCCCATACAGCCATGAACCGCATCAGTGAGGCGGGTTGTTTTTTTTTTTCCCTAAATGTTCCTCACTTCTGTGGCCCCTGACTGATTTTTTTACAGGTCAGTGGTCCCTGACCCGAAAATGGTTCCCCATCCTTGCTCCGCACACTAACCTTGCAAGTTGCCACCCCTTGTTTAAGATTCTAGGCAGGCCACCCATGGAGAGTCCTACGAAGAGGCACTTTCCCCAATCAGTTTTTTTTTTCTTTTTTAAACCTGCTGTTTTTGATTAGCTCATAATGTGCTTTAATGTGTTAGTTTGCTTACTCACTTGTGCATTTTACCAGCTGGCCAACAGCCTTGGAGAGTTAAATTCTCTCAAGAGAACAGGGATATTAAGGGCAGTGAATGGGAGTTGTGCAGTGGTCAGAGGAAATAATCTCTAGCTATGAAAGGGTAATTCACTTTGAAAGCACATTACAATCTGTGATCCTCACTAGGAATGGTACTAATTATGATGGTGTTTGTGATATAAACTTCTGTTCAGCAGGGAGCAGTCTAACAAACATTTTCACACAAGCTACTGAACAACTTTCAAAAGCTAAAGTCTTTTGATTACTACTTATCTGAATTGGAGCTGTGTTTTAATAACCCTGTTTACAGACTGGGTAGAAGTCTGGCTGATGTATAAAATACCTTTGTCTTTATATTTCCTTGAATTGCAGAGGCTTAAATGGCACTCACAGCAATTGCATAACTTGGCACTGACCCAGGACTTTGCTTTAGTCTCCATCTTTCCATACGAAAGGTTAGTTGTTGGTCAACATTCTTTGAAAAAAAAATCAATGAATAATTTAGTAACATGAGTGACTAAACCAAAGTTTCTTTGCTTTGTCTTTTCCTTTTAACTTTTTCTACATTTTTCCACTTCGTCTGAAATGAAAGCGTGCATTGCTGTTCAAGAGCCAGTTCCTTTGCACACAGTATAAAAGCAACATTTTCCAACTACCACACCTTTGAGAGAAGCCAGAATTTCCCAGAAGGGTTGTTAATGCCAAAGGAAGTACCCCACCCTCAGAGCAATTTGTCAACAAAGGTTATGCTTACGCTAGAGAGCTGGTCCACCTGTGCAGATCTAAGCTCTCTAGCATAGCCACTCTATGCTGACAGGGAGAAACTCTTTTGACGTCACATCAACGTCCACAATTGCACTTAGGTCAGCATAGCTCATGTTGCTGTGGGGATGGGGAGAGGAGCTTATGCATACACTTGAGCAACACAAGTTATATTGAAATAAAGGTAGCAGTGCTTTTTTTCTAGGAAAAAAAAACACGCTGGAACTTAAGTCTGATGATTCCTCATAGGGGTTAGAGTGTTCAATGTTAATGCCTCAGTCCCTGTGCTGCTGTGAGGCGGCAGGGGACGTGCCCTGTCCCTGCACAGCTGCAGGACTGGTGGAGGGCTCCTGCCGGACCGGCGGGGGCTCCTGCCCTGCCCCTGCACTGCTGCAAGACAGGCGGTGAACATTTTTCTGGTATTCTAAAGGAAAAAGGTGCTGGAACGGATTCTGGTGCTTTGCACCGGAAAGAAAGCCCTGAGTGGTAGTGTAGTCATTGACCAAAAACAAAACAAACAACTTTTCACTAATGCTGAAATTAAAAAGTAACTTTTTCTTGTGAAATGCTGCCATTTCAGAGCATGATAGAAAGGCAGACCACTAACCTTGAAGTGAAACTCCTTCAAAGAGGCTGTTTGATGAGTGACTCCCCTTTGGACTGAAGCAGTTCAGATTATATCAGTAAAGCCGTTAACATGTTTAGGATCATGGATTTTCCACTGACATTAACAAATAGGGAAAAGCAAAGAAATCCTGCACACTGAGCAGCAGCAGGATAGGCCTCATATTAAAATACCAGGAAAGCATCTGTTACAATTAGGGAACCTTTTGTATTCTGACAGCACTTGAATCTCAGCCAACAGTTGTCTTTAAACTTACATCAGATAACAGCATGGAGAATAGTGCTGCAGGCACTGTGAAAGTTTTACTTTGGAAACCAATGGCTTTGATGGTGCTGGGCTAGTACCTTCCCTTCCAGCTCATATTGAAATTATGATACATCTACATATTAACTCATTCTTATAGCTTAGAATCCTAGGTCTGGAAGACACCTCAAGTCATCAAGTCCAGTCCCCTGCCCATAGCAGGATCAACCCTAATTAAATGAGCCCATCCAGGACTTCGTCAAGTCAGGACATAAAAATCTCTAGGGATGGAGAGTCTACCACCTTTCTAGGTTAACACGTTGCAGTGCTTCACCGCGCTCCTGAGCTGTGCCTACACTACAAAAATAATTTCAAAGTTGATTACTTTGCAGTACAACTTCAAAGTAAGCAACTTTGAGGTTCAGCATCTACACACATCCTGCTTCTAAACTTCGAAGTAGGACACTACTCCATTCTCATGAATGGAGTAAGGACTTTGAAGTTGGGCTCCCTACTTCAAATTTAACTTCAAAGTAAGAGAAAATGCTTGTAGACTCTCTGCTGGCTGCTTCGATGTTGTGCCTAACTTCGAAGTTAAGTTCAAAATTAGTTCCTAGTGTAGTTGCACCTCTGGTGAAATAGTTTTCCCTAATCCAACGTAAGCCTCCACAATGTAACTTGAAACCATTTTTTCTTATTCTGCCATCCATCACTACAGAGAACAGCCTCTCTCCATCCTCCTTAGAGCCTCCATTCAGGAAGTTGAAGGCTGCTATCAAATCCCAACCCCACCCCTCTACTCTTCTCTTTTGCAAACTAAATAAGCCCAACACCTTCTGCCTCAGAAAGCATAGTACATTGACATATTAACTCACTCTTACACCTTCCTGAGGAAGAGATCATCAGTGATGACACACAATACTAAACATGGTAAAGTCTCTACAAAGAACTGAACTCAGATTACTCTTATTTAAGGGATTTAAATATTAGACTGGATCTTACAGCAGGCTGCAGCTGTCAGACATTTATACAGGCTACCCTTGTCTTGTGTTGTAAGCTATAATGCACAGCACTTACCCAAAACACTATAATGTTATAGTCATAGTTTTCTTTTGTGAAAGAAATGCCTCCCTTGATTATAAATCAAGAAGTGTTGGCTGTTCAAGCACTACGTATTAATGTTTCACTTCCTTGAGTTGCCTTTAGATGTCTCTTTCTTATCAGTTCACTACCAGCGCAGCAGGTGGCTTTTAAAGAAGCTGGGAGGATTTTGCTAAAGCAGGATTGCATGTAAAGTTAGCCACTCTCTGAGGACAAATGAGGGTCTTTGAAAATAGCATCTGACAAAAGTTAATGAAAAGGAGCGGCTCACTGCTTCCAGATATGTTATTACTGCTGTAGAGTGTTTATGAACACATAAAGTGCATCTGCTACTGGGGACAGATTTTTCCCACCCTCCCGCTTTCAAGCAATTATCTTACTTTAGAATTTAAGCGGTTCTTTGCTTTGAAGTATAACCTGTATTTTAGTTATATTATTTCCACTCATATTGCTGAGGCAAAGCTTTGACAGGGTGGATTTCTTGGCTCTGTATTCATTCTTGCAAGTTTGCATTAAATTATTCTAATCGCCTAGCCTCACTGTATATATTTACACAAGCGCCTTTGATGTTGCCACAGACCAGACTGAAGTGAGGTGCACAGAGGGGACATACATATCCCTGATAAGGTGTTGGGAGTTTGTTTTGTTTTCTAAATTCCATTTAAATTTGAAATCCGTGGATAAAGCAGTGGTCACTGTCTTTGTGTTTGGGGAAAGCATCTCTGATATGGTGGAAACTTGAAAGGGTCAGTTACACCTTTGGCAACCAGAAGTAGGGGAAAGGAAGGGGTTCCAGTAGGAAGAGGGATGGGTGCCTCTAGATATACTTGTAGAGCAACCAGATAGGAAGACAGGATAAGGGTTTTGGATCGGGGTTAGTAGGAACCTATATAAGACAAAAGCCACAGTATCAGGGACATCCCTACAGAACTGGGGCAGCTGATCACCTGACATACTTGCAATAGCAGCTGCCATCAGCCCCTTCAACACTAACTGGAGCCTCTCTGGTTTTACTTCTGGATCTGAAATGTTGGTATCAATGGGTAAGTTGTATTCATGATCCAAACATGTGGGGCCACTCTTCTGTAACCCCCCCGTGAAGTGTGCTAGCTCCTGGAATGCTGAAGAAAGCATCTGTAGACCTTACAACTTGCTAGACTATGTTTAAAAATATTCTCATTCCAGTTTTTGGTGACAATTTTTTAATATCACAAAATATATTAAGATTAAAAGCTCTGTGGGCTAATGCCCTTGCATAGCTTCTCAGATCAAAACTGATCAGCTTGGTGGTTTCTTTCAAAATAAACCCAGTGCTCTTTTTCAGGAAGGATTGAAATGAGTCATTTGTTTAGGAAGCTGTCTAAAATACACTGTCTGTAATAGAAATCTGTCTCTGTTCTTCTTTCAAAGTTACTACAGGAACACTTCCTCCCCTGGGGATTTTCCAGTCTAGGGGAGGGAGGAGTAGAACCTTGATGATATCTTCTCCAGAGGGATTAACTTTCTGTCAGAGGCAGACCACCTGGTAATAAGATTTCACTGATGAGATTCATCAACAGCCTTGGGGACTTGGCATTATATCAGATTTGTGTGGCAAGTGACTATAAGAATTGTGGATTTTAGCTGCTATTTGTTAGATTTAGTCAAAATATCTCTTGAAAAAGGCATGCATAGTGGGGATTATTTGAATCTGCCAATGGGTTAACTATATATGGCAAGAAGTTTGCTCACCTTATCACCGCATAGGATGCTTGAAGTGTCTCTGGTAAAGTTTGAATACTCAGCTTTTGAGGCTAAGGCATGTTTTTCAGCCATTGTCATTTGAACTAATGTGCAAATTCAGGCATGCATGGCAAGTCCTCTCTTCTGTCATATGATGTGTTAAGCAAATTAAGTTGGCTGTCAAGCGTTACTCATTTATATTATTATTATCATAGCACTTAGAAACTCCAGTTATCATCTAGGATTCCCTTTTGTGAACACAAGAAAGCCCCAGATCTAAGTACAAGACAATGGACTGCTGTTGCATGCAGGCAGATAAATGGGGGAGTGCAAGGAAGTCATGGTACAATATTGGGCAGCTAGATAGTTCTTATAGGTAAGCACTCCAGTAACCTAATCATGCTGAATTTTTTCTTTTTTTTGTAGGCAGCACAGCAAAGAAGAGTTCAGGAGGGCTTAGAAGAAGGTTAGTTCTGAAGCTGTTTAAGGGGACCTTCTCCCAGGTGTTAGGGACAGAGCATGAGAAAGTAGGAAGGCTCCTGTTTGAAAATTTAACAAGTGGGCAATGGAGACTGACATCATAGGCTAATCAACAGTGATAGTCGACCTTTTGACACTGAATAAGAGATGATCAGTAGGTGGGGAATAGGTTGTGAAGGGACTTGTAATCAAGTCCATTGCACTAGAACTAGGACTTAGCATACACAAGTGTGAGCTCTGAATGAAATGATTGCCATGTAGCTGCACAGACAATATAACCCAAAGGCCACAACTTATACCTGAGAGACACAGGGCAGGACCATATGGCAGCAGAACTATATAAGTCAAGCTTTTTGTCAATCTGTGGCAATCAGGGATGGGGCAAGATGTGGGTTGTTGTCTTTAACAAGAGACCTAGAGGGCCATCTGAGGAGAGGCTGTCAAAAAGGTGCCTGAGAGGAGGCCCATAGATAGAAAGGTGGAGTAGGAACTCCTCAGAGAATGGAAAGCATGGTCTGGGTTTAGGCCACTTTGATGAGCCATGGTGAGAGGGGATGATTTAGGCATATGGGAAGAGCAGCAGTAGACGGTGCCCACAGGGCAGTGTTTTGTTCAGAATAGGCCAAGGATTAAACTTTAAGCCCAACACCTGGGGCAAAGAGAGAACCTGGGCTCATTTGGGTTGGTGAGGAGAAGCCCACAAGAAAGGGAAAGGAACCATTTATTTGGGAGGTGCAGAAGGTGGAAAAAAGGGAATGGAGACCAAGGAAAACAAGTGGCAGCATGGCTCAAGGCTGTGGTCTGGGAAGGGCAAAGAACATGGATTTGTTTTGTTCTGTACTCTTTTGGTTGCCCAGGAAGGGAGGAGTTAGTAGTCTGGCTGGAGAGCTGAATAATAGCGCAAAGCACGACACCTGCCGTACTGCAAGAGGAAGAGTACATGCAGAAGGGCAACTGAGTGATTAATGGATCCTTAAGTATGTTAACTGAAAGATGAGTTTGTAATCATCATCAGTCTTAGGGCACATCTACACTACAAACAAGTTCACTAAGTTAGGTTGACTTATAGGCACTGCAGTGATTATCCTGGTGCCCCTCTGTGCTCTCCACTGCCTGCTGGGAGCAGGATGGCTGCCCAGTTTCCCAGCAGGGAGCTTTGCACCCAGAGCCCAAGAAGCTGCCAAGCTCCAAGGAGAGAAGTGGGGAGCTGAAGAGCCTCAGTACAGCCCAGCCAAGTTCTGAGTCAGGAGCCAGGGCAGCAGCCCATCTGGGAGTGGAGAGCCAAGAGGCCACATAGCAAGTGGGCTCTAGCTGGATCCTCCCACCTGCCCCAGGGGTGACAAAGCAAGCTCTGAGCTTTTTTGTCAATTTCACTCCTCCGGAGGGTATTGGAGTCTGAGCATCCTATTTTTTTAAAGGAAGCTACACATGTGCTTCTCAGCATTTCAGAAGAAAGCATACATAGAAAAGCCATATATAAACTGTTTGATGAATGGAGGGGAGGCAGGAAGAGGGAAAAAGGAGGGTGTTAAAACTACCAGTTCCAAGCATCCTGTTTCTGCTGAGAAATTACATCATTTGTGACACTAATAAAATAAGACCCCAGAGTAAAAGATTGTACAACTGTCCATTGTGCATGAACACTTGTGGAACTTAAGAACTAACTCCTGGAGATCAGCAGAAAAAAAAAATGGTACCATTGGTAACAAGTGGCAGAAATGTTTTCTTTGGTGTCAAGAGAGCTCACTTTCACTTGGTAATCTTCAGGGGAAAGCACCACACATTCTAAAGGCAAAAATTCACCCTGACAAAATTTCTAAGCAAAGCACAGACCCAAAGAAATTAGAAAATGAAAGTTTCTTGAACCTATTTTCTTCTGCTCAGGAGATCTACATTTTTGCTTGACTAATAGGTAACTAGGGATATGTTTTCCTTCTGGCTATTTGCCTCTGACATCCCAGGAGTGCAGACAAACAGATTTCCACCAGGTGGTGTGTAATAGGTTAGTTCCACTACTGGGAAAACATTTATTTTTTTCCACTTTTTTTAGTTTTGCTTTCAGTCCACATCTGTGCCACCTAAGCGATCAATGGAGCAGCACAGGCTTAACAGAACAGATGAATCAAATCACCATTTGTTTCTTCTTAATCCAACAGTTAACGTTTGGTTTAGACCTTAAGCAGAAGGGCTTATATCAGTACCAAGTATTTAGTGAATATACTCGAATAGAACGGTTGATCTCCTCATCCAAGTCTTTTTAGATGTGATTAAAATCTTGATCTTTGATATTTAGTAGCAAAGAGTTGTAAGGATTAATTATGTAGTGTGTTAAAATATTTTACCTCAATTTCATTGTTTTTTTTTAAAAATTGTGTTCTATTTCAGAAGCCGCTCTGCTTTGTACCTATCACATTCAACCTACTGAACTGAAGTTTGGATATAATTTTATGTAAGGTACTTTGTATGGAGGGAAGGATGTTGCAGTCCGTGAGGGATGCAGATCCTGAAGAGCAGTGGAGACTGGACAAAAAAGTAATAGCTGGAGAGACGCTACCAGCATGGGGCTCTCAGAGGCTGGTCTGAGCTAATTCCCAGAGTGACCAGCAGGAGGCACCATGTTGGTGAGTCACAAACTGCTATGAATGGTGGATAATGTATATACATGCAGCTCCATGACACAAGAGGATGTGTGAGGACTGGGTAAAAGCATCTGCATTGAGAGACTGAGTAATGGAAAGTGGTAATGACGGAATCAGGATATACAGAGGTTTTCTTCACAAAGGCCTCTTTTGATATTTCCGGTTGGACCCAGTGTCAGTGTCCTGGTAGAGAGGGGCTGAAGAACTCTGGGGACAGAGCGCATCCCTGCTGTGAGGGATCCATGATACCAGAGAGGGGTTCTGGAAGGTGCACTGAACTCCATGGGTACAGATGAGTCAGCTGCTTGATGAACGGTGGGCCCTGTGGCAACTAATAAGGAAGTAATTTAGAAAGTGAGGGAGAAACCTGGTGCCAGCGCCATGAGGCTGGCAGCCAAAAGGGGGGACTTGTAATGCCTGTGAAAGACATAGACATTTGTGAAGGGCCCAGAGGAGTCTGGCCTGTGTGTGTGACTGGAAGCCGTGCAAAAGGCCCAGTGCCAGATGGGATAGTCGTGGTCAGAGATTACAAGGCCATGGTGCATAAGCAGGTGAGAGAAATGGAAGAGAGGCAAGAACTCCTGGAGGGGCATCTCTGGGTTGCATAGAACAAAAGACGCCCCCCCCATGTCCCCAGGGGTGGATTTTGAGAGGAAGGGTGTATAAGGGGGAAGCTGTCCCACACTGGAATGCAAAGGGTTAAAACAGCCCCAGGAGAGGGCTGAGATTGGGAGCCAATTGAGAGAGGGCTTGAGGTAGCCTGACAGGGCTGTACAAAAAGTTTTCTGGCCAGCTGGAGCTAGTCTCACTCCAGCTCTGGAGGGAGAGGGATGTAGCTACCTGTTAGCATGGACACAGCAGAGCTGGGTGAAGGCAGAGTGAGCCAGAGCAGCTCAAACCCAAATAAACTCCCTGTTGAAGCCAGTCATGGGGGCCCAGGAACTGCAGAGGAGTAGCCAGGGTAGATGTTCCACCATCCTCTTGCTAGCAATGTGTAGTCATTTCAGGCTGCAGTTACCCTGAGGCAGGGGGCTAGATGATGGCTAGCTCACGGTGAGTGCCGGGGATTGGGGTTCCCTGAGAGGGGAGAACCACCACAGGCAGTACCCTGTGGGAAGGGTGCTGTGGTCTGGGAGGGATGAGGGTCCTGAGGAGGGGTGAAGAATGGACAAAAGGGTAACAGAGAGCAAGACACTGCTAGGAGGAGGCACTTAGAGGCTGAACTAAGCAAACTCCTGGAGTAACCAGGAAAAGGTGTCACAGTGGTGAGTCACGAACTGCCACACTCCACCTCTCCCTCTTGTACAGCTTTGTACATTCTGTCTGTGGTAAACAAATACCAGTTACCGCCTATAGATCAGTGGTTTATGCATCTCTGACATTTGTTCAGCAGCCCTGTTTCCTCAAGCTATTCTACGGGAGGAACAGGTTTTATTTGCTTGCCTTTGTCAGCCAGACCTCCTCACTGCAACTTTTAAGTGTTTATTTTTTTACTGTACTTCATGGAAAACCTCATAAAAACCTAGGTAAAAATCTTGGCATTAGATGTTGACATTCTAAAGTGAAAGGACAGGTAAGTCGTACAGATAAGTGAGTTATTAACAAGGATTGTGCCAGCTAGTTTGACTCATGTACAGCCAGGCCTGCTGACCGGGGAGCAGAGAATAACCAGTGCAGTTGGCCCAGGGCCCGGTGATACAAAAGGAAATGGAGCTCCCAGCTGCTGTCATCCCTACTGCTGCAGTGGTGGCAGCAGTCAGAGTTCCAGTCCCTTTAAAGTGCTGCAAAACACACCCTAGGCAGCACTGAGTGCAGGGGGAGGGGGCACACCACAGTCTGGGCGGTGCTGAGGCCCTTCCACCTGAGGCCCCACCCCTTCTAGGAGTGCAGAGCAAGGCCTCCCACTGTCTTGCCCAGGGGCCCAGCCAGGCTGATGGCCACACTGCATATGGCTCTCCTCATAGTTCCTCTTGCTGTGTTGGGAAATTCAGCAAAATATCTTCTAAATAGCCATCCCATGCATAGGTTGGGGAAGGTAGGGTCTCCTGTGATTTCAGGCAGAATAGTTAGGCAAATGCTGAGTACTTGTTAAAATCCTACCCTAGACAATCAGGCCATGAGACTCACATGAATGCATGTTACTGCCTAACACCAACAATTTGCTTGTATATTAGATTGCCTTCACACAGCCTAAGTCTTGTCTTTAAGCTGTCTAGACTCATCACAGTGCTTATATAACCCAAGGCTGAATTCCAAACCTTCTGGGCTTTAACATCTCTAATTATTTCACAAAGCTATGCTTTTATGCAACAACTTAGTAGCATTTACTATACTTTTGTTTCTTGATAACCTAGAACAATGTCCCCAAACATATAGGCTGCGTCTATACCTGCATTCCTCCTCTTTCAAAATTAGGATTTACTTTCAAAGGAGCCATGTCTACATTGCTTTTTTTTTCTTTCAAAAGAAGCTCTTTTGAAAGGATAATATGCAAATAAGGTGCCAGATAGGTGAATCTGCACCTAATTTACATTTTTGATTTCCCTTAGTTGCATGCCTCTTCCGAAGGAGGGATGCAAGTGCAGACACAGCCACAGTGAAATAATTACTGCAGGGTTTCCAAAATGTGTTCCGTAGAACACTGGTGTTCCATGCAATGTGAATAGGTGTTCTGTGAAAAAAAAAAATTGATGCTAGTGACATTTTTACTTCTAAAATAATAAATTGCGTGTATCAAAAATGCTAAGGTACTTGAATAGTATTTAGATTGTACGTATAGTAATATTTAAGACATTCATAATAGTATAGTTATTACGCAACTCGTGCTGAAACAGAGATACAAAAACAGTCTTCCCATTTAAAAAAAAAATCAAATGTTATTTTTATTTCCCAGTAGTTTTCTGTTAAAATAACGAATTTATAAAGACACAATTTGAAAATTTTTCCAATTTGTTTTGTTTGGGTTTGTATTTAATTTTTATACTTAATTATACGGTTGCTAACTGTCCTCCTATTGGAAGGACATTAGTTGTTCATTCAGATGGATTTTCTTTTTTTTTTTTTGTAAAATAAAAGACGTCTAAAAACCCTAACTCTTAAATTGACACTTGAACATTACATGCAGCAATCTTTTGGTATGAAACCTCTACCACGCCGAACCAGCATGTATGTCTTTCATCAGTATATTCCAAGCTCAGAAGTGTTCTGTGGCCAACTTAGTTTGAGAAACGCTGGGTTACTAGAAGTAGTAATGACTATAGACACTGTTGTAGCACAATGCACAAAAACCAGCTAAACAAAGAAGGTACCCGGTCCATTTTTCCATTTCGTTCTCATCTCAGTTGGAGAGTTTTCTTCAAGGAAAATCAGAACAGCTTATAAAGTGTGTGTATCTGGCTAGCTTAGGGCAGTGTAACCCTATTCAATTAGAATTTATTTCTATTTTTACTCACATCTGTTCTTTGTTTAGTGCAATCCAAGCCTTAGTTAACTAATACAGCAACAACCTGGATATCAGAAATGAGTCACTGAGATTCCAGCATGACAAAAGTCTGTTGGTCTATCACTTTTCCCCCCCAATATTTTAAAAAGGTCAGGATCAGATAGAGATGTATTTATTAGATGTTGGCACCTTTTCCGCCCGCCACCCCTGCCACGTTTCCCTCCCAGCAACCATTGGAATAACATTGCCTGAGCCAAATGTCGTCAAGAAAGATAACTAACTCATTTTGGAAGCAGAATCCCAACAATAAAGTTATATGTGAGTGGGAAACATTTTGTCTAAGAGAAATTCTGCACAAATTGACTGGATATATGCTCTTCCCTACCTTGTTTTTTCAGCTGGGTTTCTGCCTCCATAAAACAATAGTACAGCAACAAAGAAATGCATGCAGAGCTCACTAGGACATCAACAAGAAAAAGGTCAAAAAGCAATACAATTCCTCTATGGGAAACACATTAAGAGAAACAATGAATAAAGAATAGAAGCTTATTTTATATACAAAATACAACTCCTTAAAGACACAAACAGACCCCTGCAAATAGGTGGCTATCTGCAAACCATATTTGTGGATGGCAGAGAGATGCAGGTACATATTTGGTATCTGTACAGAGCTTTAGCTATAGATAGATAGGGCAGTAAATGGTACAGCTTTAATTCATAGATAGGCGGAACTCATATGGCATTGTGATTTACTCCTTTTGTGTCAGTGCTAATGTTATACTGTTAAGAGTCAAGGGCCTGTGCAGCAGAATTCAGTTTTATATCTTAATTTCAGGGAAGTCTGAGCAGATTCAGTCCCCAGGTTTCTAATGTTTGAATAGATCTCCAGCTCTTACAACTGTTTGCTTGCATTAAGACTATGTTTCAGCTGAAAATTCTCAGTTTTGTTTTGGTACTATATAACCTTTCCTGGGGTGTTGCTCAGCAACACAGTATCAGCAGCAAAATCTGCCTAAACGTTTGCATTTCACCCATGGTAGGCAGGGTTCATTTTGCTAATACGCTTCTTTATTATCTGGTCTAAGTCAGAGTGGGAAACCTTTTTTGGGTTGGGGTCACTGACCCAAAGAAAAATCAGTCAGGAGCCACACAAGTGAAAAGCAAAAAACCTCACTGAGTTTCTCTCCAGCTGAAAAAAAGGAAATGTCCAGACTAGTAGGTTTGATGGGCTCCCCTAGGCTTGGTGGTGAGGCCAAAAATGAGGTTCAGTTTGTGGGAGGGAGCTGCTGGGAAGCACTCTTGGGCTGTAGGGAGGGTGCATGAGCAGGCTGGGAGTTTGGGGGTCTGGGGTGGGAAGGCTGGGAGAGAGTGGAGCACACCAACAGGCTGGAGGGAAGACTGAGAAGGAGGTGGCGCAGGAGCAGGGCTGGTTGTGGGGTCTGGATGGAAGGGAGGTACAGGAGCTGGTTAGGGGCATGGGATCTGGGCAGAAAGGGGAATGTAATTTGGGGAAATCAAAAACACAAATGAGGCACTGATCTACATAACTCACGCTTCATTTGTATAATCTCTTTTCAGAGGAGATTCTTTCGCAAGAACAAAAGCAGTGTAGACAGGGCTCTTTCAAAAATAAACCCCGTCTTCAAAAGAGCCCTTCTTCCTGAAGCAAACAAAACAAAATAGGAAGAGGGGTTCTTTCAAAGGTGACGTTTTATTTTCGAAAGAGTCCTGTCTACACTGCTTTCTTTCTTTCAAATCTTTTCCGAAAAGAGACTATGCAAACGAAGCACGAGATAGAAAATGAGGCACTGATTTAGGTATCTCCCTCATTTGCATTCCTCTTTCAAAAGAGGAATGCAAGTGTAGACACAGCTGGCATGGGTGGGTATCTGGGCAGGAAGTGGGGTTGCAAGGTCTGGGTCGTAGGGTGCACTTAGGTGCTCAGCTCCCTGGGGCACATATGGCTCCATGCCCCTCCCCCCCGCTGCTCCCAGGAACTCCCCTCCCCACTGCTCCTGGCCAATCACAAGGGCAGGGGAAAAGCCTCCAGACAATGCTCCCCTGCATTGCCATTCTTCCCGCCAGTGGATTGGGGAAGTGCCAGCACTGTGGGTGTGGAGGTACTTCTCCCCTCACCTCCTAGCCAGGCAGAGCCCATGGGCTGGATCCAGACCTGGCTTCCCTGACTTCAGCCTGTAGGCCTCCGGGGTCCACACCCTCCACCCCGCAGAGGGCTGGATGATGGGTGAGGCAGCCCCAAGCCTCAGGCAAGCTGTGGGCCAAATCTGGCCTACATGTGACATAGGTCCCCCACTCCCGGTCTAAGGCATTACCAGAGATAGGATGCAGTTCAGTTTTGTGCCAGCTTCCACAATGAGTCACAACTGTGTTATTCATGCTTGCAGGCCACTTTGCGTTGCTGCACACGGCTCATGTTGACAACTTAAGCTGGAATTCCATACATCTGAAAAATAATCCACAAAGTATGCCTGTGCTGTCTGCCAAAACTCCCACTCTACACGTGCTTCTGTAAGAGTCTGGAGAGTGAGTATCTGCCTGAATCTGGCCTGTTATTACCCAAACTTTGCATCTGCTGTCCCTGTCATCCTGCATCGTATCACACCACAGACACTTCTCTCTGAAGGGAAAGTCATCTCCTCAATGGTTGTTACAGATAAGATCACTGCTTTGGGTGTTCAGTCAATTATTCCAAGCAGGATCACCAACAGGGGCACAAAGACTTAAAAGGGCCTGGGGCTCCCAGACAGTGTAGCCACTACCTTGGCAATGGCAGCAGTTGGAGCCCCGGACTCTTTAAATTGCAGCTGGAGCCCCCCAGGAATGTGCTGTAACTCCAGCAGCATGGAAGGTTGCGGGAGGCTAGACCCCAGCCCTGTCCTTTCTGCCTGAGTTCCCTTCCCTTCTGGATGGTCTGGAGCCAGCTGCTCCCAGAGCCCAGTGAAGGCTCCCTTTCTTAGCCCTGATTCCGTGTTCTCACTGGTCATGAGGGGCTCTTTTCGTCAGACTTCATTGAACAGCTCTGGCAATATCATTAGGGTTGTAGTGTCAAATACTTCTAGCATGTCTGCTGTGATTTGATCATCTCCTACTGCTGTGGTTTTTTCCTGTGTTCCTGATTGCAGTTGGTACTTCCGATGTGTCCATCGGACAGGTATCAATATCAAGTTAATCAGGTTCACTCTCAAAATTTGATGCTGGGGCAGGTTACTTGATAAGTGCTTTGAAATGTTCTGCCAGTCTTTTTCTGTTCTATCTCAGTGATAAGCATCCTCCAGCTTTGCGACCGGGTGCTGGCAAACAGGGTGTGTGCTAACAGGAGGGAGTTTGGAGAGGCTCTCCTGGAGGAGGAGAAGGAAGGAGCAAACTAAAGCACCTTGGGGTAAGTGGCTGCTTATATTTGGAGGTTTTGGGCTTGTGTGTTTGTTTGGAGTTTGGAGTTTGTTTGTTTGGAGTGCTGAGCTGAGTGTGTTTGTTTGTTTGTTTGAAAGGCCGTGTGCTCAGGCAGGCAGGCAGGCAGTTGGAAGCTGATTAGGTTTGAATTGAAACACCGTGTGCTGATTGGCTGAGCTGTAGGCAGAGGGAGGAGCTATCAGGGAGGCCAAGCACTTAAACCCTGCTAGTAAGCGACCAGGAAGCTTTGCGACCGGGTGCTGGCAAACAGGGTGTGTGCTAACAGGAGGGAGTTTGGAGAGGGGAGTTTAGAGGGGGAGCTTGGAGGGAGCCAGTGACTTCTGTTGCCCTTAAACTAAATCCTTTATAACAACCTCTATCTGAAACATTTAATTAACCCTCATATATAACTAGAGTAGGAAATGGAGGCAGAAGCCCAGCAGCAGAGTGGGGGCTATCCTGTTTATTGTGTCGAGTGCAGTATGTATGACTACCTACCCTGTGGGCGGGTGGCGTATGTGTGCGCTCGATGCAAGGAGCTCCTGGCCCTCAGAGACCGAGTGCGTGCTTTGGAGGCCAGGGTGGCTGAACTGGAGGAGCTAAGGAAGGCAGAGGTGTTTGTGGATGAGACTTTCCGGGACATAGTAGGGCTGTCCCACCTCCAATCTGACAGTCCTGAGGCTGTTACGGAGGATGAAAGGCTCAGGGAAGGAGAGCAGTCAAGGGGAGCAGAGGGAAACCATCCCGTAGTTGGGACCCTCCTTCCAGAGGGTGATGTTGTATCCTCTCGTGCCGAGGATACTTCTCCGGGGGAGGGAGCGCCAGCTGTTAGGAAGAAGCAGGTTTTAGTAGTGGGGGATTCGATCATTAGAAATATAGATAGTTGGGTTTGTGATGACCGGGAGAACCGTATGGTGACTTGCCTGCCTGGTGCGAAGGTTGCGGATCTCTCGAGGCATCTAGACAGACTTATGGGCAGTGCTGGGGAGGAGCCGGTCGTCGTGGTACATGTTGGTACCAATGACATAGGGAAGGGTAGAAGAGATGTTCTGGAGGCCAAATTTAGGTTACTAGGAAAGAGACTGAAATCCAGAACATCTTTGGTGGCATTCTCTGAAATGCTTCCAGTTCCACGCGCAGGGCCAGATAGACAGGCAGAACTTCAGAGTCTCAATGCGTGGATGAGACGATGGTGTAGGGAAGAGGGGTTTAGATTTATTAGGAACTGGGGACACTTTTGGGGTAGGGGGAGCCTATACAGGAAGGATGGGCTCCACCTAAATCAAGGTGGATCCAGACTGCTGGCATTAAACATTAAAAAGGACATAGAGCAGTTTTTAAACTAAGAGGTGGGGGAAAGCCGATTGGTGCGGGGGAGCACCTGGATCGGACGGAGACTTCTCTTACACGAGGCTCCATAGACAGGGATTCCCTAGAAGTTAGTCAGATAGGGAACGTGGGAAATAATATATGGGCAAGATCAGATGTAAAACAATCGTGCATAAAAAAATCCACCACGTCTGTGAAAGGCGGACATATAAATAGTGGTAGTTTTCTAACATGCTTTTACACTAATGCTAGGAGTCTGTCTAATAAGATGGGTGAACTGGAGTACCTCATATCAAAGGAGGAAGTTGACATAATAGGCATCTCAGAAACATGGTGGAATGAGGACAATCAGTGGGACACTATCATACCGGGATATAAATTATATCGGAAAGACAGAACAGGTCGTGCGGGTGGCGGAGTGGTACTATATGTGAAGGATAATATAGAATCAAATGAAGTAAAAATCCTAAAGGAATCAAAATGTTCCATAGAATCATTATGGATAACAATTCATTCCTCTAATATGAATATGGCATTAGGAATATATTACCGACCACCTAACCAGGACAGTGATAGTGATGCTGAAATGTTAAGGGAGATTAGAGAGGCTATCAAAATAAAAAACACAGTAATAATAGGAGATTTCAATTATCCCCATATTGATTGGGTGCATGTCACCTCAGGACGGGATTCAGAGATTAAATTTCTTGATGCCTTAAATGACTGCTTCTTGGAGCAGCTAGTACAGGAACCCACAAGGGGAGAGTCGATTCTTGATCTAGTCTTGACTGGAACGCAGGATCTGGTCCAAGAGGTAACTGTTACTGGACCGCTTGGAAATAGTGACCACAATATAATAACTTTTAATATTCCTGTGTTGGGAAGAACACCGCAGCGGTCAAACACTCTGGCATTTAATTTCAAAAAGGGGAATTACACTAAAATGAGGAAGCTAGTTAAACAGAAACTAAAAGGTAGAGTAATTAAACTAAAATCCCTGGAAGCTGCATGGAAACTGTTTAAAGACACCATACTAGAGGCCCAACTTAAATGTATACCCCAAATAAAAAAACACAGTAAGAGACCTAACAAAGAACCACCATGGCTAAACAGCCATGTTAAAAAGGCAGTGAGAGAGAAAAGGGCAGCTTTTAAAAAGTGGAAGTCAAATCCTAGTGAGGAAAATAGAAAGGAACATAAACACTCCCAAATTAACTGTCATAATGTAGTAAGAGAAGCCAAAAAAGAGTTCGAGGAACAGCTAGCCAAAAATTCAAAAAACAATAGTAAAATGTTTTTTAAATACATTAGAAGCAGGAAGCCTGCTAAAAAAGCAGTGGGGCCCTTGGATGATAAAGATATAAAAGGAGCGATCAAGGAAGACAGTGCCATTGCGGAGCGATTAAATGATTTCTTTGCTTCAGTCTTCACGGCTGAAGATGTTACAGAGGTTCCTAAATCTGAGCCAGCCTTTTTAGGCGACAAATCTGAGGAACTCACTCAGATTGAAGTGACATTAGAGGAGGTTTTGGAATTAATTGATAAGCTGAATAGTAACAAGTCTCCAGGACCAGATGGCATTCACCCAAGGGTTCTGAAAGAACTCAAATGTGAAATTGCGGAGTTATTAACAGTGGTTTGTAACCTATCCTTTAAATCCACTTTGGTACCAAATGACTGGAAGACGGCCAATATAACACCAATATTTAAAAAAGGCTCTAGAGGAGATCCTGGCAATTATAGACCGATAAGTTTAACATCAGTACCAGGTAAATTAGTAGAAACACTAGTAAAGAGTAAAATTGCAAGGCACATAGAAGAGCACGAATTGTTGGGCAAAAGTCAGCATGGTTTCTGCAGAGGGAAGT
Organism: Carettochelys insculpta; assembly: GCF_033958435.1. NCBI lineage: Eukaryota > Metazoa > Chordata > Testudines > Carettochelyidae > Carettochelys > Carettochelys insculpta. The sequence continues at coordinate 88,995,152 of NC_134140.1, read as the reverse complement.
CGTGTCTGTCTAATCTATTAGAATTCTTTGAAGGGGTTAATAAACATGCGGACAAGGGGCACCCAGTGGACATAATATACCTAGATTTCCAGAAAGCCTTTGACACGGTCCCACACCAAAGGCTTTTATGTAAATTAGGTGGTCATGGGATAGGAGGAAAGGTCCTTTCATGGATCGGGAATTGGTTAAAAGACAGAAAACAAAGGGTTGGAATAAATGGTAAATTTTCACAATGGAGGGGGGTAACTAGTGGTGTTCCCCAGGGCTCAGTCCTGGGACCGATCCTGTTCAACTTGTTCATCAATGATCTAGAAAATGAGGTAAGCAGTGAGGTGGCAAAGTTTGCAGATGACACCAAGTTGTTCAGGACAGTCAAAAGCAAAAGGGATTGTGAAGAACTACAAAAAGATCTCAGCAAACTGAGTGATTGGGCAGCAAAATGGCAAATGAAATTTAATGTGGGTAAGTGTAAGGTAATGCATGTTGGAAAAAATAACCCAAATTACACGTACTACATGATGGGGTCAAATTTAGCTACGACAGATCAGGAAAGGGATCTTGGAGTTATAGTGGATAGTTCTCTGAAGACATCCACGCAGTGTGCAGCGGCAGTTAGTAAGGCAAATAGGATGTTAGGAATTATTAAAAAAGGGATCGATAATAAGACAAAAGATATCATACTTCCCCTATATAAAACTATGGTACGCCCACATCTCGAGTACTGCGTGCAGATGTGGTCTCCTCACCTCAAAAAAGATATATTGGCATTAGAAAAAGTTCAGAAAAGGGCGACTAAGATGATTAGGGGCTTGGAAAGGGTCCCATATGGGGAGAGGCTAGAGAGACTGGGACTTTTCAGTTTGGAAAAGAGGCGATTGAGGGGCGATATGATAGAGGTATATAAAATCATGAATGGTGTGGAGAAAGTGAATATAGAAAAATTATTTACCTTTTCCCATAATACAAGAACTAGGGGACACCAAATGAAATTGATGGGTAGTAGGTTCAAAACTAATAAAAGGAAATTTTTCTTCACACAGCGCACAGTCAACCTGTGGAACTCCTTGCCCGAGGAGGCTGTGAAGGCCAGGACTCTATTAGGGTTTAAAAAAGAGCTTGATAAATTTTTGCAGGTCAGGTCCATAAATGGCTATTAGCCAGGGATAAAGTATGGTGCCCTAGCCTTCATAACAAGGGCAGGAGATGGATGGCAGGAGATAAATCACTTGTCTTCTGTTCTCCTTCTCTGGGGCACCTGGCATTGGCCACCGTCGGCAGATGGGATGCTGGGCTTGATGGACCTTTGGTCTGACCCAGTATGGCCATTCTTATGTTCTTATGTTCCCCTTTCCCTTTTTATTGGCCCACTTCCAGTTTTAACATCCCCACATTACAGATGACTTATGGCAGCAGCTTCACTTACTAGGTCTTGAATGTATCTTCATTTATTGTTTTTTTGCACTGTTTTAAAGTGCTTTGTCTGCTCTCCTGTACACCTTTTACTTTTTTCCCCCCTATATTTCATTGATCTTAGCATGGAGGAGTTTCCTTTCATTAATGAAAAGCTACATTTATTGACTTTTCCAGTACTTGATATGGAACTGTAACTGCTACAGCTTGAATTCCATTGTGCCCAAGCATTGGTTGTTTTTCTGCAAGTCTGGTCAGTGTCTCGCCTTCCAGGACTTCTGGCCTCAGACAAGTTCTTCATTACAAGCTGCGAGAACAGCAAGAAGTCTTGTGGCACCTTATAGACTAATAGATATTTTGGAGCATAAGCTTTCATGGGCAAAGACCCGCTTCATCAGATGCATGAGTGGGGGGGGGTGGTTTCAGAGGGGTATTTAAAGAATGGGGTCTTGAAGCTACAGACTAACACAGCTACATCTCTGATACTCATTACAAGCTGGTATTTCTCACAGACTTGTTCTTTGCTGTTCCACACAGTTGGTCCTTTGCCTCCTTCCATTTAAAGTGGATCTTTCTCAGTTGTAATTTCAGTTTGGCAATGCAAACATTGTGTTGTTGCTGACATCTGCTGCTTGATACACCCTTGAGGCTTTAGCTGATTACAAGTATTTCAAGCAGATGTTGATGTGATTGATCTAGTTTTTTGTTTTGCCATCTGGTGAATTCCATGATTCTTTATGTATGTGTTATGAGGGGACAGCGTTCTCCGAAGAACTAGGTCAGACACCAAGCACAATGCGGTGAGTCTTGTCATTTTGATTAATGATGCTCACTCATGTTTCCTCATTACCCTTTCCATTCCTTGATGATCACATCCTACTCTAGCATTAAAGTCACACATAAGAAGGAGTAGGTCACATCTGGGTATTCTTTCAGTCACATTTTAGAGGGAATTTTAGAACCTATCTTTAATGCTTGTCACTAAGTTCCTTTGTCAGAGCATGGCACTATATGGTTGACCTCTTTAAGAGCTTGGTTTGGAATCTGGCATATGATGTGTTGGTTGGTCAGTTCCCAGTTGATAAGTGATTTTTTCCCCCACAGACTCTGTCAATGAGTACCATTTTTATGAGTGTATGTTGTCACTATGGCTTGATTAGAAACATTTTTTATCCTGCCTACTCATGTCCAGGATTTCTAGCACGTCTCCCTCATGATCTTTGAGATTTTTGATATTTGAAACACATTGTTCCCACATTCTGATAACTGACTTTTCTTGCTGCCAGCATTAAACTTCTTGGGTCCTGGCTCCCAGAGATTGTTTTTCCACAAGTGAGTCTCTTTTAGTGCAAGGGGCCATCAGTTTTCTCTACCAATTAACAATTTCTTCCTGGAATCTCTACATTGGTTATAACAACTGAACCAATTGGTTAATTTTTGTAATTCAGGCTGATGCTAGCCTAGTGCTCAACTCTCTTCTCTCTGTCTAAAATTGGGACTAAACAGCCACAGCAAAGTCCTCAGATACAATCTGGTCTCCACTGTACCAACACACAGCCCTAAGTGATCATCTGAAGAAAGTTCATACCTTGTGTAGGTATGGGGCCTGGGAAGAGAAGGGAATGAAAGGAAACATGTTTATAAGCCATCTTTTCACTATCCCTACTCCAGGGGCTCATGGGGAATATACTCACTCAGAACCTAAGTTGGAGCATTTGCAGGCTTTTCTTAACGCAAATCAGCTGGAAAGATTATTTAGGGACTCTTCAGTATGCTCCATGACAGGGGTCGGCAAACTTTACAAGGCGGAGTGCTGAAATTGGACCTTTTCAGCTCTATGTACGGTTTGAGCGCACCTGTGATTCTTTTTAAAGTCACTAATAATCCTACTTACAACAGCTTCATTAATATATAAATTAAGACGCTGCACTTTTACATTTAGGTGCTGGTTGGTAGCATTAATTGGTCTTTTGTTAATCCACAGGATAATCTAATCTTTGAACAAGCTCTTGGCTGTATGGGAAAGGAGCAATGGGGCTGAGATCCTGCTTTGCAGGCTGATGAAAATCTGCTCGTGTGCCACTCTTGGCACCTGTGCCAGGGGTTGGTGACCCGTGCCCTATGATCATCTGAGCACATTACACTCTGGCCTAACCTCCTCCAACCTCAACAAGTTTTCTCCCTTCCACTCCCTTCTCCATACACAAACCCTCTTTGTCACATGCACAAATTCCTGGAGGACTAGGCTGAAGGTTACGTTATAGTAGGAAATCCTTTGGTTCCCATTTAGGACTGATTTAAGGCATGGCACAAAGAGAGCTTGATAGAAAAGATGATGATTTGCAAAATATGACAGCAAAATATATAGCCCTAGAATCTTTAAAATTCTACCTGGCACGCGGGTCATTTTCTGCCCTGTGTGGTGAATTCCACTGGTCTACACTGACATCTTCTAAACAAGACATGCCCCTGCCTTGGGAGAAGCATAACCAAGGCTTCTGTGCCCCTCCAAATTTTAGCATACCTATTGACTCAACCAAAAAGAATGCCAGTGCAGAGGAGCCTTTGTGATGTTGACACCTATATCACAGAAAAAGAAGGAAACTATTATTGCTTTTATATATGCCAAACCATCAGATGGTATTAAAGGCATCCAAGGTCTCTGACAATGAGACCTTCAAATAGAACACTAATGAGTCACCCATTTTACTCATCACTGGTCACTGTATACCTATTATTGTCTGATCTAATCCCCCACAAAAGCTGGTTTTAAATGTAGAGTATAATTTAGGTAACACTACCTACTGAAAATGGGAGAAGTGGAGGGGGTTGGAATTTTTGTACTGTGAAATGTAGCTGACGTGTTCTTGAAATGGTTTCTCTGTTCTTTTTTTTCTGTCATGCCTTTTCACATGCAGGTCATCCTCAAGTACTTGGAAGATGATTATTCTCTTCTTACTTCTATATGGGATACAGCAGCTAGTCTCTGACCATTTCATTTACCAGTATACAGCATTTCTGCAGCCTTGCTGGGTAATTCTTGATGCAATGGGCTTTGAGACTGGGGGAGGTGATCGCCATCATATTGTCCAAAACAGCAAAAGAAAAATGGCTTTCAAAGGGAAAGGTGCAAGTGAATTGGGAAAAAGTTCTGAGCAGGCAGCACCATCGTGCTGTGATAAAGGAGCCCTGAAATAATACAGACTGTAGTATGAAACCCTGCACCAGGCTAGATGGGGGGGGGGGGGGGTCTATCACAAAGGAAGACTTTTTCCATCATTTTACAATTCTAAACTGATAGCCTATTTAAAAGAACAAAGAATTCCAGGCTTATGGTTTTCTGTTATGCAGCTGAGAGAGAAGGATGCATGGACAATTCAATGAAAAAGTATCAGACGATAACGATTCAGAATGCTTAATAAGTTGGTCTTCTCCTAACTCACCTCCAAAAATGAAGGGCATGAAAGCAAACAAAACAGCTTAAGTTTCTTAGCAAGATAAATCTGCACCTGAGTGACATATACGTGACAAGAGTTAGGAGAATAAGATAATTGTAAGGCAAACAGACATCATATTTTCTAATGGAAAATGTCAATAGCTCAACTACTATTATAACTTAGAATCCTTGCTGCTGTAACAACTTCTCTCAACCAGCTGACAGTTGATTTAGAGATACTTTTCCCCCTGGGTCCTTTTAAAACAAAATGCAAAAGCAGCACTGGTGACTTTTGATCTTTTTCACAGAAAAGAATAGTTCATTCCCTGGTGCACTTATGGAATAAAAGAATCACCCTTAAAAATGTTAAGTATTAGTATTGCACAAACTATGTTGATAGCTGCTATTGAGCCCTGCTATTGTTGCACGAGGAAAGGAGATACTATTAACCTTCTGAAAGAAGCGCTGCTGCAAGGTGTCAGAGAGGCAGCCATGTTAGTCTGTATCTTCAAAAACAAGAAGTAGTCCTGTGGCACCTTATGGACTAATAGATATTTTGGAACATAAGCTTTCATGGGCAAAGACCCGCTTTGTCAGATGCATCTTTGCCCACAAAAGCTTATGCTCCAAAATATCTGTTAGTCTATAAGGTGCCACAGGACTTCTTGTTGTTTTTGCTGCAAAATGGACATTATGACAAAAGAATGCTTGGTGTTTCAGACACGGGCAGTTTCCAGTCTTTGCAGTGCTGCTTCCTAATATAACAAAGTTCCATATAATCCACTGAGGCCAAATCTCTCAGATGAAGACAAATTGTTCTCTTAGCCAGCTGGCCACCAGTGCAACCACAAATATACGGAGCCTCTTTCAGCACTACTCCACCCTTTCACTCAATGCTGCCTGCAAGGAAGTGATACTGCAGTTTTTCCAAAGAATTCAGAGCACTGTCACTAGAAAAACAATTTCTCTGAAACCCTGACCTTACTATTTAAGCTGCTAAAATCAATGATAAATATTAATAGTAAATATTTCCAGGGAGGTGGAAAAGCAGTATGGTTACCAACAGCCCCTTTTTACCACAGATGTGTGTGTTTCTCTTTCCTTTTTGTTTCCCCCTCACCCCCCAATCTCTGCATAACAGGATCTGGAGTGGCTGAGTGCTGCAAAGCCAGCAAGAAGTTAGGCGAGTACAGCTTATTACTGATGATAAAACTGGGGAGAGAGGTGGGGCAAGAATTCTTAGAAAACATTCCCTTACCTTTTGAATATGCTGACAATCTGGTAAGACAATATGATTCCCAACCCCCCGCCCCCCCAGACTTTTCAGAACAGCTAGCAAGAAAAGAGCAGCAGCATTTCATGAGAAGAAGGAGCTTCTCATATGGACTGAAATTCATCATGAAATTTGTTTTGCGATTCAGCCCAGTAACTGTGTCACTGCCTGCCCTGTAACCTTAAATGCTTTGCTGGTTGACAGCCTTTAAGTAGTCCCTATATTGTAGCTACAAGTTTAAATAGAGTTTGATAAACTCTTATTTCAGCATGACACTGAACTGATCTATAGTAAAACTAGTAAAGCTGGTTTATAGTCATAGATCTAAGTGACAAAGTACAAGCAATAAAATATAAAAATTACAAACAAAACTTAACACACACATCTCAGTGGGTTTCCGGTAGAGTGTGGTACCGATCAGGCTATCCTTGATTGGTACTGTAGTGTCCAGGAAATGTCTCTCTCCCATGGAGTAATCGAGGCATAAATTTCTCCAGCAGCCACAGTCTGTACCACAGGAACACCAGTCCTGGAACTTTTCCTTGCAACAAAGCCCACTGCCAGCTTTGTCCACATATCTATTCTGGAGATACCATCACTGAACCTAATCACGGGCACATTCTCATGTTCCTCAACTAACATCATATATGCCATCATGTGCCAACAATGCCCAGATGCTTTGTATATGGGACAGACTTCAAACTCTCTTAGACAAAAAGAGTTAATGGGCACAAAACGGACATAAAAGCACTCCTGATCCACAAACCGGTCAGCCAACATTTTAATGGAGTGGGCCATTCTGTTAATGAAGTAAAAATCTGCATCTTACTGAAGAGGAATTTTCACAACAGTCTTGAAAGAGAGGCTGCTGAACTCTTTTATATTCAAATTTGACACATTAACACGTGGTTTGAACAGGGATGTGAATTTTCTGGGTCATTATAGGCGTTCTTTTGCATACTTGGCTTAATCTAATTCCTGACCCCTGACCCCCACCCCTCTACTCTCTGATTTGCTCACCTTGATAAATTGTTTTTCTGATTTGTCAACATTGATTACTATTTTTGGCTCTCTGTGCTTTAAATATTGAGTCTCTTCTGGTCTGGCTATGGTCTGAAAAAGTGGGTCTGTTCCATGAAAGCTCACCTAATAAATTATTTTATGAGTCTTTAAAGTGCTACTTTACTGCTTTTTTGTTTTGATACTATATAGACTAGCTCTGCTTTCTTTCTGTTACTGTTCATTTCAGCAAGTTGCAATCCTTGCACAAATAGGTTTCTCATCTTTGTTCAGTACCCAGAGACTTCAGATGTACAGGGGGCCTGAGCTCTATATTTGCCCACAGCCCACTAATAGATAATGATGGGGATTCTCTCCTCTTCCTTTTATGGCTCCATAAACCTTTGGCAGCGTTAAGTCCAGACAAAAAACCTTCCTGGCTGTGTCTACATGTGACCCCTCCTTTTGGCAGGGACATGTTAATGAGGCAGTTCAGAAGATGCGAATGAGGCACTGATATGAATATACAGTGCCTTATTTACATAATGGCAGCCACACACAATTCGAAATTGCCACTTTCAGAACACCACTGCTCATGTAGATGGGGGCCTTTCAAAAGAACCCCTCGACTTCGAAAGCCCCTTCTTCCTAAAACAAATAGGTACTAGGATATCCTGGGATCTCATACGATTAAAACGCACACATGGCCAGAATGGATTAACCAAATCATAGGCTGAATGACCCAGGGCTGACCTTTAAAGTCTTGTTGAGAAGATGTGTAAATTGTAGTTAGGCTGCTACCTTAGGTTAGAATAGATAGCACTTTGAAATGCAAACTTGCTTTGTTAGAGCAATAAAGTGGTAGGTGTTTGCTCAGGTTGTATGATAAATACAGACAATTTTACAGCTTTTATTGCAAATCAGAAGGGACTATTATAATTTATGATACTACTTGATTGTAGTGTTATTGTTTGTCTCTTTGAAGGCTGCAAGCAAACTGTATGTGAACTGTTTAATGGATAAATTTGCCTTGTGTTAATTGCCAAGAAGTTTGGGAGACAGAAGGTTATATCAAAAGCTTATTGTGCTCTCCAACAAGAGGCTGTTGCAAAAGGTATAAAGTCCCTTAGGCCAGGATCTTTTTTCTGTCATATCTGCTCAGATGTTCAGGGGGAAAGATGCAAAGCATAAGAAATGAGATCCCAGGATATCCTGGTGCCCCTTTAATGAATATTGATTTAGTGTCTCAGGTCTGCTTGAGGTCTTAGTCACTGGCTGGAATCACGCTAGATATGAATTTTGGACAATAACCATGGAATACATTCTAAGGAAACTTTTGCAACTACAAGATCATAATTTCTGTTATATAACTGAACTCCAAGAATTGGAGTCATGTCTGTATGTATACTCATCTTTCAAAGAAAAACTTTTTAAAAAAAGAATCTCAGTCTAGTTAGTAAGAATTGGCTGTAAATGGATTTGTAACAAGGTCTGAAATATTTCTTGACCTGCATGGTAATGTGCCTGATCCTTTGGGATTGTTAGAACTTTATTTGGCTCAGTGTCTGGGTGGTGTCTTGAGACTAGGTGCTTTTAAGGGAAGTGTTTTATTTGGACTTTTAATTGGCCAGTAAGAAAATGCAGAAGCTGTTATGTGCTGTCTTGATGAATATAGATACTGAAATAACCACCCGCTTTAGGCACTGGCTGTCACATTTCTTACAGTACACTCTGAGTGACCTTAGATGGCTTCGTAGTGTGGGAGCACGAGCACCTGGTGGCCGGGCCTCACTCACAAGGCAGAATGACCACACACTCCATCCTGGAACGCTACCATATAACGGCAGGGTGGTCTGAAACCAGGCCAGGAAAAAGAAATCAGAAAGTTGACAAGTAGTTGGAGAGTCCCAAAGAAAAACATCCTGACAAGTAGATAGAAAGTCCCCAAAGAGACCATCTGGGACAAGTAGCTGGAAGCCCCCCAAAGACAAAATCCTGGTTGTGCGATATCAGAAGGTCTGGGTGGGGGCGGGGAGAGTTCAAAAAATTACCAAGGACAGAGGAAATCTCATAACATGTTCTGACAGGCTGGGAGAATAGAAAGTCCAAATTGGGTAACAAATGCTTCAATTGGCCAGGTATTGAACCCCCAAGTAAGAAACAGTATAAAAGGTGATTTAGCAGGGACAAGGGTGTGGGCTCCTGGACACCAGGCGGAGGCTAGCAACTTCCAGTCCAGACAGCAGACCCCAGCCCCCAGACCCCAGTAAACAGCCGTCAAGCTAACCAGTGGGGGTTTATAGTTCATGATCAGGATGAAAGAATTAATATGGCTCCTACACCCCAAAGAGCCGCAGGATGCCAGATTCCTTCCTGAAGACAGGGCATACATTTGGGCAGTGCCTTTTTTGTATTAAAAAACAGTTGCTGGTAATCAGGCAGCTGCCCCCCCCAGCCAGTCTCATGACTGCTGAGGTGCCAGGACTCACTACTGGCCAGTACTGGCACAAGAAAAGCCCCACATTTGGGGAGAAAAAGAGAAGCTTAGTCTTTTTCACCCAGGAAGAAAATACCTTGACTTGCTTGGGAAAGTCAGGATGAGACAAAAAAAAAAAAAAAAAAAAAAAAAAAAAAAAAGGTCAGCAGCTGTGGATGAAAGCCTGTTCCTGGTAGATTGCTGGTCAGAGACTGTAGCTTATTAAGTTCCTCTTAACCAGTAGAAAGCATTTTTAACTTTTATTTTTGTTTATAACCATGTATGTCTTTATCCCTCCTACTCAAACTCAAACCAAACCACTAATTTCTTGATTAAATAAATGAATCACTTTTAAAGTAAGCAAATTAAGTGCTGTCCTTGAATTGAAGTAAAATTGTTTGTATCACTGTGCTTTTGTCTCACAGGAGGAGTGGCTCTTGCCCAAATACTCCATGAGAGAACTGGATGTAGCCAGGCACAGATAATCTGGGTGAAACTGGCAACTGAGCATGTATTGAGTGGCTCTGCCAGTGTTAACTATGACTGGCTGAAAACAGAACAGTACTTGTGTAGTGGAGGCAGCTGCTGAGGATAAAGTACAGAAATGGGGCACAAGTATACAGACAGTCACAGAACTGCATGTTTGTCAGGCTCCAGACCCTGAGGTGCTACAGCAGTGGAGGACTTAAGACACTCTGGGGTACGGGATAGGCAAGGAATACCCTTACTGGTTGGGGTTGAACCTCAAGAGTCACATTACCACCAGTTGTGAAAGCAGCTGTTCAGAAACTAAGTTTTTTGCACAATGGCGAGAGTAAGTCTTCAAATATTTAACTTGACTTTTCTCCAGGACAATTTGGTTTCCAATAAAGAAATATTCAAAGAAGAGCCTGATGCAGGTATGCAAGACAGTTGAAGGCTTCACCACTTTCTGTGAGGGACAAAGTGTTATTGACAAGACAAACTTAGTATTAAGATGAGCAAGCATTAGCACGCAGACACCTTCTTACCATTTTTTGTTTTACAGTAGTTAGATGCATAATCTGTGCTCTAAATTTAGACAATAATTATTATATTCAGGGCAAGAGGTCTGCCACCTCTCTCAAGAGTATTTTACTGTGCAAGGATTAACTCCACAGTAAGATATTAAGTCTTTAAGGACTTCACTCAAAATACTTATATCACTCTTATTATAAAGTGTTTCTTATTTCTTGTAAGTCACATTATTGATGGACTTTCCCTTGAACACAGCAACATTGACTTTTAACTTCTAATCCGGCACACTTGTTCAGCAACATCCATAATCCAGCACGATTTTAGCCACCCAGATGACCACTTACCATGGGTCTGGCAAGTTTCCCCGAGGTACCTATAGGCTGTATCTATACCAGCCCAAATCTTCGAAATGGCCATTTCGAAGATTACTAATGAGGCGCTGAAATGCATATTCAGCACCTCATTAGCATGCTGCCAGCCACGTCACCAATAGGAATAAGGGGATTTTGAAGTTCCCGGGGTCCTTTCGAAACGGAGCCCTATCTGGACGAGCAGCACGGTAGCGAAAAATGGCTATTTCGAAGGGCTGTGGCCGGCAGCAAGCTAATGAGACGCTCAATATGCATTTCAGTGACTCATTAGTAATCTTCAAAATGGCCATTTTGAAGATTTGGACTAGTGTAGATGTAGCCTTCATGTTTGTTTACAGCCACTATCCTTGGCTTTCAATGTTCTGTGCTGTTATTTAGCTGTAATTTACCCCAGATGTTTTTAAGAGCCCAGTAAGCAGTGGAAGTGTTGGTGATGGACAACATTGATCTCTCATAGTCTTGCAAATTCTCTTGTCTGGCAGTGGTCAGGTCCTGAGGGTTCTGGATTAGAGAGGTTCAACCTGTAGTTAGTGTTAAGTCATTCAGGGCAGTGCACAATATGATGGGGGAAAGTTTAAAAACAAAAAATTGGAAAAAAAAAAAAAAAAAGAGTTTGGAATAATGGAGCCTTGTAAAACTAAAAAGCTTGTTGATCTGCTAGCACAAGACTTATACCTCACATTTTATATGCTCCTTGAAAGAAAAAAAAAAGTGAAAAGCCTGAGGAATCTGGCTATATAAATCCCAATAATTGTAGATATTTCTGTCATAAGAACCTTAGAAAATTAGCAGCTATTTTTTACATTCCAAATACAGATCAGAGCAGTCATTATATTCAAGCTAGTATCAAAGCAGAAATTCAGAGCTGCAGAAGAGAAATATATTGGAAGAGGCCACCTCAATGCTTATGCGTTACCTAGTAAGTTGCTCCTTTTCTCATTCTCCAAATTCCCAATGTCTCTGCTCCAGTTATTAGTCCTTCCCCCACCCCATCCAAATCAGCTATTCCTTAACCTTTCCAGCATTACCACACATCAGAATTCAAGAGTCAGAGATAACCTTATAGCACAGGTAGCCACCACTTACAAGCCTTCTCATGGGCAGGGTTCACACCACAGCTCTCTCTTCAGGGCCCCTTCACAAACAGCTCAAAAAGTCACCTATTGGAGTCCAGTTTGTTCAGTTCTTTAGTATATTTAAAGATCAAACAGTTCAACATATGTCTCAATTAACCCAAAATAACAACAGATAACCCACCTAGCTGGTCTTCACAGGCTCTTCTTTACCAGGGCAAGGGCTCTCCCAGTTCACTCTATGCTTGGGGACCACTCTCCCACTCCTGCTCATTCAGTACCCTGTAAGAGCCCTCTTACTCTCTACAAACACCCCCTGTCTTCTCTTTTTATATGGGGAGCACCTGATTCAGGTGTAGCTTGGGTGTGGTTTGTCCTGTAATTAGGTGTGGCTTGTCCTGTAATTGAGGCTGGCTTAGGCCCATTCTCTTGAGCCAATGGGGAAAGTTATACTGTTATAGACCGAGATTAAAAAACAAAACAAGACACTGAAGTTCCCTCTTCTAGCGACCTCTTTTGTTATCAATGCGCTAAAAAACCCATCTGATCTGCTTAATCTCCCATTCTCTGATTCTTTGTCCACAGGGTATGAGTTTTCCAAACTCTCTTTTTTCTGAGTGAGCATTTTTACAAGGTATTTGATAATTAAAAACAAATCAAATCCAGCTCTTTTGGTCTTTCTGGGCATTGTGTGAGGGATGACTGAGAACTCAGGTCCTCAGTGGACATGTAACTGGGATTTTCCAAAAGGCTTACAACTGTTTTTCTGAGAACAGTGTCATATGATGATGTGTATCCATTTTGTGCTTCCTGTGATGAAGAAATGTATGCTTAGTTTTGTGTTTTTGTATTCTCCAAAGAATAGATGCTATAATTATGCCTCTGAACTGGTACAAATAAAGGAAAAAAGTTTGGGCTTTCTGTCCCTGAGTCATGACTTTCCTTTATGGCTAAAGAAGAGGGAAGTCCCAAAACTTTCTTCTGTTGTAGCAAAGGATCATGATATGGAAAAAAAGTTTGAGGCCCACTGTGCTCGCAGATAATTAACCCATATTTTTATTTCATCCCTTGAAAAAGCTCCACTGAGTCTGAAAATTTTGGGATTTCTTGTCTATATTTTGTCCATTATTTTACCCCATGGTCGAACTTAAAAAAAGGACCCCATTCTTATTGTTCTATTATGGTAGATTGCAATTTTATTATTGTGCCTCCTCTCTGTTGCTGGCTTGTACTGGGAAGTGAGAGCATGTATTGGGAAGTCAAAGATATAAAATCAGCTGCACAGAGCCAATATTAACACAAGTGAGGTGCTGCTAAGAGAGATCCTCAGACTCAGAGTCTCACCTGGTGTCAACAAGTTCTTGTCTATAACTCAGGGAATGCTCTTCTGTCTCATTAGTAAGTGTCCTATAACATGGCTGAGGCATTATTCAAAAAATGGGAAGAGAGGAAAAAATTAAATTGTTATGGAGGTGGATAACAGGTTGCCTGGTGGCTGCATTGGTGCTGTGGCTGATTGAAAAGTACACCCATTGCAAATGGCAGGCTGGAGAATAAAGGCAAGAATCACTGTTTCTTAAAATAAGCTACCAGTCATTTCTCTCGCTTCTTAGGGGAACCACTTTTTGGCTCCTTCCTCTGACATTCACCCGCCTACTTCAGCCTGGCACCAACTCTTTCAAAATAAATTACTGGGATGCAGATGCATAGAAGCTACATGGATGGTACACAACAACAAAGAGCACCTCTTCTGCCCCTACACATGGATTTTGTTTTTTTGGTTTTTTTGCACTGTCTGGTGCCTTCCACTGCCCTGCCACACTATGTGGCAGCAAGGCTGTTGTGGGGGTCATACTTGCATAAGAGGCTAAGAAAATTCTTCTCAGCGGTTTACATTTGTGCTCAAACCTCTGCTCCCTCCCCCACAGGTGCTATGCAGCCGGCATCTTTCCCACACTCAGCCGCATCACATGGATAGCCCCTGACCCAATAAAAGGACATGCTTGCTGTTTGGGTGCTGACCATGCTGCCAGGCAGCACCATGTGCTAGCTTGTGTGCAGCTAGGGCTCCAATGGTGGGAAAGAATTTCAGGGGCTTGCAGCCACTGTGGGTTGCGGAGTAAGTCTCCCCTGGTGGCTAAGATATTCAGGGGGACAACTTCAACTGCCCCCCCAAATATTTTCGGGGCCTTTCTCCACCGGCAGGAAAGAATTTTGGGGGCTTGCAGCTGCTGGGGGTGGGGGAAGTCTCCCGCGGTGGCTAAGATATTCATGGGGACTAATTCATCTGGCTGTCCACTGAACCATCCCCACAGCCCTAGCAAAGGACCAGTTGGGCTTGCTGCTGTTGAGGGGAAGTCTTCCCTGGCATCTAAGATATTTGGGGGGACTACTTCAACTACTTCAACATTTCAACTGGCTCTGCAGCTGTGGACCACAGCCCCCCTCCAAAAAATATTTTTGGGGCTTGCTGTCCATTGTAGACACCTGCTGCTTTGACATTTCTGACAAATCTTTTTGCTAACATCTCCTATTTGTCTTCATGCTTTGACCCCCTCAGAAACATGGGGGAAGGGGCTAGTTGAAATTCCTGTTTCCATTATAAGTTCAGTGTTTGATATTTCCCTGCCACCCCCGTGTTGGCAATGTCTGTGTAGTGAAGGGGAAAGTCAAAAATTCTTTTTTCCTAGACTTTTCTATCCTCTTTCTCTTAAAGAATACAGTCAGGGTCCCTGTGTTATCATCAGGGATTGGGTGCATTCACGGGAGGGGGGACAGTCAGTGGATGGCCACTTGAGAACCCAGCCTGTGCACAGAAGCCTTATAGTGCACCAGAAAGCCAAAGACTCTCCCCTCAGCAAGTCTCTTTCCTATCATCTCTTTCTTCATGCTTTTGAGGTCCCTGTATTATTTTCAGGGATTGATGCAATCACGCAAGGGGGGACACTCAGTGGATGGCCAATTGAGAATTCAGTTACAGAAGAAAGGCATTTCTGTAAACTTTTTTGCCATCTGTGCGGATGCCCTACTTTTCCTTCCTTTCAACGGGAACAATGGACGTTTGCTTAGCACGAGAGGGCAATGAGGAAAATGCAATGTGGGAAGATGATGTCAAAGACCAGCAAGCATACCCAGAATGCTACAAGAATGAGGCAACTGTGGGATAGGTTCCCACAATGCTCTACTGCAACAGTTGATGTTCGCCAGTTGAGCGTGGCAGCAATAAGTCAACTTTGTGCGGCGCCCGTGGAGAGGTGAGATAGTCAAAATCAAATTTATAAATTCCAGAGTTACAAAAGCTATATTAATAAATTCAATTTTATCTCAGTGTAGACACAGCCTAAATGTAATGGCTGCATGTCATATAACTATTGCCCACTTTTGAGCTGTGCAGCTCCTCAAAGTTTGGCTCCCTGGGGATTAGTTGGGTTGAAAGTGGAACTTGGCGATGCCAGGTATTTCTTTGGTGCAGCTTTGTCTATTTGTGAAGAATGTACAGAGTCCCGTGTCTTTGAATCAGTGAGACTCAAATACCAGGACAGTCTGGATAGCTGGCTAGGCACATGCACAGACACTGCCCCTCCACCCTCACACACAAACATCTACCTGGGTTCATACACTCTTTTTGCTCTAGGTTTGAATTCCTCCTTACAATGTCTTAGGAGCATTCATGCCTATCAGTCTCACTCAGGTTTCAACTCATCCCATAGCCATATTAGTTTATAACATAATTATGGAAGCAAGAGGCAGAACACTAACAGGCAATGGACATAAGAATAAAACAGCAACTTCAGCTTGCTTGAGACAGGTTCTTTCAAATTGTACAGTGATGCAAGTCTTGACAGGCAGATAAAGAGTCAGCTCCTTGTTATTGTTTCTATTGGCAGATTGCTGAACAAAGTTCCAGTGTTTTATAGCAAACAAAGCAGTCTTCACACTGCATGGTCCTAAAAGGTTGTTTAAAAGAATCAGTTCTCCCTCAGGATGGTGGTCCCAGGGTGGGCAAAGGGGAACATGTAAGGCAGACTGAAATTAGTAATGAGGCTTCTGGGGCAGGTTCCCTTAAACATAATGGACTGGTATCATTGTTTACTGTGCTTTAATGACAGCTGACAAGCTCTAAAGCTGTAGATGTGGTTTCTGGTACAGGAATTCTTTTATCTTTATGTGTATGTGTGTGTGCGCGCGCGTGCGCTATGCCTTGAAAATGGCTTGCTTGGTGCATCTCTGTGTCAGAGCTTATCAGCAGCCACCCATCCAAAGTAATTCTGAGCAGTGGAACACATGCAGGGAGGGAGGTACCTAATCTGGTAATCATCAGGGGCAGTTTTAAAAAGATCGGCATAGAAATGGCTACCCCTCTTGGTTCCACTAGCATAGATAATTAAAATAAATATATGTAAATAGGAATTTTTCACCTGAACTGAAAGTTTTAAAAGATGTTCAGTTGATGGGAGTAACAGCTGCTGTCAGGGTATCTGCAGCTGCTTCGTGTGGCGGTGGCTCTGGGTGTAGTGGCCAAATTGGAAACTGACCAAAGGAAGACGGCAGGGAATCTCTGTCATGACTAGGGCTTGCAGATGCCATGTTGATATAAATAATAAGTAACAATGATGATGGAACTTGGCCATCCTTTGTAGGCACAAGGTTGGCAATGGGCCACTCACAAGCAGTGTCTGCATAGTATAGCTAATTCTTCTGACTTTTATCTATGAGTCTTGCAGCGTTTGATGTTTGTCTTGAAGCTCCACCTTCAGGAGGGGGATCTGGCATGAAAATCTCAGCTTTTGTTACCCCAGAGAAATGTTCTATCATAGGTGACTGCAGGGAAAAGCTTGACAAAGTGAAATGAGTGCTGCTGTAGGCCCAGAAACCAGAGGGAAAGCACCCCACCTATATTTAAAAGTATCTCATGATTTCTAAGCTGTTCTCATGTAGGAGGTGACCCATATTTTTGAATGGGCTGGACAATAGTGTGCGTTTGCTGTGGAAGCCCTGGAGAAGGCTACAAATTGGAAAGTGAGCAATGAGCTATGCACTTGTGTGTCCACTCAGGAGAGGTTCAAATGCCTCCCAGGGCCCCCTGCTAGAGGTTTTGTTTCTACAGGTGGTGCACATTTTCATAGGCTTGGTGCACGTATTTTATTCTGCACATGGATGGAAAAGATTAGAGGGAACATTGGTGCACTCCCAAGAAAGCAGTAGACCTGGCTGAAATCAGAGAGAGGAGCTTGGGAGATACCAAGAATCTCCCCAAGAGCAATTTATGCTACTTCACTCTATCTCGCATGGGTTTATCTGTAAGATAAGGAGACTGAATATCTACTTCATGAGCCAAAGGATTAGCAAGTTGGTAGAAGTATCTGTGCTTTACAGCTTGCTTATATATGAAGTATGCAGCTTCTTTCCACTACTCACCCTGGTTCATCCAAGCATCTCTGTGTGTGTCCGTCCAGAGTGTTGCAGGTCATTTTCTGTCTTTTGTTGTTGGATGTGATCTCAAAAGACAAGTATATTTCTGTGTCCGTTGGCATGACTCTGCTCTCCCCGGCTTTCTTTTCCTGTCAGGATCCAGGATCCCAGCAGGATGAATGGGGAGAAGCAGGTAGGCAGCCAGTGTTGGAAAAAGTACCCAAAAAGTTACTTGAGTAAAAGTATAGTTCGTTTACAAAAAAATGTATTTAAGTGAACATCAAAGTATCCTTCTGGAAGACTACTTGGGTAAATGTACAAAGGTGTTGCATCTTGATAGGACTCAAGTATCCAGAGGTAAAAAAAGCAGCCATCCCATTGAAATCGATGGTTAACCACCTGAGTTATCATACCGCTCCATTACTGCTTCTCCAAAAAGGAGCAGTGCCGACTGTTCTGTAACGTGTGCTGGAGACAGCCTTGTGCCTTCTCTTCCTTCTTTTCCTCAGCAGGATTTGATCTTACAATTTTTTCCCACTAGTAAATTCACAACTGTAATGTGGATGTTGACTTCTTGTTCTTAACAACATCTGCTTTTGAGATCAAACCCAAACTTGTGGCTTATTCTAAACATAATCTACACCCACACCCTAAAACAGGGAAGGCAGCACTTTTGTTTCACAGGTAAAGTTTCAGTGCAGTATTAAGTTCAATGCTCAGTTCTAAACTTTGGAATGAACAAGCGTAACTTTTTGTTTAGCATTACATACAACCTCCATTCCGGAGATGTTCAAACCGCTGAGGTTCTGCTGAAGTAGAATTTTGTTTGTCCTGTTTTGAAGGAAGGTGTGGCGACTTGGTTGTGGTATCTGTTACTGCATGTAAAAGAACAGATTTTTTTAGGAAGCTTTGACTAGTGAATGTCAGAAACGAAGCACCAGTTAGCTTTTATTTCCAGTGACATTATACAGGAATATAGTCATACCTCATCAACAGGGCAATTCCATTTTACAGAGTCAGCATCATCACAACACCTATGTCATTTCTAGAGATTTTATTACATTTAGTGAAATGCCTATGTAAACACATTGAAGAGATCAGATAGGTTTATCAAATTTTAATTAAAAAAATTGACCAGAAGTATTATTTACATAAAAGGAATTGAAAAATTAATCTCTCATCTGCTAGTAGCTGATCTGTTACTGGTAGCCTCTCTTTGAGGGAAAAAATAGCCCAGCTGTTGAGGGAATGGTTCAAAAATGAGAGTCTGTGCTTCTGAAAAAAGTAACACACCAGTTACATACCCAGCTAAGCAATCGGAGGACTGGTGGATACTTGGATATTTGGTTACCTTTTATTTAGGACTCAAAGTACACTTACTTGCATAGCTCATCCACCTGCTCTACTGTAGGGGCCTCTGAATTTTACTGGGAGCATTTCAGGTGGGAAGATACTGTGTGCTGCAATCTAGCCTTAAAGACTACAAATCTCATGATGCCTTGGGAAAAGAGGGGGAACTTTACTTTTGCAGGCAGTGCAGAGAGATCAGGTCATGGATCCAGTCTGGGGAGAGGAACCAGATTGCCTGGGTGGAGCTTTGTCCATACCAGGAGCTGCTGCTAAGAAGCTAGCGCTTCCTGGAGTTTTGATCAAGCAGGGAGCTTTGGCTGCTGTTGGTGGCTTTCCCTAGAGCAGGGCTGGCCAACCTTTTTTCATGAGAGGCCACAAGGCAATTGTTTACATGTTCCAGGGGGCTGAACACAAAATAGCCCCAAACCTGCCCTCCCCAGGCTAAACCCTCTCAGCCCCAGACCTCTGCCGCCACCCCCAGGCTGAACCCCCCTGCAGCCCCAAGCCACCCCCAGACTTAACGCCACTCCCTTGCAGGGCGGCAGCAGTGTGAGCTGCAAATGGCTCCTTAAAGAGCCACATGCGGCTCAGAGTGCTCAGACACCTTTTTAAAATGGTGCCCATCTGTGGACCAGATAAAAAGGTTCTGCAGACAAGCTTCTGCCCTATGGGCCATGTGTTGGACACCCCTGCCCTAGAGCTATGATGCATCTGCAGTGAAAGAGCGGTGAGTAACTCTCACCACTGTGGGGCATAGAAGAGAGTCAGAGTCTGAAGAGAGGTTCCAAGTCAAACAGACCTATGGTTATTTTGTAGGGCCAGCTCCAGTCTTCAGAGGGGTTGTGTAGCTGGTTGCCTTTAGGTGGATTGATATGCAGAACCTACACAGTGCTGTCTCCAGCTGCAAATTTTCAAGTGCACCCCTGCAGGCATCTGGGACTCTGAAATCCAGAAGACTGTGTGCTCAGGGATGGGGTAAATCGTAGCAATGTAAATGCCAGTTAGATACATTTTATTATCCCATATTTGTTAACTGATGTTATTCAACTGCCCCTGGGGATTTAAATTAGTAGTGATATTTACTCTTCCTTTATTAAACCCTATTTCAGTTGTTAAAGGTGTGTTAAGTGTAATATAAGTATGCTATTTATAATTGATATTTTTGAGTTAGATTAATGCCATAGATTATTATTAGACTGAGTTTATTTGTGGAGATTTGCAAGGGATGTCATTAGGTGGGAACGGGGACAGCCTGGTGGAAGCATCAGCAGTTTAACTCCTTGAACAGAAAAGGGACAGCAGCAGAGAGGTGGATTGAGGATTCACACCTATCCAGCATCATCACTGGGATATTCAGGATCTCCTTTAATGTTAAGAACATCAGGTGACCAGGCACATAGGTGTTGCCTGCTCCCAAGTGGCCTAGGGAGGAAAGAGGCTACACTTGCAAAAAAAAGTCATTTCTCATAGGAAGACTAGCAGGGGCTCATTTGGGTAAGCAGCATCTCACAGTTTGTGATAGTTATTTAAATATTTAGCATCCCAATACTCTCTAGTGACTGGACATGTCCACCCATATGCCCATAAAATTGCCTCTTTTACCAGAATTTTGATAACATTTATCTCCATGCAGCTACGAGGTACCACTGAAACATTCTTCTAGAAATTTTCTTCTGTTGTGAGAAAGACTGAAGTCGCTGGTCTTCTCTTTCAGATTAGAGCCTCTTCCTCTGGGGTAATAGGTCTAGCCACATCCTTTTCCCAGCATGTCATACAGGGACATTTTTTTGTTATCTTTGCAGACAGCTTTCCTATACATTTTAAGTTTTTTGTTTCCTAATTGACCAGTTTCACTGCTTCTATTAAAATTAGTTTCTGAATAAACAGCTTTTCTAGAAAGTCGAGAAACACTGTCTGACTTGAAAGCCCTGGTTCCTGGAGAGAGTGGACCAGTTGAAGTTAGTTTTTGTCTCTAAAAGAGAAATGTTTCTTCATCAAATATCTGTCCAGCTGTGTGAATTCCATGGCTCTTCAAATCTTTGAAATTCTCTGATTTGCAGTTTGGGTTAACATCTGGGTTATTTGCAATGGGTATCGGTGATGAGAGAAAAGACCTGAACCTATTTCGGTTCTATTGTAAACACAAAGTAGATTTTTCTAAAGGATTTGACCATTTCTGGTGGGCACAATTTTTATTATTGCATAGTAACCTAG
Organism: Carettochelys insculpta; assembly: GCF_033958435.1. Classification (NCBI taxonomy): domain Eukaryota; kingdom Metazoa; phylum Chordata; order Testudines; family Carettochelyidae; genus Carettochelys; species Carettochelys insculpta. The sequence continues at coordinate 88,974,142 of NC_134140.1, read as the reverse complement.
TGATGTTTGCCCTCCTGCAATTTTCTTGCCCAATAAAGGCTGAGTTAGAGAGACATCAATTTTTAACTGCTTTAATATGAGCAGCTTGATAGCACTCATAGCATAAGTAGTCCAACCTATTTAAGGGGTCTGTACGAAGTATCTGCTCTTAGAATGTATGAGGAATAAGAACAGACTAACAACATCCTCTGTATTCCTGCTAGGGTTTTACCTGGGAGAAAAATCAGAGATTTTTAAATAAGAAAGATCTCCTTGTACATCATTTATTTCAAGAACTTGCCTAGCACTCCCAGCTCCTCTCCAGGTCCTCTTTCATTTTGTTACTGGATTTATATGATTATGCTGCATTTTGATAATGTTACACATCTGTGGAAGGTGGTTAAACTACAAGAAAGGGAGTCTGGAGATTTGAGATTTAATCGTGCTTTGTCAGGTGCCTCTTGTGTGGCTTTAAGTAATTCGCAACATCTCTGTGCCTCAACTTATTTGTACGTAAAAAGAAGAATCTCGTTGCTATATTACTTTCTTTTGTTACACTTATCTTAGAGCCACAGAGTTTGAGGCCAGAAGGCACCACCAAATCAAGTCTTAACTCTTCTATATCAAGACCACCAAGAGTGACCAGCATTTGCACTAAACTCAGCAATTGAAATTATCTCACCAGAGACTGGACTGTTATGAGGTTGGGGCAGAGTATAGTAAGGACCAAGGTGCATCAGTGCTACAAACCCCCTCCTCTCCCCACATGTTAGGAAGAATGATTAAATGAGCTACCCAGATAATCTTAGCAAGTGACCCACACCACAGACACATGTTGTAGAGAAAGGTGAACTCCCCCTCCACTTCCCTAAGGTCGTTGCTTCATTCCTGACTCCATACATGATAATCGGTTAGATCCTGAGCATGTGAGTGGGAACCAGCCAGAAACAAGCACCAGCCAGAAACAAGCAGAGACAGAGGATGCTCAGCACCACCTCAGAATGGTGGCTTGCCACATCCAATGTCCTGTCTTCAGACATATTGATCTAGTGATTGAATCCCCCCTTTCCCTCCTTTTAATGACCCATGGAAATCAAAAGCAGCCTAAACTGACTCATTTGAGTCATCTGAACTGAAATTGGTTCATCTTAAATTAGAGACAGAGTGAAGCAGAAGTGCAAGAGAGCCTCTGGCAGAGGGCCAATACTGAATATAGTGCAAAGGCTTGCAGGGTGACCTCATTTCCATTTTTTTTTTAATGGGACCCTGGCTGCTCTGATAAGCATTGTTGATGAGCCCATGAAAAGTCCACTTGGCGGTGCTGCAGGGTCTAAGTGTTCAACAAGTCTGGTTCCTAGGCAGGGATGCCATGGAGCTCCATGCGCTGCCCCTGTCGTGATCACTAGCTCTGCACTTCCGCTGGCTCAGGGGTCTGCAACCGCACGCAGCACTTTAAAGACTTCTTTGTGGCTCCTGACTCTGTGATTACAAAGTGTGAAAAAAAACCCCTCCCGATTATTTTTGATAAACAGGGAACATCTAAAAG